>NC_086451.1:26928065-27573065 GCF_028390025.1 Pseudophryne corroboree
AACAACTCGGAATGAGGGCCATGGTTTTGCCCAGATGCTATCAAAAATCCTGCTGCGATCAACTTGGAATTACCCCCTTAGTCCATTGTTGACTCATTAACTCTAAAGATATATATATATATATATATATATATATATATCCAATAATAAAAGTCAGATTATTGGAGGATGGGAGGCAAGCTACATATATATGCATATATATAGAGACTCTAACTGAAGGACAGACTTTAATGGCCTATTGTACATGATATGTGGTATAGCTTTATATTATTATAAGTGAAGAGTCAAGAGTAGTATGGGATATTTACAGTAAGAAATACAATGAAAATGGTAGCAATGAGGCTTAATATATCAGATTACATAGGAGTATGAGTAACGCATATAGTGATGATATAAGGATGAAATAGTTAGATATACTTTCAGTGTGTTTACAATTAATAAGTATCTTATTTGCTGTATCTACACATATTTATAGTATTAAGGTACCTAGTTTCTAAACAAAGTCATTTACATGTATTATATGATATATGTTAATGTTCAGTAAACATGGTTATTTACCAGTAAATTTGACTTGTGTGAGCTTACCTGGATATCAAAAGAGGAGAGCCTTGGAACCGGATCACTTGAGGTAGTAGATATCCACACTTGTAAAACAATAAACACTACACATAAGGTTTCCCAAACTGATCCTATAACGTCAGTTACTACCTACCAAAAAGTTTGGGTGGAGGCACAAAAAGAAGGGCTACTGAGAAAATGAATTAAAAGGTAGCTGCTGAATTATATCCACATGGGATCCCGGACTGAAAAGGTAAAGTTCCCTGGGGAATACTGGTGTAGGCAAACCTACGTTGAAATGAATAAAAAACCAACATTTTATTTGTTATGAAAATAGCTCAGAATCCTTCAGACCGTATGGGGGGAATGATTCTAAACTATTTTCATAACAAAAAAAATGTTGGTTTTTATTAATTTCAACGTAGGTTTGCCTCCTGAATAGTTTTTAACATATATTTATTATATAGAGTGGTCTATTATAGTAATATCGTGGATGTTAAAATTGAATGGTTGTACCGCACTTGATGGGGCATCAGGTCGTTGAAGGGGTTTAAATAGATCTCACATGCAGACTGAGTTTTGCTTCTGATAAAGCTAGGTGACCGTGCCTAGGGAAACGCGTTAAGTGCCAAGCTCCTATCACCACATCTTTTCCACTGCATGAGGATCCAGATATGGACTTTTGAATTCATTCCCATTTGGAATTTTTCCTGTGGGACTGCACCAGCTTTAAAGCATTGATTGGAGAGATCCAGCCATTTGCCTTATCATCACA
Source organism: Pseudophryne corroboree (assembly GCF_028390025.1). Lineage (NCBI taxonomy): Eukaryota > Metazoa > Chordata > Amphibia > Anura > Myobatrachidae > Pseudophryne > Pseudophryne corroboree. Next base: position 26,929,399 of record NC_086451.1, read on the forward strand.
GTTTGCCTGCTGTTAATTCTCAAGCACCTGGAAGGCGCCATCGCCAGCTATATTTAACACTAATATTCCCCAGGGAACTTCAACCAGCACCAGTTTATTCTTTTCTTTTGCACTATTGTTCTTCTCATTGGGACTGAGAATCCCTTACTGGCAGCAATGACAGCACGTCTGGGTCCTGTGTTTCTTTTGACCCTGTCATCCGCATGTATGTTGACCATATGGGGGTGACCTAATGACTATCTAGACAGTGTTGAGTCTTCTGAACCACACCAGAACATTCAGGGTCTGATTCAGCAATGTATGAAAACCCGATTGCAGTGTATGCAATGAGAGTCATACACCCCTTAGAGCTGCAGTGGGCCATTTGGGGGTAGGGCAGGGGCCGTGATGGCGAGTGTTCCACAACACAGGGTATGCATCTGCTGCATGATTACAAGTAACCTTCTCAGATGTCCGATGTTCTCATAGATGATCCGATGTTGTATCCTCGGACACAGCAGCGGGTCAGAGAGGGTATTAATGTAGGACGCTGTTCTGGGAGATAGCCGGCCACTTACTTGGTGTCAGTAGACTACATGGTGCTGCATACAGAAAGATTGTCTCATTTTTGCACCATGCTTTCTACTTTCAAAAGAGTTATGATGATTCCTTACTTTGTAAAATGTTTTAGAAACAAGACTGCAACAATTGCTGACCTTATTGAATCTGCAGATCTAACCTGTATTACAGAGACCTGGCAAGATGAAAATGCAGCACCTATATTGGAGGCTGCAGTACCAACAAACTACTCTGTCATAGACAACCCAAGACTGGATCGCAGGGGTGGCGGGGTGGCTATCTGCTTCAAAAAAGAACTTAAACTTTGGGTCCACCCTATTGAAACTACTCGCTCAGTTGAGTGCATTGCTGCCCGGAGTTCGACAGGATTAGGTTTCAGAGTACTTCTCATTTACCGGCCACCTGGAGATGGAAAGATATGTCTACAAGAAATTGCAGACACTGTTGCGGGCCTGATTCTGGAACATCAAAGATGGCTCATCCTCGGGGATTTCAATGCATGGGTGGATGATGAGCTCTTACGCCTTGGCCAAGACCTCCTGTGCACAATGAATGGTCTGGGCTTCACACAGGTCATTCCCTCTGCCACACATAAAAGTGGTCACACTCTGGACCTTGTCTTTCAGATTGGATTAGAAGTCACTGACCTAAAAATAAACCCAGTCATCTTGTCAGACCACTACTCCCTCTGGTTCTCAGTTGCAACCCCTCAATTAAGATCTCTGCCCGTGGAGTTGACCAGGTATCGTCCAAGGAGGGGTATGACTCCCCAGGCTCTTACAGCAAATCAGGATCTCACTGCTATACTGGGTACCTGTGAAGATCCCTGTTCCCTAGTCCATTATTATAATAGGGATGTTATGGCTTGCTATTGATATTATCGCCCCTGTGCGTTTAAGACCTCGTAAACCACAACGTCAAGCTCCATGGTTCGACAACAGTGTTAGTGAGCTCAAGAAAAGGGGGCGTAGACTGGAAAAAGGATGGAGGAAGACTAACCTAGTGGATGACAAAATAAATCTAATAAAGCATAACGAAGAATATCAATCGACAATCACTCGTAAGAAATCACAGTTCCTGTCAAATGAGATCACGGCAGCAAACAATAGGCCAGCTCAACTTTTCCGCACAGTGGAGATGCTTTGCAAGCCAGCATGCCTGCAGACTGATGAGACCCTTTCCCAGGCAAGATGCAATGAGTTTGCAAACTTCTTTGCAGATAAAATATCCACCATCCGGGCTGGAATCTCCACAGGGCCATCAAAGGAGTGCCAAACTACAAAGCCTGCCAATATAAGCTACCTGCCTTCATGGACCAGCTTTGATCCAGTGGATGTAAAGGACACTGCTGAAATTGCTCGGATTTTGCGTCCCACCACCTGTGATCTGGACCCAGTCTGAACCAAGCTTCTAATAGGTTGTATGGATATAATTGGTCCTGTCTTTACAAAAATTGTTCAATGCTCTTTGCAGACAGGCATTTTTCCTGGACCCCTAAAGGAAGCAATTGTTAGACCGCTTCTTAAAAAACCTAATTTAGATCCCGACTGCATGACCAACTACAGACCGGTATCAAACCTTCCCTTCCTATGAAAGGTTATTGAGAAAGTCGTTGCAAATCAACTGGAAACCCGCCTAACAACCCATGATATTTATGATCCATTTCAATCAGGATTCAGGAGAAGACATAGCACTGAAACAGCCTGGTGTGTGTGTTAAATGATCTTCTGATGGCAAAAGACAGAGGTGACTGTTCAATATTAATCCTTCTGGATCTCTCGGCAGCATTTGATACCGTGGAACATGGGCTTCTGATTGAGCGACTGATACATTTCTGTGGTGGCACAGTCCTAAGCTGGTTCAAATAATTTCTCACAGGCAGGTCACAGAGACTATCATCTGGATTACACTCATCACCACCAGTGCCATTGCCATGTGGTGTCCCACAAGGTTCTATACTATCCCCCATGCTTTTTGCAGTATACATGCTCCCATTGGGCAAAATAATCAGGCGCCATGGCCTGGTCTACCACTGCTATGCAGATGATACACAACTGTACTTGTCCTTAGCTCCGGGCACTGATAACCCAATAGCAACCCTAAATGGCTGTCTAGCTGAACTACAGGAGTGGATGAGCGCCAGTTGGCTGCGACTGAACCAAAATAAAACAGAGGTCCTTATGATACGACTGCAACATCAAAGGACAAGACTGCAGCATAGCCAACCAACTGGACTTACACTCAGGGATTCAAAATTAAAGACCAGTGATCGTGTGCGGAATCTTGGCGTTGTCCTGGATGGTGGCTTGACACTTAACCATCAGATATCAGCCACAATCAAATCCTCATTCTTTCACCTGAGGAACATAGCCAGAATCAAGCAATTCCCTGAGATGATATGCCAAAAGTCATACATGCATTTGTATCATCTCGTTTAGACTACTGTAATGCCCTCTACCTTGGTCTACCAGCAAAAGAATTGCAGCACTTACAGCTGGTGAAAAACACAGCTGCCAGGCTATTAACCAACCAGCCCCGTTCTAGCCACATAACACCCATTCTCTACTCCTTTCACTGGCTGCCTGTACGATGGTGAATCATCTTCAAGATTGGCTTACTGAGTTTCAAAGCATTACATGACCAAGGCCCAAGGTACCTGAAACAGCTTCTGACCCCATACTGCCCCACTCGATTACTGCGATCTGTAGATGAAGGACTTTTAGCAGTACCTGGAATCTACCGTAATTCATCTGGGGGTCGAGCTTTTAGTCATGCGGCTCCGACTCTATGGAACTCACTTCCCCGCACAGTGCGAGAGGCCCCAACTATAGAATCCTTCAAAAGTAGACTCAAGACTTTTCTGTTTACTCAAGCATTTCCATAATGTTCCTTTTAGTATCTTCATGCTTCTGCATTTTATGAAAATGTACTTCATTATTTTCTGTACTATATTATGCTATGTATCTGTTAAGCGCCTTGAGTCCTATTGGAGAAAGAGTGCTATATAAATAAAATTATTATTATTATTATTATTATTATTATATTTTATTTATTTTCAGACATTGCTACCCTGGAGTTTACAACCTTAAGCTGTGTACACACTGGACAATATATCGGGCGTTCAACTAAATGGCAGATATATCGTGGAGGCGTTGGTGGTTGTGTGTCCCCAATGTTTCTGTGATCAACACTGTGATATCGTGTCAGCCCTGCAGCACAGTTGATGACCATTATATCTGCAGATATATCGGCACATCGAGCTGTGTGTACGGGCGATCTGCAAACCGCCCATACACTTGCTGCAGAGGCCGCCGGTGACCGACATCACAACTGGGCGGGCACATATCAATGCCCGCCCAGCTGTGACGTCACATACAGCACATCGGGCCGACAATCGGTAAGTGAGTCCAGTATTACTTACAGGTAGACCTGCACACCCCACCCATGACATAAAAATATATCTATAACATTTCAGACACCATTTGCACAAATGGTCAATGTTTTTTTTAACAGTTTATGCACCTAAGTTGCTAAAGTCACACAGCACATGGGTCCCACACGGTGAATGCACAGAGCTGCAGTTGTCATTGGGACATATGCCACGGTATGTAGTGAAGACCAAGTTCAACGGCCCTACGGATTGCCGGTCGAACTCTGACTCACACAGCCACCGAGGTAGGACTTCATTACATCCCGGCCATGGTATGAGAAATATATTGTAAATGTATCTAGCATTTCCAGGTGGTGACCAGAAGGTGGCTTTTTAGATGCACAGAGATACAACGTCTTATGGGCATGAAATTGCTGTGGGCATGTCACTTGTTTGAAGTTGGATGTTAATCGCTCGTATTGAAGGCCACACTCTGACAGAGAATCTGCACCCAGCTAGCACGGGGCTCTTACAAGTTTTGATGGTGCGTCCACTGGCTGCGTCTAAATGCACACCAAGGGTGATTGTTGGTCTAAAGATGCATTCCAGTATCTGCAGCTTCAGATGCATGATTTTACACCAGGGAAGGGGATTTACTAGCTTTAGCAACTACGGCAATAGGCGCTAAAGTGGTCAGCAGCATGCCACTGAGTCAGTTCCACAGGGCTATATCTGCTAGGTGAAAGCCACTGATTTCAGGTGGTTTTGGCTGCGGGATTTAAAACGCCAATATTGAATGCAACACCAGTGTATACAGTGCCAAATGAAAGACAAGAGACTGATTAAATTGTAAATTCCAGCATAATAAGTAGCTAGAGCATGCATATGTAATAAGTCATTCTCGCATTGTTTGTTTTACAGGTGAAAATGTGCAAGCCCCTTCTGTAACCCTCATGAGCAGTGCGGAATCTCTGGACAGTTCCAATCTTATCCATATCGCATGTTTGGTAACTGGTTTTTATCCCCCAGTTATAGAGGTTACATGGAAGGTGGATGGACAAACAGCCCCAGGAGACATTATTGCAGGACCTACTCAGTCAGAAGAAGGTGATACTTATTCCATGATCAGCATTTTGGATCTTTCGTCACACCCCTGGAAGAATGCCTCATCTCTTTCATGTGAAGTACGCCATGATTCCTCAAGGACTAACATCACAAAAGACTTCTCTGATTGTCACAGACGCACATAGAAGCTGTTATGTTATGTTATTAGGCTGTTGATACATAGTTACCCTCTGGACTTAAAATATGTGATCACTACGTGATGTGGCAAGATATGATACAGAGTTACCTGCATCATCTACAGCAGGGCCGAAACTAGGGGGGGGGGCTAGGGGGGCAGGCGACCTGGGCGCCAGATTGGAGGGGGCGCCGAGACCCCCTAACACCCGCCACGCGCAGCACTTACTTTTAAACCCCCTTCTCCAGAGTGCCCAGCTCAGGGGGCGGGGTTTCGTGGAATGACGCGATTGCATCGTGACGTCACGGCGCAAACGCGTCATTCCACGAAACCCCGCCGGAGGAGGGAGAAGGGGGAGCCCGGAGCCGCGCAGACGAGGAGGGAGAGGCGGCTGAAGAGCGGCGAGAACCGCTTCAAATGTAAGTCAGCCCCTCTCCCTTCCTCTCTCTCTCTCTCTCCCTCCACCACCTGCCGCAATGTGTAAAATGGGGACCTGTGCCTGCCACTATGTGTAAAATGGGGACGTGTGCCTGCCGCTATGTGTAAAATGGGGACCTGTGCCTGCCGCTATGTGTAAAATGGGGACGTGTGCCTGCCGCTATGTGTAAAATGGGGACACTTGCCAGCGTACTGTGTAAAATGGGGACCTGTGCCTGCCGCAATGTGTAAAATGGGGACACTTGCCAGCGTACTGTGTAAAATGGGGACCTGTGCCTGCCGCTATGTGTAAAATGGGGACACTTGCCAGCGTACTGTGTAAAATGGGGACCTGTGCCTGCCGCAATGTGCAAAATGGGGACCTGTGCCTGCCGCTATGTGTAAAATGGGGACACTTGCCAGCGTACTGTGTAAAATGGGGACCTGTGCCTGCCGCAATGTGCAAAATGGGGACCTGTGCCTGCCGCAATGTGCAAAATGGGGACCTGTGCCTGCCGCAATGTGTAAAATGGGGACACTTGCCAGCGTACTGTGTAAAATGGGGACCTGTGCCTGCCGCTATGTGTAAAATGGGGACACTTGCCAGCGTACTGTGTAAAATGGGGACCTGTGCCTGCCGCAATGTGTAAAATGGGGACACTTGCCAGCGTACTGTGTAAAATGGGGACCTGTGCCTGCCGCTATGTGTAAAATGGGGACACTTGCCAGCGTACTGTGTAAAATGGGGACCTGTGCCTGCCGCAATGTGTAAAATGGGGACACTTTTTCCTGCCGCAATGTGTAAAATGGGGACACTTTTTCCTGCCGCAATGTGTAAAATGGGGACACCTGTCTGCCGCAATGTGTAAAATGGGGAATGGGGACACTTGCCTGTCGTACTGTGTAAAATGGGGACACTTTTTCCTGGATATGAAATTTATGTTAGAAAAGGCAGTTTTTCAGGTAAAAAAGTTCTGAAAGAGATAGATAGATATATATATATATATATATATATATATAATATTTTTATTAATTTATTTTTTATTTTTTTTATTTTATTTTATTATTTTTATTTATTTATTGTAAAATATATATATATTTTTTGCGGGGGGGGGGTCAAATGACTACCTTGCCCCGGGTGACAAAAATCCTAGTTTCGGCCCTGTCTACAGTTCCCTTTTTCTGTTAAGTAGTGTGTCGCTATAGAAGAGTTGATTTCTATAAATGACTAGCCAGCTATTAGTAGAGTACATTATAAACTGTGGGTAGCGCTATGGGCACAAATATCATCCTTCCAAAAATGTGTATGAATAAGAATATTGTAACACAATATTATATGAAAAGATTATAATTTGTGGTGTACTAATAATTGAATTCATTTCATATTTAATGAAGAATATTATTGTTAATAGTATTGTAGTGCACAAACATATTCTCTGTTTAATCATGGGGACTGTGAAATAGGTGTGCCCTGTTCTGTACTGTTTACAATATAAAGGAAATTTGAGACTAGAACATCGGACACGTGCATTTATATTTTTATCATCTACAGTAAAATAAATGTTATTTTGTTAAAGAAGTCTTGTGGTGTCAAACTTATAGTTGGTGCACTCATTGTCAATGACATCACATACTGATGTATATGTGCTGTAAATAGACAGAAATTTCAGTAATGTAAGTAGCCAATAAATCCACTATTTGTCCTTAATATATATCACAGCCTCTATATTCCTGAAATTAATACTATACATGAAACAACTGACCTGTGTATATTTCCCTACATACAGCATGTCAATTCTACTCTCCTTCACTTACAGTAGTAGGATAAAGAGGGAAATATATATATCCCTTTGCTGGTGGGTTTTTAATCACTGTATACTGCTGCACATCACTGGATGTTTTGTCCTCCATGCCACTGGATTATAAACCACTAAATTGCATGTGGTTTAAAGCAAATTTACACCACGTTATGGGTGGGCAGCAAACATGTACTTGAGTCCCAGCACTCAGATCAAAGCTAAGCAACATTTGCCATATCCTGTTTCCCCTGGTTTCTGGGTGCCAAGGTAACCAGGGTTAAAAGAAAAATGATCCCCCCCCACCCATAGTTTTAAGCAACTAACATGTGTCCCCAGCCTAAAAAAAAAATTGTGCCCACTTAATAGTAATATATTTTCCTCCTTAATAATGACATATAATAATATTGCCCACTTTCTACTGATAAATAATATTGCCCCCTTTGCAATGATGATTAATAAAATAGACCACTTATTTTACGAAATTAATATTTGCAGAATTTAAATATTAATAGCTAATGGCCCCACTTCATTTTTTCCATAGTGTACCCGCACGTCCCTGGTACAGTGGCATCACTAGAGGGGGGTCGCCCCTTGTGCCACCATCTGAGGGGTCATGGCTTTGTGGACACAAGTTCATGCCTCCTGTCGAGCGTGAGGAGTTTCCAATCCTCATTGGGTGTTACCAACCTCAATGACACCACTGGTAGTGTAGAGGATCCAGTACTTCCTTTCTTGACCTTTTCTTGATCTGAAGTAATCCAGTGGGTTTTAAACAAAAACTTTGAACAAATGATGGTAGTTTTACCAAGCAAATTAATTCAGTTTATATACTTTATAGCCCAGCAGGAATAGTGAATTTACATTAGCACACATGGAAAAGATTCTAGCACAATTTTATTGTACAAATAGCGAGGAATATATTTTAGGTTTAGATTTTTATTCCAAAGTTAAAGATATATGTGAGTGCACATGAATATAAAACTGCAGAATTGCTTATGGCGGGAGCAGCTGGGTATAAGGCCGGGGAGAGGAAGGCAAAAAATAGGGTAAGGGCAATGGATCCTTTTTGATGTTTTTGGACTGTACTGTATGCATTCTCTGTGATATTTTGCAATGTCAATTTTAATGAGTGTGTGAAAGCATGCAAAGTGCATCAGTATAACAGAATAAATTCCATTTTATTTTCCATATTTTTATTTTATTTTTTTTATTTTATTTTGGGGGGGGGGGGGGGTAAGGGACGTGGTATGTTTGTTTATTTTTGCATGGAAGTTGGGGCTACCTGCCAGCATTGAAGCTGAGGAATATGGGGTACTGCTCAGACCGCTGTCGCTCAGTGTCACATTTATCACTGAGGTTGAACAGGGTGACTTGTTCTGTTCCACATCCCAGTTGTGCATCTAGGGCCTAATTCAGAGATGTATGTCAGCCCATTGCCATGGCAAAGATCAACATTTCTAGAGAGGCACAAATTTTCCACCTCTGCTGCTCAGTTATAAATGACATGGACGCTCCAACATCAGTTTGTCCCCGTTGAACCCTGTGATGCTGATCCCTTGCATTTATGCCAATATGATGAGAACTCACCAGATGCCGCTTGGTTCTCTACCTACTGGAATGGAATCCAATTCTGATTAGCTAATTCTAATCATGTGGAAACACAGCACATGCACACTATGGAGTATATAACCTATAAGCATTGCCTGAGTTATATCATTTGCAAGGCTTTGCAACTGAAGGACTACCAGCCAGGCTTGAGGGCATCACAAAGTTCCTGGACCCCACCATCATGTTCTCCCAACTCTTTCTAGTTTTGGCTCTGGCTCATGCAACCATGGGCAAAGTGAGCTCAAACTTCAATGACTGTCTTGGTCAGTTCTACGGTAGTACGCCCCCTGTGGGATTCACCACCCTGCAAGGTACCATCACCCCTATCTGCCAGATGTACGATAACTACAACAATCCTTTCTTTGCATCACTGTATCACGAGGGTTACCGATACCCTCTGTACTCTGCCTATATACTGGACATCCGACCTGGTGCTGCTACAGGAGCCAGTCAGACCTTTCGTCTAGAGCCACAGGTGAGTTGGGTTGACATCTCTTGTGTGTAACACATATGAATACGCAGGTCTTAGTTCATGCAACACAGTCCAGGCGGATCTTCTCTCGCACAGTAGTTTTCAATACAAACTCTCCTCTAACTTCAATACCTGCTTAGTTATTTGCAGCATTCTACTAAAATACTGAACCTTCGCTCCATATAAAACTCTCTGCAGGACAGAAGGACTGTGGGCACAATGGCACTTTTTGTACCATCCTGGAGATGACCCGATGTCTGATACAGCAAAGGGTGGAGGCACAAAGCTGATACTCTAGTGTGATGCCTTGCCCCTAAACCCCTGAAAATTAATTTATTTACCCAGGGGCACTGAGGGGTTGAGGGGCAGGTTCAAAGAACCTGGACAAGGCAAAGTAGACATAGCCACATTCCCAATATTGTGTGGTGGTATAGCGGGATCGGTATGAAATACCTCCAATCAAAATCCCGATAAGGTCAAAATCCCGACATGGACAAAATACCGACAAGGTCAAAATACCGACATGTAAAATGCCGACAGGTCAAAATACCGACACACGTTTGTTGTTTTGTGTGTGTATGTCGACATAAGTCAACATGGACACCATATAAAGTGTACCGCGTCCCCTCGCATGGCTCGCTGCGCTCGCCATGCTTCGGGCACGGTGCCTCGCTACGCTCGGCACACTATTATGTTCCCCCCCCAGGTCCACTGGGATGGTAAAGTATGAACAATTCGGTTTCAATGAAAAAAATCATGAAAAACTCATGTCGGTATTTTGACCTGTTGGCATTTTACATGTCGGTATTTTGACCTTGTCGGTATTTTAAATGTCGGTATTTTGTCCATGTCGGGATTTTGACCATGTCGGGATTTTGACCATCGGTCAATTGGTGTCGGGATTTTGATTGGAGGTAAACTGACTGCATCCCGGTATAGCATGTCCATGTGGGCCCGATATGCAGGGCGGCTGGTCATGGCTACACACTCCATTTGGCCATGCCGTCTTAAAGTTGGGAGCCAGGAAGTTTTTATGTTGGCCATGTATGTATCCATTGACCCTAATCGGCCTTCACTCAGGAGCAGTTTTGAACTCATTTGGCCATCTTTTTACAGATAAATCAAAAACAGCACAGGGATTGAATGGTTGAACTGGTCACAGACTGTCAGCAAAACTTACGTTTTTGTTTTTTTTTCAATATTAATTTTTATTATTTTGTGGGTAAACAAAGCAATTGGGAAAGGGATACAGAAAAGAAAAAGGGGGGGGAGGGGTAGGGGGGGTACACACTACAGTCTGCATTTTACAACATAACACAGAGAGTATTATACACAACACTGTACAAATTAACATGGGTAATGCAAGTGAGTATCGTGTCATCATAGCATTCATACTAATCCAATAGTGGGTATAACTAAACGTCAGGAGGGGGCTTGAGGTTCGGTGTTCGCCTATGCCAATAGGCGGACCATGAAAACCATCTGAGCAATGGGGATGTCGGGGAAGAGGCATAGGCCACTCCCGCAGTCTCTAATTCGTAGTGCGACTGTACGGCCATTTCTATAGCAGAAATATGAAGGGCCTCGGTGGAACGCCAAAGGCGAGCGATTAAAAGTTTAGTTGAAATGAGGATATGGCCTAGAATGTAGCGGTCTGCTGGCAGTAGGTCCCCATAGTATAAATGTAAAAGGGCCAGTCGTGGGTGTGGGGATATACGGCGGCCGAGTACTGATTCTATGAGGAGAAAGACCGATGTCCACATCAGGGTCAGCACCGGGCAATCCCAAAATACATGCATTTCCGCCAGCACATTTTGGATGTGGTGGATTGCATCGCATGGAGGCGGGATGGGGTGAAATACAGGCGGTGAAGGATTTTATATGACAGTTCTATATGTGATATGCATTTAGAGACTGTGTAGCAGGATTTATATATCATATCCCACTCCTCCGACGAGATTGAGCATCGAAGATCTACCTCCCATTTCATCTGAAAGGGGGCTTTCTGTAGTGATTGGGGGGTATTAATGTAATTATACCATCTGGTGATACCACCACTACCGCCTACAATTTCAGGAAACTTTTGAACAAGTTTAGGCAAAGAGGGAGGGGGGACGGTGGGCATCGAGACTCCCTGAAGCCAATGTCTTAGCTGTAAATATTTATAAAATTCCCCATGTGGTAGCGAGAAATTTTCTTGGATCTGGGTAAAAGAAAGAAGGGAGCCATGCGCCATTATATCCTGTAACGAACGGATTCCCCGCGTTATCCAGTGATGAAGTCTCAAGTTGGGAATCAAGGAGGCTATTCCCGTCAAGGACACGGCCGTGGTTGGAAGAATTATGTCGTTCCCACTTCGCACTATTTCTAGACAAGCTTTCCTTGTGGATTGAACAGAAATGGACCTATTGGTTAGTACTGTACCCTCCGTTTTAGGGAGTAACAGTACATCAGTCAGGGGTAATGGGGCTATAAGATCTTGTTCAAGATGTACCCACGATTTGTCCGTGGGTTGGGTATACCATGCCCCTATCTGAGCTATTTGGCAAGCCAGTTGGTATGAGTGCAAATCTGGAGATGCCAAGACCCCGTTCCGCTTGGATCGGGTCATTGTTTTCCTTGCTAATCTTGGTTTCTTGCCTTACCAGACATAAGAGTTGAATAGCGTGTTAAATTTGGATAGTAGGGAGTTGGGTACTATGAGGGGGATGGCCCGGAACAGGTACATAAGTCTGGAAGGATCATCATTTTCAGTGCAGCTATTCTCCCCAGCCATGATACATGTTGCATCATGCAGTCTGAGATTAGGGTTGTGGATTTGCGCAAGAGAGGGGGGAAGTTAGCGGGTATCAAATCGTCTAGTTTCTTGGTGATATGGATTCCCAGACATTTGAGGCTTCTATCCTGCCAGGAATACGTGTAGGTAGCCTTCAGATCGGACAAGAGAGGGGGTGGGAAGTTGATGGGGAGTGCCTCTGTATTCGTGTTATTAAGTTTATAGTAGGATACTGCTGAATATTCAAACAAAAGCGCGTGCAACGCTCTCAGGGAAGAGGAGGGGTTAGTGAGTGTCAATAGGACATTGTCTGCGAAAAGACATAACTTATGAGAGTGTCCCAAGAATTCCATGCCTTTAATCAAGGACGAGGTACAAATTTTCTCGGCCAATGGTTCCATTGCCATTGTAAAGACTAGTGGGGATAAGGGGCACCCTTGGCGAGTGCCGTTTGTAATGGGAAAAGGAGATGAGAGCAGACCACTCACACACACCCTCGCCGAAGGGAGAGAGTATAGAGCCATAATGGATGATAGGACTCTACCCGTAAGGCCAAACTTTCTAAGAACCGCTTGCAGGTACCCCCAGTGAAGGCGGTCGAACGCCTTCTCCGCGTCTAGCGAGAGCAATAATAAAGGAGATTCTGATTTGGAGAGGGCGTCCAGTATATTTACCACTCGCCTAGTGTTGTCAGGGGATTGTCTGCCCGGGACGAAGCCCACCTGGTCGCCGTGGATGATAGAGGGGAGTAGAGGGTTGAGCCTGTTAGCCACCATCTTAGCATAGATTTTCAAATCGGTATTTAATAAGGCTATGGGACGGTAGTTGGGCATCATGGCAGAGTTCTTCCCCGGTTTAGGAAAAGCTACTACGCGGGCTTCTAGCATCTCCCCTGGGAAGTTCCATATGGAGGAGGTGTGATTAAAAACTCCGTCTAGGACAGGGACCAGAGTGTCTTTGAAACATTTGTAAAAATTTTTTATAAACCCATCAGGGCCTGGCCCTTTATCTAATGGGAGTGAGTCTATGGCTTGAGTGATTTCCTTCTGGGACCATGGTTGGTTTAAAGTCTGCAAAGTGTCTGAGTTAATGGAGGGGAGGTTAACGTCGTTCAAAAAGGCTGCTATATTAGCTGGTGTAGGTTGTGGGGTAGAGATATCGTCTTTAAGATTATATAGGGAGGAATAATATGAAGCAAAGGAGTTAGCTATATCTGATGGGTCAGTTATCTTGATATTATTTGAGTTGATGATATAGTTCACCCTCTCTTTAGCTGTTTTCCCCCGCAATTTGCGAGCTAGCATTCTACCCGCCCTATCTCCTTGCATATAGAACTTTTGCCGCAATCGGAAAAGATTTTTACGGACCTCCGTTAGTTCTAATTTATTCAGCTCATCTCTGATCCGGGTCAATTCTTATTAGATGGCTTCAGCTTAAGTGAAGCATCTAGTTCTTTAAGACGGGCTTCGAGTTCTGCCTGTTTTTCCCGGGAGGTCCTGCTTATGTAAGCAGCCGCTTGAATGGATGCTCCCCTAACCCCTGCCTTGAGAGCGCACCAATGTGTAAATACTGACGTTTTCTGCTGGGGTGTTAGTCTCGATATATAAGGCGAGGGCCTGTGCAATGGACCGCTGGGCGTCTGTGTTCAAAAGAAGATAATCCCTAAGGCGCCATAGGGTAGGAGAGGGCCTGACTTCGCGGGGGTTCCAACGGACAGAGAGGGCAGAGTGATCTGACCACGATACTGGCAGGATAGAAGCCTTTGAAACCTGTTGGAGTGTCCACTTATCTGATATCACTAGGTCTATCCTAGAAAACGAGCCGTGAACTGGGGAGAAGAACGAAAAATCCCTACAGGTCGGGTTCTTAGCCCTCCAAACATCATAGAGATCATATTCATATAGTATATTTCTAAAGGCGTGGGCGCTGTCACGTTGCGAGTTACCCTTAGGAGGTGAGCGGGCATGGGATCTATCGATCGTTGGGTCAAGGACCATGTTAAAATCCCCCAGGAGTAATAAGGCACCCGATAGGTGCTTCTGGAGGATCGTAAAGAATTTCCTAAGGAAAGGTAGTTGTTTGGTATTGGGAGCATAAAGCGTAGCTATGGTGACTGGCCTATCTTCCAATTTACCCGTCAGAATGAGATATCTGCCTTCTTGGTCTGAGATCTGACATTCTAGGGAGAATTCACAAGATTTTGAAAATAATATTGCCACCCGGCTCTTTTTTTCGGGCCGTTGGACATATAACCAATGGGATATTTATTATCCCTAAGGGGGGGGTGATGAAAGTATGAAATGGGTTTCCTGTAAGGCCACTATATGCGCCTTACATTTAGCAAAGTGACGCAGGGCTAATAGTCGTTTGTTCGGTGAATTCAACCCTTTTACATTTAAGTATAGTACATTAACCATTAGGCTTGTCTGGGAGTCGTGCTAATGTCAGGTTGTGTATATAAATTATGTAACAGGATCTGCCAGAGTGTGTGTGTGTTAAAACTTGGAGAGATGGGGAGAACAGGAGGGGTGGAAGAAACAGTAAGAAGAGGACATAGAGCGGGCACCGCAAGGATGCCAAATAGGGTTGCCTAGCAGGGCAACACATGAGGTCGTGGCGAGGTGTGAGGAATAGTCTCCCCCTCGCTCCTAGAACATTCAACTTATAAAAGAAATAACTGCGTTGGGTCATAGGGTACATGCTTCCTCTCGGGAAATTCAACAAATAACAAATATGACATCATAACATCGAGGGGAGCAGTATTGTCCCGTTTAGAGGTGTACGGCTATACAAAGTCGGCCAGATCACAGTGGATGCAGTATACCATAATAAAAGAAATGCAGGAAAAGCAAGAATATTCTCGACAATGACATACAACCTGGTTGGGAAAATCAGTCTCTAACGATCATTGTCTGCCATCGTCCACTCCTGAGTCAGCTTGAGAGTTGCCGGTGCCTTTTCAATTGTGTCTTCTCCCCTCCAGGAATCCAATAATTTCAGACCCGCTTCTGGAGAGATTATCGCGTGCATAACGCCGTTACGTCTAACCAGCAATTTCGTCGGAAACCCCCACCGGTACAGGATATCGGCCTTCCGGAGCGCTGAGGTCACCGGGTGGAACGTGCGTCTCAAGGCCAGTGTGGCCGCTGAGAGGTCTCCGTAAACTTGTACATCTCCCAGGGCCTTAGCTGATAGGTCAGGGCGCATAGTCGCCCGCAGGATTTGTTCCTTGATATGGAAGTAATGCATCCTCATTAAAGTGTCTCTTGGAGCATCCTTTGGGGCATTTCTAGCCTTTGGTAGACGATGAATGCGGTCGATGAGGAAGTCATCAATAGAGTTGGATGGAAGAAGCTCCTTGAAGAGGTCCATCGCAAATTGGGTAAGGTCCGTGGTGGTAACGGTTTCTGGGATGCCCCGGAGCTTGATATTATTACGGCGTGACCTGTCCTCAAGGTCACAGGCCTTCCGCCGTAGATCCGCTACTTCGGCCTGTAGGTCTTAAAGTTGGGTAATCACCTCATTATGTGACTTCACCATTTCCTTACATTTATTCTCAAGATGATCCGTGCGTAGGCCTATAGCGTCAACCGATTGTTGGCAACTTTGAAGTGCCGTCTTAACTTCCATCGTGATATCATCTTTAAAGGAAGCCAGAAGTTGCCGCATAGTGCCCAGTGTGAGGGGTGCATCATCATCGAGTTGAGAGAGTTTTGTCTGGTTCACCCGAGGGGTCACGGACATATCATCGCCACTCCGGGGTTGTTTAGGCACGGAATACTGTATGGTAGAGGGTCCCCGGCTTTGAGAAGACGGGGACTGTTTAAAAAATGCGACCTGGCGGGTTGGAATCGGGTCTTTTTGGCGTTTCGGTGCCATAGACCCAATATACGATTGCTCTCACAGTTGTCGTAAATATAGAAATCGGGCCCAGGAGGAAGAGAGATTAGCCTACGTCGGCTCAATATGCATGCCCACGCAGCTTTACTTCTTCAGGAGCGGGGGAGGGTACCTCACATCGCATTCAAGATCACATCAGAACGGCCTGGCGAGAGGCAAAGCTCCCCACGGTTTCCAGTTATCTGGAGTCGGCGGGAGTAGGTTGTATTTATAAGTATGTCTGGCTTTTTTCTGTATAATCAGACTTGAGTATCAGGGAGTGTGCATGTACCGGGCCCTTTTCACATGCAGTGGTACAGGGATGACGGTGTATTTTGTAGAAGAGATGTTTGCCAGCAGTCAAAATGGCGCCACCACCTTCCAGTCACAGGCCTCTGTGGTGTATTTACCTCTTGTACTCTGAGATCGTTGGGGATATCAGCGGATGTGGGCCCAGAGTTTCTCGGCTCCCACCTCCCCCACCCCATCCCGACCTCCAGCGGGGCCCCCGGTAATCTCCCGGGAGGGCCTCGAGCAGTGCAGCCCGAGGTCCCAAGATGGCCGCCGGGGTGTACACAGGCCTGGGAAATGCCTGATAAGAGCTGCTCCTGTGGCCTGTGAGCAGCTATTCCCCGGTTAGCAGGTGCTTGGGGGTCTGATACAGGCTGGAGAGCGATGTGGGGGGGAGCAGGAGGAGAAGGGCGGAGCCACGGGTCCCGCCTCGACCGCGGTCCGGGCCCGGAGCCCGCAGTCGGGAGGGTGGGAACATGAGGCCCCAGCCTCCGGTGCCGCTGGAGGCCCCAACCCCGCCGGCAGAGTAGTGGCTTCTCGGCGGGCTCCCCGCGCCCGGGGAAGTGTCCACAGCCGTGGACAGAGTCGGGCAGGGAGGCGCTAGGTCTGTGCACCCAGCGGGAGAGAGGTCGCCAGGAGTGGACGTGAGTTCAGAATTGGCCGCCGGGCGCCCGTCAGCTCCGTCTCCTGTGGCGAGTCTCCGGATCCCCCGGCAGCAGGAGCCCACAGCTGGCAGCAGGGAACCTTTCCCAGCCGCGGGCGGCGGCGGCGTGCTGTAAGGAGCTCCGGAGGAGATCCGTGGCTCAATCCGAAGGGTCCCCGAGTCGCCGTCGGCACAGTGAGTAAATAGAGGTCCCGGCTTTGTGAGAACCGTAGGCCGCAACCTGCAGGAGCAGTTAAAACTGCTGCCCGATTCCGCGGCTCTTCCGGGGGCACAGCAGGGGGACCAGGAGGGACAGGGGGGATGCCCAGGTGCACAAATGAGCTCGTAAAGGGGGTACAGACTGGTGATATATCTCTAGGTCTCAGGAGCTCCACCAAAACGCAGCTGTCTCCATTAGCAGCCAGGCCACGCCCCCCGCAAAACTTACGTTTTTTATTTTTTTTAAAAACGAATCAGGGACTAGTCTAAATCCATTTTCAAATGGATTCCCAGGTCTGCAAACCTGGGCAAAGATTACGTTTTCGGAAGCAGTTCCAAAGATTGTTAAGTGAGAACTAATTGCTTCATCGCGCCCTACAGGCGCTCTTCACACCGTCGCAAGGGGCTACGCCTCATTAACCCCTGCATGCCTTTCTGGGGTTCAATATTTGTATTATATGGAGTAATACCTGCATTCCTTTGTTAGTGGGTAAATATCGCACAATGAAAGGGCGTGCAATGGTGAAGGAGGTGCAGCCCCTTGCAACGGCGTGAACAGCACCTGCAGGGCACGATGTACAGAATGTAGTGGGTGCAGTGGGGACTGTGGATGGGGGGGATGTCTGTAGATGCTGCGGGTGGAGGGGGGGTGAAAGCGGGGGGGGAGGCCGGATGGGGAAGGGTCGGGAGGTGCTGAGGGTGGGGGAGGGGCAGAAGAGTGGGGTGAGCAGATGGAGGAGGGGTCTGGAGGCACTGTATGTGGGGGAGGGGCAGGGGTGCCAAGGGTGGGGGAGGGGCAGGTGCAGGGATGTTGCAGATGGGTGAAGGGTTCCGGAGGTGCTGTGGGATGGGAAGGGGCGTGGGTGCCGGAGGTGGGTTAGGGGGTCCGCAGGTGCCGTGGGTGGGGGAAGGGCAGGTGCAGGTGGTGTGGCAGATGGGGAAGGGGGTCCGGAGGAGCTGCAGGTGGTGGAGGGGCAGGTGCAGGGGTGCCGTGGGTGGGGGAGGGGTGGGTGAGGGGGGGGACCGCGGATGGAGGAGGGTGTCTGCGGGTGGAGGGGGCAGGTGTTGGAGGGCATGCAGTAACAGGGCCAGGAAGACAGGGCTGACAGGGTCAGAACAGGGGTGATGGGGCCAAGACAGGGGTGACAGGGTCAGAACAGGGGTGACGGGTTCAGGACAGGGGTGATGGTGCCAGGACAGGGGTGACGGGGCAAGGACAGGGGTGACGGGGCCAGGACAGGGGCGACGGGGCCAGGACAGAAATGACAGGGACAGGATAGGGGTGACAGGGCTAGTGTAGGGGCGGCAGGACCAGGACAGGGGTGACAGGGCCAGGATAGGGTTGACAGGGCAAGTACAGAGGTGACAGGGCCAGGATAGGGGTAACAGGGCCAGGATAAGGATGACAGGGCCAAGACAGGGGTGAAAGGACCAGGATAAGGGTGATAGGGCAAGGCCAGGGGTGACAGGGCAAGGCCAGGGGTGACAGGGACATGACAGAACACAGGGCACGGGAGAGATTGGTATTAGGGACAGAACAGTGGTGACAGACAGATGTGTCTTACCGGAGTCACTGCTGCTGGCTGCTGCTGTTCCACTCCAACTTGTTGGGATCTGCTGCTGGTGAAGACTTGGCATGGCTGACTCTCTCAGGCTGGAGTCCTGCTTCCTCTGCCCGTCCGCATCCCTCCCCCCCTCCTCAGTCACACACCGCAGACCTTGAGCAGCTGCCGGGCACTGTGGTAAGGGGAGACTGGGAGTGACTGGTTAGCCCCCAGGAGACGCTGCGGCTGGAGGGAGGAGGGGGTCATAGCATGCACGTGGCGTGGACCTCGCAGCTGCCGGGCACTGTGGTAAGGGGAGACTGGGAGTGACTGGTTAGCCCCCAGGAGACGCTGCGCTGGAGGGAGGAGGGGGTCATAGCATGCATGTGACGCGGACCTCGCGGCTGCCAGACACTGTGGTAAGGGGAGACTGGGAGTGACTGGTTAGCCCCCAGGAGACGCTGCGGCTGGAGGTAGGAGGGGGTCAGAGCCTGCAAGCAGCGCAGACTTCTGCAGCGCTGCCCGCCGGCTAAAGTGTGAGGAGCTGGGTGCACCTCAATGCAGGCGGCAGCACTGCAGGTAGCGGTGGGGTTGCCGGGGCTGGAGATAACAGAGGCAGTACGGAACCTGCACAGTGGCAGGTGCCCCACAAAACTGCAGCTAAGAAGCGTGGAGTGTGCCAGAAAGTGACGCTCCTCCGCGCCAGAGATACCCTGCTGAGTATGCTGATGTGGGGGGCCAAGCACACAGTGAGCCGGTGCCCCTCTGCCTGTATGGCATACCCCCTAACACACCCCCGAAATTCACAGGACAGTCCAATTTTTTGGGGTCTGTCTTGTGTCCCACGGTGGGGGGAGGGGGGGGCAGTTGGGAAGCTCCTGAACTCGCCGTTCTGCTTAGCAGAGCAGTGATGAATAGACGCTGTGCTCATGCGCACAGCGTCTATTTAGTGGAGACAGAGGGAGAGGGGGTATCAGCAGGTACGGATTAAAAGGGGGTTCCGGCAGCAGAGCCGTATTAAGGGGGGGCCCAGGGGGTACATACCACGGGCCCCACAGTTTTAGGGGCCCTCCCGGCTGGTGTAGCTCTGTCCCAGCTCTGAAGCTCCCCCATCCTGCCAGTAACAGCGGCAGCATTGTCCTACAGTCAGCACACCATGGTTGCCGACTTCTGGGCTGCTCTGTCCGGGAGAGAGCAGCCCGTCGGCTCAGCAGGGGGGGGGGGGGGGGGGGCTGAGGTGACGTGACAGGCGGCGGGCCAGAGGCAGAACGGGGCGTGGCTTCCGGGCAGCATCATTTAAGCCACGCCCCCCCTGTGTAATGCCGCGATTACCGGCATTATACAGCAGGGGCCGTGGTTACGATGATGCAATTCAACAAGAATCACATCATCACCTGCCCGGACCGCCCACTTTACTCGTTAAGTGGGCGGCGAGCAGGGGGTGACCCCCGTAAATCAGGAGACTTGCCTGCTCTTCCGGGGGGCCGGGAGGGTCACCCGTTTTTCGGGAGCCTCCCGGCCATTCCGGGAGGGTAGGCAAGTATGCAGCAGACGCTGCTGCATGTTGGCAGGTCTGTGGTGTTGCAGGGAGGCAGAAGCCTCCTGGCTTTCTTCTGCCTGTGCGGGTATGTGGGGGGGAGGTGTCTGGATTTACCCCTAGCTGAGGGACCAAAATCCCATTTAAAAAAAAAATCCCGGAATTTGCATACGGGGCGTGGCCACGTGGCCTCTATTAGGCCACGCCCCCAAACCCCCAGCAGGCACAGCAATGAGATGACTCAAGTGCCATGGGCCCTCCAGACTCATAATCCGCCCCTGGGGGCATGCCAGCAGCTCACATAACGCTGGGCATGCCCCATCACTGACAAAAATGGGGGCGTGGCTCGCGATCCTGGGTGCTCCCGTGAAGCCACCCCCTTTTTGTTGACCACGCCCACTTTTCGCGGTGCGTGTGTTCCTCATTCTGCCTAAAGAAAGTTGGGAGGTACGCACCCCTGTCTGCCTGAAGAATGCTGGGAGGTATGCACCCCTGCCTGTGCCATGCCCATACCATCTGCTTCTGCTCCTAGTCTCCTATAGATTTGCCCATATCTGTGACTCATTTGACTAACTCCGCCCAGTGTTGTGACTCCGCCCAGCGTTAGCAAATGAGGCACAAAGCCACAGATCTGGGCTATTATATAGGAGATATGCATTGAAATTGTAAGAAAGCGCAGAAACTCCTATTTAGTAAATGTTATTAGAGTTCATTAATTACCCTTAGTATTATTTTTATATCTTTGTCATGTGTGTTTCAGCCATGTATTTATATCAGCAGGCAGGGATGTTTATGTTATGGTGCCCTGGGATACGGCATACCTCCGCGGTGCTTTCTGCAACAAAAACAAGTGTATCTAGAGGGCAGCTGCCTCACTTATAACAGTGGAAATAAACTTTAAATTTATAGCTAACACCATTAATGTGCGTATATATATGATATGTCAACACAAAGACTGAACCGTTTGAACCAATGACCAAATAGACATACATTTATCAGTAGCAAATAGTTTAAAGACAGTTTCCCCACCAGTGTACTTTAGGAAAGGGTTCTCTACTGTAAGAGCAGTAATGCTGTTGAATTTAATCACTACATGAGCTGGGGACAGGATATTTTGGAAATAGGAAATGTTATAAATACTACAGGACACTAGGAAATAATAAATCTATGAACTTTTAATTTTTTTAGGTCTAGGTGGCATTATTGGGTTTTCACATAAGTGAAAAGATGGCTAATTTTTATTTGTTAGGCATGTAAGAAGGGAGGGCATAATATAGTAGAATATTAGTGAGAGATTGGGGAAATTAGAAGGACAGGAGGTTTGCTTTGGCTGACCTGTGGGTGAATGCATAATGACTCTGAGTAGGTCATAGTTGCCTAGCCTCCTGCATCCTGCGGGAGGCTCCTATTTCAGTCATAAATCTCCTGCTGCCCTGCTTTGTATGTCACATCTCCCGTATTCTTTAGATTCTGCCAGGGCTGACACTAAGGAGTTTCTTTGCCAGAACAGCGATTTGCTGTAGCTGCTTAGGAGTCACTGCTGAGGAATCTCATTACCCCCCCCCCCCCCATCCCCCCCACCCCTTGTGTAACCCATTCCAGAAGAGAGAGACAGCACACAGGGTCTTATCCGTGCTCTGTGGGGTATATTTACTAACATTCGTAATTTTCGGAAAAAGGTCAAAGTTCAATCACGAATGACATCGAAAGTGTAAAACTGCAACTTTTTGAATTGATTACGACTAATTTACTAAGCTGTTGTATCCGGCTTTTTCTTTTGTTCCGATGTCGATGTCATTCGTGTTTTTTTTCTGTTTTATACGGCAGTGATTAGTAAAACACTGGCGACTTTTTCAAAATGAATCTCGTCCGGATCTGTGTGATCCGTGCTGGGGTTAATTTTTTTTTTTTTAAATAAACACTGTAAAACTTTTAAAAAAATTGCGTGGGGTCCCCCCTCCTAAGCATAACCAGCCTCGGGCTCTTTGAGCCGATCCTGGTTGCAGAAATATGGGGAAAAAAGTGACAGGGGTTCCCCCATATTTAAGCAACCAGCATCGGGCTCTGCGCCTGGTCCTGGTTCCAAAAATACGGGGGACAAAAAGCGTAGGGGTCCCCCGTATTTTTGAAACCAGCACCGGGCTCCACTAGCTGGACAGATAATGCCACAGCCGGGGGTCACTTTTATACAGTGCCCTGTGGCCGTGGCATCAAATATCCAACTAGTCACCCCTGGCCGGGGTACCCTGGGGGAGTGGGGACCCCTTCAATCAAGGGTTTCCCCCCCCCCCAGCCACCCAAGGGCCAGGGGTGAAGCCCGAGGCTGTCCCCCCCATCCAATGGGCTGCGGATGGGGGGCTGATAGCCTTTTTGTAAAAGTGTTAGATATTGTTTTTAGTAGCAGTACTACAAGGCCCAGCAAGCCTCCACCGCATTCTGGTACTTGGAGAACCACAAGTACCAGCATGCGGCGGAAAAACGGGCCCGCTGGTACCTGTAGTACTACTACTAAAAAAATACCCAAAAAAAGACAAGACACACACACCGTGAAAGTAAAGTTTTAATACATACATGCACACAAACATATACACATACTTACCTTATGTTCACACGAGGGTCGGTCCTCTTGTTCAGTAGAATCCATGGGGAACCTGTTGAAAAAATTATACTCACAAAATCCAGTGTAGATCGGTCCTCTTCAAAGCCCTTTGTAATCCACGTACTTGAGAAGAAAAAAAAAACGGAGTCCCGACCTCGAACTGAAAGGGGCCCCATGTTTTCACATGGGACCCCTTTCCCCGAATGCCAGAAACCCACTCTGACTTCTGTCTAAATGGGTTTCTTCAGCCAATCAGGGAGCGCCACGTTGTGACACCCTCCTGATCGGCTGTGTGCTCCTGTACTGACTGACAGGCGGCACACGGCAGTGTTACAATGTAGCGCCTATGCGCTCCATTGTAACCAATGGTGGGAACTTTCTGCTCAGCGGTGAGGTCACTTTCGGTCAACCGCTGAGCAGAAAGTTCCCACCATTGGTTACAATGGAGCGCATAGGCGCTACATTGTAACACTGCCGTGTGCTGCTTGTCAGTCAGTACAGGAGCACACAACCGATCAGGAGGGTGCTACAACGTGGCGCTCCCTGATTGGCTGAAGAAACCCACTTAGACATAAGTCAGAGTGGGTTTCTGGCATTCGGGGAAATGGGACCCATGTGAAAACATGGGTCCCCTTTCAAGTACGTGGATTACAAAAGGATTATCCGAGGAGCCTGGTACCCTGGATCTGGTGAGTATAATTTATTCAACAGGTACCCCATGGATTCTACTGGAGAAGAGGACCGACCTGCGTGGGAACATAAGGTAAGTATGTATGTATGTTTGTGTGGATGGATGTAATAAAACTTTACTGTCAAGGTGTGTGTGTATTGTCTTTTTTTTTCCGCCGCATGCTGGTACTTGTGGTTCTCCAAGTACCAGCATGCGGTGGAGGCTTGCTGGGCCTTGTAGTACTGTCATTTCCCCCCCCATATTTCTGCAACCAGGGTCGGCTCAAAGAGCCCGAGGCTGGTTATGCTTAGGAGGGGGGACCCCACGCAATTTTTTTTGTGAAAATTAACACTTTCCCACCCCTTCCCACTGATATACATGCACGGATCTCATGGATCCGTGCATGCCTATCCAATCACAGCTCAAAAATCTGTTTTTTTTAAGCACTTTTTTGCGATTTGTAATTTTTCACGGCAGTGTTTTCCTCTTTTGAGATTTGCACTTTTTAGTAAATGACCGAGTTCTACTAATTTGCTGGCGTATTTTGACCGATGGTGTATTCATTCGTATTTTTTTTCTTGGACTTGCAAAAAAATACGAATGCCCTCATCTCTGCCGTGATTTGAGTTTAGTAAATGACCGAGATGACACTTTGAAGAAAAAACGGCATCTCGGTCAAAATCGGGACCTTAGTAAATATACCCCTGTGTGTGCACTCATCCATAGCGTGCTGCTGCTAGTGAGCTATAGGGCAAGAATTATTGTTAGTCATTTTTCCTTAGTTGATGAAGAATTCACACAAGGTCAAATTGCATTTGGAATTTATTGCAAATCATTTATATGTATATTGTGCGCAGTGGCGGTTCTTGCCACGGGCAAGCAGGACTTTTGCCCGGGGCGCCGCCTTCCGGAGGGCGCTGGCGCCATCCGGAGGGCGCCGCACCGTGGCAAGATCCGCCACTGCTGCCCGCTGTGTCCCCCGTCCGCTGCCCGCTGCCGTCCCCGTCGTCTCCTGTGTCGTCTCCTGTGAAGGGAACTAGACGCTATGCGTCTAGTTTCCCTTCGTGGAGAGTAACTGCTGAGCGGTGCGCGATGACGTCATCGTGCACCGCACAGCAAAGGTCCTCTCCACGAAGGGAACTAGACGCATAGCGTCTAGTTTCTCTTCGTGGAGAGGACCTTTTGCTGTGCGGTGCGCGATGACGTCATCGCGCACCGCTCAGCATTCAAGCGGCGCTTTCAATGTACAGGGGGCGTGACTCACCACGCCCCCTGTATTAGGCCACGCCCCTTCCCTGCCCGGGGCGCTCTGCGCCCTTGAACCGGCCCTGATTGTGCCTAGTGATAAGAAAATAAATATCACAGCAAATATATAGTTGCAAACAAGTAACCCCATATTGCAGACAGCAATGTTAGTATCAATTCTTGCAAAATTTCCCAAAATGTATAGTTACTAATATTAAATAGAAATATTTTGCAACAAAAAGCATTTAAGGACAGACACGCCCATTTGTGGAACTAGACACGCCCTTTGGGCAGAGTATGACACACCCCCTCAGCAGCACGGCACTTTTTGTGCAGCACAGCCTACTGCAATCTCCGTGGTTCTAGTTTTCAAAAGTAGGCAAGTATGGAGTTGACTTCCCATACTATCCCTTTCATCCGGGACACTCATGTATTACACAGGTTCTGTGGCTGACTTCAAGTCTGCATTTCACCTGCAGTTAATCAGCCCCAGAACCTGTGTAATTCATGAATGTCCTGGTTTAAAGGGACAGTATGGTAAGCTTAATAATGAGGAGATGCCATAAAGAGGATGTAGTTAAACCTTTACTCTCTGGGGGAGATAGAAATACGCACTGTAATAAAAAGCAGAAGTCAGGGGAGGGTCATCACCAGTTCCTGAGACAAGAAACAAATAAAATCCAAAATAGAGAGTGCTGAATCTACATTAATGTCCTCTAACCGCACCTCATATACTATCTACCTGCATGTGGTATCATTGAAATGATCACACAATGAGCTTAGCTTAACCAGTGGTGTATGGGTCTGGGACTGAGGGTCGACAGCACAAAGGTCGACACACCTTAGGTCGACGCCAATTGGTCGACACTCCTTAGGTCGACATGGACACAAGGTCGACATGGTCAAAAGGTCGGCATGGTCAAATGGTCGACATGGAAAAAGGTCGACATGAATTTATCATGTTTTTTTGGTGTCGTTTTCTTCGTAGAGTGACCGGGAACCCCAATTAGTGCACCGCGTCCCCTCGCATAGCTCGCTTCGCTCGCCATGCTTCGGGCATGGTGCATTCGCTTCGCTCGGTACACTTTACCGTTCCAATCGTAGTCCACGTGGATCGTTAAGTATGAAAAGGTTCAAAAAAAGAAAAAAATTGTGAAAAACTCATGTCGACCTTTTTCCATGTCGACCTTGTTCCTGTCGACCTTTTGTCCATGTCGACCTTTTGTCCATGTCGACCAAAGGTGTGTCAACCAATTGGTGTCGACCTATGGTGTGCCGACCTTTGTGCTGTCGACCTGGAGTCCGGATACCGTGGTGTATCTAGGGGTCTGAGCGCTGCTGGCAAAGTAAGGGTGAAGGTTTGAGGCACTAGTAAGATGAGGGGTAGAGAGACACAGATATGGTGAGGTGTAGAGGCACAGATGGAGAGGGTGGTCATAAGATGAGGGGGGGGGTAGAGGCACAGATAACTGAGGAGGCAGAGGCACAGATACATGTAGAAGGGACAGAGTCACACATAACGGAGCGGTGGCAGATGCACATATAAACGTTTAGAAAATGGAGGCGTGGTGGTTGATGAGGGACAGATAAAGGAGTAGGGGAAGAGGCACTGGTAATGGAAGGGGGCAAGAGAACAGATGTGGTGTGTTAGAAGATGCAGAGAGAGAAAATGGCACAAATGGGGACCTTCTTATTGCCTCTATTACTTTCTAAATGATCTGCCCATTGGAAGAACAGAGGAAGAGAGCAGGAGGGTGACAGGGAGAAAGAGGAGAAAGTAAAACTGGTCTGGACTACATCCCCCTGAGCAGAGCCGGCCCTAACCTATATGACGCCCTAAGCAAGATTTTGCCTGTTGCCCCCTAGCACCACCGCTGGTTCCGCCTCTGACCTTGCACCTCTTTCCCAGCACCACCACCCCTCACCCATAGCAGTCCTTATTTTGGTGTTTGTACCCCCTATATTTTAAACAGGAACAGTTCGCACATTTGGCGCACAATACTACCCCCAATTCCAATTACGCCACACAGTACTGCATCTTTATTCACATTATATCATGCGATAGTGTCCATAATTCACATTACATCCCACAGTAGTATCACTTTACCTTATAAACGTTACTCCTCACAGTAGATCCCCTAATTCACATTACATCACACTGAATTGCTCCTTATTCACATTATACCACACCCTATTGCTCCTTATTCACATTAGACGACACAGTAGTGCCCTTTCTATACGCAACGCCACATAGTAGAGCACCTTATACACATAATGCCACACTTTAGTAATGTATTTATACACCATGGGGGTCATTCCAAGTTGTTCACTCGTTATTTTTCTTTCGCAACGGAGCGATTAGTCGCTAATGCGCAAGATTCACTCCCAGTAGGCGGTGGCTTAGCGTGTGCAAAGCTGCTAAAAGCAGCTTGCGAGCGAACAACTCGGAATCACCCCCCTAATTCCACACAGTAATGCCCCTTACACATATGAGACACCTTATTAATGTCCTTATAAACATAATGCGCCTTACACATTATGACAGCCTTTATTAATGCCCTTTTACACATATTAGTGGTCATTCCGAATTGATCGCAGCAGCAATTTTGTTAGCAGTTGGGCAAAACCATGTGCACTGCAGGAGGGGCAGATATAACATGTGCAGAGAGAGTTAGATTTGGGTGGGGTGTGTTCAAACTGGAATCCAGATTGCAGTGTAAGAATAAAGCAGCCAGTATTTACCCTGCACAGAAACAAAATAACTCACCCAAATCTAACTCTCTCTGCAAATGTTATATCTGCCCCCCCCTGCAGTGCACATGGTTTTGCCCAATTGCTAACAAACTTGCTGCTGCGATCAACTCAGAATTACCCCCAATGTCCCTTACACATATGCCGCACATTATTAATGCCCTTATACACATAATGACACACATAGTGCCCCTTACACATATGTTGCACATTATTGATGTATTTTTTCATGACACACATAATGCTCCTTACACATATTCTGAACACTACTGCACAACCAACCCACTCACATGCACACAGCACTCACGCTTCCACTAACACTGTGACCTCTGCCTCTGCTTGGATACAGATGTGTCCTCATAAATCTTGCCTCAATGCTAATGTCTGGCACACCTTTATTTTTTATGAAAATGCATCTTATTTGCATTGCTATGTGGCTAGGATGCACAAGCAGCTTCTGCTGATTAATATGATATGCAGCATGCCTATATACTGTGTGAGACTGTGGCTGTATCTGCATATGAAATGCTACACACAGAATATAGGCATACCGCATATCATTTTAATCAGCAGAAGCTGCTGATGCCCCAAGGCATATCAAATGCCCTAGACAATTGCCTAGTTTGCCTATGCCTATGGCCGGCTCTGACCCTGAGAGAGAGAGAGGACCCAGCTCACATTCCCCATGCCTCCATATCAATGTGGCTCAAATTTAGACTCTGATCTTAGCTGCAAATGGCTCCTGTGCTCCTATGGGCAGAGCCGGCTCCAGGCCTACTAGTACCCTGATCGAGAACATGTAAAAGCGCCCCCCTCCCCCCCCCCTGTGCGCGCGCCAAAGGCGCACGCTCCCGTAAAAGTGGGTGTGGCCTCTGGAAAAGTGGGCGTGGCCTCATAACTTCATATTATTAGACTATAAATAAATATATTTTCACACCCCCTCTACGCACACAATTAGCAGCCTTACACATAACAGCCACAGTGGTGTTCCTTACACATAATGTCTCCAGTATAGTGCCAGATACACATAATGTCTCCAGTATAGTGTCAGATACACATAATGTCTCCAGTATAGTGCCAGATACACATAATGTCTCCAGTATAGTGTCAGATACACATAATGTCTCCAGTATAGTGTCAGATACACATAATGTCTCCAGTATAGTGCCAGATACACATAATGTCTCCAGTATAGTGTCAGATACACATAATGTTCAGTGCCAGATAGACCTGATATGCCCCCCAGAAGTGCCAGCTACACACAATATGCCCTCCAGCAGTGCCAGCTACACATGATAGTGATCACTTTTTAGGGCAGGGAGGGCACATTTTTAAGTTAGGAGGGCAAAATGATGTACATACTGTAATGCTTGGTGCCCATCTAACTACATGGCAAAGAATGGACAGTGAGCGCCGAAGGCGCGCAGCAAAAATTTAGGAGCGTTGCTTCGTGGGGAAGGTGCGTGGCCACATAATAGTGGCAATTCGCATTACACCACACAGTAGTGCAGTTATTACACACTACACACTTTGTGCCAGGCAGAGCACGTTAGACACTTTGTGCCAGGCAGAGCACGTTAGACACTTTGCGCCAGGCAGGGCACGTTAGACACTTTGCGCCAGGCAGGGCATGTTAGACACTTTGCGCCAGGCAGGGCACGTTAGACACTTTGCGCCAGGCAGGGCACGTTAGACAATTTGCGCCAGGCAGGGCACGTTAGACACTTTGCGCCAGGCAGAGCACGTTAGACACTTTGTGCCAGGCAGGGCACGTTAGACACTTTGCGCCAGGCAGGGCACGTTAGACACTTTGTGCCAGGCAGGGCATGTTAGACACTTTGCGCCAGGCAGAGCATGTTAGACACATTGCCTAGCCACAGACGCATAGCGGGAACACTACATGATATGCTCCCCAGCCGTGCCAGCTACACATGACATGCCCCCCAGCAGTGCCAGCAACACATGACAAGCCCCCCAGCAGTGCCAGATACATAAATGGCCACACAGTGCCAGATATGTCCCCACAGTGCCAGATACAGAAATGCCCCCACAGTGCCAGATACAGAAATGTCCCTACAGTGCCAGATACAGAAAAGCCCCCACAGTACCAGATACAGAAAAGCCCCCACAGTGCCAGATAAATGCCCTCACAGTGCCAGACACATAAATGCCCCCACAGTGCCAGATACATATATGCCCCCACAGTGCCAGATATGTCCCCACAGTGCCAGATACATAAATGCTCCCACAGTGCCAGTGCCAGATATGCCCCCACAGTGCCAGATATGCCCCCACAGTGATACATAAATACCGCCACAGTGCCAGATACATAAATGCCACCACAGTGCCAGATAAAATGCCCCCACAGTGCCAGATAAATGCCCCCACAGTGCCAGATACAGAAATGCCCCCACAGTGCCAGATAAATGACCCCACAGTGCCAGATACATTAATGCCCCAACCAGTCAAGAAATGCCCCCCACAGTGCCAGATAAATGACACCCACAATGCCAGATAAATGCCCCCACAGTGCCAGATAAATGACCCCACAGTGCCAGAAATGCCCCCACAGTGCCAGAAATGCCCCCACAGTGCCAGATAAATGCCCCCACAGTGCCAGATAAATTACCCCACAGTGCCAGATAAATGACTCCACAGTGCCAGATAAATTACCCCACAGTGCCAGATAAATGACCCCATAGTGCCAGAAATGCCCCCACAGTGCCAGATAAATGACCCCACAGTGCCAGATACATTAATGCCCCCACCAGTCAAGATATGCCCCCCACAGTGCCAGATAAATGACCCCCACAGTGCCAGATAAATGACCCCACAGTGCCGGATAAATTACCCCACAGTGCCAGATAAATGCCCCCCACAGTGCCAGATAAATGACCCCACAGTGCCAAATAAATGACCCCCACAGTGCCAGATACATGAATGCCCCCAGGCCCCCACAGGGCCAGATACATTAATGCCCCCACCAGTCCAGGTATGCCCCCCACAGTGCCAGATAAATGACCCCCACAGTGCCAGATAAATGCCCCCAGAGTGCCAGATAAATGCCCCCACAGTGCCAGATGCAGAAATGCCCCCACAGTGCCAGATATGCACCTACAGTGCCAGATAAATGACCCCACAGTGCCAGATAAATGACCCCATAGTGCCGGATAAATTACCCCACAGTGCCAGATACATTAATGCCCCCACCAGTCAAGATATGCCCCCCACAGTGCCAGAAAAATTACCCCCACAGTGCCAGATAAATGCCCCCACAGTGCCAGATAAATGACACCACAGTGCCAGATAAATGACCCCACAGTGCCAGATAATTGACCCCATAGTGCCAGAAATGCACCCACAGTGCCAGATAAATGACCCCACAGTGCCAGATACATTAATGCCCCCACCAGTCAAGATATGCCCCCCACAGTGCCAGATAAATGACCCCCACAGTGCCAGATTAAATGCCCTCACAGTGCCAGATAAATGACCCCACAGTGCCAGAAATGCCCCCACAGTGCCAGATAAATGCCCCCACAGTGCCAGATAAATGACCGCACAGTGCCAGATAAATGACTCCACAGTGCCAGATAAATGACTCCACAGTGCCAGATAAATGACCCCACAGTGCCAGAAATGCCCCCACAGTGCCAGAAATGCCCCCACAGTGCCAGACAAATGACCCCACAGTGCCAGATACATTAATGCCCCCACCAGTCAAGATATGCCCCCCACAGTGCCAGATAAATGACCCCCACAGTGCCAGATAAATGCCCCCACAGTGCCAGATAAATGACCCCACAGTGCCAGATAAATGACCCCACAGTGCCAGATAAATGACCCCACAGTGCCAGAAATGCCCCCACAGTGCCAGAAATGCCCCCACAGTGCCAGATAAATGACCCCACAGTGCCAGATACATTAATGCCCCCACCAGTCAAGATATGCCCCCCACAGTGCCAGATAAATGACCCCCACAGTGCCAGATAAATGCCCCCACAGTGCCAGATAAATTACCCCACAGTGCCAGATAAATTACCCCACAGTGCCAGAAATGCCCCCACAGTGCCAGATAAATGACCCCCACAGTGCCCGATACATGAATGCCCCCCACAGTGCCAAATACATTAATGCCCCACCAGTCCAGATAAATGACCCCCACAGTGCCAGATAAATTACCCCCACAGTGCCAGATAAATGACCCCAGTACCTGCTGTGCCGAGGGAGGGGGAGTGCTGATGTGCGCGCCGCTGTCTGAAACAGAACTGCGCGCGCTGTGCGGCGCCGGGGTCTGACATCAGACGCCGGCGCCACATAGCGCGCACAGCTCATGTACGGGAGGACAGCACAGCAGGCTACAGGACAGGACAGGACAGGGCTGGCTCCAGGCTCCAACATGGCGGCGCCAGCGTGCGGCGTTTAAGGGTGGTGCCCTGCGCGGCCGCTCGAGTCGAACATGCCTCAATCCAGCCCTGCCTATGGGAAGTCCCTCCTGCGCATGGCGGAAGTCTCTGAAGACACGGCAGGAGACGGAAAGGGGGCGGAGCATACGAGGAGTGACAACTGCAGCGCTGCCCATTGTAATCAAAGTATATTAGTAGAAGTGTGTCTGGCAGAGAAGTAGCCAGGCACAGCGCTACTTTTATACCTTACAGTGGGCAATGCTGCAATGACGCATACATAGGCGGGCAATGCGGGTGGTGGATGGTGAGCAGTGATGAGCATTAATCCATCCCTGGCCACCGGTGGCACCACCAGGCGGCGCCCCCCCCCACCCACCCACCCCCTTCCTTGGCCGGTGCCCCTGGCGAGTGCTATCCTGGCCAATAACTAGATACACCCCTGAGCTTAACCATACATAATAAAATAGTTCCCCTGAATTCTGGTAGATGTATTATCAGGATATTAGGGTAATGTAGATAATAGTAGGAGCTAGCGCACGAATTAGCAATACAACATGGTGGGGGGGTGGTTATGTAATAGTTTCCAAGATTACGGAAAACGGTGTGTTGTCGTTAAGTTCAGTTTTAAGGGTGGTGATTCAGACCTGATTGCAGCGGGCAATCAGGTACTAAATGCGCATGCGTATGCACTGCAATGCGCACACGCGTCGGACAACCACAAAAGGCATCTCCGGTCAGCGACAGGATGGGGCGAAAAATTTGATCGCATGGGCGTTCGCAAGGTGATTGACAGGAAGAGGCCATTTGTGGGTGGGAACTGGAAGTCTTTTGGGAGTGTCTGGAAAAACGCAGGCGTGTCTAACCGTTTTCAGGTAGGGTGTGTGACGTCAGCTCCGGCCCCGATCACCCCGTTCTCATCGCACTGTTGGAGTAAGTCCTGGGCTGTGCAGAGACTGCACACAGTGAATTTTGCAGCTCGGCGTACACCTGCGTTCGCACACTTGCACGGCGAATTTACACTCCCACTGGAGGCGGTGATTATCTGATCGCAGGACGGCAAAGTTTGCAGCCCAGCAATCAGATCTGAATCACCCCCTTGGCTTGTGATTGGGTGCAGGGTATGCAGTGGTCCATCCTGCACTCGTCATTATATAGATACATCCACGGCCGGGGCCTCAGACAGGACCCCGTCAATGGTTGGACTCCTGTTCTGAAGGGGCCACCTTTCCTCCAAATCCTCCTGTGTTCAGCGACACCATTCAGTTACCCTATTTAATCAATTAATTGATAGTGACCGCCAAAGCCACCATCAGGGGGGTGCTGGGGGCACAGTTGTCCCGGGCCCAGCCTCTCTGACAGAGAGAGGAGGGCCCAGGATGCTCATGCAGCCACCTGCCCGCCCGCCGTCGTCCCCGCCGTTCCGCGGTCATCCCCACTGTTCTTCGACCCTTCTGCATTGAAAACCCTCTGTACTGAAAACTTCCCTCCCAAAATGGCCGCCGCCACAGAGGAGACAGTTATTTAAGATACTAGAGGAGCCCTCTAGTATCTTGAGTAACTGTCTCCTCTGAGGCGGCGGACATTTTGGGAGGGACTTTTTCAATACAGCTGCAGGAGGAGAGAGCAGCAGAACAGCGGGATGGAGGCGGCATCAGCATCACGGGCCCTCCCGACAGCGGCACATGTATGTATGCATGTATGTGTGTGTAAATAGCACACGCACACACGTTAACTGGTGCAATCCTAAAGCTGACTCCTCCACAGTGTGGGGGGGGGGGGGGGCTGCCTATTTTGTCAGTCCCGGCCGGGTCCCGCAGTTTCTGATGGCAGCCCTGGCCACCGCTATCTCTTCAGTGGCCAACTCTCCCATTAGTCCCTGCACCTTACAAATCACACCCTCTTTATTATAGACCATCAGGAAACTGCAGTAAGTATTGCATAGGCTGTCCTTACTGAATTGGGCCCCATGTACCATGTAATAAAAGTGCTGTCACTTTCACCATTGCAGTACTTGTTTTCACTACACGTTGACTTGCCCACTTGCAAATCAGCTCAGAAAATAACCGTCTGTCTGACAGCTGCCGCACCTGTGCACACAGGAAAATGTCATACACTATATGCACCTGGCAGAGGCGGAACTACCGCCAGTGCAACCAGTGCGTTGCACTGGGGCCCGCCTCTGTCCAGGGGCCCAAAACATGTAATGAGTCAAACTGACTCATTACATGCCGCTGTGTGCTGCGGGCAATCGCTGCCCGCAGCGCACAGCCGCCCCGAGAGGAGCAGCGGTACGGGGGAAGGAGGAGGAGGGAGGTGGAGGAAGGAGCCGCAGCAGCTCTTTGTTACTGGTGGAGGCGCTGCTGCCCCTCTGCTTCACTATAGGCTGTCTTCCGATAACAGCCTATAGTGAAGCAGAGGGGCAGCAGCAGCAGCGCCTCCACCAATAACACAGCGCTGCTGCGGCCCTCTCCTCCTCCTTCTCTCCTGCTCGGGAATCGTGACCAGAAGCTGCACCGAGGAGCCTGAGCCAGCGGAGAGGGTAAGTATAATTCTTTCTTTCTTTCTTTCTTTCTTTCTTTCTTTCTTTCTTTCTTTCTTTCTTTCTTTCTTTCTTGGAACTGTCTGCCGCAATGTGTAAAAAGGGGGAATCTGCTTGCCGCAATGTGTAAAAATGGGGAATCTGCCTGCCCCAATGTGTAAAAAGGAGGAATCTGCCTGCCGCAATGTGTAAAAAGGGTGAATCTGCCTGCCGCAATGTGTAAAAATGAGGAATCTGCCTGCTGCAATGTGTAAAAAGGGGGAATCTGCCTGCCGTAATGTGTAAAAAGGGGGACGCTGTCTGCTGTACTGTGTAACAAGGGCACGCTGTCTGCCGTAATGTGTAAAAAGGGCACGCTGTCTGCCGTAATGTGTAAAAAGGGCACGCTGTCTGCCGTTATGTGTAAAAAGGGGACTCTGCTGTAATGTGTCAAAAGGGGGACGATGTCTGCCGTAATGTGTAACAAGGGCACGCTGTCTGCCGTAATGTGTAAAAAGGGAACGCTGTCTGCCGTTATGTGTAAAAAGTGTACGCTGTCTGCCGCTATGTTTAACAAGGGCACGCTATCTGCCGTTATGTGTAAAAAGTGTACGCTGTCTGCCGCTATGTGTAACAAGGGCTTGCTGTCTGACGTAATGTGTAAAAAGGGGACGCTGTCTGCCGTTATGTGTAAAAAGTGCACGCTGTCTGCGTAATGTGTAAAAAGGGGGACGTTGTCTGCCGTAATGTGTAAAAAAGGGACGCTGTCCGCCGTAAGGTGTAAAAGGGTCTCTACCTGGTGTAGTGGTGCTACTGTGCGGCATAATTTGAATAATGGAGACTACTGTGCACCGTTTTATGAATTGGTATTATTTTGTGGCCACACCCCTTCCCCACGAAGCCACGCCACTATGTATTTTTGCACGTTCACTGCCCCTGTTTTGCATGCAGGGATGGGGCTCCGATGCCGTTTCTTGCACACAGTGCTAAAATGTCTAGTTATGGCACTGTTGCTAGGTATCCATTTCTCTGGCCCTGAGCAAGTCCCCCTCACCAGATCCTCTCCAGGGGTGAGGAGGTGGACTTGGATGGGATGGGGGGGGTGGGGGCAAAGCATTTTGTCGCACCTGGGCCCACCGCTCGCTAGTTCTGCCACTGGCACCTGGCCAATCAGTGGTTGCAGAGACTAAAGAGCAAAATGTGACACCTAACTGCGTGGCTTCTATTCACTGTTTCATGGCAGGCTAATTCTGGATCTCTTACTTATTTTTAGAGATGAGTGGGTTCGGTTCCTCAGAATCCGAACCCCCCCGAACTTCAGCCTTTTTTGCACGGGTCAGAGCAGACTCGGATCCTCCCGCCTTGCTCGGTTAACCCGAGCGCGCCCGAACGTCATCATCCCGCTGTTGGATTCTCGCGAGATTTGGATTCTATATAAGGAGCCACGCGTCGCCGCCATTTTCACACGTGCATTGAGATTAATAGGGAGAGGACGTGGCTGGCGTCCTCTCCGTTTAGTTAGTTAGTTGATCTGATTGCTATTTGCTACTGCTTAGCTTATTGTGGGGAGGATTGGGGAGCAGCTGTCAGGAGAAGTACAGTCAGTGCAGAGTTTTGCTAGTTTTTTTTTATCCGTTCTCTGCCTGAAAAAAATGCTCCATACCATATCTGACTGTGCTCAGCCTCAGTGTGCTGCATGATATATCTATCTATCTATGTATATCTGACTGTGTTGAGTGCTCACTGCTCACACAGCTTAATTGTGGGGGAGACTGGGGAGCAGTTATAGCAGGAGTACAGTGCACACTTTTGCTGCCAGTGTGACCACCAGTATATTGTCTGCCTGAAAAAGTTAAACACTCCTGTGGATTTTTTTTTTTTTTAATATTCTATAAACGCATTTTGCTGACAGTGTCCAGCAGGTCCGTCATTCATTATATTATATAAATATTTACCTACAGTAGTGTTATATATTTTTTTTTCATCTCTATCATCTTTATCATCTCTATATTAGCAGACGCAGTACGGTAGTCCACGTCTGTAGCTAGTGCTACCTCTGTGTCGTGACTACTAGTGCTCGGCCAATATTGTAAATAATATACCTCTACCTGTGTGGTGTTTTCTTTTTTCTATTTTCATTCATACTAGTCTAGTACTAGTTAGTTTAGCAGTCTGCTGACAGTGTCCAGCAGGTCCGTCATTATATTATATGTACCTACAGTAGTGATATATATATATTTTTTATATCATTATCATCTCTATACTAGCAGACACAGTACGGTAGTCCACGGCTGTAGCTACCTCTGTGTCGTCACTCGTCACTCGTCCATAATTGTATACCTACCTGTGGTGGGGTTTTTTTTTAAATCTTCTTCATACTAGTAGTTTAGCAGTCTGCTGACAGTGTCCACCAGGTCCGTCATTATATTATATACCTACAGTAGTAATATATTTATTATATTATCTATACTAGCAGACGCAGTACGGTAGGCCACGGCTGTACCTACCTCTGTGTCGTCACTCGTCACTCGTCCATAATTGTATACCTACATGTGGTGGGGGTTTTTTTTCTATCTTCTTCATACTAGTAGTTTAGCAGGCTGCTGACAGTGTCCACCAGGTCCGTCATTATATTATATACCTACAGTAGTAATATATTTATTATATTATCTATACTAGCAGACGCAGTAGGGTAGTCCACGGCTGTAGCTACCTCTGTGTCGTCAGTGCTCGTCCATAATTGTATACCTACCTGTGGTGGGTTTTTTTTTTCTATCTTCTTCATACTAGTAGTTTAGCAGTCTGCTGATAGTGTCCACCAGGTCCGTCATTATATTATATATACCTACAGTAGTTATATATATATTTTTTTTATATCATTAATTATCATCTCTATACTAGCAGACGCAGTACGGTAGTCCACGGCTGTAGCTACCTCTGTTTCGTCAGTCACTCATCATCCATAAGTATACTAGTATCCATCCATCTCCATTGTTTACCTGAGGTGCCTTTTAGTTGTGCCTATTAAAATATGGAGAACAAAAATGTTGAGGTTCCAAAAATAGGGAAAGATCAAGATCCACTTCCACCTCGTGCTGAAGCTGCTGCCACTAGTCATGGCCGAGACGATGAAATTCCATCAACGTCGTCTGCCAAGGCCGATGCCCAATGTCATAGTACAGAGCATGTAAAATCCAAAACACAAAAGATCAGTAAAAAAAGGACTCAAAAATCTAAATTAAAATCGTCGGAGGAGAAGCGGAAACTTGCCAATATGCCATTTACCACACGGAGTGGCAAGGAACGGCTGAGGCCCTGGTCTATGTTCATGGCTAGTGGTTCAGCTTCACATGAGGATGGAAGCACTCAGCCTCTCGCTAGAAAAATGAAAAGACTTAAGCTGGCAAAAGCACAGCAAAGAACTGTGCGTTCTTCGAAATCACAAATCCACAAGGAAGGAGCACCCGCAGTCCAGTTCCTGATAGTCAGATTGAAGATGTCAGTGTTGAAGTACACCAGGATGAGGAGGATATGGGTGTTGCTGGCGCTGGGGAGGAAATTGACAAGGAGGATTCTGATGGTGAGGTGGTTTGTTTAAGTCAGGCACCCGGGGAGACACCTGTTGTCCGTGGGAGGAATATGGCCATTGACATGCCTGGTGAAAATACCAAAAAAATCAGCTCTTCGGTGTGGAAGTATTTCAACAGAAATGCGGACAACAGGTGTCAAGCCGTGTGTTGCCTTTGTCAAGCTGTAATAAGTAGGGGTAAAGACGTTAACCACCTCGGAACATCCTCCCTTATATGTCACCTGCAGCGCATTCATCATAAGTCAGTTACAAGTTCAAAAACTTTGGGCGACAGCGGAAGCAGTCCACTGACCAGTAAATCCCTTCCTCTTGTAACCAAGCTCACGCAAACCACCCCACCAACTCCCTCAGTGTCAATTTCCTTCTTCCCCAGGAATGCCAATAGTCCTGAAGGCCATGTCACTGGCAATTCTGACGAGTCCTCTCCTGCCTGGGATTCCTCCGATGCATCCTTGAGTGTAACGCCTACTGCTGCTGGCGCTGCTGTGTTATGCACACCAGTGCCTGCAGGAATGTACTGGTGTCAGAACTGTTATGCACTCCAGTGCCTGCAGGAATGTACTGGTGTTTGAACTGTTATGCACACCAGTGCCTGCAGGAATGTACTGGTGTCTGAACGGATAGGTATGCAAAACAAATGGACTCACAGACAGACTGGGGAATATGACATTACGTACACAGAAGGTGATAGGGTAACAAAATACACACAAAGTGAACAGAGAAGCCCAGAGGCTAAGGAACTGGGTGTCTCCCTAGTATTAGTAATGCTCAGATGGGAAAAGCAAGATGTTGTGTTTTAATACGTAGAGAACCCGAAATGCTGTTGCTAAGGGCAACAGCAAAACCCTAAAGGGTTACCAACGGGTGTGGCAGTAAACTCCTTGGTCAGAGATGGAATGATAGACACAAGGAGAGTCTCCACAATCCTAATTCTCACTTGCAGTGCACAGGTTCAGCTTACTGCCACTAAACTGACACCTGACACCTTGCACAGTGAGATAAGATTTAGGCAGGCAAGTCTTAGAATACAGCCGCAAACTTGCTAAGTTCACAGAGTAGTAAAAGAACCCCAGCAAGCTAAACAACTGACTCCAGTCTTACTGCTAGGTCTGGATTGGCAGAGTGTAATACCAAATCCCCAGGCCTATTTGCAGTAAGCAACAAACAAATACAAAGCTACACAGTACTGGCTAACTTTCAGGAACTGACTAACCAACAAAGATTCAGCAGCATCTGCTTAACATGAGAAGAGGCCTTATAAAGCAGGTGCTGTCCACGCCCCACTCAGACCTCACAGACTGTGAGCACAAAAACCAGCACCGGATCCCCTGCTGTGCACAGAGCCTGTAACCACTGCACAGCAAAAGACCCGAACCGGAGTATCAGCTGCACTCAGGTTACTCCGCTAGCACTTGTCTCCCGGTTGCCATGACGACGTGGCAGCACAGGGCAGGAGACCCTAACAGTACCCCCCCCTCTGACGAGGGGTCAAAGAACCCCTACCACCGGGTTTATCGGGGAACTGCGAGAAGAAAGAGCGTATCAGTCTGGGGGCATGAAGATCACAACTGCGCACCCACGACCGCTCCTCCGGGCCATACCCCTTCCAGTGCACCAAAAATGACAGCCGACCCCGAACCATCTTGGAGTCAAGAATCCTTTCAACAACAAACTCCCTCTGGCCACGTATCAGAAGAGGGGAAGGTCTTCCACTGGAAGAAGGATTACTAACCGCCCGTTTTAAAAGGGAACAATGAAATGTTTTATTGATACCCAAAGAACGGGGCAGATCTAACTGAAATGCCACCGGATTGATAACCCTGGTGATCTTATAAGGGCCGATGAACCGGGGGCCTAACTTATGAGATGGCTGTCTCAACTTCAAATTCTTGGTAGACAACCAGACGAAGTCTCCTAATTTGAAGCTGCAGGGTCTTTTCCGCTTATCAAAAACCCTTTTGGTCACTAATGACACAGACACAAGGGCTTTCTTCACTTTCCGCCAAATACCTCTAAGGACCGAAACCACAGAGGAACCACCAGGCGTGGAGTCCAGGGGGTCAAAAGAATTGGCCTTAGGATGATGCCCATACACACAAAGGAAGGGAGAGATCCCTGTAGCAGAGTGAGCCGCGTTGTTATATATATATAACTCCGCCATGGACAGATGAGCAACCCAGTCAGTCTGACACTTGGAGACATAACACCTGAGGAACTGCTCCAAAGACTGGTTCACCCTTTCAGTCTGCCCATTAGACTGCGGATGGTAGCCTGATGACAAGCTGACAGAAATCTGGAGATCGGAACAAAATGCCCTCCAGAATTTGGCCACAAACTGGGATCCGCGGTCAGAGACCACATCAAGTGGCAACCCGTGGAGACGCACAACATGCAGCATAAATAATTCAGACAGGCGTCTGGCCGATGGCAGCCCAACCAGTGGAACGAAGTGCGCCATCTTCGAAAACCTGTCAACGACAACCCAGATGGCTGTCATCCCCGAGGATTTGGGCAAGTCCACCACAAAATCCATTGAAATGTGGGTCCATGGCTTAGATGGGATAGAGAGTGGATGTAATGGGCCAACAGGAACCCCTCTAGGAGTCTTATTTCGGGCACAGATGTCACATGCCCGAACCCACTGATCCACATCCTTAGCCACCGAGGGCCACCACACCGCCCTAGATAGCAACTCCCGAGTTCTGGCAATACCCGGGTGACCTGCCGACTTCTTGGCATGGAATTCCAGGAACACTCGCTGTGTTAACCTAGGAGGCACAAACAAAAGACCTACCGGAAGGTCTGGAGGAGCCTGCTCCTGTGCTCTAAGGACTAATGATAAGAGGTCCTGGGTAATGCCCACTTTAATACATGATGGGGACACAATGGGCAACGGCTCCTCGGTGGTCTCCTGGATTGGAGCAAAACTCCGCGAGAGCGCATCAGCCTTGATGTTTTTTGACCCAGGGCGATATGTTATCAAAAAATTAAAGCGAGCAAAAAACAAAGCCCATCGTGCCTGCCTGGCATTGAGACGCTTCGCTGACTCTAAATATGCCAGATTCTTATGGTCGGTGAGAATTGAGACCACAAACTTAGCCCCCTCAAGCCAGTGTCTCCACTCCTCGAGTGCATCCTTAATAGCCAACAATTCCCGGTTACCCACGTCATAATTCATCTAGGCAGGCGAAAATTTACGGGAAAAGTAAGCACAGGGATGAAGGCGATTATCAGACACTCCCATCTGAGAAAGCACTGCCCCAATACCCATCTCAGAGGCATCCACCTCCACCACAAAAGGACGCTCTGGATCTGGGTGTCGCAGCACCTTGGCCGAAACAAATGCCCTTTTGAGACGGGCAAAAGCCGCTTTAGCCTCACAAGACCAGTGAGCAACATCCGCCCCTTTCTTAGTGAGTGCCACCAAGGGCGCCACTATAGACGAAAATCCAGCGATAAATCGTCTATAAAAATTTGCAAAGCCCAGGAAACGCTGAAGCGCCTTCAAACTAGTGGGCTGCACCCAATCCAGGACTGCCTGTACCTTGGAACCCTCCATTTGGAAACCTTCTGGGGAGATAATATATCCCAGAAATGCGATTTGCTGAACTTCAAATTCGCACTTCTCCAGCTTCGCCCCAAGCCGGTGGTCTCTGAGTTTCTGGAGGACTAAGCGTACATGCTTCCGATGTTCCTCAAGGGAATGGGAGAAGATTAGGATGTCATCTAAGTATACAACTAAGAATCTATCCAAATATTCCCTGAGCACATCATTCATGAAATCCTGGAAGACTGCCGGGGCATTACAGAGCCCAAAAGGCATCACCAAATATTCATAATGCCCTGAGTGGGTATTAAAGGCAGTCTTCCATTCATCCCCCTCTCTTATTCGGATCAGATTGTACGCACCGCGTAGGTCAATCTTAGAAAAAATGGTGGCAGTACGAAGCTGGTCAAACAAGACCGAAATGAGAGGCAGTGAGTATGAGTTTTTAATCGTGATACGGTTCAATTCCCTGAAGTCGATGCAGGGTCGCAACGAACCGTCCTTTTTACCCACGAAGAAGAACCCCGACCCAACTGGAGACTGTGAAGGTCTGATAAATCCCTTAGCCAAGTTCTTCTGAATGTACTCTGCCATAGCCTGAGTCTCAGGACGTGACAGGGAGTACAACCTGCTCTTGGGAAGCTTAGCATTTGGCAACAAATCAATGGCACAGTCATAGGGGCGATGGGGAGGTAGTACCTCTGCAACTTTTTTGGAGAACACGTCCGCAAAATCTGCATAACACCCTGGCAATCCTGGCAAACTTAGCTGCGAGAGCCTGACTGGAAGGCTCAAGCAACTCCTGAAACAATCAGTACCCCAACTAAGAATCTCCCAGAGACCCAGTCAAATTGAGGATTGTGGGCCCTTAACCAGGGTAACCCCAACACCAATGGGGAAAAAGTACAGACAGTCACATAAAAGGACAATTATTCAGAGTGTGTGGCTCCAATAAACAAAGAAATCTGGCTAGTGCAAGAGGTAATTTTACCTTGGGATAATGGTTCCCCGTTTAACCCACAAATCTCAATTTCCGATGCCAAGGGTACTAAGGGAACAGAGTGTTTCAGGGCGAATTGGCGGTCCATAAAAACCCCGTCGGCCCCCACTGTCCACAAAGGCCTCAGTCTTGACAGTTTGACCGAGGATCTTCAAGGTCACCGGAATGATAAAAGTCTTCTTGGGAAATTCTGACTTCTGGCCTGACAGGATATTTCCCATCACCCTCAGG
This sequence comes from Pseudophryne corroboree, assembly GCF_028390025.1. Classification (NCBI taxonomy): domain Eukaryota; kingdom Metazoa; phylum Chordata; class Amphibia; order Anura; family Myobatrachidae; genus Pseudophryne; species Pseudophryne corroboree. The sequence continues at coordinate 26,972,308 of NC_086451.1, forward strand.
CCCTGAAGTTTTCCGGCTTTTCTGGGCATGATACTACCACATGACCTTTATTCCCACAGTACAAACACAACCCCTGCTGTCTCCTCCGCGTCTTCTCACGCGAGGAGAGGCGGGTAGCCCGAATCTGCATAGGCTCCTCGGAAAATTCCTCAGAGTCTGAGGTTCCCTTGGGAAAGAAGGAAATCTCAGTCTCCCTTTCAAGCCTACGCTCTCTCAGCCGTCTATCCACCCGGATGGATAACTGCATGAGCTGATCCAAGCTATCAGGCAAGGGATATTGTACCAGTTGGTCCTTTATCTGGTTAGAAAGACCTCTTCGGTACTGGTGTCTCAGGGCTGGGTCATTCCACTGGGTATCATGGGCCAACCTCCGAAACTCCGTACAGTAAACCTCAACTGGCCTTCGCCCTTGCTTAAGGATCGAAATCTGAGCCTCGGCTGAGGCCGTCTTGTCAGGGTCATCATACAACATGCCCAGTGCATAAAAAAAGCATCAACACTTTTAAGCGACAGACAGTCAGGCTGCAACCCATATGCCCAGACCTGTGTCTCTCCTTGTAGCAAGGAAATCACTATGCCCACCCGCTGAATCTCCGACCCAGAAGACTGAGGCCTAAGCCGGAAGTATAGCTTGCAGCTCTCCTTGAAACAAAAGAACTGCGAGCGATCTCCAGAAAAACGATCCGGGAGATTTACTTTCGGCTCCTTAACCCCTGAAGGTGCTGCTGCTGCGGGGGCTCCGCCAGCGGCCTGGGAGGTGTGCATTTTAATGGACAAATCATTAAATTGTCGAGTCAGGACCTGCACCTGATCGACCACCTGTTGCAACGCATTTTGAGGGGTATGCTCCATATTCCCACAAAATTTCAACAGGAGTATTAGGCTGCTGAATATGTTATGCACACCAGTGCCTGCAGGAATGTACTGGTGTCAGAACTGTTATGCACTCCAGTGCCTGCAGGAATGTACTGGTGTTTGAACTGTTATGCACACCAGTGCCTGCAGGAATGTACTGGTGTCTGAACGGATAGGTATGCAAAACAAATGGACTCACAGACAGACTGGGGAATATGACATTACGTACACAGAAGGTGATAGGGTAACAAAATACACACAAAGTGAACAGAGAAGCCCAGAGGCTAAGGAACTGGGTGTCTCCCTAGTATTAGTAATGCTCAGATGGGAAAAGCAAGATGTTGTGTTTTAATACGTAGAGAACCCCAAAATGCTGTTGCTAAGGGCAACAGCAAAACCCTAAAGGGTTACCAACGGGTGTGGCAGTAAACTCCTTGGTCAGAGATGGAATGATAGACACAAGGAGAGTCTCCACAATCCTAATTCACACTTGCAGTGCACAGGTTCAGCTTACTGCCACTAAACTGACACCTGACACCTTGCACAGTGAGACAAGATTTAGGCAGGCAAGTCTTAGAATACAGCCGCAAACTTGCTAAGTTCACAGAGTAGTAAAAGAACCCCAGCAAGCTAAACAACTGACTCCAGTCTTACTGCTAGGTCTGGATTGGCAGAGTGTAATACCAAATCCCCAGGCCTATTTGCAGTAAGCAACAAACAAATACAAAGCTACACAGTACTGGCTAACTTTCAGGAACTGACTAACCAACAAAGATTCAGCAGCATCTGCTTAACCTGAGAGAAGAGGCCTTATAAAGCAGGTGCTGTCCACGCCCCACTCAGACCTCACAGACTGTGAGCACAAACACCAGCACCGGATCCCCTGCTGTGCACAGAGCCTGTAACCCACTGCACAGCAAAAGATCCGAACCGGAGTATCAGCTGCACTCAGGTTACTCCGCTAGCACTTGTCTCCGGTTGCCATGACGACGTGGCAGCACAGGGCAGGAGACCCTAACATGCTGTTGTTGCTGCTGGGAGTCGATGGTCATCCCAGAGGGGAAGTCGTAAGACCACTTTTACTACTTCCACCAAGCAATTGACTGTCCAACAGTCCTTTGCGAGGAAGATGAAATATCACAGCAGTCGTCCTGCTGCAAAGCGGATAACTGAGGCCTTGGCATCCTGGGCAGTGAGAAACGTGGTTCCGGTATCCATCATTACTTCAGAGCCAACTATAGACTTGATTGAGGTACTGTGTCCCCGGTACCAAATACCATCTAGGTTCCATTTCTCTAGGCAGGCGATACCGAAAATGTACACAGACCTCAGAAAAAGACAGTGTCCTAAAAAATGCAGTTGTACCCAATGTCCACTTAACCACGGACATGTGGACAAGTGGAGCAGGGCAGACTCAGGACTATATGACTGTGACAGCCCACTGGGTAGATGTATTGACTCCCGCCGCAAGAACAGCAGCGGCAGCACCAGTAGCAGCATCTCGCAAACGCCAACTCTTTCCTAGGCAGGCTACGCTTTGTATCACCGCTTTCCAGAATACGCACACAGCTGAAAACCTATTACGGCAACTGAGGAAGATCATCGCAGAATGGCTTACCCCAATTGGACTCTCCTGTGGATTTGTGGCATCGCACAACGCCAGCAATATTGTGCGTGCATTACATCTGGGCAAATTCCAGCACGTCCCATGTTTTGCACATACCTTGAATTTGGTGGTGCAGAATTATTTAAAAAACGACAGGGGCATGCAAAAGATGCTGTCGGTGGCCAGAAGAATTGCGGGACACTTTCGGCGTACAGGCAACACGTACAGAAGACTGGAGCAACACCAAAAACGCCTGAACCTGCCCTGCCATCATCTGAAGCAAGAAGTGGTAACGAGGTGGAATTCAACCCTCTATATGCTTCAGAGGATGGAGGAGCAGCAAAAGGCCATTCAAGCCTATACATCTGACCATGATATAGGCAAAGGAGGTGGAATGCACCTGTCTCAAGCGCAGTGGAGAATTATTTCAACGTTGTGCAAGGTTCTGCAACCTTTTGAACTTGCCACACGTGAAGTCAGTTCAGACACTGCCAGCCTGAGTCAGGTCATTCCCCTCATCAGGCTTTTGCAGAAGAAGCTGGAGACATTGAAGGAGGAGCTAAGACAGAGCGATTCCGCTAGGCATGTGGGACTTGTGAATGGAGCCCTTCATTCGCTTAACCAGGATTCACGGGTGGTCAATCTGTTGAAATCAGAGCACTACATTTTGGCCACCGTGCTCGATCCTAGATTTAAAACCTACGTTGTATCTCTTTTTCCGGCAGACACAAGTCTGCAGGGGTTCAAAGACCTGCTGGTGAGAAAATTATCAAGTCAAGTGGAACTTGATCGGTCAACAGCTCCTCCTTCACATTCTCCCGCAATTGGGGGTGCAAGGAAAAGGCTCAGAATTCCGAGCCCACCCGCTGGCGGTGATGCAGGGCAGTATGGGGCGAGTGCTGACATCTGGTCCGGACTGAAGGACCTGCCAACGATTACGGACATGTTGTCTACTGTCACTGCATATGATTCTCTCACCATTGAAAGAATGGTGGAGGATTATATGAGTGACCGCATCCAAGTAGGCACGTCAGACAGTCCGTACGTATACTGGCAGGAAAAAGAGGCAATTTGGAGGCCCTTGCACAAACTGGCTTTATTCTACCTAAGTTGCCCTCCCACAAGTGTGTACTCCGAAAGAGTGTTTAGTGCCGCCGCTCACCTTGTCAGCAATCGGCATACGAGGTTACTTCCAGAAAATGTGGAGAAGATGATGTTCATTAAAATGAATTATAATCAATTCCTCCGTGGAGACATTCACCAGCAGCAATTGCCTCCAGAAAGTACACAGGGAGCTGAGATGGTGGATTCCAGTGGGGACGAATTGATAATCTGTGAGGAGGGGGATGTACACAGTGATGAATCGGAGGATGATGATGAGGTGGACATCTTGCCTCTGTAGAGCCAGTTTGTGCAAGGAGAGATCAATTGCTTCTTTTTTGGTGGGGTCCAAACCAACCCGTCATTTCAGTCACAGTCGTGTGGCAGACCCTGTCACTGAAATGATGGGTTGGTTAAGGTGTGCATGTCCTGTTTATACAACATAAGGGTGGGTGGGAGGGCCCAAGGACAATTCCATCTTGCACCTCTTTTTTCTTTAATTTTTCTTTGCGTCATGTGCTGTTTGGGGAGTATTTTTTGGAAGGGCCATCCTGCGTGACACTGCAGTGCCACTCCTGGATGGGCCAGGTGTTTGTGTCGGCCACTTGGGTCGCTGAGCTTAGTCACACAGCTACCTCATTGCGCCTCTATTTTTCTTTGCGTCATGTGCTGTTTGGGGAGTGTTTTTTGGAAGGGCCATCCTGCGTGACACTGCAGTGCCACTCCTAGATGGGCCAGGTGTTTGTGTCGGCCACTTGGGTCGCTGAGCTTAGTCACACAGCTACCTCATTGCGCCTCTTTTTTCTTTGCGTCATGTGCTGTTTGGGGAGTGTTTTTTGGAAGGGCCATCCTGCGTGACACTGCAGTGCCACTCCTAGATGGGCCAGGTGTTTGTGTCGGCCACTTGGGTCGCTGAGCTTAGTCACACAGCTACCTCATTGCGCCTCTTTTTTTCTTTGCGTCATGTGCTGTTTAGGGAGTGTTTTTTGGAAGGGCCATCCTGCGTGACACTGCAGTGCCACTCCTAGATGGGCCAGGTGTTTGTGTCAGCCACTCGGGTCGCTGAGCTTAGTCCCACAGCTACCTCATTGCGCCTCTTTTTTTCTTTGCGTCATGTGCTGTTTGGGGAGTGTTTTTTGGAAGGGCCATCCTGCGTGACACTGCAGTGCCACTCCTAGATGGGCCAGGTGTTTGTGTCAGCCACTTGGGTCGCTGAGCTTAGTTACACAGCTACCTCATTGCGCCTCTTTTTTTCTTTGCGTCATGTGCTGTTTGGGGAGTGTTTTTTGGAAGGGCCATCCTGCGTGACACTGCAGTGCCACTCCTAGATGGGCCAGGTGTTTGTGTCGGCCACTTGGGTCGCTGAGCTTAGTCATCCAGCGACCTCTGTGCAAATTTTAGGACTAAAAATAATATTGTGAGCGGTGAGGTGTTCAGAATAGACTGAAAATGAGTGGAAATTATGGTTATTGAGGTTAATAATACTTTGGGATCAAAATGACCCCCAAATTCTATGATTTAAGCTGTTTTTTAGGGTTTTTTGAAAAAAACACCAGAGTCCGACAAAAAAAAATTCGGTGAGGTTTTGCCAATACGCGCTCGAACACAAAACACGGCCGCGGAACCGAACACAAAACCAAAACACAAAACCCGAAAAATTTCCGGTGCACATCTCTACTTAGTTTCCGTCAGCAGTACATTCAAGGGAATAGCTACCATAGGTGTAGGTAGTGCAGCTGCTATGGGGCCCAGAGCTGAGAGGGAGCATCTTCCCTGTCACAGTTACATGTGTTATATACAAGGGCGTAGCTACCATACGTGCATCTGCTATGGGGCCCAGAGCTGAGAGGGGCCACCTTCCCTGTCACAGTTACATATGTTATATACAAGAGTGTAGCTACCATAGGTGCAGGGAGTGTAGCTGCTATGGGGCCCAGAGCTGTTGGCTGAGGGACTATTGGCTAGCATATCTCACTGAGGAACTGTTGGTTAGCATATATCACTGAGGGACCATTGGCTAACATATATCACTGAGGGACTATTGGCTAGCATATATCACTGAAGGACTATTGGCTAGCATATATCACTGAGGGACCATTGGCTAACATATATCACTGAGGGACTATTCTCTAGCGTATATCACTGAGGGACTATTGGCTAGCATATATCACTGAGAGTCTATTGGCTAGCATATATCACTGAGGGACTATTGGCTAACATATATCTCTGAGGGACTATTGGCTAGCATATATCACTGAGGGACTATTGGCTAGCATATATCACTGAGGGACTATTGGCTAGCATATATCACTGAGATTCTATTGGCTAGAATATATCACTGAAGGACTATTGGCTAGCATATATCTCTGAGGGACTATTGGCTAGCATATATCACTGAGGGACTATTGGCTAGCATATATCTCTGAGGGACTATTGGCTAGCATATATCACTGAGAGTCTATTGGCTAGCATATATCACTGAGGGACTAATGGCTAGCATATATCACTGAAGGACTATTGGCTAGCATATATCTCTGAGGGACTATTGGCTAGCACATATCTCTGAGGGACTATTGGCTAGCATATATCACTGAGAGTCTATTGGCTAGCATATATCACTGAGGGACTAATGGCTAGCATATATCACTGAAGGACTATTGGCTAGCATATATCACTGAGAGTCTATTGGCTAGCATATATCACTGAAGGACTATTGGCTAGCATATATCTCTGAGGGACTATTGGCTAACATATATCTCTGATAGACTATTGGCTAGCATATATCACTGAGGGACTATTGGCTAGCATATATCTCTGAGGGACTATTGGCTAACATATATCACTGAGGGACTATTGGCTAGCATATATCACTGAGGGACTAATGGCTAGCATATATCACTGAAGGACTATTGGCTAGCATATATCACTGAGAGTCTATTGGCTAGCATATATCACTGAAGGACTATTGGCTAGCATATATCCCTGAGGGACTATTGGCTAGCATATATCTCTGAGGGACTATTGGCTAACATATATCTCTGAGGGACTATTGGCTAGCATATATCTCTGAGGGACTATTGGCTAGCATATATCACTGAGGGACTATTGGGTAACATATATCTCTGAGGGACTATTGGGTAACATATATCACTGAAGATCTACACTCTCTAGATAGACAGTCAATAGGTAGACACCATATTATAGACATGCATTACGTCAACAGGGTCAAAAGGTTGACAGGTGACAGGCTGATAGTGGTTAAGGTCAACAGGTACAGAAGGTCGACAGGGTCAAAAAGTTGACATAACAATGGTTAACACATAAATGGTCAACACATTTGTTTCGGGGGAAGGGAGAGTTTGCCACTTCTTGTATATTTCATGATCTGTGCCCACCATCAGTAGTAACATAGACCCTCGTCATGCTACGGACAAGGCTACTATTCCCAATTATAGTCCACGTAGATAGTAAATAAAACAAATGTTGGGAAAACATGTGAAAACCCAAAAAAACATGTTGAGCATTTGTGTGTCAACCTTTTGACCCTGCTGACCTTTTGCACCTGTCAGCCTAATGTACGTCAACCATATGATGTCTACTTACTGACTGACTAAACAGTGGAGCTCTTTATCCAGATACCCAGTAAATGATAGATAGGCTTTATATAATGACAATGTCCATTCATTGTGACTTCTGTGTATTGCAGCTGGTGGACATCAAGCTTCTCCCACAACAAATGCTTCAGCCTCAGACGGAAACAGCGATACGCAACCTCGGCCTCTCAGATCCTGTTAAGCTCATAAAAAACACCCAAGCCATCAACTCCGATTATACAGGAAGTAACTACCACAAGGGCCACCTAAACCCTAACGCTGACCACCCTGATGGGCCCGGGCAACTGGTCACCTATACCCTGACCAACATAGCGCCCATGCATGGGCCTCTGAACAGCGGAACTTGGCGGGCCAATGAGATGAAAGTGAGGCATATTGCGGCCACCTGTGACAAGATGTATGTGATAACCGGTGTGGTGCCAGGAAACAACTGGATTCCGAACAACATCAACCAAAGAGTCAACATTCCCAGTCACATCTGGAGCGCCTTCTGCTGCCTGAACAACAACAACCAGCCAATCAAAGCTGAAGGGTCCCTGGCACAAAATGATGCCAACTGGGTGGATTATGGACTCACTATTATCGACCTGCAGACCAAGTTGAGAACCCTTCTGGGAGTCAGCGTGACGCTGTTCCAAAACAACTGCAGTTAAAGTGTGCAATGTCTGCTCAATAAATCTTCTTCCAATATTGTGAGAGTGGAATTATTTCCAGTTTTCATGCTATGGTCGCAGAGGTTATGGATTATGAGTTGGAATATGTTACCCTCTTCCCCCAGTAGGCCAGTGTTTCACTGAATAGTCTAATTATAATACGAGTATATACTGTACATATATAACATATAATGTGTATATGTAATGGAAAATAGTACAGTAAGTGACAGTGTATGCGAGGTCACCAGTATGTCAGTGTGTTGCACTGTGTCAGTCAGCCTGTATAGATGATATATAGCGTGTGTATACAGAATGGGTATGTATAGATGATGCCATATAATAATACAGCATAGTATACAGTAAGAGTCAGTGACATGTGTGTGTCAGTCAGCCTGTATAGATGATATATAGTATAATGTGTATATAGAGAACTAGGTGATTCATCGCGCCCTACGGACGCTCTTCACACCGTCGTAAGGGGCTACGCCCCGGTAAACTGGACAGAAAAGTGAAGGAGTAGAATAGTAGATGGTGAAGTTGTGGTGGAATGGTTGGTTTGTTTGTGGGTAGATGTAGTATGACAAAAGGGAATGTGCTGGTGAATGGGGTGCAGGGGTGGGCGTTACGTGTCTAAGCGGCACTGGTACAGGGGGCGTTACGTGTCTAAGCGGCACTGGTACAGAGGGCGTTTCGTGTGTAAGCGTCACTGCTGCAGGGGGCATGACGTGTGTAAGCGGCAGTGGTACAGGGGGCGTTACGTGTGTAAGCGGCACTGGTACAGGGTGGGCGTTACGTGTGTAAGCGGCAGTGGTATAGAGGGCGTTACGTGTTTAGGCTGGTCTGGTACAGGGGCGTTAGGTGTCTAAGCGGCACTACTACATGGGGCGTTACGTGTGAAAGCGTCACTGGTAAAGGGGGGCATTATTATGTGTGTAAGTGTCAATGGTACAGGGTGGTGTTATGTGTGTAAGTGGCACTGATGCAGGGGGTGTTATGTGTGTAAGCGTCAGTGGTACAGTGAGCGTTACGTGTGTAAGCCTCACCAGTAGAGGAGAAGTAACGTGTGTAAGCGTCACTGTTAGATGGGCTGTGTGTGTTATGTGTAATGAGCTGTGTATTGTGGTGTGTATGTGTGGAAGGTTGAGTGCCTGGGGGGGCGGAAATAGAAATGTCCATGTTATTGCTTGTGTAAGCATCACTTATAGAAAGGGCGTCACGTGTGTAGGTGTTACTGGTACACGGGGGCGTTACGTGTGTAAGTGTCACTGGTACAGGGGGCGTTACGTGTGTAAGTGTCACTGGTACAGGGGGCGTTACGTGTGTAAGTGTCACTGGTACAGGGGGGGGCGTTACATGTGTAAGTGTCACTGGTACAGGGGGCGTTACGTGTGTAAGCGTCACTAGTACAGGGAGGCGTTACATGTGTAAGCGTCACTGGTACAGGGGGCGTTACGTGTGTAAGCATCACTGGTACAGGGGGCATTACATGTGTAAGTGTCACTGGTACAGGGGGCGTTAGGTGTCTAAGCGGCACTGGTACAGAGGGCGTTTCGTGTGTAAGCGTCACTGCTGCAGGGGGCATGACGTGTGTAGGCGTTACTGGTACAGGGGGGCGTTACGTGTGTAAGTGTCACTGGTACAGGGGGCGTTACGTGTGTAAGTGTCACTGGTACAGGGGGTGTTACGTGTGTAAGCGCCACTGGTACAGAGGGCGTTTTGTGTGTAAGCGTCAGTGCTACAGTGGGCATTACGTGTGTAAGCGGCAGTGGTACAGGGGTCGTTACGTGTGTAAGCGGCAGTGGTACAGGGGGGGGGGGCGTTACATGTGTAAGCGTCACTGGTACAGGGGGTGTTACGTGTCTAAGCGGCACTGGTATAGAGGGCGTTTCGTGTGTAAGCGTCACTGCTGCAGGGGGCGTTACGTGTGTAAGCGGCACTGGTACAGGGGTCGTTACGTGTGTAAGCGGCACTGGTACAGGGTGGGCGTTACGTGTGTAAGCGGCAGTGGTACAGAGGGCGTTACGTGTGTAAGCGGCAGTGGTACAGGGGGGGCGTTACATGTGTAAGCGTCACTGGTACAGGGGGCGTTAGGTGTCTAAGCGGCACTGGTACAGAGGGCGTTTCATGTGTAAGCGTCACTGCTGCAGGGGGCATTACGTGTGTAAGCGGCACTGGTACAGGGGCGTCACGTGTGTAGGCGTTACTGGTACAGGGGGGCGTTACGTGTGTAAGTGTCACTGGTACAGGGGGCGTTACGTGTGTAAGTGTCACTGGTACAGGGGGCGTTACGTGTGTAAGCGTCACTGGTACAGAGGGCGTTTCGTGTGTAAGCGTCACTGGTGCAGGGGGCATGATGTGTGTAAGTGGCACTGGTACAGGGGGCGTTACGTGTGTAAGTGTCACTGGTACAGGGGGCGTTACGTGTGTAAGCGCCACTGGGACAGAGGGCGTTTTGTGTGTAAGCGTCAGTGCTACAGTGGGCATTACGTGTGTAAGCGGCAGTGGTACAGGGGGGGGGCGTTACATGTGTAAGCGTCACTGGTACAGGGGGTGTTATGTGTCTAAGCGGCACTGGTATAGAGGGCGTTTCGTGTGTAAGCGGCACTGCTGCAGGGGGCATGACGTGTGTAAGCGGCACTGGTACAGGGGATGTTACGTGTGTAAGCGGCACTGGTACAGGGGTCGTTACGTGTGTAAGTGTCACTGGTACAGGGGGCGTTACGTGTGTAAGCGCCACTGGTACAGAAGGGGTTTTGTGTGTAAGCGTCTGTGGTACAGGGGTCGTTACGTGTGTAAGCGGCAGTGGTACAGGGGGGGGGCGTTACATGTGTAAGCGTCACTGGTACAGAGGGCGTTTCGTGTGTAAGCGGCACTGGTACAGGGTGGTCGTTACGTGTGTAAGCGTCACTGCTGCAGGGGGCATGACGTGTGTAAGCGGCAGTGGTACAGGGGGCGTTACGTGTGTAAGCGGCACTGGTACAGGGTGGGCGTTACGTGTGTAAGCGGCAGTGGTATAGAGGGCGTTACGTGTTTAGGCGGCTCTGGTACAGGGGCGTTAGGTGTCTAAGCGGCACTGCTACAGGGGCGTTACGTGTGAAAGCGTCACTGGTAAAGGGGGGCATTATTATGTGTGTAAGTGTCAATGGTACAGGGTGGTGTTACGTGTGTAAGCGGCACTGGTACAGGGTGGGCGTTACGTGTGTAAGTGGCAGTGGTATAGAGGGCGTTACGTGTTTAGGCGGGTCTGGTACAGGGGCGTTAGGTGTCTAAGCGGCACTGCTACAGGGGCGTTACGTGTGAAAGCGTCACTGGTAAAGGGGGGCATTATTATGTGTGTAAGTGTCAATGGTACAGGGTGGTGTTACGTGTGTAAGCGGCACTGGTACAGGGTGGGCGTTACGTGTGTAAGTGGCAGTGGTATAGAGGGCGTTACGTGTTTAGGCGGGTCTGGTACAGGGGCGTTAGGTGTCTAAGCGGCACTGCTACAGGGGCGTTACGTGTGAAAGCGTCACTGGTAAAGGGGGGCATTATTATGTGTGTAAGTGTCAATGGTACAGGGTGGTGTTATGTGTGTAAGTGGCACTGATGCAGGGGGTGTTATGTGTGTAAGCGTCAGTGGTACAGGGTGGTGTTATGTGTGTAAGTGGCACTGATGCAGGGGGTGTTATGTGTGTAAGCGTCAGTGGTAGAGGAGAAGTAACGTGTGTAAGCGTCACTGTTAGATGGGCTGTGTGTGTTATGTGTAATGAGCTGTGTATTGTGGTGTGTATGTGTGGAAGGTTGAGTGCCTGGGGGGGCGGAAATAGAAATGTCCATGTTATTGCTTGTGTAAGCATCACTTATAGAAAGGGCGTCACGTGTGTAGGTGTTACTGGTACAGGGGGGCGTTACGTGTGTAAGTGTCACTGGTACAGGGGGCGTTACGTGTGTAAGTGTCACTGGTACAGGGGGCGTTACGTGTGTAAGCGCCACTGGTACAGAGGGCGTTTCGTGTGTAAGCGTCACTGCTGCAGGGGGCATGACGTGTGTAGGTGTTACTGGTACAGGGGGCGTTACGTGTGTAAGTGTCACTGGTACAGGGGGCGTTACGTGTGTAAGTGTCACTGGTACAGGGGGCGTTACGTGTGTAAGCGCCACTGGTACAGAGGGCGTTTTGTGTGTAAGCGTCAATGCTACAGTGGGCATTACGTGTGTAAGCGGCAGTGGTACAGGGGTCGTTACGTGTGTAAGCGGCAGTGGTACAGGGGGGGCGTTACATGTGTAAGCGTCACTGGTACAGGGGGCGTTAGGTGTCTAAGCGTCACTGCTGCAGGGGGCATGACGTGTGTAAGCGGCACTGGTACAGGGTGGTGTTACGTGTGTAAGCGGCAGTGGTACAGAGGGCGTTACGTGTGTAAGTGTCACTGGTACAGGGGGCGTTACGTGTGTAAGCGCCACTGGTACAGAAGGGGTTTTGTGTGTAAGCGTCAGTGCTACAGGGGGCATTACGTGTGTAAGCGGCAGTGGTACAGGGGGGGGCGTTACATGTGTAAGCGTCACTGGTACAGGGGGCATTACGTGTCTACGCGGAACTGGTACAGAGGGCGTTTCGTGTGTAAGCGTCACTGCTGCAGGGGGCATGACGTGTGTAAGCGGCACTGGTACAGGGGTTGTTACGTGTGTAAGCGGCACTGGTACAGGGTGGGCGTTACGTGTGTAAGTGGCAGTGGTATAGAGGGCGTTACGTGTTTAGGCGGCTCTGGTACAGGGGCGTTAGGTGTCTAAGCGGCACTGCTACAGGGGCGTTACGTGTGAAAGCGTCACTGGTAAAGGGGGGCATTATTATGTGTGTAAGTGTCAATGGTACAGGGTGGTGTTACGTGTGTAAGTGGCACTGATGCAGGGGGTGTTATGTGTGTAAGCGTCAGTGGTACAGGGTGGTGTTACGTGTGTAAGTGGCACTGATGCAGGGGGTGTTATGTGTGTAAGCGTCAGTGGTACAGTGAGCGTTACGTGTGTAAGCCTCACCGGTAGAGGAGAAGTAACGTGTGTAAGTGGCACTGATGCAGGGGGTGTTATGTGTGTAAGCGTCAGTGGTACACCTCGGTGTGCTGAGGGTGACGGGGCTGCTGAAGGGGGGTGGATGTGAAGGAGGCTGCTGTGCAGTGTGGTGGTGGAGTGACATGGTAGGGGGGGCTAGCGGCGGCCTTGGTAGCGGGTGTGTGGTGGGTAAGGTGGGTGTAGTAGGTGGTGGTGGGTGGTAAGGGTGTGTAGGTGTCTGTTTGCGTACCTGCCAGTGTGGGCCGTCAGTGAGAATGGTGTGTCCCTTCTCCTATAGTGTGCCATGTGGTGTGCTGACACAGATAGGGCAGGGTCTGTGACTCCAATACACACACACATATACAAACATATTTTATTAGGAAATATATATCCAGAAATATACACACATCCATATAGATTTCCACACCCCTATATATATATACACACACATCTTAGTGCTCAGCAGTCCTGTAAATCACTGACCCCTCACAGGCTTAATAGCCTGAGCTGTTTGCTGCATTAAACGCAGCTTAGTTATGGGGCCTCCCTGTGGGCATTACTCCCCCCCCCCTCCCCGCGATCTGCCTTCTCAGAGATGGACCGCGGCTGCCGTGAGAGCTGTCTGCGGTCAGCCTTTCAGCTCTCCCCCCCGTCTGCATACAAAGGCGCCGTTCGCGGCTCCGCAGCTGTGGCGGGTAGCGGCTAGCAGAAGCTAACCGCGGGAGGGAGGGGGGAAGCGGCGTCCGCGGACTGGGGAGCGTAGGTATGGGAGCGGGCTGCCGGGAAGCGGCTGCGGCTTAGCGCCCAGTGGCGGCTGCTGTGCTGTCCACGGCTGGGTACAGGCAGTGAATGGTGGCTTGGCGGCCAGCGGCGGCTGTCCGCGGCTGGCCAGGCAGGAGGTGTGGTGAACTTTGCTTGGCTGCTGAAGGGGGGTGGATATGAAGGAGGCTGCTGTGCAGTGTGGTCGTGATGTGAGATGGTAGTGGGGGGCTAGCGGCGGCCTTAGTAGCGGGTGTGTGGTGGGTAAGGTGGGTGTAGTAGAGTGGGGTGAGGGTGTGTGGGCAGTGCCGTAACTATCCATTTTAGCGCTGTGTGCAAGAAACGACAGTGGCGCCCCCCCTCCCCATGTAAGATAGGGGCAGTGCGCGCCGCAGGCGCGAATTTTTTTTTATAGGGGCGTGGCTTCACGGGGAAGGGGCGTGGCCACAAAATAACAGCAATTCATACTACGGTGCACAGTAGTCTGCACAGTAGCGCCACTACACCAGGTAGAGCCCCTTTTATACATTACAGCAGACAGCGTCCCCCTTTTTACACATTGCGGCAGCCAGGACCCCTTTTTACACATTGCGGCAGCCAGGACCCCCCGTTTTTACACATTGCGGCAGCCAGGACCCCATTTTACACATTGCGGCAGCCAGGACCCCTTTTTACACATTGCGGCAGCCAGGACCCCATTTTACACATTGCGGCAGCCCGGACTCCTTTTTACACATTGCGGCAGCCAGGACCCCTCTTTACACATTGCGGCAGCCAGGCCCCCTTTTTACACATTGCGGCAGCCAGGACCCCCCGTTTTTACACATTGCGGCAGCCAGGACCCCATTTTACACATTGCGGCAGCCAGTACCCCTTTTTACACATTGCGGCAGCCAGGACCCCATTTTACACATTGCGGCAGCCAGGACTCCTTTTTACACATTGCAGCAGTTAGGACCCCTCTTTACACATTGCGGCAGCCAGGCCCCCTTTTTACACATTGCGGCAGCCAGGACCCCCCTTTTTTACACATTGCGGCAGCCAGGACCCCATTTTACACATTGCCGCAGCCATGCCCCCTTTTTATACATTGGGGCAGCCAGGTCCTCATTTTACACATTGCGGCAGCCAGGACCCCATTTTACACATTGCGGCAGCCCGGACTCCTTTTTACACATTGCGGCAGCCAGGACCCCTCTTTACACATTGCGGCAGCCAGGCCCCCTTTTTACACATTGCGGCAGCCAGGACCCCCCTTTTTTACACATTGCGGCAGCCAGGACCCCATTTTACACATTGCGGCAGCCATGCCCCCTTTTTATACATTGGGGCAGCCAGGTCCTCATTTTACACATTGCGGCAGCCAGGACCCCCCTTTTTTACACATTGCGGCAGCCAGGACCCCATTTTACACATTGCGGCAGCCATGCCCCCTTTTTATACATTGGGGCAGCCAGGTCCTCATTTTACACATTGCGGCAGCCAGGACCCCCCCCTTTTTACACATTGCGGCAGCCAGGACCCCATTTTACACATTGCGGCAGCCAGGCCCCCTGTTTACACATTGCGGCAGACGGTGTCCCCCTGAGAGAGAGAGAGAGAGAAAGAAAGAAAGAAAGAAAGAAAGAAAGAAAGAAAGAAAGAGAGAGAGAGAGAGAGACATACTTACCTTCTCCCCGCTGACAGGCTCCTCGTGCTTGGATCTCCCTCGGTGCAGGCACAGGCAGTGAGATGAGAAGGAGGAGGAGGGAGGGGGAGCAGAGAGCCGCAGCAGCGCTATTTGATTGGTAGTAAGCACCGCTGCAGCATCCCCCTCTCCTTCTGTATTGGCTGCCTGGCGCTGCTATGGATGCTGGGATGCGGTTCCTCCATCCCAGCATCCACAGCAGCGCCGGGCAGCCAATACAGAAGGAGAGGGGAATGCTGCAGCGGCGCTTACTACCAATCAAATAGCGCTGCTGCAGCTCTCTGCTCCCCCTCCCTCCTCCTCCTTGAACCCGGCGCTGCTCTCCTCTCCCTCCAGCCGCGCACGGCGCGCACAGAGGCGGCATGTAATGAGTCAATTTGACTCATTACATGCCGCTGGCCGTTGCGCCCCCAGGGCAACTGCGCTGTGTGCCAAGCCCCCTTGGCACACACGTAGTTACGGCCCTGTGTGTGGGTGTTTGCTTACCTGGCAGTGTGGGCCGTCAGTGAGAATGGTGTGTCTCCTGGTGGTCCCTTCTCCTATAGTGTGTCATGTGGTGTGCTGACACAGATAGGGCAGGGTCTGTGACTCCACCCAGCGTTAGAAGTGCAGCCACAGAGTCACAGGGCTAATATATAGATGTGTATGTGTATACTATAGATGATGGCATTTAACAGTAGACAGAATAGTATACAGGGTCAGTGGCGTGTGTGTGTGTGTGCGTGTGTGTGTGTGTGGGCAGGCTCGGACTGAGCCACCAGGGAGCCGGTGAACCCACCGGTAGGCCTGCCGAGCATTAGCCATTCCCTCTTTTATGTGCGGGCTGGGCTGTGCTTTCCTCCTCGGCTTCCGTCCGAGCCACAGAAGCTGAGGGGAGGAGAAGCGCGCGCTGTGCTCTCCTCCATGGGCCCCAGGACCTGCAGCGTGAGCAGCAGGTGATCCCGGGCGGCGGCAGTGATTTAAGATCAAGGTCGGACTGAGGGGAGGAGAGGCACGCGCTGCGCTGTCCTCCCCGGCGCCCAGCCCCAGCAGCAGAACACAGGCGTCGGCGGCGGTGAGCAGCACTGTGGGGACATCTGGCACTGTGTGGGCAGTACCTGTGGATATGGCACCGCTGGGAGGGGGGGGGGGGGATGTGTTCCTGGCACTGCACCACTGGGTGCATTACTAGGGACTTCTGTGTATCTGGCACTGCTGGCGGTATCTGGCACTGCACTACTGGGGGCCCTGCTGGTGGCATATGTGTACCTGGCACTGCACTACTGGGGGCATCTGTGTCTCTGGCACTGCTGGGGGTATCTGGCACTGCACTACTGGGGGCCCTGCTGGTGGCATATGTGTACCTGGTACTGCACTACTGGAAACATCTGTGTATCTGGCACTACTGTGGGTATCTGACACTGCACTACTGGGGGCATTACTGGGGACATCTGTGTATCTGGCACTACTGAGGGTATCTGGCACTGCACTACTGGGGGCCCTGCTGGTGGCATATGTGTGCCTGGCACTGCACCACTGGGGGCATCTGTGTATCTGGAACTACTGTGGGTATCTGACACTGCACTACTGGGGGCATTACTGGGGACATCTGTGTATCTGGCACTACTGGGGGTATCTGCCACTGCACTACTGGGGGCCCTGCTGGTGGCATATGTGTACCTGGCACTGCAGTACTGGGGGCATCTGTGTATCTGGCACTGCTGGGGGTATCTGGCACTGCACTACTGGGGGCCCTGCTGGTGGCATATGTGTACCTGGCACTGCAGTACTGGGGGCATCTGTGTATCTGGCACTGCTGGGGGTATCTGGCACTGCACTACTGGGGGCCCTGCTGGTGGCATATGTGTACCTGGTACTGCACTACTGGAAACATCTGTGTATCTGGCACTACTGTGGGTATCTGACACTGCACTACTGGGGGCATTACTGGGGACATCTGTGTATCTGGCACTACTGAGGGTATCTGGCACTGCACTACTGGGGGCCCTGCTGGTGGCATATGTGTGCCTGGCACTGCACCACTGGGGGCATCTGTGTATCTGGAACTACTGGGGGTATCTGGCACTGCACTACTGGGGGCCCTGCTGGTGGCATATGTGTACCTGGCACTACTAGAGGTGTATGTGTATTTGGCACTATTGGGGGTGTATGTGTATCTGGCACTGCACTACTGGGGTCATTATTTGTATCTGGCAGTATACTTGGATCGTTATGTGTATATACTGCTCTCTCCCGGTGTAACCCAAGCATATATACTGATGCTCTCTCCCGGTATAACCCAGGCACATATACTACTGCTCTCTCCTGCTGTAACCCAGGTGCATATACTACTGCTCTCTCCCGCTGGAACCCAGGTGCATATACTACTGCTCTCTCCTGGTTTAACCCAGGCGCATATACTACTGCTCTCTACTGCTGTAACCCAGGTGCATATATACTACTCTCTCCCGATGTATCCCAGGCGCATATACTACTGCTCTCTCCCGGTATAACCCAGGTGCATTTACTACTGTTCTCTACCGCTGTAACCCAGGTGCATATACTACTGCTCTCTCCCGCTGTAACCCAGGCAATGTTTTGTTTATTAAAACTTGCAACAGATATATACATTATATACAATATAATACATAAATAAATAAATATATTCATGAGAATACGAAACATAAATTATGCATGATATGCAACATACAAGAGATTAAATCTATATTGTAGCTCAAGCAGAAAAGAAATACACACAGCTATCATTCTTATCTATCTTCCCAATATTTACATATTATGTAAAGTAAAACTGAGCAAAGCTTTTTAGATCTATGCAAAACCTATTCCACAAAAACCATTTTACCAAACTCTACAGGGTGTGAAATGAAAAGAAAGGTTTCCAGCTAGACTTGAAAAGGATTTCTGCCACCCACTCAAGGGGGTTTCAGGTGACCCCACCAGCGAGACCACCTGACAGCATCCATCCTCTGCTTATCTAGAACCATCATCTTACCAACCTCGTTCAGAATTGACTCCACCACCTCTTCACAGGACAGGATTTTCTTTCTCAGGGAAACTAGACACCGTGCACTCCAAGTGTGATATCTAACTACTAAACTGACTAAAAAAATGGTGGTCAAATTAAATCTACCATATCCTTTAAATGCACCATAAGCCCACTCAGGGTAACTAAGCCCCGAAAGACACGGGATACGTAAAGCTCTTGAAACCCTCTTATAAACTTTTATGTTAAAGGGGCACTTGATCAGAAAAATGGCCCATTGTCTCCACCTCCCCTAGACATTCCTCCCGTGGATAATCACGATCATTGGCATTTCTCCACATCATGTTCCCCTTTACATAAAGCTTCCCATGGAAAGAAAGCCAAGCAATATCTCTGAACTTCAGCGGTATTCTCTCCGAATTAATCAGAGCCAACCCTGCCGAAGCGACATCGCTCGGGCAATCTCTTAGTGACAGCGGAACGTGAAAGTGGGTTTGCAAAACCCTCTCCCCCAACTCCTTCCTGGACAGGTCTTTGACTTCCCCCACTTCCAGTCCCCAACGCTTTGTCACTTTCAAGCACTGGATAACGTAGATCGGAAGATACCCACTCCGAATTTGAGGGCTCTTCACTTGGCCTCCTTCTAACCAAAGTCTAAGGAAAGGAGACACCCAAACACTAAATCCACTTACCCATCGAGGGGGAGTCTCTAACAAAAAACTCCCAAGGTTATATTTTAGAAAAATGGTTACAAAAAAGACAACAGGATTGACCATACCCAACTCTCCATCTTTCCTCGATTTGTAAGTGATACCTCTCTTGATTAAATTCATCCTATTTCCCCAAAATAAGAGGAAGAACAGAGAATTCAGTCTGGTCCATAAAGACTGAGGCAAAAAACACACATAGCTGACATATAAAAAAAATTGGGATCAGGTAAGTTTTTCACAAATTAACCTTTTCCCTGAAAGAGAATTTCCATCTCTTCCAACTCTCTACTTTCTTGGCAGCAATTTCCAGAACATTCTCCCAATTTTGAGTGGCATAATCACCATGATCGAAACAAATGCCTAGAATCTTTATCTGTGGACTGGCCCGGGGGAGGCCATCCGGAAGGCAAAATTCCTCACCTTCCTCCCCCATCCAGAAAGCTTCACACTTCTCATGATTTATTCTAGAGCACGAGGCCTCAGAATACTCACAGATGAGATCTTTCATATCACGTGCCTCTGCCACTGATGACAAAACCACCGTGACATCACCTGCGTAGGCCACTACCTTCAAAGGCAGCTCCAAGCCCAGCTGCACAACTCCCACTGCACCGTTCTCTACCCTTCTGATGAAGGGATCAATCGCGAATACATACAGGAGTGGGCTCAGTGGGCAACCCTGACGGACCCCAGAGCCCACTTCAAAAGTAGGACCCACCCAACCATTGACAAGCGGGAAGCTTTCGGCCTGACTGTATATTGTTTTTAGCCAATTCACCACCCGAACTGGAAATCCATACCTTTCAAGCAAGGCCCAAAGGTACTTATGGTTCACTCGGTCAAAAGCCTTAGACTGATCCAATGCCAGCAAGTACTTTCCCCATTTCTCAGCACGGCATCGCTCTATGGCCTCCCGGATGCCAAGGACAGCACTAAAGGTGCTTCGGCCCTTCACAGTACAGTGCTGAGACGGAGAAAGCAGTTGTTCAGAAAATTCTGACAACCTATTAAAAATAATTTTTGCCAAAATCTTCCTGTCCATATTGAGAAGGGTGATGGGGCGCCAGTTCTCAATATGGGATGGATCTTTACCCTTAGATAATAATATGAGAGCAGATAACCTCATAGAAGAAGGGAGGGTTCCCTCACCCAGGCACTCATTGAAAACTTCTACAAGGCGAGGAATCAAGAGATCTGCAAAAACTATATAAAACTCAGATGTTAAGCCATCTGGGCCTGGAGATTTCTTTAAATTTAACTGACCTATCACCTTCTTAACTTCCTCTGCTGTGACATCACTACCCAAGGTTTCAACAGAGGCGTCTGGAATTCAAAGTCTAGGTGTCTCACTTAGAAATGTTTCCATCCTTTCACTGATAAGTGGCTGCTCAGACAAAAGATCGGAGTAATAGGATCTAATAACATTCAAGATGCCTTCCTTATCCTCACAAAGGACACCCTGTCTATCATAAAGACCCCTCATCTCCTTCACCTCAACTGATTTTCCACAGCTCTGGTAGAGATCAGGCGAGTGGTATTTTCCAAAATCCCTCTCCAGAACCAAAGAATCCAGTCGGTTATACTGATATTCCCTCATCTGAGCCTTCACTCGGGAGATTTCCCAAAGAAAACTACCAATTGAATGGAGAATCGGGCGCTTGTAGGTGCTGTGTCTCTAATGCTGCTGCTATAACGTTTGGGGGTAGTCACACCCCAACATTACACCAAAAGAAAAACCAAAGAAAAAGATAGCAGCGCTTGATTGAAATATTGAATATAAATTCTAATGAGAAGGATTGAGTGATAAAGAATTTCTTTCAATTTAATAAAACATGGAATTAGGCCTCAATAAAAATTGGATACACAATCCAAAAACAATTTAAAACATTAAGAATAAACAATTCTGGGTCAATTAATTGTAACTGCCTTGCACATAAAACATCCGTTCCTATTGTTAAACCTGGATCATAGACCAGATGGAGACAGACTGACAGCCAGAGCCGGATTAAGGCTTTGGGGGGCCCGGGGCACTTCAGACAATAGGGCCCTTATAAAAAGGCAGGCAGATGAATTAGATAGATAGATAGATAGATAGATAGATAGATAGATAGATAGATTTTTTTTTTCTATTAGGTATTCTCTAGAAAAGAGGAGGCAGCACTCGGCTGACTTTTAAATTAGTGTAAATCTGTATTAATAGTTACTGACGTGGGATTTTCCTTTAGGGTACAGATTTACACTAATTTAAAAGCCTGTGGAGTGCCGTCAAGTGCCTTTCATTGTAGATATACAGAACAAACAGCAGCACTCATGGACCTCACAAGAAGACCACAAGAAGCCGTTCAACAGTTTCGGTTTATACAACCTTCATCAGAAATGAGGTCCGAAAGTGCTGCTGTTTGGTCTGTAGATATATATATATATATATATATATATATATAATCCAAGAAATCAGACTAATTAGTTATCAGGGAGAGTCCAAGTACGCTATATATATATATATATATATGTATATATATATATATATATGTATGTATGTGTATATATATATATATATATATATATATATATATATAACTTCTATAATGCAGCACTCCTGACGTCTTCAAACAAAGTACACTCGTGGGCAGATATCAAGCTGACAACGTTTAAGTGTCCTTTATTAGCGTGGCCCTTTTGTCAGGTAACCTGATGAAAGTGACGTCAGGAGTGCTGTATTATAGATGTTCTATGAAATTTGCATGCGGGCACCCGGTGCAGTACGGGCTATTGAGGGGAGAGCTGGACACCCTGTTTGATAGAGATATATATATATATATATATATATACACGTAGTAAATACTCAGCGGCACTCAGTCTGTTCAGTGGTCAAAGCTTGTATTAAAAATAAGAATTAAGGATTATTCAGTAATTTTTAATACAAGTTTTGACCACTGAACAGACTCTGAGTGCCGCTGAGTATTGCGTACATGCAATTGAACTTTTTTCAGAGGGCACCAGGGCAGCTGCATACAATCGTGGGAGTGCCAGTCCAAGCCACATCTATCTATCTATCTATCTATCTATCTATCTATCTATCTATCTATCTATATATATATATATATACATATATATAGATATATACATATATACATATATATAGATATATACACATATATATATAGATATATACACATATATATAGATATATACACACTAGAGATGAGCGGGTTCGGTTTCTCTGAAACCGAACCCGCACGAACTTCATGTTTTTTTCACGGGTCCGAGCAGACTCGGATCCTCCCGCCTTGCTCGGTTAACCCGAGCGCGCCCGAACGTCATCATGACGCTGTCGGATTCTCGCGAGACTCGGATTCTATATAAGGAGCCGCGCGTCGCCGCCATTTTCACACGTGCATTGAGATTGATAGGGAGAGGACGTGGCTGGCGTCCTCTCCATTAGAAATTAGATTAGAAGAGAGAGAGAGATTGTGCAGAGTCAGACAGAGTTTACCACAGTGACCAGTGCAGTTGTTGTTAGTTAACTTTTATTTATTTTAATATATATCCGTTCTCTGCTATATCCGTTCTCTGCCTGAAAAAAAACGATACACAGCAGCAGCCAGTCACACAGTGTGACTCAGTCTGTGTGCACTCAGCTCAGCCCAGTGTGCTGCACATCAATGTATAAAAGGCAAAGCTTATAATAATTGTGGGGGAGACTGGGGAGCACTGCAGGTTGTTATAGCAGGAGCCCCCAGGAGTACATAATATTATATTAATTTAAAATTAAACAGTGCACACTTTTGCTGCAGGAGTGCCACTGCCAGTGTGACTAGTGGTGACCAGTGCCTGACCACCAGTATAGTAGTATATTGTTGTATGTATTGTATACTATCTCTTTATCAACCAGTCTATATTAGCAGCAGACACAGTACAGTGCGGTAGTTCACGGCTGTGGCTACCTCTGTGTCGGCAGTCGGAACTCGGCAGGCAGTCCGTCCATCCATAATTGTATTACAATATATACCACCTAACCGTGGTATTTTTTTTTCTTTCTTTATACCGTCATAGTGTCATACTAGTTGTTACGAGTATACTACTATCTCTTTATCAACCAGTGTACAGTGCGGTAGTTCACGGCTGTGGCTACCTCTGTGTCGGCAGTCGGCAGGCAGTCCGTCCATCCATAATTGTATTATTATTATAATATATACCACCTAACCGTGGTTTTTTTTCCATTCTTTATACCGTCGTCATAGTGTCATACTAGTTGTTACGAGTATACTACTATCTCTTTATCAACCAGTGTACAGTGCGGTAGTTCACGGCTGTGGCTACCTCTGTGTCGGCAGTCGGCAGGCAGTCCGTCCATCCATAATTGTATTATTATTATAATATATACCACCTAACCGTGGTTTTTTTTTCATTCTTTATACCGTCATAGTGTCATACTAGTTGTTACGAGTATACTACTATCTCTTTATCAACCAGTGTACAGTGCGGTAGTTCACGGCTGTGGCTACCTCTGTGTCGGCAGTCGGCAGGCAGTCCGTCCATCCATAATTGTATTATTATTATAATATATACCACCTAACCGTGGTTTTTTTTTCATTCTTTATACCGTCGTCATAGTGTCATACTAGTTGTTACGAGTATACTACTATCTCTTTATCAACCAGTGTACAGTGCGGTAGTTCACGGCTGTGGCTACCTCTGTGTCGGCAGTCGGCAGGCAGTCCGTCCATCCATAATTGTATTATTATTATAATATATACCACCTAACCGTGGTTTTTTTTCCATTCTTTATACCGTCGTCATAGTGTCATACTAGTTGTTACGAGTATACTACTATCTCTTTATCAACCAGTGTACAGTGCGGTAGTTCACGGCTGTGGCTACCTCTGTGTCGGCAGTCGGCAGGCAGTCCGTCCATCCATAATTGTATTATTATTATAATATATACCACCTAACCGTGGTTTTTTTTCCATTCTTTATACCGTCGTCATAGTGTCATACTAGTTGTTACGAGTATACTACTATCTCTTTATCAACCAGTGTACAGTGCGGTAGTTCACGGCTGTGGCTACCTCTGTGTCGGCAGTCGGCAGGCAGTCCGTCCATCCATAATTGTATTATTATTATAATATATACCACCTAACCGTGGTTTTTTTTCCATTCTTTATACCGTCGTCATAGTGTCATACTAGTTGTTACGAGTATACTACTATCTCTTTATCAACCAGTGTACAGTGCGGTAGTTCACGGCTGTGGCTACCTCTGTGTCGGCAGTCGGCAGGCAGTCCGTCCATCCATAATTGTATTATTATTATAATATATACCACCTAACCGTGGTTTTTTTTTTTCATTCTTTATACCGTCGTCATAGTGTCATACTAGTTGTTACGAGTATACTACTATCTCTTTATCAACCAGTGTACAGTGCGGTAGTTCACGGCTGTGGCTACCTCTGTGTCGGCAGTCGGCAGGCAGTCCGTCCATCCATAATTGTATTATTATTATAATATATACCACCTAACCGTGGTTTTTTTTCCATTCTTTATACCGTCGTCATAGTGTCATACTAGTTGTTACGAGTATACTACTATCTCTTTATCAACCAGTGTACAGTGCGGTAGTTCACGGCTGTGGCTACCTCTGTGTCGGCAGTCGGCAGGCAGTCCGTCCATCCATAATTGTATTATTATTATAATATATACCACCTAACCGTGGTTTTTTTTCCATTCTTTATACCGTCGTCATAGTGTCATACTAGTTGTTACGAGTATACTACTATCTCTTTATCAACCAGTGTACAGTGCGGTAGTTCACGGCTGTGGCTACCTCTGTGTCGGCAGTCGGCAGGCAGTCCGTCCATCCATAATTGTATTATTATTATAATATATACCACCTAACCGTGGTTTTTTTTCCATTCTTTATACCGTCGTCATAGTGTCATACTAGTTGTTACGAGTATACTACTATCTCTTTATCAACCAGTGTACAGTGCGGTAGTTCACGGCTGTGGCTACCTCTGTGTCGGCAGTCGGCAGGCAGTCCGTCCATCCATAATTGTATTATTATTATAATATATACCACCTAACCGTGGTTTTTTTTTCATTCTTTATACCGTCGTCATAGTGTCATACTAGTTGTTACGAGTATACTACTATCTCTTTATCAACCAGTGTACAGTGCGGTAGTTCACGGCTGTGGCTACCTCTGTGTCGGCAGTCGGCAGGCAGTCCGTCCATCCATAATTGTATTATTATTATAATATATACCACCTAACCGTGGTTTTTTTATACCACCTAACCGTGGCAGTCCGTCCATAATTGTATACTAGTAAACTATCCAATCCATCCATCTCCATTGTTTACCTGAGGTGCCTTTTAGTTCTGCCTATAAAATATGGAGAACAAAAAAGTTGAGGTTCCAAAATTAGGGAAAGATCAAGATCCACTTCCACCTCGTGCTGAAGCTGCTGCCACTAGTCATGGCCGAGACGATGAAATGCCAGCAACGTCGTCTGCCAAGGCCGATGCCCAATGTCATAGTACAGAGCATGTCAAATCCAAAACACCAAATATCAGAAAAAAAAGGACTCCAAAACCTAAAATAAAATTGTCGGAGGAGAAGCGTAAACTTGCCAATATGCCATTTACCACACGGAGTGGCAAGGAACGGCTGAGGCCCTGGCCTATGTTCATGGCTAGTGGTTCAGCTTCACATGAGGATGGAAGCACTCAGCCTCTCGCTAGAAAACTGAAAAGACTCAAGCTGGCAAAAGCACCGCAAAGAACTGTGCGTTCTTTGAAATCCCAAATCCACAAGGAGAGTCCAATTGTGTCGTTTGCGATGCCTGACCTTCCCAACACTGGACGTGAAGAGCATGCGCCTTCCACTATTTGCATGCCCCCTGCAAGTGCTGGAAGGAGCACCCGCAGTCCAGTTCCTGATAGTCAGATTGAAGATGTCAGTGTTGAAGTACACCAGGATGAGGAGGATATGGGTGTTGCTGGCGCTGGGGAGGAAATTGACCAGGAGGATTCTGATGGTGAGGTGGTTTGTTTAAGTCAGGCACCCGGGGAGACACCTGTTGTCCGTGGGAGGAATATGGCCGTTGACATGCCAGGTGAAAATACAAAAAAAATCAGCTCTTCGGTGTGGAGGTATTTCACCAGAAATGCGGACAACAGGTGTCAAGCCGTGTGTTCCCTTTGTCAAGCTGTAATAAGTAGGGGTAAGGACGTTAACCACCTCGGAACATCCTCCCTTATACGTCACCTGCAGCGCATTCATAATAAGTCAGTGACAAGTTCAAAAACTTTGGGTGACAGCGGAAGCAGTCCACTGACCAGTAAATCCCTTCCTCTTGTAACCAAGCTCACGCAAACCACCCCACCAACTCCCTCAGTGTCAATTTCCTCCTTCCCCAGGAATGCCAATAGTCCTGCAGGCCATGTCACTGGCAAGTCTGACGAGTCCTTTCCTGCCTGGGATTCCTCCGATGCATCCTTGCGTGTAACGCCTACTGCTGCTGGCGCTGCTGTTGTTGCCGCTGGGAGTCGATGGTCATCCCAGAGGGGAAGTCGTAAGCCCACTTGTACTACTTCCAGTAAGCAATTGACTGTTCAACAGTCCTTTGCGAGGAAGATGAAATATCACAGCAGTCATCCTACTGCAAAGCGGATAACTGAGTCCTTGACAACTATGTTGGTGTTAGACGTGCGTCCGGTATCCGCCGTTAGTTCACAGGGAACTAGACAATTTATTGAGGCAGTGTGCCCCCGTTACCAAATACCATCTAGGTTCCACTTCTCTAGGCAGGCGATACCGAGAATGTACACGGACGTCAGAAAAAGACTCACCAGTGTCCTAAAAAATGCAGTTGTACCCAATGTCCACTTAACCACGGACATGTGGACAAGTGGAGCAGGGCAGGGTCAGGACTATATGACTGTGACAGCCCACTGGGTAGATGTATGGACTCCCGCCGCAAGAACAGCAGCGGCGGCACCAGTAGCAGCATCTCGCAAACGCCAACTCTTTCCTAGGCAGGCTACGCTTTGTATCACCGCTTTCCAGAATACGCACACAGCTGAAAACCTCTTACGGCAACTGAGGAAGATCATCGCGGAATGGCTTACCCCAATTGGACTCTCCTGTGGATTTGTGGCATCGGACAACGCCAGCAATATTGTGTGTGCATTAAATATGGGCAAATTCCAGCACGTCCCATGTTTTGCACATACCTTGAATTTGGTGGTGCAGAATTTTTTAAAAAACGACAGGGGCGTGCAAGAGATGCTGTCGGTGGCCAGAAAAATTGCGGGACACTTTCGGCGTACAGGCACCACGTACAGAAGACTGGAGCACCACCAAAAACTACTGAACCTGCCCTGCCATCATCTGAAGCAAGAAGTGGTAACGAGGTGGAATTCAACCCTCTATATGCTTCAGAGGTTGGAGGAGCAGCAAAAGGCCATTCAAGCCTATACAATTGAGCACGATATAGGAGATGGAATGCACCTGTCTCAAGTGCAGTGGAGAATGATTTCAACGTTGTGCAAGGTTCTGATGCCCTTTGAACTTGCCACACGTGAAGTCAGTTCAGACACTGCCAGCCTGAGTCAGGTCATTCCCCTCATCAGGCTTTTGCAGAAGAAGCTGGAGGCATTGAAGAAGGAGCTAACACGGAGCGATTCCGCTAGGCATGTGGGACTTGTGGATGCAGCCCTTAATTCGCTTAACAAGGATTCACGGGTGGTCAATCTGTTGAAATCAGAGCACTACATTTTGGCCACCGTGCTCGATCCTAGATTTAAAGCCTACCTTGGATCTCTCTTTCCGGCAGACACAGGTCTGCTGGGGTTGAAAGACCTGCTGGTGACAAAATTGTCAAGTCAAGCGGAACGCGACCTGTCAACATCTCCTCCTTCACATTCTCCCGCAACTGGGGGTGCGAGGAAAAGGCTCAGAATTCCGAGCCCACCCGCTGGCGGTGATGCAGGGCAGTCTGGAGCGACTGCTGATGCTGACATCTGGTCCGGACTGAAGGACCTGACAACGATTACGGACATGTCGTCTACTGTCACTGCATATGATTCTCTCAACATTGATAGAATGGTGGAGGATTATATGAGTGACCGCATCCAAGTAGGCACGTCACACAGTCCGTACTTATACTGGCAGGAAAAAGAGGCAATTTGGAGGCCCTTGCACAAACTGGCTTTATTCTACCTAAGTTGCCCTCCCACAAGTGTGTACTCCGAAAGAGTGTTTAGTGCCGCCGCTCACCTTGTCAGCAATCGGCGTACGAGGTTACATCCAGAAAATGTGGAGAAGATGATGTTCATTAAAATGAATTATAATCAATTCCTCCGCGGAGACATTGACCAGCAGCAATTGCCTCCACAAAGTACACAGGGAGCTGAGATGGTGGATTCCAGTGGGGACGAATTGATAATCTGTGAGGAGGGGGATGTACACGGTGATATATCGGAGGGTGAAGATGAGGTGGACATCTTGCCTCTGTAGAGCCAGTTTGTGCAAGGAGAGATTAATTGCTTCTTTTTTGGGGGGGGTCCAAACCAACCCGTCATATCAGTCACAGTCGTGTGGCAGACCCTGTCACTGAAATGATGGGTTGGTTAAAGTGTGCATGTCCTGTTTTGTTTATACAACATAAGGGTGGGTGGGAGGGCCCAAGGATAATTCCATCTTGCACCTCTTTTTTCTTTTCTTTTTCTTTGCATCATGTGCTGATTGGGGAGGGTTTTTTGGAAGGGACATCCTGCGTGACACTGCAGTGCCACTCCTAGATGGGCCCGGTGTTTGTGTCGGCCACTAGGGTCGCTAATCTTACTCACACAGCTACCTCATTGCGCCTCTTTTTTTCTTTGCGTCATGTGCTGTTTGGGGAGGGTTTTTTGGAAGGGACATCCTGCGTGACACTGCAGTGCCACTCCTAGATGTGCCCGGTGTTTGTGTCGGCCACTAGGGTCGCTAATCTTACTCACACAGTCAGCTACCTCATTGCGCCTCTTTTTTTCTTTGCGTCATGTGCTGTTTGGGGAGGGTTTTTTGGAAGGGCCATCCTGCGTGACACTGCAGTGCCACTCCTAGATGGGCCCGGTGTTTGTGTCGGCCACTAGGGTCGCTAATCTTACTCACACAGCTACCTCATTGCGCCTCTTTTTTTCTTTGCGTCATGTGCTGTTTGGGGAGGGTTTTTTGGAAGGGACATCCTGCGTGACACTGCAGTGCCACTCCTAGATGGGCCCGGTGTTTGTGTCGGCCACTAGGGTCGCTTATCTTTCTCACACAGCTACCTCATTGCGCCTCTTTTTTTCTTTGCGTCATGTGCTGTTTGGGGAGGGTTTTTTGGAAGGGACATCCTGCGTGACACTGCAGTGCCACTCCTAGATGGGCCCGGTGTTTGTGTCGGCCACTAGGGTCGCTTATCTTTCTCACACAGTCAGCTACCTCATTGCGCCTCTTTTTTTCTTTGCGTCATGTGCTGTTTGGGGAGGGTTTTTTGGAAGGGACATCCTGCGTGACACTGCAGTGCCACTCCTAGATGGGCCCGGTGTTTGTGTCGGCCACTAGGGTCGCTTATCTTACTCACACAGCGACCTCGGTGCAAATTTTAGGACTAAAAATAATATTGTGAGGTGTGATGTGTTCAGAATAGGCTGAAAATGAGTGTAAATTATGTTTTTTGAGGTTAATAATACTTTGGGATCAAAATTACCCCCAAATTCTATGATTTAAGCTGTTTTTTAGGGTTTTTTGAAAAAAACACCCGAATCCAAAACACACCCGAATCCGACAAAAATAATTCGGTGAGGTTTTGCCAAAACGCGTTCGAACCCAAAACACGGCCGCGGAACCGAACCCAAAACCAAAACACAAAACCCGAAAAATTTCAGGCGCTCATCTCTAATACACACACATATACATATATATACACATATATATACATATATACAGATATATATATACACATATATATACAGATATATATATATACATATATACAGATATATATATATATATATATATATATATATATATGTATATATATATATATATATATATATATATATATGTATATGTCCGGAGCCTACATTGTGTACATTTATACCTGCAGGAATTTATAAAGCACTACAGGCAGCCTTACTTGCTCAGGCTGCAGTGACAGAGCACACGAGAGCCTCTGCCTCCACGCTGCCAGGGAAGTCTTCATTCTTCCCTGTTCTGTGCAGCCTGCGCGCTCAGCCAATGACTGAGCCGCAGGCTGCTGCTTCGCACACTATTGGACAGCTGAGCCGTCGCTCAGCTGTCCTGTATAAGTGTGCTATGCGGCGCTGGCGGCTGGCGGCTGCTAGCGCTGCGGGGAGCTGGGAGCGCTGCAGATCGGATAGGTACGAAATATCCGAACTGTGGCGCATAGCAGGGGGCCCTTTTAGAAAGGGGGGCCCGGGGGTATGTACCCTCATGCCCCCCCCCTTAATCCGGCTCTGCTGACAGCGCAGCCACACCAATGCACTTTACCCGAAGGACCGTTAGAGGTGTAGTCCCATGTGAGTGTCTCTGCTGTGTTACTCAAAACCAGACAGGTTTGGGATCCTCATTATCGCACGGTGTCCTCTTTATGAAGAAAGGGTAGATGGTGTTTCCAGTTTGTGAAGGATTTGTCTCGTTTCCTCTGCAGATGGCAAAAAGTCCAGTAATTGGTCCGGATGTAATATAGCAGTAAAGATTGGCGTAATTTGTTGACCCAAGTAGCCTCCTCCTGACGCGTTTCGCAGCAGGCACTGCAGCTTTATCAAAGGTCCCCACTATCTCCACGCTCAGAGATCAAGAAATCTAATTTCCTTCTCAGTCTCTGGTAGATATTCTGTGTTATCAAGTTCTTTTTAGCTACAAGCCTACGGAAGAACCTCCGAAATCTTTTTTTGACCTCTTCTCACACCTCAGATCTACTCCAACCTGCCTCCAAAAGTGTTTCCTGGGATTGAAAGAATTCCCTAAAAGATTATCTAACACTTTCTTCCTTTAGGAGCTCAGAGTTCAAGCGCCATAGGCCCCGTCCTTTCTGAGTGGTCTTTGATGCATTTAAAGTGACAAAGAGAAAAGCGTGATCAGAGAACTCTACTAGCTTTACCTCTGGAGGTTCCCTTAACAAAAAACCTATCTATCCTAGACCTGCGACTACCACTAAAATAGGTGTAACCCGTGAGGTCTGGGAAATGGCGAACATGCACATCCACCAGACCTGCCTGTCTAACCATGCTAACTATAAAATTGGAATCAGGACCCAGGGTTGTCCTTGAACCTCCCCTGTCTTTTGGCCTAATGACGGTGTTAAAGTCACCTCCAAAGACAATCTGCTGGGCCGAAAAAAGGAACGGTTTTATCTCCCTGAAGAGACATTTCCTGTCCCATGATGACTGTGATCCATAGATGTTAATGAGTCTCAGGTCATGTCCCCTCAGGTTGATATCTAAAATCATACACCTACCTGCCTTTAATTCTATAACCTTGTGCACAGTTACCATACCAGTAAAAAGCACTGCCACCCCACCGTACGGCTCGGCCGCAAGAGACCAGTAAGAAGGCCCACGCCTCCACTCTCGCTTCGCCTTGTGTAGAGTGTCCAACTTACTAATTCTGGTCTCTTGCAAAAACAAAAAATCAATCTCAATCGTATTGAAAAAATCAAACGCCATAAAACGAGCTCGTTCTGAAACTACGGAAGCCACATTAATAGTGGCGCATCGTATGGGTTGGGGATCCATGTTTCTTTGGTTATAGAGGCAGAACCTTGCTCACTTTTACTTAACACACTTTGAAACCTCCATAGAGGATCCACACTCTTGATATACTACCTCCACAGAGATATTATCACCCTCCTCAATGACTGAAGTCATTCCATCACCGTCCTCCCCATCCTGTCTAGAACCATCCTCTAGAGGAGGCTCCGGATCAGGTGTCTTACGGGCAAATCTAATTACCTGGCATTGGTCACCCACTTTACTACTTTCTAATGTGCCACTTGGGCCAACCACAGACCCTGAGGATACAACCTCCTCCTCCAAATTTTGGGTTTCTTCCACCACTATGGCCTCCACTTCCTCCTCTACCAAATCTGTCCCTACTGGGTCCCATTCTAGGCTTTCCTGTCTGTCCTCCTCTGTATCCCCCTCTTCTCTCAACTTTCTTTTAATCTTTTCTTTACTCTTTTTCCCTGGGACTTCCACTTCAATTAAACTTTTTGTCACTTTTCTTGTTTTTCTTCTGTTGACCCTGGGCACAAAAGAGAGGTCACCACCATTTCTTACAACTTCACCAACCTCCTCCTCATCTGTAGTAAAAGCATCAAACCGATTGCTAAGTACTACTTTTATTTCTTCTCCTTTCCTTTTGTTTTTATTGCCTCTCCTTACCTCCTGAAAAGGAACTTCTCTACCCACTGAACCTTCTGTTACCATCACCTCACAGGCTTCCTTCTGACTTTCCACCCTCTGAACCTTTATCTGATTATCTTTCTCCTGGCCACCTTTTTTCTGCACTTCCTTTCTCCCTTTGGATGGCTCATCTCTCGGATCTTGTTCTCCCAAATTGTGGTTGGCCCATGGACATCGACTATAAGGGTGACCTTCTTCCCCACATAAATTGCAGATAACTTTATTACAATCTTTGGAGATATGCATTTTCCCTTCTTTCTCTTTCCTTATTTAGCAGTTCAGCAGCCATCTTTGCTCTGCTAGGAGCACCCATTTGACCATACACAATATTAATCACTTCTTGCTGACCTACTGATAATGTACTTTTGTCCAAAGCCGACATTCCCTGCACAGTGTGTTGCTGGGGCAGACCCTCTGCTGTCTCAGTTCCTGCTGCACAGGAGAGAACACACACTTCTCCCCTCCACCTACTTGCAGAACTTGTATTAACCCCTGCAGCACTGGCAGAAGGCCCAGCAACAGTACCTTTATCTTTCAAACAAAAACTTTTCTGCTGCTTTGGAACTTTTAACCCCTTTGCCGATTTTTGCTGCTATTTTTCTATTTGTTTATTTTATGGATGGACTCCATTTTAAGTGTTCATGTTTGTTATTTTTATTAAATTTGTGTACCCCCCTGCTTCCACTTGAGGTGAGTGAGTTTCTTTGGGGAGCCAACATTACCACTTTATGAACACAGTCCGGGAAACAGAACTGAAAGATACCTTTATGGGAGTATCATCACACCGAGCACTGTGAGTTGGGGTACGCTTGAGTGGACCCATATTTCACTCCTTTCCATACTAAAGATACCTTGATGTGTTTAACACCCACCTTGCGAATGTGAGTTCTTGGGTAGGCTTCATTTATATATATTTCCATCCTAAAACATCACGCCAGGCGTAGTTCAAGTGGGCGAGGCCACGGCATTGGGCAAAGAAACCTTGATGGGCTTATAGCTTCTTAATCAAAGTGTGAGTGGGGTACGCTCCTAAGCCACCTCTTTATCATATAAACAATACACTAAGAACTGTGGATACATAAAAGGAATCTACTACACATTGGTCTTTATTTTTATTCCCTTACATGTTACTATACTCTGGAGAAATTCCATCAGAACATTCGCTTTGAGGACTCCATCACAGGAACCTTCATTACGGGACGTTATGGTGATTTTTATTTGTCTATAATTTTGTGTTAAAGCGCTGTGGTTATAAACACAGAACTCTGATTTTGTGGTAGTACCTTTATCTTTGTTCTCTGCTTTGGCCTTCAGCAGGAGTTCAGCTTTGATTATTTGCATCTCTAACTGGAAATCTGAGAATTCGTCCTCTTCACATCTCACAGCTGTTTCTACATGCGGGACAGGTTTATGCAGATTGGCTGTCAGTGCGGCAGGTACAGTATCAGCCACCATTGCCCCTGCAGCACACTGCACACCCTCCACAGCCTGCAGCACAGCCGGATAATGGGGAGACGCCCCCCCAACCCCAAACTCTGCAACAGAATCACCTCTGACCGACTGACAGACCTCAGGCTCCTGGGCTTCCATCACTGCAGCCCCGCAGCTAATCACTGGATATAGCAGATGCAGTGCTTTCACTTTCAGATTTAACTTTGTTCCTGTCCTCCAGCCGCAGTACCACTAGCCGTGCTTTAACCCTTTCCAGGGTGGAAGCCAGTGACAGGATCTCTTCTCTCAAAACTGGCCTCTCCCATTTGTAACACTTGTTTCGCTTCTTTTTTTTCTGGGCTATTCTTTGGTTAATTCGCTGGGCTTCACGTTGCAGTTCTTTTACACTGTAATGCTGGTATGTCTCCTCTGTCTCCTCATCATCCTCAGTCCCTCCTGGGGATACTGGATCATTTTCCCCAGCATCTAATGGTCGGGACACCCCCACTTCACTGATTGTCGGGCACGCAGTTTCTGCCACCGCTCTACCTGGAGTTGATTCACTCGAGGGAGCACCCTCATTCAGTTTGGGGTTGTCTGCTTGCAGCTCCAATTGCCTTAGAGCACCATTAGAACAGCTGGTCCCCACTGCCTCTGGCTGGTCACCTGCCGATATTGCCGTGGCTCCAGGGTTAGCTATAGCAGCAAATTCAGTGCTCTGATTAATGTCCATACATAGGGAGCTTTCTCCCGAGAGGGGATCCATCCCGCCCGGGGAAGCCAGCAAGGAAACCCCGAGTAAACTGCACCTGCAGCAGCAACAGCTGGAGCTCACCACCAAACAACCTGCTCACAGCACACCCAGCTCCTTCTGCAAAGTCTGCGCCCCTAGAGAATTACCTCCAGGTGAGACCCAGGCACAGATACTACTGCTCTCTCCTGGTGTAACCCAGGCACATATACTACTGCTCTCTCCTGGTGTAACCCAGGCACGTATACTACTGTACTCTCCTGGTGTAACCCAGGCACATATACTACTGTACTCTCCTGGTGTAATCCAGGCACATATACTACTGCTCTCTCCTAGTGTAACCCAGGTGCATATACTACTGCTCTCTCCTGGTGTAACCCAGGCACATATACTACTGCTCTCTCCTGGTGTAACCATGGCACATATACTACTGCTCTCTCCTAGTGTAACCCAGGTGCATATACTACTGCTCTCTCCTGGTGTAACCCAGGCACATATACTACTGCTCTCTCCTGGTGTAACCATGGCACATATACTACTGCTCTCTCCTGGTGTAATCCAGGCACATATACTACTGCTCTCTCCTGGTGTAACCCAGGCACATATACTACTGCTCTCTCCTGGTGTAACCCAGGCACATATACTACTGCTCTCTCCTGGTGTAACCATGGCACATATACTACTGCTCTCTCCTGGTGTAATCCAGGCACATATACTACTGTTCTCTCCTACTGTAACCCAGGCACATATACTACTGCTCTCTCCTGGTGTAACCCAGGCATATATACTACTGCTCTCTCCTGGTGAAATTCAGGCACATATACTACTGCTCTCTTCTGGTGTAACCCAGGCACATATACTACTGCTCTCTCCTGGTGTAACCCAGGCACATATACTACTGTTCTCTCCTGCTGTAACCCAGGCACAGATACTACTGCTCTCTCCTGGTGTAACCCAGGCACATATATGACTGCTCTCTCCTGCTGGAACCCAGGCACATATACTACTGCTCTCTCCCGCTGGAACCCAGGTGCATATACTACTGTTCTCTCCTGCTGTAATCCAGGCACATATACTACTGCTCTCTCCCGCTGGAACCCAGGTGCATATACTACTGCTCTCTCCTGATGTAACCCAGACACACATACTACTGTACTCTCCTGGTGTAACCCAGGCACATATATTACTGTACTCTCCTGGTGTAACCCAGGCACATATACTACTGCTCTCTCCTGGTGTAACCCAGGCACATATACTACTGCTCTCTCCTGGTGTAACCCAGGCACATATACTACTGCTCTCTCCTGATGTAACCCAGGCGCATATACTTCTGCTCTCTCCTGGTGTAACCCAGGCACATATACTACTGCTCTCTCCTGGTGTAACCCAGGCACATATACTACTGCTCTCTCCTGGTGTAACCCAGGCACATATACTACTGCTCTCTCCTGATGTAACCCAGGCGCATATACTTCTGCTCTCTCCTGGTGTAACCCAGGCACATATACTACTGCTCTCTCTTGATGTAAACCAGCCACATATACTACTGCTCTCTCTTGATGTAACCCAGGCGCATATACTACTGCTCTCTCCTGGTGTAACCCAGGCACATATACTACTGCTCTCTCCTGGTGTAACCCAGGCACATATACTACTGTTATCTCCTGTTGTAACCCAGGCACATATACTACTGCTCTCTCCTGGTGTAACCCAGGCACATACACAACAGTTTGAAGTGGGCAGCGAGGTAGAGCTCTTTTTCTTTATATACTATGCTAGGTGGCGCCTATAATTTCTGGCCACTCCTCTCTGGTCACTAGGCCACACCCCTTCCAGCATATGGCAACACCCCTCAGTGGGCCCCTGTG
Organism: Pseudophryne corroboree; assembly: GCF_028390025.1. NCBI lineage: Eukaryota > Metazoa > Chordata > Amphibia > Anura > Myobatrachidae > Pseudophryne > Pseudophryne corroboree. The sequence goes on from NC_086451.1 coordinate 27,008,799, forward strand.
ATTGCATTTCCCTGGTGGGCCCTTCATGCCCCAGTCCAACACTGTGTGTGTGTGTGTGTGTGTGTGTGTGTGTGTGTGTGTGTGTGTGTGTGTGTGTGTGTGTGTGTGTGTGTGTGTGTGGTTTATGCTATATATAGTCAGGGCCATTTTTCTGGTGAAATGGTTCGGGAATGCCGTTCTTGAAGATTTTTGAAAAAATTACATCATCAGGAATGGCGTTCCGGAACCTCGCGCCGTACATGTGCTGTGGAAACACAGCATATACACGCTATGGAGCATATAACCTATAAGCATTGGCTGAGTTACTGTGCGGATCATTTGCAGCTGAGGGACTATACGCCGGGCTTGAGGGCATCACAAAGTTCCTGGACCCCACCATCATGATCTCCCAACTCTTTCTAGTTTTGGCTCTAGCTCATGCAACCTTGGGCAAAGTGAGCTCAAACTTCAATATCTAATGTGGTCAGTTCTACGTTAATATGCCCCCCCTTTAGGACTCACCAGTCTGCCAGGTTCCTCCACCAGTATCTGCCAGATGTGTGAGAACTACAACAATCTTTCCTTTGCATGGCTGGAACAAAAGGGTTAACGATACCCTCTGTACTCTGCTTATATCCTGGACAGCCGACCTGGGGACGTCACAGGAGCCAGTCAGACCTTTCCACTAGAGCCGCAGGTGAGTTGAGTTGATGTCTATCATGTGCAGCACATATGAACGCACAGCTCTTACTTCATGCAACACAGTCCAAGCGGATCTTCTCTCGCTCAGCAGTCTTCAATACAGACTCTTCTGTAACTCCAATATCTGCTTAGTTATTTACAGCATTCACACCATTCTACTAATATACTGAACAATGGTGGAAAGTTGGATCATGGCCAACACCCTTTTGTATATCACCACATTTCACAGCTACAAAACTGATGAATGGCGAAATAAATCCACAGCTTTTATTTGGTAACTCATTTTGAATGATGGCACCAAAACGTCAGGTAAGACTCAAGTCCCAGGACACCTGTGCAGGGGCCATCTAAAGTTTAATCCGGTCCCAACTGGGTATTAGGTCCACCACACTTACGTCAACAGTCATTAGGTCGAACACTATTGGTCACTAGGTCGACACGGTCATCAGATCCACATGAACATGGTCAACATTGAAAAAGGTAGACATGAGTTTTGTTTTACTTTTTTTGGTGTCATTTTCTGCGTAAAGTGAAGGGGAAACCCAATTGGTGCCTGTGTCCCCTTGAATGGCTCACTTCACTTGCCGTGCTTCGGGCAAGGTGCCAGGTTGCTATTCCCAATCATAGTCCACGTGGATCGTATAGCATGTCGACCAATAGTGTGTTAAATTCATTTAACTTTCAGGAAAAAGCAGTACCTTATTAGTACACAAGGGTTCGGGCCGCTAAGTGTATGCGATAAACCTCTATGATATGTAAGCACGTTGCGTAGGCACACCTACATGCCGTGAGCACAAGGCAGCTACATGTGTGGCTGAATACGCTTTAAACCCTTAACAGGAATGGAATGCGACACCAGTAGTTATATGTTATGTTGTGGTCCAACGCAGCAACAAATATTTACTAAAAGGGGTATACAGAGAAATACAACAATATCACAGAGAAGAAGCTACAACCAATAGTACATATGTTGGTTTACCTGCGCCACCCGGATCCGGTCCTCAGTCAGTCTAGCAAGATGACCTTCAGAGAATAGACTGAGGCCAGCCAGGAGGCCTTGCTTTTATACAATTGTCCAAAACAGTACTAAGGAAACTGTAAGCTCTTCATCCATAAGTCAAGGGGCAGGTCATTTACAGTACGTGAGGGGTCATAGGACGGTTTGAATAGGTGGGCGATGCTTGGTCCAGGTGTACTTGCAGGTGTCCTCCACTGGGTTCCCGCTGAATATCACGAGTACAGTAATTACAGTATGATATAAATATTGTATTCTTGTGCGTACAGTAGTCCATTGCTCTACCTGTGTCGTCAAGTATACTATCCATCCATATCTGTGCTGCATTGTAGTTGTGCGCAGTATATAGTAGGACGACAGTGCAGAATTTTTTTAAGTGCCATCCTGTCTGACACTGCAGTGCCACTCCTAGACGGGCCAGGTGTTTGTGTCGGTCACTTGGGTCGCTTAGCTTAGCCATCCAATGACCTTGGTACACCTCTTTTTTTTTTTTGCATCATGAGCTGTTTGGGGACATAAGTGCCATCCTGTCTGACACTGCAGTGCCACTCCTAGATGGGCCAGGTGTTTGTGTCGGCCACTTGGGTCGCTTAGCTTAGCCATCCAGCGACCTTGGTGCACCTCTTTTTTTTCTTTGCATCATGTGCTGTTTGAGGACTATTTTTTTACGTGCCATCCTGTCTGACACTGCAGTGCCACTCCTACATGGGCCAGGTGTTTGAGTCAGTCACTTGGGTCGCTTAGCTGAGCCATCCAGCGACCTTGGTGCACCTTTTTTTTTCTTTGCATCATGTGCTGTTTGGGGACTATTTTTTTAAGTGCCATCCTGTCTGACACTGCAGTGCCACTCCTAGATGGGCCAGGTGTTTGTGTCGGCCACTTGAGTCACTTAGCTTAGCCATCCAGCGACCTTGGTGCACAGTAGCGTAACTACTGCCCCCGCAGCCCTCACGGTGGCTTGGAGGCGATGGGCTGCGGGGGCGCCGCCACTGATTTAGCGCAGATTGACATGCGGACAAGAGTCTGCATGTCAATCTGCTGTCTCCTCTCCCTCCTTCCCTCCGCTGCTGTGTTGGAGGGACACGGAGGGCACTGCGCGCGCCTCTCCTGTATGTCTCCTGGGTCTCCGGCGGGTCTAATAAATGAAGTGCCGTTCATGAGCTCTGATTGGCTCACAAATCGGCACTTCCTTTAACAGACCCGCCGGAGACCGAGGAGGGACACAGGAGAGGCGCGCGCTGTGCCCTCCGTGTCCCTCCATCACAAAACAGCGGGGGAGCATGGGGGTGGGAGGAATTTAATTGGCACTGGGGGAGCATATTCGGCACAGGAGGAGGGGGGCATATGTGGCACTGAGGGGGCATATGTGGCACTGGGGGGTATATGTATACCTGGCACATGGGGGGACTATATTTGGCACTGGAGGCATGTGAGTACCTGGCACTGTGGGGGAATATCTGGCACTGGGGGCATATGTGGCATGGAGGGGGTATATGTATACCTGGCACATGGGGGGACTATATTTGGCACTGGAGGCATGTGAGTACCTGGCACTGTGGGGGAATATCTGCCACTGGGGGCATATGTGGCATGGGGGGGGAGGTATATGTGTACCTGGCACATGGGGGGGCTATATTTGGCACTGGGGGCATGTGAGTACCTGGCACTGAGGGCATATGTGGCACTGGGAGCACAGCCCTAGCAACAAGCACTACCCCCTAGCAATGAGCATGACACCCCTGGCAACGAGCATGACACGCAATGCATGAAACCCCTGGCAATGAGCATGACAACCTGAGTATGAAAATCCCTGGCACCGTGCATGGAACCAAGAGCATGAAACCCCTGGCAACAAGCAGGTATTTTAAAAGTAATTGGAAGCCTTACTCTAGGACTTAATGTGTAATGGGAATTACGGTGTGTGGCTTAATGTATCACGGACATTGCGTTGTGTGTCATAATGTGTCACAGGCATTACGGTGTGTGGCATACTATATCACGGGCATTGTGGTATGTGGTATAATGTCTCAGGGGCATTGCAGTGTGGGGTAATGTATAACAGGCATTGCAATGTGTGGCATAGGGTATAACGGGGCATTGCGGTATGTGTCACAGGCATTACAGTGTGTGGTATACTATATCACTGGAATTGTGGTATGTGGTATAATGTATCAGGGTCATTGCAGTGTGTGGCATAATGTATCACGGACATTGCGGTGTGTGTCATAATGTGTCAGGCATTACGGTGTGTGGTATACTATATCACAGGCATTGTGGTATGTGGTATAATGTCTCAGGGTCATTGCAGTGTGTGGCATAATGTATCACGGACATTGCGTTGTGTGTCATAATGTGTCAGGCATTACGGTGTGTGGTATACTATATCACAGGCATTGTGGTATGTGGTATAATGTCTCAGGGTCATTGCAGTGTGGCATAATATATAACGGGCATTGCGGTGTGTGGCATAATGTGTCACAGACATTGTATGTGCTATAATGTATCAGGGGCATTGCAGTGTGTAGCATAATGTATAACGGGCATTGCGATTCCTGTCATAATGTGTCACAGGCATTATGGTGTGTGGCATAATGTGTCGGGGGCATTAAAGTGTGTATATATTGTGTCATGTGCATTATTGTGTGTGGAATAATCTCTAAGTGCCATTGCAGTATGTGGCATAATGTATACTGGGCATTATTATAAGGAGGAAAATTGACAAATAATGTAAGGGACATGAATCAGGATTATTTTTCTTTCCTGTGGTGGCTAACGCCTGGGCGTGCAGGTTGCAAAACTGGGGTATAAGGTAGTCTTTTCCTGCAATGCCACACCCCTTTATGCGAAGCCACACCCATTTCAATGAAGCCACACACCCTTTGTCCCTTTACTAGTGCCAATTGTGGGGTATGGAGGTGGGGGCACCGAAGCATTTTTTGGCTTGGGGGAGAAAAATTTCTAGTTACGCCACTGTTGGTGCACCTCTTTTTTTCTTTGCATCATGTGCTGTTTGGGGGCTATTTTTTTAAGTGCCATCCTGCCTGACACTGCAGTGCCACTCCTAGATGAGCCAAGTGTTTGTGTTGGCCACTTGGGTCGCTTAGCTTAGTCAGACTGGAAATGAGTGGAAATTATGGTTATTGAGGTTAATAATGCTATGGGATCAAAATGACCCCCACATTCTATGATTTAAGCTGTTTTTGAGGGATTTTTGAAAAAAACACCCGAATCCAAAACACACCCGAATCCGACAAAAAAATTTCAGGGAGGTTTTGCCAAAACGCGTCCGAATCCAAAACACGGCCGCGGAACCGAATCCAAAACCAAAACACAAAACCCGAAAAATGTCCGGTGCACATCACTAGCCATCAGTGATAGTTCTCACTTTGTAAACCAAGCGGATGAGACATGTCTGGTTTGGGCGGAGTTTAGCAAGGCTGATACTGCATGAGGTGTGTGGACTGTCAGGTCGTGCCCTAACACTACGTCTTCGCTTTCACTTACCAACAAAGCTATGACTGCGACACTTCGTAGGCAAGTGGGGAGAGACCGTGCTACAGTGTCCAGTTGTGCACTATAGTAGGCTACCGGTCTGCTGGCATCACCATGTTTCTGGGTTAGGACTCCTGCCGCGCACCCAGCACTCTTTGTTCCGTATAATTCGAAGCGTTTCTCATAGTCTGGCATTCCCAATGCTGGTGCTTGTGACAAACACTCTTTTAGTCTCTCAAACGCCATTTCGGACTCTGTTGTATGAGAGATCCATTCTGGTTGGTTCGAAGAGACCATTTCTTGCAATGGTAGTGCCAGAATAGAGAACCCTGGAATCCAATTCCGACAGTACCCACACATTCCTAGAAAGGTGCGAATTTGTTGCTGGGTTTGCGGCAGAGTCATGTCGCGGGTGGCCTGTATTCTGTCTGTGGTCAGGTGTCTGGGTCCTTGCGTCAAGCAGTGTCCCAAGTATTTAACCTTAGTCCGGCACAACTGCAACTTATCCTTAGAGACCTTGTGTCCTGTCTGGGAGAGATGAAACAGAAGCTGTTTAGTGTCTGCCAGGGATGACTCGAATGAGTCAGAGCATAACAACAAGTCATCAACATATTGTATCCGCACCGACCCATTCTCTGGTTGAAAGGATTGATAACAGTCATGTAGGGCCTGGGAGAAAATACTTGGGCTGTCAATGAAACCTTGGGGGAAACGGGTCCAGGTGTACTGTACTCCCCTGTAGGTGAAAGTGAAAAGGTACTGGCTGTCAGGGTGAAGAGGGACAGAAAAGAAAGCAGAACAGAGGTCAATGACAGTGAAGTACTTAGAGGTAGAGGAGAATTTGCATGAGCATGACGGCTGGATTGGGCACTACAGGGAATTAGCTTTCAACTATCTTGTTTATCCCCCTTAGATCCTGCACTAGCCTGTAACCCCTCACCCCCACTCTTTGTCACAGGGAAGATGGGACTGTTGGCTGTGCTGGACGTCCTGATTAGGATGCCCTGCTGTAACAGCCGCTCTATGACAGGGTACACTCCTAATTCCACCTCTGGTTTCAGAGGTTTATTGTAAATACAATCCTAAATTTCGGGATGTCAATATTAGAGGGTAGACTCGCTCTTAACACTATCCGTCAATCTTTGTTTGTGGGCTCATGGGCATTGCCCAGTTCTTTAATATATTTCTGGCATCTGACTAGATCTTTTCTGGGATCAGGGAATTTTGACATAATTGACCTCAGTTCTGTTCGGGACCATGGACAATGCATTGCAATGTTCCTGACGGGGGTAACTCCCTGATTATCAGTTCTCCCATTGGGGACTGCAATCACCCTGACAGGGTTTAACTCAACCACTACATTTTTGTTTGTCTCTATAATACGGGGGGCTACTGTCTCTGCATAATGGACGGTCCCATACTAACCGATGGATATGACCTCACCCGTGCCTCTACTGGAGAGCATTGTCACCGCTCTCACTGGTTAGGCTGTGCCCACATGAGTGTCCTGTATGGTAGCTGCTAGGGAGAGGGCTGAGATCATGCTGGGCTCGGCGTCTTCCTTAAAACTACAACCTTGGAGAGAATTTAAAACAGGGTACAACTTGCAGGGATTAGGGGTAGTACAATTGTTATGCATGTTTCTATCATTTACTGATGTACCATTGGTTGTAGCTGCCTTCTCTCCATTGACATATGGCGGTGGCGGTGCACTCGCATTCACATTCCTGTCTGGTTTGGAACTTGCTGTGCGAGCAAGTTCCCTTTGCATGTCTCCCTCTTGTTGCCATATATTCAAACAGTCGTTATGTCTGATCCCCTGTTTCTTAGATTTGATCAGACATATTCTATTCCTTACGTTCTGCAGCACCTCTGGTTCAAAACTACCAACCCTAGGAAATTATGCCCTATCATCAGCAGTCATACTCATACCACTCATCACAAAAAGCCTCTCCGTGTGGACCATACTTCCCACACATTATCAACCGAGCAGACCCTCTTGGCCTCAGCTCTCCAGCCTGAACCCTGGCTGCCGAACGACTCTCGCTTGTGCACTAGGCTCCCATCGTGGGCTTTTTATACACGATCCCCAAATGAACAATACGAGCAGACGGTGAAAGTCCTCAGAGTTCTCTCACCAACTCATTCTCCACTGGAAGTACCACGACTCACTCCAATAATGACCACCACGTACCCAGTGAGGATCCTACCAGCTTCTCGTCTCTATCCACTGGAAGTTTTGTAGGATGAAAAACAACTTATCAATCACCCTTTCCAGTGAATGTCTTACCTAGGAAGATTTCCTGAGAGAGAGAGTCAGCGAAAATTCCTTTTACTATACACAAATCATGTTTGCGTATGCTTTACACAGCGTGTATGATGACGCAGTTTATGCAAAAGAACGCAAATGGTATCACGTTGCGCCACGTATCACAAACACAAACGCTCGGTCCAATCACACAGCTTATAGATACTTGTTATCTATAAGCCCTATGATCACTGGAGTCGAATTCACAAGCTGCGCTCCACAGCTGGAGCGTAACACTAAAACCTTAAAACAATACTTCACAATCTGTCACGCTCCTTTGAACGTTTTAAAAACACACACACTACGTGCCTCAATACTGATTAATACACAAGTAGGCGACCCTTACACGCCGCCAAGCCTCTGCCAACTCAGCGTCTCCACGGGATTCCCGTGTTCCAGGGTTCAATACGTCCACTCCTACTTTCAGCTCACATTAACACACAATGTTTTTCTGTACAGAAAAATATCACTCCCTTTCATTGATAGCCTGTTCCAGAGGTAGTACACTTTAAACAAAGTATTATATTAATCTGCTTTTAAAATCGGATAGTTACTTGCTACGGTATAACTACAAATGCTTTACCCCACCTTAACTTGAACTGTTATTGTGTGGTTATAACTTGCGCTTGCTGCTTCACGTAACCGTGCGTATGCACACAACCTGTGCGTTCCCGCGCTATGTGCAAATTCCCGTATGCTTACCACACGCAACGTACCACGTATTCACCGTGCGTCTGCGCCAAAAAATATACCACACTTATCACGATAAATGTGAGCAACAAAAAAAACTGCCACTGCCCACTTACACAATACACAGTTGTTCCTCACACTCGCCGGAAGTCACCCGCAAGGATAATCATCCTTTGAGTGTTTACCTAAACTTTCAATCCGGAACTGTGTTTCGTGTTATTTATAATTACTCCATTAACAAACTATATCAAATAAATAACAAATAAACATATCCAATTTTATACAGATCTATAATGGCTATTACAACCTATGGCAACAATATGTGAGAATGTATACAAACCATCAGCAATCTTTATGCGTGCTTTCATGCCAAAAATTACACACACAAAGAAATAATAAATGGCCTTTTTCCTGTTTGTCCCTCGGTTCTCACCAGCACCTCTGAGACTGTACAGAACAGACGTGGTCTAACAACACAAGATAGTTTTAAATACAATACAAAATTACTTAAGACGCGTCTCCACCCTTTGTTGCTAGACCAAAGTCTGTTACGCCCTGCAAGTCTGTGAGTATGTGGTGGATCGGACGAGCTCCCAACTGTTAAGTTCGTTTAACTTTCAGGAAAAAGCAATACCTTATTACACAAGGGTTCAGGCCGCTGCAGCCGCTAAGTGTATGCGATAAACCTCTATGATATGTAAGCACGTTGCGTAGGCACACCTACATGCAGTGAGCACAAGGCAGCTACACGTGTGGCTGAATACACTTTAAACCCTTAACAGTAATGGAATGTGACACCAGTATGTTATGTTGTGGTCCAACGCAGCAACAAATATTTACTAAAAGGGGTATACAGAGAAATACAACAATATCACAGAGAAGAAGCTACAACCAATAGTACATACGTTTGTTCACCTGCGACACCTGGATCCGGTCCTCAGTCAGTCTAGCAAGATGACCTTCAGAGAATAGACTGGGACTGGCCAGGAGGCCTTGCTTTTATACAACTAGGTGCTTCATCGCGCCCTACGGGCGCTCTTCACACCGTCGCAAGGGGCTACGCCCCCTTAACCCTTGCATGCCTTTCTGGGGTTTAATATTTGTATTATATGGAGTATTGCCTGCATTCCTTTGTTAGTGGTTAAATATTGCACAATGAAAGGGCGTGCGATGGTGAAGGAGGCGCAGCCCCTTGCGACGGCGTGAACAGCACCTGCAGGGCACGATGTACAGAATGTAGCGGGTGCGGGGGGGACTACGGATGGTGTCTGTAGATGCTGCGGGTGGAGGGGAGGCAGAAGTGGGGGTGGGGCCCGGATGGGGAAGGTTTGGGAGGTGCTGCGCGTGGGGGAGGGGCAGAGGAGTGGGGGATGCAGATGGGGGAGGGGTCCGGAGGCACTGCAGGTGGGGAGGGGCAGGGGTGCCACGGGTGGGAGAGGGGCAGGTGTGGGGATGTTGTGGATGGGTAAAGGGTTCCGGAGGTGCTGTGGGATGGGAAGGGACGGGAGTGCCGGGGGTTGGGTAGGGGACCGCAGGCACCATGGGTAGGGGCAGGTACGGGTGTTGCGGCGGATGGGAAAGGAGGTCTGGAGGTGCTGCAGGTGGTGGAGGGGCAGGTGCGGGGGTGCCATTGGTGGGGGAGGGGTGGGTGAGGGGGGGACCGCTGATGGAGGAGGGTGTCTGCAGATGCTGCGGGTGGAGGGGGGCAGGTGTGGGGGGAGAGATATATGAGGGGGGTGAATGGTGGAAGGGGCCTGGAGGTGCTGTGGGTGGTGAAGGGGTGGAGGAGTGGGAGCCACGGGTGGTGTAGGGGGTCTGGAGGCACAGCATGTGGGGGAGGGGTGGAGTGCCGCATGTGGTGGAGGGGAAGGTGCAGAGGTGTGGTGCATTGGGGAGAGGTCTGGAGGCGCTGCGGGTATTGTACATGCCATAAAAGGTAGTTGGAGGGTATGCAGCAACAGGGCCAGGACAGGGGTGACAGGGTCAGTACAGGGTTGACGGGGCCAGGACAGGGGTGACAGGGTCAGAACAGGGGTGACGGTGCCAGGACAGGGGTGACAGGGCCAGGACAGGGGTGACGGGGCCAGGACAGGGGTGACGGGGCCAGGACAGGGGTGACAGGGCCAGGACAGAAATGATAGGGACAGGATAGGGGTGACAGGGCCAGGGTAGGGGCGGCTGGACCAGGACAGGGGTGACGGGGCCAGTATAGGGTTGACAGGGCAAGCACAGGGGTGACAGGGCCAGGATAGGGGTAACAGGGCCAGCATAAGGGTGACAGGGCCAGGATAAGGGTGAAAGGGCCAGGATAAGGGTGAAAGGGCCAGGATAAGGGTGGCAGGGCAAGGCCAGGGGTGACAGGGACATGACAGAACACAGGGCACGGGAGAGATTGGTATTAGGGACAAAACAGTGGTGACAGACAGATGTGTCTTAGGGATAGGGAGAGATAGGTCTTTCGGACTATCCCGCATAAAGACAATAGCGGGACACAGAGCCGGCGGCAAGAAAAACCCGGCAGGACCGAAAACACTCAAAAGGGCTGTAAACATTTACTAATCCCCTTTTTTTTCACAGGTATTGCACTATAAATACTGCAACATTTAATTGTTGCAAATACATGATACATTGTCAATAGCGCCTTGTTCTTAAACACATCTGTTAGATGTGTCTTACCGGAGTCACTGCTGCTGGCTGCTGCTGTTCCACTCCAACCTGTTGGGATCTGCTGCTGCTGGAGACTTGGCATGGCTGACTCTCTCAGGCTGGAGTCCTGCTTCCTCTGCCCGTCCGCATCCCTCCCCCCCTCCTCAGTCACACACCGCAGACCTCGCGCAGCTGCCGGGCACTGTGGTAAGGTGAGACTGGAAATGACTGGTTAGCCCCCAGGAGATGCTGCGGCTGGAGGGAGGAGGGGGTCATAGCATGCACGTGGCGCGGACCTCACGGCTTCCGGGCACTGTGGTAAGGGGAGACTGGGAGTGACTGGTTAGCTCCCAGGAGACGCTGCGGCTGGAGGGAGGAGTGGGTCAGAGCCTGCAAGCAGCTCGGATTTCTGCAGCGCTACCCGCCAGCTAAAGTGTGTGAATGAGCTGGGCGCACTCCACTGTGGGTGGCAGCGCTGCAGCTAGTGGTGGGGTTGCCGGGGCTGGAGATAACAGAATCAGTACGGAACCTGCACAGTGGCAGGTGCCCCACTAAACTGCAGCTAAGAAGCGTGGAGTGTGCCAGAATGTGACGCTCCTCCCCGCCAGAGAGACCCTGCTGAGTATGCTGATGTGGGGGTCAAGCACACAGTGAGACGGTGCCCGTCTGTCTGTATGACATACCCCTCACACACCCCCATACCTCCCAAATGTCCCGATTTTCGCGGGACAGTCCCATTTTTTGGGGTCAGTCCCGCTGTCCCACCCGCGGGTCGCAGTGTCCGGCGGTGGGGGGGGGGCAGTTGGAAAGCTCCTGTACTCGCTGTTCTGCTTAGCAGAGCAGCGGTGAATAGTGGAGACAGAGGGAGAGGGGGCATCAGGGGGTACGGATTAATGGGGGGGTTCCAGCAGCAGAGCCGGATTAAGGGGGGGGGCAGGGGATACGTACCGTTAGCCCCACAGTTTTAGGGGGCCCCCCGGCTGGAGTAGCTCTGTCCCAGCTCAGAAGCGTTCCCGTCCTGCCAGCAGCGGCAGCATTGTGCTACAGTCAGCGCACGCTGCTGCATGTCGGCAGGTCTGTGGTGTTGCAGCGAGGCAGCAGTCTCCCTGCTTTCTTCTCCCTGTGCGGGTGTGTAGGGTGAGCGACCACCTCCTCTGGATTTAGCCCTAGCTGAGGGGCCAAAATCCCATTAAAAAATAAAAATAAAAATCGGAATTTGCATAAGGGGGCGTGGCCACGCGGGCCGCGATTAGGCCACGCCCCCAACCCACAGCAGGCACAGCAATGAGATAGGGCTCCCCTGTCTCAAGTGCCCTGGCCCCCCGGACTCATAATCAGCCCCTGGGAGCATGCCAGCAGCTCACAGAGCACTGGGCATGCCCCCTCACTGACGAAAACGGGGACTCTCCCGTGAAGCCACGCCCCCTTTTCGCCGAATGTGTTTCCCTCCTGCCTGGATAAAGCTCCTGCAGAAAGCTGGGAGGTCTGCACCCCTGCCTGTGCCATGCCCAATGCCCATGCTATCTGCTTCTGCTCCTAGTCTCCTGTAGATTTGGCCAGATCTCTGTGACTCATTTGACTAACTCCGCCCAGTGTTGTGACTCCGCCCAGCGTTAGCAAATTAATCACAAGGTCACAGAATAGGGCTATTATATAGGAGATTGTCCAAAACACAGTACAAAGGAAACTGTAAACTCTACATCCATAGGTCAAGGGGCAGGTCATTTACAGTACGTGAGGGATCATAGGTTGGTTTGAATAGGTGGGCGATGCTTGGTCCAGGTGTACTTGCAGGTGTTCTCCACTGGGTTCCCGCCGAATATCATGAGTACAGTAATTACAGTGTGATATGAATATTGTATTCCTGCGCATATCTATGTGCAGGAGCATGCTATAATCTGCATCTGCAATTGGAGTGTAGCCCTTGAAATACTGTACATCTGGATACCAAACACTATGGGGTAAATTTACTAAGATTCGTATTTTTCGGAAAAAGGTCAAAGTTCAATCACGAATGACATCGAAAGTGTAAAACTGCAACTTTTTGAATTTATTACGACTAATTTACTAAGCTGTCGTATTCGGGTTTTTCTTTTGTTCCGATGTCGATGTCATTCGTGTTTTTTTTTTTTTTTTTACGGCAGTGATTAGCAAAACACTGCCGACTTTTTTTACAATGAATCTCGGCCGGATCTGTGTGATCCGTGCTGGGGTTCATTTTTTTTTTTTTTTAAATTAAACAATGTAATATCATTAAAAATAAATGCGTGGGGTCCCCCCTCCTAAGCATAACCAGCCTCGGGCTCTTTGAGCCGATCCTGGTTGCAGAAATATGGGGGAAAAAATGACAGGGGTTCCCCCATATTTAAGCAACCAGCATCGGGCTATGCGCCTGGTCCTGGTTCCAAAAATACGGGGGACAAAAAGAGTAGGGGTCCCCCGTATTTTTAAAACCAGCACCGGGCTCCACTAGCTGGACAGATAATGCCACAGCCGGGGGTCACTTTTATATAGTGCCCTGCGGCCGTGGCATCAAAAATCCAACTAGTCACCCCTGGCCGGGGTACCCTGGGGGAGTGGGGACCCCTTCAATCAAGGGGTCCCCCCCCCAGCCACCCAAGGGCCAGGGGTGAAGCCCGAGGCTGTCCCCCCCCATCCAATGGGCTGCGGATGGGGGGGCTGATAGCCTTTGTTGTAAATGAAAAGATATTGTTTTTAGTAGCAGTACTACAAGTCCCAGCAAGCCTCCCCCGCATGCTGGTACTTGGAGAACCACAAGTACCAGCATGCGGCGGAAAAACGGGCCCGCTGGTACCTGTAGTACTACTACTAAAAAAATACCCAAAAAAACACAAGACACACACACCTTGAAAGTATAATTTTATTACATACATACACACAAACATACATACATACTTACCTTATGTTCCCACGCAGGTCGGTCCTCTTCTCCAGTAGAATCCAAGGGGTACCTGTTGAAGAAATTATACTCACGAGATCCAGGGGCCCAAGGTCCTCGTCGCATCCATGTGTAATCCACGTACTTGAATAAAATAACAAAACGCTGACCCGAGCCACGAACTGAAAGGGGACCCATGTTTGCACATGGGTCACCTTTCCCCGAATGCCAGAAACCCACTCTGACTTCTGTCTAAGTGGGTTTCTTCAGCCAATCAGGGAGCGCCACGTTGTAGCACTCTCCTGATCGGCTGTGTGCTCCTGTACTGAGTGACAGGCGGCACACGGCAGTGTTACAATGTAGCGCCTATGCGCTACATTGTAACCAATGGTGGGAACTTTCTGCCCTGCGGTTGACCTAAAGTGACGTCACCGCTGAGCAGAAAGTTCCCACCATTGGTTACAATGTAGCGCATAGGCGCTACATTGTAACACTGCCGTGTGCCGCCTGTCACTCAGTACAGGAGCACACAGCCGATCAGGAGAGTGCTACAACGTGGCGCTCCCTGATTGGCTGAGGAAACCCACTTAGACAGAAGTCAGAGGGGGTTTCTGGCAGTCGGGGAAAGGTGACCCATGTGCAAACATGGGTCCCCTTTCAGTTCGTGGCTCGGGTCAGCGTTTTGTTATTTTATTCAAGTACGTGGATTACACATGGATTCCCCGAGGACCTTGGGCCCCTGGATCTCGTGAGTATAATTTCTTCAACAGGTACCCCTTGGATTCTACTGGAGAAGAGGACCGACCTGCGTGGGAACATAAGGTAAGTATGTATGTATGTTTGTGTGTATGTATGTAATAAAATTATACTTTCAAGGTGTGTGTGTCTTGTGTTTTTTTGGGTATTTTTTTAGTAGTAGTACTACAGGTACCAGCGGGCCCGTTTTTCCGCCGCATGCTGGTACTTGTGGTTCTCCAAGTACCAGCATGCGGGGGAGGCTTGCTGGGCCTTGTAGTACTGCTACTAAAAACAATATCTTTTCATTTACACAAAAGGCTATCAGCCCCCCAATCCGCAGCCCATTGGATGGGGGGGGGACAGCCTCGGGCTTCACCCCTGGCCCTTGGGTGGCTGGGGGGGGACCCCTTGATTGAAGGGGTCCCCACTCCCCCAGGGTACCCTGGCCAGGGGTGACTAGTTGGATTTTTGATGCCACGGCCGCAGGGCACTATATAAAAGTGACCCCCGGCTGTGGCATTATCTGTCCAGCTAGTGGAGCCCGGTGCTGGTTTTAAAAATACGGGGGACCCCTACTCTTTTTGTCCCCCGTATTTTTGGAACCAGGACCAGGCGCAGAGCCCGATGCTGGTTGCTTAAATATGGGGGAACCCCTGTCATTTTTTTCCCCATATTTCTGCAACCAGGATCGGCTCAAAGAGCCCGAGGCTGGTTATGCTTAGGAGGGGGGACCCCACGCATTTTTTTTTTAGAAAATAAGCACTTTCCCACCCCTTCCCACTGATAGACATGCACGGATCTCATGGATCCCTGCATGCCTATGCAATCACGGCTCAAAAAAGCAGGTCTGCTTTTTTTTAGCATTTTTTTGCGATTTGTAATTTTTCATGGCAGTGTTTTCCTCTTTGGAGATTTGCACTTTTTAGTAAATGACCGAGTTCTACTAATTTGCTGGCGTATTTTGACCGATGGTGTATTCATTCGTATTTTTTTACAACTACTTCCAAAAAAATACGAATGCCCTCATCTCTGCCGTGATTTGAGTTTAGTAAATTACCGAGATGACACTTTGAAGAAAAAACGGCATCTCGGTCAAAATCGGGACCTTAGTAAATTTACCCCTATGTCCTAACCTAATTTTGTCCCCTTGTATCCTGTAAAGCTGGATATCTCTATTGTTCTGTTTCTTAAGTAAATATAACTTGCTGGTGTGGTGTGTGTAGGCTATGTGTAAATTATGCACTATGGGGGTAATTCTGAGTTGAACGCAGCAGGATTTTTGTTAGCAGTTGGGCATAACCATGTGCACTGCAGGGGAGGCAGATATAACATGTGCAGAGAGAGTTAGATTTGGGTGGGTTATATTGTTTCTGTGCAGGGTAAATACTGTCTGCTTTATTTAACACTGCGATTTAGATTGCAGATTGAACACACCACACCCAAATCTAACTCTCTCTGCACATGTTACATCTGCCCCACCTGCACTGCACATGATTTTGCCCAACTGCTAACAAAAATCCTGCTGCGATCAACTCGGAATTACCCCCTATGTGAAAAAAATATCAGATATGTCTTTGTGGCTTTTCTATGCGAATGCGTATGCTACCGTATTTACTCATACCACGCGCTAATACGCAGGGCTTCGCGAGCCAATGTACGCGGCGTGCGGGCATGCGCACGCACAGCACAATAAGCACCCGCACGGAGGCCATCTGTGTGGCGTTTGCACGTGTTGGATGTGAGTATAATATTTTCGACTTTGACAGTGGTTGACCTAATGAGTGTCGACCTAAGTCTGTTCGTCCTAATGACCGTATCCCTCCTCACTTATGACCTTAAACAGGACCTCCCCACAAGGGGGGTTTCCTGTTGACCATTCAGTCACCCCATTGAAGGTGCTAGCTACTATTTATGGCCGCAACGCTTTCCCTGTAACACCAATATCTGTCACCCACTTAAACTACCTGTTAGTAAACATGTCAGGACATTGAACTGTTAGGGGTCCATTCAATAACTGTCGGAAGCTGCCATCTTGTCAGAAAGACGGCAGCTTCCAACAGTTTTAGGTCGGAAGGGGTTCTGACCTATTCACTACGGCTCCATTTATTCCGACAAGTCGGGAATCCCGACTTGTCGGAATTCTGTCGGAATGCACGTTGATCGGCGGCTTCAGCCAGCGATCAGCGTGCATTGTCGGAAGCGGGGTCAAACCCCGTTTCCGACAATCTCAATCCGACTTTAAAAAAAGTCGGATTGAGATGAGGGAGCTGAGAGCAGGAGACTGGGGAGCAGCGGTGAGAGCAGGAACCCAGCGGCAGCGTCCACCCAGCTCCAGCAAGCGAGGTCCCGCTTGCTGGAGCCGGGTGGACGCTGCCGTGAGCCTCCTGTTGTTACGCTGCTTCAGCCGCTGCTCCCCCGTCTCCTCCTCTCCTCCGCTGCCTCTCCTCCGCTGCTCTCTCCCTCCCCCCATCGGTGGCGCAGACATCTCTCCTTTGCCCCAGCGCCGCAGACATCACCTCCTCCTGGCGCCGTAGACATCACCTCCTCCAGTCGGATTTGGCCGCTCTTTTGAATAGGGGTTGTCGGGTTCATTCCGACAACTGCATGTCGGAATGGACCCCAATCTTATTGAATATACCCCGTAGGCTGGGGAAAGTGTGGATGAGAGAATTAGATGTTCAGAGTGGTGAATAACTCCAGACCTCTGCTCCATAGGGCTAAGCTGTGAGCAGAATGACACTTTTTGTCCCATCCTGGAGATGACCCGGTGTCTGATACAGAAACCATTGCACATCAATTTATTTACCCAGGGGCATTGAGAAAGGGCAAGTACAAAGGACCTGGACCAGGCAATGGAGCTATAGCCACATTCCCAATATTATAAAAAAATGGGTGGGTGAGGTAGGTTCCTGCGCACTTTCTGTGCTGCCCTGCGTTAGGTCCTATCCAGATGTGTCACCACACACCAGTACAAGATAAATATACAAAAAGAAAAATAGGATAGAACCTGTGATGGGCGCAAAGATATGGATAACGGTAATATGGCGTAGTGGGGTTAATGTCCAAAGTTTTGAGTGAGAGAATCCCTCGTCGTTCCTAGGCAAAAGTCTCTTGTGTGAAGAGTTCTTCTCCCTCAATGGATGTTACATGTGGAGATGTGATGAAAGTACGGCGCCTTCTGAAGTAAGCCTGGATGTGAGCATCCTCTCAGAAGTGTTTGCATGTGAATGTTTGGAGCACAATCACTCTCAGTACCAAGATTACCCCATAGAGGCTATAAAGAAACCTTTATAGGCTTGCTCCCTATGTATGAAAGTAAGCACACATGTGAGGGGCCAAGCTTATCTTGAAGCACCAGGGTGAACCCTTACGGATATCATCACATCTTCCTGTCACACCATAGTCCAGAGAATCCGGGGAAAAGTCACCTGTATTTTATACTATCTGCATTGGAAGAAATTCCCCCTTGAACCCTGGTATACATTTTGTGTTTTCTCCACATGTAACATCCATTGAGGGAGAAGAACTCTTCACACAAGAGACTTTTGCCTAGGAACGACGAGGGATTCTCTCACTCAAAACTTTGGACATTAACCCCACTACGCCATATTACCGTTATCCATATCTTTGCGCCCATCACAGGTTCTATCCTATTTTTCTTTTTGTACATTCCCAATATTGTGTTGCATGCCCCCTTCATGGTGGTATAGTATGTCCATATGTCCAGCAGATATTGAATGGTTGAATTTACCACCGATTGCCAGCAAAACTTAGGTTTTTAATAAAAAGAAAGAATCCGATCAGCAGGTACTAAACCCATATTGAAATGGATTCCCAGGTCTGCAAACCTGGGCAAAGAATCACTTTTCAGAGGCAGTTCCAAAGTTCTTAACTAGAAAGACACGCGACCGCAATTTCATAAAATGACAGTTTTATTGCAACACATTAATAATGTACATAAAAGAGAATACAATATAACAAGCAAAATATAAAAAAATCTAAATTTAAAATAAAAATGAATGCAATAATCTATTACATTTTTGTGGTATAATATAATTGATTATTGCTTTAATTTTTATTCTAAATTTGGTACTTTTTTAAATATAATTTTTTCCTTGTTATATTGTATTTTATCTCCTATATATTAGCCCAAGTCTGTGATTCTGTGCCTGGCCGTAACGCTGGGCGGAGTCACAGTGGCTGTATGCAGGCCAGGAACAGTCCCCTCCCTCGGTCCACCCATCCCCGCCTAGTCCCCTCCCTGTCTCCGCCCACTACCCCTCTCTTCCTCCTCCCCGTAAACTTCCTGCACCCTGGTGACACTGCAGCCGCTGACTGTAAGCGGGACTCTAAGTAACCGCTGCCGCACAGTCCGAAGGAGAATTGTGGCGTGGAAGACCACTGACAGCCGCACCCGCCCCCCCTCCCTCCCGCGGCACCCACAGCATACACCCCCACACGGCCCGCGCAACCCCGCAACCTCCCACCCACGGCACCCTCCCAACCATGGCACCCACTGCATCCACCCCACCGCGGCACACGCCCCTCCCCCACCCACGGCACTCCCGCCCCTCTCCCACCCGCAGCTCCCACTGCACCCACCACATCCGCCCCCCACCCGCAGCACATGCCCCTCTCCCACCCGCCCCTGCCCGCTCCCGCAGCATCCACCACATCCACCCGTGGCACATGCCCCTTCCCAACCCGCACCACTTCCACCCCCACCCGCAGCACTCCCCCACCCGCAGCAACCACCACATCTGTCCCCCACCCGCGGCACACACTTCTCCCGCAGCACTCCAGCCCCCTTCCCCACTAGTAGCACCCAAAACCCGCAAAACCCACCGCCCCACCCGCACCACCCCCATACCAACCTCTCCCCCCCCCCCCTGCTACACCCCCGCACACTCCACCCCACCCACGGCACCCCCGCACCTCCCCCACCCCCATACCCACCTCTCCACCACCCTACCCGCGCAATCCACCACATCCGCCCCCCACCCGTGGCACACGCCCCTCCCCCACCCAAACCCTCCCCTCACCCATGGCACCCACAGCATCCACCACATCAACCCCCCCACCGGCGGCACACGTCCCTCCACCACCCGCAGCACTCCCTCCCCCACCCATAGCACCCAACCCCGCCACTCCCCCACCCGCAGCACCCCCCTACCCCTCCCCCACCCGTGACACCCACCACATCCGTCCCTCACTTGCGGCACACGCCCCCTTCTCCACCCGTCGCACCCACAACCCGCAAAAAACCCCTCCCTTCCCACCCGCGGCATACCGGACACACAATTTATCAGAGATTTAAGTGAATAAGCTACAGTGTCCAAGGTACTGGGCACCTGCCCATCCACCACCAGCAGCATCTATAGACCCCATCCGCACCCCCCCATGCCCCCCACCCCTGGCACCCCGCCCCCACCCGCAGCATCCCCACACCCGCAGCAACCCCTTCCACACCTGCCCCTCCTCTACGCGCCGCAGGAGCACACCCGTACCTCCACAACTGCCGTAACCCCGCACCCACCCCTCACTCACCCACAGCGCCCACGGACCCCATCCGTGGCACCCGCCCCTCCCCTGGCTGCAGCACATCCAGATCACCTACCACACCCGCAACACCCCCGCACCAGCCACTCCTCCAACTACAGCACCTCCGGCCCCCTCACCCACCCACATTATCTACAGACACCCTCCCCCATCTGCAGACCTCCCCCACCCGCAACACCTCTGGCCCACCACCCGAAGCACCTCCAGACTCCCTCCCCCCATCCACGGCTCCCCTGCAGCCACCCCTCCCCCATCCACAGCATCTACATATTCCATCCGTGCCATCCCACACCCATACCTCCCCCACCCACAGCACTTCTGAAACACATCACCTAAGCTCACCCTCCCTGCACCTCCAAACGCACCCCCTACATGGCCCCTCCCACACACACATCACCTCCAGACCCCCTCCTTCATCCACAGCCCCCCTACCCCACCCCTCCCCCACCAACAGCATCTAAACTCCCCTTCTGAACCCGCCCTTCCCCCACCCGCAGCACCTTTAGACCCCCTCCCACATCCGCGCCCCCTCCACACCTACCCCTACCCCACCCTCAGCACCTCTGCACCCTTTCCGCCATCGGTGGCACTGCACCCACCCCTCCACCACCCACAACACCTTTGGACCCCCTCCCGCACCCACCCCTCCACCACACGTAGCACCTCGGACACCATCTGCAGCCGCTACAAGTGATTCCCTGAATCGGGGTGATCAGCGGCACGGATAGGCACCTCCACCTCAGTGCACCCACCCCCTTTCCAAACCCCCCCCCACACACACACACACACACACTGAACTTCTGTGAGTATAGTTGCTACCAATGGACATTGGATTAATAAGAAACACTAATGCTGTGGCCATTATGTGTCTAAGCGACACTGCTACCTGTGTGCATTGTGTATAAGTGGCGCTGCTACCTGTGCCCGTGTGTATACGCGACTCTGCTACCTGTGGACATTGTGTATAAGTGGCGCTGCTACCTGTGGGCACTGTGTGTATAAACGCAGCTACTACCTTTGGCCAACGTGTCTAGAACCAACTCTGCTACCTGTGGGCACTGTGTGTATAAGCGGTGCTGCTACCAGTGGCCATTGTGTGTATAAGCAGCTCAGCTACCTGTGGCCACTGTGTGTATAAGCGCCTCTGTTACCTATGGGAATTGTGTGTAGAAGTGACGCTGCTATCGGGGGCCATTGTTTGTATAAGCACCACTGCTACCTGTGGCCATTGTGTGTATAAATATCTCTGCTACCTGTGGGCACTGTGTGTATAAGCGCCTCTGCTACCTGTGGGCACTGTGTGTGTATACGCGGCTCTGCTACCTGTGGGTATTGTGTGTATACGCTGCGCTGCTACCTCTGGCCACTGTGTGTATAAGCGCATCTGCTACCTGTGGGCACTGTGTGTGTATAAGCCATCTATTCATTTATTGTGCTTGACATTAACTATACACTTTAAGCTAGTTTATCAACTAAAATAAAGACACGGACACAACTGCGTTGGATTAAATGGTCATTGAATTTATTAATTGGAATGACCTCACTCATAGTGGGTGGCCAGGAAGACGCTACCACCAACCAGCTCTAGTCACAGATCTTGCAAAAATGGCGGCGACTAAATGCCCCAACTGTCATGGGTGCGACCGAAACGCCCCATCTATATATATCAGCATGATCTGTGTTGTGAAGGTCTCACCACCCCCTCCTATAGCAGAGTGAGGACGCTCCCCAAGGAAGCGCCCATCGCCCCGCCCCTCCCTCCCCCACAGGGGCAGGACACACTCGCCGTCCTTCAAAAGGGGTAAGTGCCCCACAACACCACTCATGCTACAAGTGACCGCTGGCCAGTAGCGCCTTCCCGCCACTGGCAGTTTCAGAGAAGCGCAGCCCACCAACCCAATACGAAATGAAATCCAATCAAACTAAACTAACCAAACAAGAACAAACTACCCGTCAAAACAACTCTCATCCCTAACTACAAAGATAACAAACTAATCCAGACAAGAAAACAGAGCCCTCAGAAAAACTCCAATCCCAAGATTGGAGAGATGCACACCATCCTTCCTAAAATAAAAGGGACTCTGGAGCACCAATAGCGGATGTCTAACCGCCAAACCACCAGCAGCCAACACAAACTTCGACACAGCAAAGTTAATCTTCTTCCGAGCACTGTCAAGGGCTGTGATGTTTCGGGATCCCCTCCAGACAAACCTAGGAATAATGTCAGACCAAACCAAGTGTACACCAGGCCAAAGCGAGCTAAGTTCCCCTAAATCCGTCTAAATCCGAAGGATAAGATCTATACCTTTAAGGTGACCCACATCGTTACCACCGAGGTGCAGCAGCAACCATTGGGGACGCCCCCAACGCTTCTCCTGCTGAAACAAGAGATCCAAAAGTCCAGACCATTTGAGACCTCTCACACCTAACCATTGTACACTGCGACCACCCATCAATTCAGACGACCTATCAGCAAGGGGATGACGCTTGGCCCAAAATACGTAAGAATGGCCAACTACCCAAATCTGTTCGGTGGAATCAGTGGACACTGTAAAAGAAAATGTAACCTAGCTGTCAGACATTGCACATTAAAATGGGGAAGTAGAAAAGTTAGACCGAACCGGACAGTTAGTAACGGAAACAAACAAACCCAAGTGAAGGAGAAAACATAAAAAACCTCCCGTGGACCTGAAGTGTCAGCCAATTGTAATTAGGCCCCCTCGGAGGAAAAATGTAAAAAATCCCTTCACACCTCCAATTGTGCAACGCTAACCATTCCAAAATTGGCAGATAAACAACGTTTTTGGGTTAGCACAAGTAGCGCAACATTAAACCTTATCCAATCTAATATAAGACTTAAACGCAACAGACTTCCATTGACCCATTTCCTGAATGGCTGACGGTGGAAGGTCGTGAGCCGCAGCGCAAGTTGCCGCACCAATGCGGAAGGAATGCGTCCCATATTCCACGCTATTAAGCCCCAGGGCGGCCAAACAGCGCTTCAACACAGCGGCAAACTGAAACCGAGTAAGAGGCAATGCATCCCCATGCAGCAGCACTTGAGCCCCACATATAGGCCTTGGGGGCAAATAAATTTGTGCGAGCAGTACAGGGCATACTTTGTAATCCTCCTGAGCCTTCAAAGTCACCCAGCATCCTCGACCCAGCTGGTCGGTCTTGGAACGGGGTAACCTACACATAACGACACCTTCCTTGAGCACCGGGTCCCTGAAAAGCATGCCTGTATCAGTGGACCGTTTATTAGCGGCCACCAGCTCGCCAACCCGAAAAGCCAAAAAAAATGCAAAGGAAAAGGCTGCACGGAAAAGGGACGCCTCAAACGCGGAATCAGTCACCGCCGGCAGAATCGCCATGAGCTCGCGCAACAACTGCATGTCAATAGGTCTGCGCTTATCTGGCTGGGACGGACTTAACCTCGCCCAACCCCTAAACACCTTGGATAAAGTAAACGACCTGGTGGCGTCCATCCCCTGCTGCAACCGAGCATGGAACGAAGTCCCTGCCAAAGCCGCGCACATGGATGCCTTGGACCTACCACTCTGGTAACACTCCCAAACAAAGGCCAACGCAGAACAAACACAGCATATGCCCGACTTGTCGAAGGAGCCAAGGAGTTCAGTTCCAAGCCGGCTACGCCAGTTCTATAATCTGCCGGACAGAAGTTGGACATGTCAAGCCTAGGGCCTCTGCCCCGGGGGCCAACATGCGAAACCTGGCAAAGTCGAAACGCGACAGAGCATCAGCGATGCCGTTCTCGACCCCAGGCACGTGCTTCACCGTGAAATTGAAGTTAAAACTGAGACGTTGTAACACCAAAAACCTCAACAACCGCAGAGCATGTGGCGATGATGCACGTTGATTGTTCACCGCCTGCACAACCCCCAAATTGTCGCACCAAAAAACAATCGTCCGGTTCGCCAACTCGGAGGCCCACAGCATCACTGCCACAATTATCGGAAACAGTTCCAATAAAAGTAGGTAAGCAGTAAAACTACGAGATACCCAAGACTGGGGCCAGGCCGAAACACACCACTCGCCTTGGAAAAAAGCACCGAAATCCGTAGAACCTGCAGCATCAGTGAACAGCTCTAGGGAAGAATTATCGATGGGCCGGAGGGGCCACAACAATTCCGAATTAAAAGTAACCAAAAAGGTCGACCAAGTTCTAAGGTCGTCCTTAATTTCCAGAGACAGACGAATGGTGTGATGCGGCCCAGTCTCTCCCGCCGTGGCCCTCTCAAGTTTACGGCAAAAAACCCGCCCCATAGGAATGACCCGGCAAGAAAAATTAAAGGAGCCTAATAGAGACTGCACCTGACGAAGTCTAACTCTACGCTTACTCAAGCAGTCCTCGATCTGCTCCAAGAGCTTCCTCACCTTGTCCGCAGGAATGCGACAACAACCTGCGCTAGTGTCAACCTCAATACCCAGATAAGAAAGGCAACACATGGGTCCCTCCGTCTTATTGTGGGCAACATGCACTCCCAGAACCCTGAACAACGCGGCCGCTGAAAAAAGGAACTCCTGGCAAATGTTGCTGTCTCTTGGGCCCACAAAAAGAAATTCATCGAGGTAGTGGGTGATCCCAACGTACCCAGTTCCAGCAGAAATGCACCATTGCAGGAACGAGCTAAATTTCTCGAAGTAGGCGCAAGGGAATGAACAACCCATCGGCAAACATTTGTAAACATAGAAAAAAAACGTCTAACCGAAAACCCATGAACCTGAAAGAGTCGGGGTGAAGGGGAAGAAGACGAAAAGCGGACTCAACATCTAATTTGGCCAACAGTGCCGCCGGCCCAAAACCCTGAATCAATTTGAGGGCCTCATCAAACAACTGATACCTGACTGTGCAAAACTCCTCAGGAATGGCGTCGTTAACGGAGCCCCCATGTGGGTAGGACAAATGCTGGATCAAGCGGAATTTACCTGGCGTCTTCTTGGGAACTACCCCCAAAGGAGATACGCATAACTCACATGTGAAAGGGCCGCACATGCGACCTAACTTCACCTCCGCCTCCACCTTCTGCCTGACCACATGGGGAAACTCCACCGCCGACTTCAAATTCCTGTGAGACATGACCTGAACTGATTCCGAAATTGGCAAACGAAAACCGTAACTAAACCCGGCTAACAAAAACTCTGCGTCTGCCGTCTTGGGGTAACGGTGCAACCACTTAGCCAACTCAGGTACAACTATGGTCGGCCTGCTTAACCCTCCCCCTCCAGACTTACAATCCTTGGCGGGGTGATTGGCTCCACAGATGCGACAGGAGTGACGAAAACGACAGCACGCACCCCTGGTGCATTTAGAGTCGTTAAATGCAAAACACTTGACTTTCGCTGCCGTCCCGGTGACATTCTTACCCCCCGTAAACTTTCTCTTGGTCTGCCCCTCAACCACACTACTCCCTTGGTTGGAAATCTCCATCCAAACCTCGACATCCTTAAAACCCAAAGGTAACGTCGGATTGCCATCCTGATTCTTACGGAATTTTTCATCGTAATCCCTCCAAACGGAACCTTTGTACTTTAAGAACATCTCGTTAATCAAAAACATGTATTTTACCACATTCAGATGTTCGTCGGGGCGAGTTTTTAGGTAAACAGCAGAAAAGACCAAGAAACCTCTCAACCAATGATGAAAGCTCCGGAAAGCATTTTCACCGATACCCCCCGCCTTCTTAGCCTTATTGAAGTCCTTCCTCATGTCGTCCGTTAGGGTGAACAGGTCGACAAATTTCCCTTTGTTTTCTCCATCATACTCTTCTGTAAGCCCCGAGCAACAGCAGTGTTGGCGTAGCGCACCATCTCCGAAAACAACGGCGGCTTGTCAGGAGCCGCCGCCTTTTTCGTTACCTTGTCCTTGCCCACCTCCTTGGCGACCTCACGCGCAACTGATTTCGCGAGCTTGCGCAGTCGTTTGGGGGAATCAGACCCCTCGCTGCTAGCAGAGGATTCAGATGATGATACAACAGATGAATCAGCCGCAACATCATGCTCACCAGAAACGGAAGGGCCAGGGACGTCGGCCATCTCAGTCGTCTGCGAGAGACCCGGAACTGAAGAACCGGCACCTGCCGGAGATGGGTCTGCATCTCCGCGCCTCCCGGATTCGTCCTGCACCGGACCAGCCTGAGGGGCCAAAGAGATTTCAGCACTAGCCTCGGAAACAGAAACATGTGGTATTAAGTTACCAGGCACCTCAGCCAACCCAACAGATGAACCGGGCAGGGGGAGCGGCACTACCCCACCTGGGGCCCCCAAAGGCAACGGTGAACCGGACGCGGCCGGTGCCGCCTGAGCTGGCGGTGCATGGGATGGGGGAAGGTACGGAGGCACCATACCTGTCTGGCTAGTGCAGGGAAAGCGAACACCTGGGGACCCAAAACCGCCCTGCCAAGAATACACATAAGGCCCCGGCTGCGCCAGGGGAAGAGGCGGTTGGCAGTATGGAAACTGATGGAAGGCTGGTGCCGGAAGGGAAGTGGAATGAAACCCTCCTGCAAAAGAAGAAACATTAGGGGGGTGGCCGAAAGCTTGCCCCATCCCGGAGGACCAGACTGACTGGACCACCTGCGGGGTGGAAACCAGTGAGGGGAAACTTTGGGAAACTACTGGGGCAAATGGAAATTGCAAACAAGTTAGGCCCATACCGCTGGGGGGAGGAGAATGCTGGCAAGCCAAGGGCGCTTGTAGTAAAGCTATCACCCGCCGCGGACCTAAAAGCCATAAATGAAGCAGGTTGGCCTGGTAAAGACACAGAGGCCGCTGCGGTGCCTTGTACAGAAAAGGGCCGCAGTATCTCAAAGTGTCCAGCAGATGACTGCCCCTCCCCACCTAGCATAGCACTAGCAGCTTGCTGAGGACCATGGGAGGTGCAGCCAGTACTAAAATGGCCACCGGGGCCCGGTGATGCCCCCCAGCGGCCAGGGGTGCATCAGGGGCTACAATAGCACCGGGCGCGGGACCTGCGGGGGGGCCCACTATGCCCCGGGGTAGCCGCGCCTGCACCCACCCCTATAACAATACCGAGCACGGCCGGGGGTGCCGAATCCTCGCCGCGCATGAAGCCCGCATCAGCGCCGGCGTCCGCCGCCTCATACCCGCTAATCGTGGGAGAGACGCGTCTGGCCGGCGCTGCATTTCCAGAGACACCCGAATCCCCGCCGCGAGACACGAGGCCCCCAGCGCCGGCGGCCGCCGCACCAGACCCGCTGACAGTGGGATGCACGGAGCCGCCGGGCGCTGCAGTGTGGACGGAGACGGGAGGTGCTGACGGATCATGCACCACCGCGCCTCCCACTCCGGAGCTAAGCTCGGCCCTGGCAGGGGGAACAGCAGGGCGGCGGAGGCGCACAGCCCCCGGCGGGGGAGCTGAGTCCACCAGCCGTTGGGGATGGGGAGCAGAGCGCCTGGGCCTGGGCATAGTGAGGGGTGGGGAGGACACACACTGGGCAAGTGACACTGGCAGGTAGGGAGGCAAACAGAGGCAGCAGGGGGGGTACAACAAATTAATTTTAACTGTACAAAAGAATATAATGAAAGCAGATAGGAAAGGGATAGATAAATAAATAGTGAATAAAGAATAACTGAAACAGAAAGGAATAGAGAAAATTCAGAGCAAGAAATCTCAAGGGGAGAAGGAGTGAGAGAGACAGCAATAATACAGCCTGCACTTATCACTTCCAACCGACAAGAGGAAGCAGATCTGGAAGTTTCTACCCATCATGCACTAAACCACCTCCCCTACACTCACCAATAGGCTGGCTCTAACCAATTGCAAATCACTCAAAACTCTGATCTGCCTAGCAACAAAGGACATCTTCAACCAATCACAAAAATGTAAGCCTCTTATATAGATTTTGCGCCTAGCCAGGCACTCTCCTTATCTAAGTGGCTGTTAGGGTCTCCTGCCCTGTGCTGCCACGTCGTCATGGCAACCGGGAGACAAGTGCTAGCGGAGTAACCTGAGCGCAGCTGATACTCCGGTTCGGGTCTTTTGCTGTGCAGTGGTTATAGGCTCTGTGCACGGCAGGGGATCCGGTGCTGGTTTTTGTGCTCACAGTCTGTGAGGTCTGAGTGGGGCGTGGACAGCACCTGCTTTATAAGGCCTCTTTTCAGGTTAAGCAGATGCTGCTGAATCTTTGTTGGTTAGTCAGTTCCTGAAAGTTAACCAGTACTGTGTAGCTTTGTATTTGTTTGTTGCTTACTGCAAATAGGCCTGGGGATTTGGTATTACACTCTGCCAATCCAGACCTAGCAGTAAGACTGGAGTCAGTCGTTTAGCTTGCTGGGGTTCTGTTACTACTCTGTGAACTTAGCAAGTTTGCGGCTGTATTCTAAGACTTGCCTGTCTAATCCTGTCTCACTGTGTTAGGTGTCAGGGGTCAGTTTAGTGGCAGTAAGCTGAACCTGTGCACTGCAAGTGAGAATTAGGATTGTGGAGAATCTCCTTGTGTCTATCATTCCATCTCTGACCAAGGAGTTTACTGCCACACCCGTTGGTAACCCTTTAGGGTTTTGCTGTTGCCCTTAGCAATAGCATTTCGGGTTCTCTACGTATTAAAACACAACATCTTGCTTTTCCCATCTGAGCATTTCTAATACAAGGGAGATACCCAGTTCCTTAGCCTCTGGGCTTCTCTGTTCACTTTGTGTGTATTTTGTTACCCTATCACCTTCTGTG
The DNA here is from genome assembly GCF_028390025.1 of Pseudophryne corroboree. Classification (NCBI taxonomy): domain Eukaryota; kingdom Metazoa; phylum Chordata; class Amphibia; order Anura; family Myobatrachidae; genus Pseudophryne; species Pseudophryne corroboree. The sequence goes on from NC_086451.1 coordinate 27,037,537, forward strand.
TACGTTATGTCATATTCCCCAGTCTGTCTGTGAGTCCATTTGTTTTGCATAACAGTTCAAACACCAGTACATTCCTGCAGGCACTGGAGTGCATAACAGTTCTGACACCAGTACTTTCCTGCAGGCACTGGTGTGCATAACATATTCAGCAGCCTAATACTCCTGTTGAAATTTTGTGGGAATATGGAGCATACCCCTCAAAATACGTTGCAACAGGTGGTCGATCAGGTGCAGGTCCTGACTCGACAATTTAATGATTTGTCCATTAAAATGCACACCTCCCAGGCTGCTGGCGGAGTTCCCGCAGCAGCAGCACCTGCAGGGGTTAAGGAGCCGAAAGTAAATCTCCCGGATCGTTTTTCTGGAGATCGCTCGTAGTTCTTTTGTTTCAAGGAGAGCTGCAAGCTATACTTCCGGCTTAGGCCTCAGTCTTCTGGGTCGGAGATTCAGCGGGTGGGCATAGTGATTTCCTTGCTACAAGGAGACCCACAGGTCTGGGCATATGGGTTGCAGCCTGACTGTCCGTCGCTTAAAAGTGTTGATGCTTTTTTTACGGCACTGGGCATGTTGTATGATGACCCTGACAAGACGGCCTCAGCCGAGGCTCAGATTTCGATCCTTAAGCAAGGGCGAAGGCCAGTTGAGGTTTACTGTACAGAGTTTCAGAGGTTGGCCCATGATACCCAGTGTAATGACCCAGCCCTGAGACACCAGTACCGAAGAGGTCTTTCTAACCAGATAAAGGACCAACTGGTACAATATCCCTTGCCTGATAGCTTGGATCAGCTCATGCAGATATCCATCTGGGTGGATAGACGGCTGAGAGAGCATAGGCTTGAAAGGGAGACTGAGATTTCCTTCCTTCCCAAGGGAACCTCAGACTCTGAGGAATTTTCCGAGGAGCCTATGCAGATTGGGGCTACCCGCCTCTCCTCGCGTGAGAAGACGCGGAGGAGACAGCAGGGGTTGTGTTTGTACTGTGGGAATAAAGGTCATGTGGTAGTATCATGCCCAGAAAAGCCGGAAAACTTCAGGGCCTGAGGGTGATGGGAAATATCCTGTCAGGCCAGAAGTCAGAATTTCCCAAAAAGACTTTTATCATTCCGGTGACCTTGAAGATCCTCGGTCAAACTGTCAAGACTGAGGCCTTTGTGGACAGTGGGGCCGACGGGGTTTTTATGGACCGCCAATTCGCCCTGAAACACTCTGTTCCCTTAGTACCCTTGGCATCGGAAATTGAGATTTGTGGGTTAAACGGGGAACCATTATCCCAAGGTAAAATTACCTCTTGCACTAGCCAGATTTCTTTGTTTATTGGAGCCACACACTCTGAAAAATTGTCCTTTTATGTGACTGTCTGTACTTTTGCCCCATTGGTGTTGGGGTTACCCTGGTTAAGGGCCCACAATCCTCAATTTGACTGGGTCTCTGGGGAGATTCTTAGTTGGGGTACTGATTGTTTCAGGAGTTGCTTGAGCCTTCCAGTCAGGCTCTCGCAGCTAAGTTTGCCAGGATTGCCAGGGTGTTATGCAGATTTTGCGGACGTGTTCTCCAAAAAAGTTGCAGAGGTACTACCTCCCCATCGCCCCTATGACTGTGCCATTGATTTGTTGCCAAATGCTAAGCTTCCCAAGAGCAGGTTGTACTCCCTGTCACGTCCTGAGACTCAGGCTATGGCAGAGTACATTCAGGAGAACTTGGCTAAGGGATTTATCAGACCTTCACAGTCTCCAGTTGGGTCGGGGTTCTTCTTCGTGGGTAAAAAGGACGGTTCGTTGCGACCCTGCATCGACTTCAGGGAATTGAACCGTATCACGATTAAAAACTCATACCCACTGCCTCTCATTTCGGTCTTGTTTGACCAGCTTCGTACTGCCACCATTTTTTCTAAGATTGACCTACGCGGTGCGTATAATCTAATCCGAATAAGAGAGGGGGATGAATGGAAGACTGCCTTTAATACCCACTCAGGGCATTATGAATATTTGGTGATGCCTTTTGGGCTCTGTAATGCCCCGGCAGTCTTCCAGGATTTCATGAATGATGTGCTCAGGGAATATTTGGATAGATTCTTAGTTGTATACTTAGATGACATCCTAATCTTCTCCCATTCCCTTGAGGAACATCGGAAGCATGTACGCTTAGTCCTCCAGAAACTCAGAGACCACCGGCTTGGGGCGAAGCTGGAGAAGTGCGAATTTGAAGTTCAGCAAATCACATTTCTAGGATATATTATCTCCCCAGAAGGTTTCCAAATGGAGGGTTCCAAGGTACAGGCAGTCCTGGATTGGGTGCAGCCCACTAGTTTGAAGGCGCTTCAGCGTTTCCTGGGCTTTGCGAATTTTTATAGACGATTTATCGCTGGATTTTCGTCTATAGTGGCGCCCTTGGTGGCACTCACTAAGAAAGGGGCGGATGTTGCTCACTGGTCTTGTGAGGCTAAAGCGGCTTTTGCCCGTCTCACAAGGGCATTTGTTTCGGCCAAGGTGCTGCGACACCCAGATCCAGAGCATCCTTTTGTGGTGGAGGTGGATGCCTCTGAGATGGGTATTGGGGCAGTGCTTTCTCAGATGGGAGTGTCTGATAATCGCCTTCATCCCTGTGCTTACTTTTCCCGTAAATTTTCGCCTGCCGAGATGAATTATGACGTGGGTAACCGGGAATTGTTGGCTATTAAGGATGCACTCGAGGAGTGGAGACACTGGCTTGAGGGGGCTAAGTTTGTGGTCTCAATTCTCACTGACCATAAGAATCTGGCATATTTAGAGTCAGCGAAGCGTCTCAATGCCAGGCAGGCACGATGGGCTTTGTTTTTTGCTCGCTTTAATTTTTTGATAACATATCGCCCTGGGTCAAAAAACATCAAGGCTGATGCGCTCTCGCGGAGTTTTGCTCCAATCCAGGAGACCACCGAGGAGCCGTTGCCCATTGTTTCCCCATCATGTATTAAAGTGGGCATTACCCAGGACCTCTTATCATTAGTCCTTAGAGCACAGGAGCAGGCTCCTCCAGACCTTCCGGTAGGTCTTTTGTTTGTGCCTCCTAGGTTAAGACAGCGAGTGTTCCTGGAATTCCATGCCAAGAAGTCGGCAGGTCACCCGGGTATTGCCAGAACTCGGGAGTTGCTATCTAGGGCGGTGTGGTGGCCCTCGGTGGCTAAGGATGTGGATCAGTGGGTTCGGGCATGTGACATCTGTGCCCGAAATAAGACTCCTAGAGGGGTTCCTGTTGGCCCATTACATCCACTCTCTATCCCATCTAAGCCATGGACCCACATTTCAATGGATTTTGTGGTGGACTTGCCCAAATCCTCGGGGATGACAGCCATCTGGGTTGTCGTTGACAGGTTTTCGAAGATGGCGCACTTCGTTCCACTGGTTGGGCTGCCATCGGCCAGACGCCTGTCTGAATTATTTATGCTGCATGTTGTGCGTCTCCACGGGTTACCACTTGATGTGGTCTCTGACCGCGGATCCCAGTTTGTGGCCAAATTCTGGAGGGCATTTTGTTCCGATCTCCAGATTTCTGTCAGCTTGTCGTCAGGCTACCATCCGCAGTCTAATGGGCAGACTGAAAGGGTGAACCAGTCCTTGGAGCAGTTCCTCAGGTGTTATGTCTCCAAGTGTCAGACTGACTGGGTTGCTCATCTGTCCATGGCGGAGTTTGCCTATAACAACGCGGCTCACTCTGCTACAGGGATCTCTCCCTTCCTTTGTGTGTATGGGCATCATCCTAAGGCCAATTCTTTTGACCCCCTGGACTCCACGCCTGGTGGTTCCTCTGTGGTTTCGGTCCTTAGAGGTATTTGGCGGAAAGTGAAGAAAGCCCTTGTGTCTGTGTCATTAGTGACCAAAAGGGTTTTTGATAAGCGGAAAAGACCCTGCAGCTTCAAATTAGGAGACTTCGTCTGGTTGTCTACCAAGAATTTGAAGTTGAGACAGCCATCTCATAAGTTAGGCCCCCGGTTCATCGGCCCTTATAAGATCACCAGGGTTATCAATCCGGTGGCATTTCAGTTAGATCTGCCCCGTTCTTTGGGTATCAATAAAACATTTCATTGTTCCCTTTTAAAACGGGCGATTAGTAATCCTTCTTCCAGTGGAAGACCTTCCCCTCTTCTGATACGTGGCCAGAGGGAGTTTGTTGTTGAAAGGATTCTTGACTCCAAGGTGGTTCGGGGTCGGCTGTCATTTTTGGTTCACTGGAAGGGGTATGGCCCGGAGGAGCGGTCGTGGGTGCGCAGTTGTGATCTTCATGCCCCCAGACTGATACGCTCTTTCTTCTCGCAGTTCCCCGATAAACCCGGTGGTAGGGGTTCTTTGACCCCTCGTCAGAGGGGGGGTACTGTTAGGGTCTCCTGCCCTGTGCTGCCACGTCGTCATGGCAACCGGGAGACAAGTGCTAGCGGAGTAACCTGAGCGCAGCTGATACTCCGGTTCGGGTCTTTTGCTGTGCAGTGGTTATAGGCTCTGTGCACAGCAGGGGATCCGGTGCTGGTTTTTGTGCTCACAGTCTGTGAGGTCTGAGTGGGGCGTGGACAGCACCTGCTTTATAAGGCCTCTTTTCAGGTTAAGCAGATGCTGCTGAATCTTTGTTGGTTAGTCAGTTCCTGAAAGTTAACCAGTACTGTGTAGCTTTGTATTTGTTTGTTGCTTACTGAAAATAGGCCTGGGGATTTGGTATTACACTCTGCCAATCCAGACCTAGCAGTAAGACTGGAGTCAGTCATTTAGCTTGCTGGGGTTCTGTTACTACTCTGTGAACTTAGCAAGTTTGCGGCTGTATTCTAAGACTTGCCTGTCTAATCCTGTCTCACTGTGTTAGGTGTCAGGGGTCAGTTTAGTGGCAGTAAGCTGAACCTGTGCACTGCAAGTGAGAATTAGGATTGTGGAGACTCTCCTTGTGTCTATCATTCCATCTCTGACCAAGGAGTTTACTGCCACACCCGTTGGTAACCCTTTAGGGTTTTGCTGTTGCCCTTAGCAACAGCATTTCGGGTTCTCTACGTATTAAAACACAACATCTTGCTTTTCCCATCTGAGCATTTCTAATACAAGGGAGATACCCAGTTCCTTAGCCTCTGGGCTTCTCTGTTCACTTTGTGTGTATTTTGTTACCCTATCACCTTCTGTGTACGTTATGTCATATTCCCCAGTCTGTCTGTGAGTCCATTTGTTTTGCATAACAGTTCAAACACCAGTACATTCCTGCAGGCACTGGAGTGCATAACAGTTCTGACACCAGTACTTTCCTGCAGGCACTGGTGTGCATAACAGTGGCTCTACTACCTATGGGTATTGTGTGTATAAGCTGCGCTGCTACCTGTGGGTATTGTGTGTATAAGCGGCTCTGCTAGCTGTGGGTATTGTGTGTATAAGCGGCTCTGCTACCTGTGGGTATTATGTGTTTCTAAGCGGCTCTGCTACCTGTGGGTATTGTGTGTATAAGCTGCCTTGCTACCTCTGGCCACTGTGTGGATACATGGCTCCGTTACCTGTGGCTATTGTGTGTATAAACGGCTCAGCTACCTGTGTCCATTGTGTGTATACGCGCCTCTGATACCTGTGACCACTGTGTGTATAAGCTGCGCTGCATACACTAGCAGTATATACTACACTATGTTACTCATTGTGCCCTGTGGCCACTCTTCACGCCCTCACAAAGGGCTACGCCCCCTTGACAATCGCACACCCTTCCCCTTTGCAATATTTACCCACTAGCATAAACTTTTTTGCAGGTAATACTCCATATAATAACAATTATAGCACAGCTGAAGCCCCGTGCAGGGGTTAACGGGTCGTAGCCTCTTGCAACGGTATTTTCTCTCTAACACCTTACCTCTCTTTATTCTCTCCCTACCACCCTGCCCCTCCCTATCCTTTACTGATTGCACAGCGTTTCTGTACATTCCCTTTCTCCACCCCCCTACACGTCTCTATCTTTTCTCAACCGGACACCATTTCTGTATGCCCTCTATACTGCCCTGAATTTCTGGATCTGTTATCTACCGGCCTGCATATGTTCAAAGGTGTGAAGTGGTTAACGGGGCGTAGCCACAAACGACGGTGTGAAGATGAATCACCTAGTTATCTTTTATGTACAGTATATTATTAATGTGTTTTATTAAAACTGTCATTTTATGATACAGTGTTGCGCTCCCATGTCTTCCTAGTTAAGTACTTAAAATCCCTTTGGGCTCAGCAACCCACAGGGTTTTATCCTTTTCTAGTCCCAAATATCATTAAGTGAGAATATGCATTGAAAGTGTAAGTAGGCGCAGTAGCTCCCATTTAGTACCATGACAGTTGAAATAAACTTTAAATAACTTTAAAGGTAACATCACTATTGTGCGTAAATATAAAATATGTCAAGACAAAGACTGAACTGTTTTAACCAAAAACCAAATAGACATACATTTATCAATAGCAAATGGTTTAAAGACAGTTTCCACATCAGTGTACTTTAGGAAAGGGTTCTTTACTGTAAGAGCAGTAATGCTGTTGAATTTAATCGCTACATGAGCTGAGGACAGGATATTTTGGAAATGTGAAGTGTTATAAATACTAGAGAACACTAGGGAGTGATCAGTTCATGAACTTGTACATTTTTGGGGTCTATGCGTAAATTACTTGTCTGTCTGGAATGCCTGGCACTTATTTGGTGTCTGACTGCAATGTGTGAGGTGATGGGTTTGAGTCCCAGGTAAGACAGGATATTGAATTGTGTGTTCAATAAAGAAGGCTGTAACTGAAGGTGCTTGAAGAAGTGGCCAGACAGAGGGAGAGTTGACCAGGGAGATGCCACAAGGGAGAATGAGTAAAACAGAATATTAACAGGCACCGCTAAATAGCACCCCCTGCCTTGCGGCACTCTGTGCTGTGGCATGTCTCACCACCTGACACTGACAGGCACGGATGTACGCCAGGGAAGGACTATGCAGCAAAGTCGTAGACATGCGGCTTCCTCACAATCAGGCACTAAGTGATATTTACACCAGAGTATATTGCATCGGGTTATTAAGTCTCATTTTCTTTTTTACATTTTTTATTCTTTATTTTGATTATTGGAAACAAACTGTAAGAAAACCGAGATGCAACAGAGAAAAGGATCAGATTTTAATGAGTGATATATTGGGTTCTCGCATAGGTGATAAGACGGCTCATTTTTATTTTGCAGGCACGTAAGAAGGGGGGGGGGGGCATAATATATAAAATGATATCAGTGAGAGATTGGGGAAATTAGAAGGACAGGAGGATCGCTTTGGCTGTCCTGTGGGTGAATGGGGAGGGTGGGCAGGAGTCTGGGGGTGGGGGGTGGAGGGGGACGGAAGAGGGTGGGGTGGAGTCTGGGGGTGGAGCATTGGAAGGGATTGGGGGTGATGGTAGGATGGAAGGTGGACGTGGTTGCCTTCTTCCTTGGTGTCTCCGTTGTATTATTGCAAATAGATGCCCTCAATTGCACCAACAGGGCCGGCTGCCACCTCTGTGACCCAGACCACCGGCATTCAAGCTGCAGAAAATACTGTCTGCTGTTTAAATGGAAGGACGTGTGGACCTCTGCATATGCCGCAAGTATGGCCGCTTTGGGCTCATAGGGCATGGGATCAGTGGCGTAAGTTCGTCCTAGACGCCCGGAGGCAATATAAATACAGGTGCCCCCCTATATAGAGGCAAAAAAATTTTTTTTCTATATATATATATATATATATATATATATATATATATATATATATATATATATATATATATATATATATATATATATATATATATATATATATATATATATATATATACATACACACACACCACACCAATATTGATCCTGCAGGCTATATATATATTTATATATATATATATATCCTGCCATTCTTTGCAAGCATAATGGCGTATGCATGAAGAAATTTCCAAAGGACAGCTCTTGCGGTGAGAGCTATTCTTTGCCATGATACAGTAGAACTTCCCGGTGTATGATCCGGAGTCCTATCTGTGCATGCGTGGGCTGATGCGCCCCACTAGGGGGTGCTGGGAGGGGTCCAATGGGTAATGTGATAGAAGCCCATCTAAAGATGGTGTTGCCCACCGCATCCAAGCCCTGGGGTCTAGGCTTGGTGGATAAGTAGTAAGCCGCCAAACCTCTGAAAACTGCATTTTTGGAGGTTTGGCTGCATTTTTAACCTTGTGCCAATGATACATCCCTGCAGACCAGTGCCAGTTTGGGGTCCACATGGGCCTGGAGCTGAAAGTGAGTCTATTATGTGACCGATACTGCGGGAGGGGAGGCAATCATTTTGCTGGCTGTCGGGATTCCTAGCGGTCAGGATACCGACACCAGAATACCGTCTCACAGGTCTTATTCCCATTCGTGGGTGTCCACAACACCAATAGAGTGGGATGGGAACCACCGAGACCACTGCGTTGCGAGCGCAACAAGCAAGGGCCTTCATTGCGCACGCCCCCTGCCAGAATTCTGACGGACGGGATGCTGCTGTCAGGATGCTGACAGACGGCATCCCGTCTGTCGGTAAAACATATGTATTCCCTGCGGGAGGACAATTAATTATGGGAGGAAGATGGGGAGGGATGGTCGCGGGCGGGCAGAAGGACTTGGCAAATGGGGGGGGGGGGGGGGCAGATGGAGTAACAGAGGTCTGGAGGACGGGATGAGGCAGAATGGGGGTCATTGTATATATGACAAAAATGCAGATTCATTAAACGGGCATTGAAACGTTGCACTACTTCAATTGGTGTCAGTGTGCAAATCATTGGAGTGCCGCACCACCTCTATTTTGCTAAACTACTTTGCTGTGAGGGCACCCAATGTATTAGTCTATTATGTGGCTGTGCCAGACCCCTACCTCAATCTATATATACAAACATACATACAGTATACTGGCAGTGCACTTATGCAGGGAGAAAGGGAGCATAGATGGATACCTTGTGTAGTGAAAGAAGGCTCTACTCTCCTCCCCAATTACCGGAGGCAGAGCGCAATAAGAAGTGTAATCCAAGGCAAGCGTGGTACCAGCTCTTAAACTCCGCCTCGCACGTGTGTCCATCCATCCCGTCCCCCCCTTCCCCACAGCAGCGGGGAAACGGTAGCAGCAGCTCCTCTCCTACCTCCCACAGCAGGCGCGCACCAGCGTACTCTCCTGGGGTTTGCGCTGTAGTGGCGGCTTACAGGAATGAGTCAGTTCAGTGACGTAACTAGAAATTTTTCTCCCCCAAGCCAAAAAATTATTCGCCCCCCCCCCCCTCCATAATTGGCAGTATAGAGTGTGTGGCTTCATTGGGATGGGCATGGCTTACCATAAAGGGGTGTAACATTGCAGGAAAAGACTGCGTTATACCCCAGTTTTCCAACCTGCACGCCCAGGCGGGAAAGAAAATTAATCCTGATTCATGCCCCTTACATTATTTGTAATTTTTCCTCCTTATAGTAATGCCCAGTATACATTATGCCACATACTGCAGTGGCCCTTAGACATTATGCCACACACAATAATGCACGACACAATATGAACACACCATAATGCCCCCGACACATTATGCCACACACCGTAATGCCCCCGACACATTATGACAGGAATCGTAATGCCCGTTATACATTATGCTACACACTGCAATGCCCCTGATACATTATACCACACACCGTAATGCCTGTGACACATTATGACAGGAATCACAATGCCCGTTATACATTATGCTACACACTGCAATGCCCTTGATACATTATACCACACACCGTAATGCCTGTGACACATTATGACAGGAATCACAATGCCCGTTATACATTATGCTACACACTGCAATGCCCTTGATACATTATAGCACATACAATGTCTTTGACACAGTATAACACACACCACAATGAGCCTGAGACATTATACCACATATCACAATGCCCGCGATATAGTATACCATACACCGTAATGCCCGACACATTATGACACACACCGCAATGTCCGTGATACATTATGCCACACACCGTAATGCCCATTATACATTAAGTTCTACAGTAAGGCTTCTAATTACTTTTAAATTACCTGCTCGTTGCCAGGGGTTTCATGCTCTTGGTTCCATGCACGGTGCCAGGGGTTTTCATGCTCAGGTTGTCATGCTCGTTGCCAGGGGTTTCATGCACTGGGTGTCATGTTCGTTGCCAGCGGTTTCATGCTCTTGGTTCCATGCACGGTGCCAGGGGTTTTCATGCTCAGGGTGTCATGCTCGTTGCCAGGGGTTTCATGCACTGGGTGTCATGCTCGTTGCCAGCGGTTCCATGCACGGTGCCAGGGGTTTCATGCTCAGGGTGTCATGCTCGTTGCCAGGGGGTTCATGCACTGGGTGTCATGCTCATTGCTAGGGGGTAGTGCGTGTTGCTAGGGCCGTGCTCCCAGTGCCACATATGCCCCCAGTGCCAGATATTCCCCCACAGTGTCAGGTATATGCCTCCAGTGCCAGGTACATGCCCCCAGTGCCAAATATACCCCCCCAGTGCCACATATGCCCCCTCAGTGCCTGCTCCCCCCCGTGCCAAATATTCCACCACAGTGCCACATATGCCCCCTCAGTGCCTACTCCCCCACAGTGCCAAATATTCCACCACAGTGCCACCTATGCCCCCTCAGTGCCAGCTATATGCCCCCAGTGCCAGATATTTCTCCACAGTGCCAGGCATATGCCCCCAATGCCAGATATTCCCCCACAGTGCCAGGTGTATGCCCCCAGTGCCAGATATTCCCCCCACAGTGCCGGGTATATGCCCCCAGTGCCAGATATTCCCCCACAGGGCCAGGTATATGCGCCCAGTGCCAGGTATATGCCCCCAGTGCCAGATATTCCCCCACAGGGCCAGGTATATGCCCCCAGTGCCAGATATTCCCCCACAGGGCCAGGTATATGCGCCCAGTGCCAGGTATATGCCCCCAGTGCCAGATCTTCCCCCATATGCCCCCAGTGCCAGATCTTCCCCCACTGTGCCAGGTATATGCCCCCAGTGCCAAATATACCCCCCTCCCCAGTGCCACATATGCCCCCCGCCCCAGTGCCAGGTCTCCTCCCCCAGTGCCAGGTATATGCCCCCCAGTGCCAGGTCTTCCCCCACAGTGCCAGGTATATGCCCCCAGTGCCAAATATACCCCCCTCCCCAGTGCCACATATGCCCCCCGTCCCAGTGCCAGGTCTTCCCCCCCAGTGCCAGGTATATGCCCCCCAGTGCCAGGTATATGCCCCACAGTGCCAGGTATATGCCCCCCAGTGCCAGGTCTTCCCCCCCAGTGCCAGGTCTTCCCCCACAGTGCCATGTATATGCCCCCCAGTGCCAGGTCTCCCCCCCCCCCCAGTGCCAGGTATATGCCCCCCAGTGCCAGGTATATGCCCCCCAATGCCAGGTATATGCCCCCCAGTGCCAGGTCTTCCCCCCCCAGTGCCAGGTATATGCCCCACAGTGCCAGGTATATACCCCACAGTGCCAGGTATATACCCCACAGTGCCAGGTATATGCCCCCCAGTGCCAGGTCTTCCCCCCCAGTGCCAGGTATATGCCCCCAAGTGCCATGTATATGCCCCCCAGTGCCAGGTCTCCTCCCCCCCCAGTGCCAGGTATATGCCCCCCAGTACCAGGTATATGCCCCCAGTGCCTGCTCCCACCTTGTGTTGGAGGGACATGGAGCGCATCGCGCGTCTCCTGTGTCCCTCCCTGGCTCTCTCCCCCGGCCGGTCTAATACAGGAAGTGCCGGTTCGTGAGCCAATCAGAGCTCACGAATGGCACTTCCTTAGACCGGCCGGGAGAGAGCCAGGGAGGGACACAGGAGACGCGCGATGCGCTCCATGTCCCTCCAACACAGCAGGGAGGGAGACATCAGATTGACATGCGGGCGCTCGTCCGCATGTCAATCTGTGTAATGTCAGAGGCGCCACTGCGAGGCGCCCTCTGCGGGTCAGGAGCCCGGCGGCAGCCGACTACGCTGCCTCCCGGACTTCCGCCCCTGCATGGGATGTCCCCCAGCTGCCGGCCCATCACACATACACTTTGCTATGTTGTCATTGGCTGCCTTCATTACAATGGCTGCCAGTGTAACTGTCCACCAATCATTGTTTGTTATAATACTTCCTCTATACACATGACTGGGGAGGTTTCTGGTGATGTCATTTTTCAGAGCCCCGCAGAGCCTAAAAAGGCCATTTCTAATGACATGCTCATATAAATGCATGGCCATCCCGGGATCAGTATAAAGGTGCCAACCCGAGTGTGAATGGGGGCAAACCCAAGAATGCCCGGCATGATCCCGGGACTGTATTCCCAGGTAAGTCCCTGCATTTCTGGTGTGCAGAGCCGGCCATAGGCATAGGCAAACTAGGCAATTGCCTAGGGCATTTGATATGCCTTGGGGCATCAGCAGCTTCTGCTGATTAAAATGATATGCGGCATGCCTATATTCTGTGTGTAGCATTTCATATGCAGATACAGCCACAGTCGCACACAGTATATAGGCATGCTGCATATCATTTTAATCAGCAGAAGCTGCGTGTGCATCCTAGCCACATAGCAATGCAAATAACATGCATTTTCATAAAAAATAAAGGTGTGCCAGACATTAGCATTGAGGCAAGATTTATGAGGACACATCTGTATCCAAGCAGAGGTCACAGTGTTAGTGGCAGTGTGAGTGCTGTGTGCATGTGAGTGGATTGGTTGTGAAGTAGTGTTCAGAATATGTGTAAGGATCATTATGTGTGTCATGTAAAAATGCATTAATAATGTGCAACATATGTGTAAGGGGCACTATGTGTGTCATTATGTGTATAAGGGCATTAATAATGTGCGGCATATGTGTAACAGGGTACTACTGTATGTGTGTCATTATGTGTATAGGGGCACTAATAATGTGCGGCATATGTGTAAGGGACATTATGTGTAAAAGGCCATTAATAAAGGTTGTCATAATGTGTAAGGCACATTATGTTTATAAGGACATTATTAATGTGTCTCATATGTGTAAGGGTCATTACTGTGTGGAATTATGTGTATAAATGCATTACTAATGTGTGGCATTATGTGTATAAGGTGCTCTACTATGTGGCATTGCATATAGAAAGGGCACTACTGTGTCATCTAATGTGAATAAAGAGCAATAGGGTGTGGTGTAATGTGATTAAGGAGCAATTCAGTGTGATGTAATGTGAATAAGGGGCACTACTGTGAGGAGTAACGTATAGAAGGTAAAATTATACTACTGTGGGATGTAATATGAATTATGGACACTATCGCATGATCAAATGTGAATAAAGTTGCAGTACTATGTGGCGTAATTGGAATTGGGGTTACTATTGTGTGGCCATGCCCCTTGCTAGCAAAAACACACCCCTTTTTGGGCTGTACGCCAAATGTGCGAACTGTTCCTGTTTAAAATATAGGGGGTACAAACACCAAAATAAGGACTGCTATGGGTGAGGGGTGATGGTGCTGGGAAAGAGGTGCAAGGTCAGAGGCGGAACCAGCGGTGGTGCTAGGGGGCACCAGCCAAAATCTTGCCTAGGGCATCATATTGGTAGGGCTGGCTCTGTCCGCAGTACCTCCTGAAAGATGGGACTCTCTAGTGTTTTGTCCTATTGCAAGCTATGAAATCTATTTCCAGGAACTTGAGATATCTGCAGTCAAGCATGCTGCCCTCCCACCGGAAAATGATGAATATTAAGCCCACTCCTTTATCCACCCCCAGAGGAGCCAAGAGGAGGGGTGGGTACAAATTACCTGGGCCCAAGTCCGATGGAGGGGCCCAGATAAAGTCCCCCCCCCCCTTACCTGGAAGCAGCAGCTGCAGCTTTTCTTCTTAGCCCAGCACACGCTGCTGTGTGCTAGGCTGCACTGTGGCCAGGAAAGTGCTTAAAAATAAAATTCTGTCTTTTTTTCTAAGGGTGCATGGCCACGCCTTCTGTGATTATGCCATGTCCCCATATAAGTACTTGGGCCCAGCCAGGCCCTCTACTGCCCTTGCTGAGAGGCATACCATGCTCCTGTGAGTGTGTGCTTCTCATGTGCTAGACACGCACTCACAGAGGTGTGGTTATGCCCCGAGCATGCTGTGGCCACGCCCCCAGCATGCTGTGGCCACACCCTCTCCAGTGGGAACCATGAAGTTGTTGTACCGGGGCCCAGGATTTCTCTTGGCAGCCCTGTCCACCCCTCCCCTGTGTATTAAACACTCCTAGTTCCTACCACACTGGAAGTCATGTACCAGGGCCCTTTGGTTCAGGCCAATGCCCCCATCTACAGTTTAGGGTTCTCCCTTCCGCCCCATCACCCACTATCTATGCAGTAATGGAGTAATTATCAGAAATTACTGCTCCAGGACCCACATGCTGAGCGGAAGATAGACACCCCCTACCACACGGGGGACAACAAAGCTGCCGCTGATAGCACCCCCCACCCCTACTGCTGGCGGATTGCTTTTCCCTGGGGGCCTACACTGGGACCTAAGATTCCCATCCCATTGCTATAATATGTGGAATGGGAATCTGAGGTCCCAGTGTAAAAACCAAAACAAACTCCTGCTTGAAACTGAATCCACAGCCTGCGCTCTGTGGTAACAACCAATTTGTGGACTGAAATAATATTTATGAAAAATTTAGAAGATCACTTCACTAAGGGCCCGATTCAGCATGAAACGCTGCTGCAGCAGCGTTCGTATGCTGGGGCCTTTTGAAGTGTGGGCACGCGCAGCAGCTTTGATGTGCCATGGGTAATGGCATCTCATATCTGCAAACGCTTCTGCCTGATTGGGGCGGGAGGGGGCACCGCGTCCGGACAACGCAGGAGTGTCAGGACCATTTGCAGGGTGGGCTGCAGCGGATGTGTGGCGTCACACGCACCCATTGCGACTCGAAACATAACAGGTAGCCGTATGCCTTTTTAGCTAGGCTGTGCAGGCAGAGGGCTAACCCTAAACATACAAAAGCATCACCGTTGTGCAAAGCTTTCACATGTTTGCAGGGGGGCTGGATCCGGCATGCGGGGCGGATTTGCCCGGTGCTGGGCGTCCCCCCGCAAGTCAGAGTATTGGGTCGTAGATGTGCATTTTTTCTGCACATCTACAATTTAGCTGAATTAGGCTCTAAATCCTAGTGACATCAGTGAGGTACTCAGTGCCTCACACCTCAACGATGTCACTTGTTTTTTTATTTTCTGTTAATAAGCCACTCATGAGTATTGGGTCATCCCACAAGATGACAGCCCCCACTCTGTAAGAAGCATGTCAATAAACGATAGGTGAGTACTAGACTACTAGCACAGTAATCAGACTATTGAGTGAAGCATGGGCATATTAGGGACAGGGGTGACAAACTCAAACTGATAATCTATAACTTCTATGCATAGTTGGATACGGGAAGCTCCCGTTTCAGTCATGAATCTCCTGCTGCCCTGCTTTGTAGGTCACATCTCCCGGATTCTTCAGATTCTGCCAGGGGTGACACTAAGGAGTTTCTTTGCAAGAACAGTGATTTGCTGTAGCTGCTTAGGAGTCACTGCTGATGACTCTCATTATCCCCCCTTGTGTAACACCTGACAGGAGAGAGAGAGACAGCAGCACATGATCACACACAGGGTATTATATATGCTGTGTGTGCACTCATCCATAGCGTGCTGCTGCTAGTGAGCTATTTAGGGTAAGATTTTTTGTTAGTCATTTTTCTTTAGCTGATGAAGAATTTACACAAGGCCAAATTGCATTTTGAATCTATTGCATGGGCATCACGTTTATCATGTATATTGTGCTTAGTGAGAAGAAAATAAATATCACAGCAAATATATATTGCAAACAAGAAACCCCGTATTGCAGACAGCAATGTTAGTATCAATACTTGCAAAACATCCCAAAATATATGTTACTAATGTTATAGAGAAATATCTTGCAACAACAAGCATTTAAGCATAGACACGCCCATTTGTGGAACTAGTTTTCAAAAGTAGGCAAGTATGCCTCTGCGACCATAACATGAAAACTGGAAATAATTCCAACCTCACAATATTGGAAGAAGATTTATTGAGCAGACATTGCACAATTTAGCTGCAGTTGTTATGGAACAGCGTCACGCTGACTCGCAGAAGAGATCTCAACTTGGTCTGCAGGTTGGCAATAGTGAGTCCAGACTCCACCGTGTTGACATCATTTGGTGCCAGGGACCCTTCGGCTCTGATTGGCTGGTTGTTGTTGTTCAGGCAGCAGAAGGCGCTCCAGATGTGACTGGGAATGTTGACTCTTTGCACCTCATTGACCGTAATCCAGTTGTGGGTGGTCAGCGTTGGGGTTTAGCTGGCCCTTGTGGTAGTTACACCCTATATAATCGGATTTGATGGCTTGGGTGTTTTTTATAAGTTCAGTAGGGACTCCGCGGAGGCCGAGTCTGTGGATCGCTGTTTCCAGCTGAGGCTGAAGCATTTGTTTCTGGGGAAGCCTGATGTCCACCAGCTGCAATACACAGAAGTCACAATGAATGGACATTGTCATTATTTAAAGCAAATCTAACGCTTACTGGGTATCCGGATAATAGGTCTACGCTATCTAGTTAGACAATCAATACATAGTAACATAGTAACATAGTAACTAAGGTTGAAAAAGACAATTGTCCATCGAGTTCAACCTATTTGTGGTCTCCTATGCAGTCTTATGATAGGACTAGTTATTTTTATGTTAGGACTAGTTATATTAACTTTAATGCGTACCTACGCACCGTAACCCTTAATATCTTTATCCAATAGGAATTTATCTAACCCATTCTTAAAGGTGTTAAAGAGTCCGCAGTTACTACTCTCTCAGGCAGGGAATTCCAAACACGTATTTTCCTTACTGTGAAAAAACATTTTTGCCTCAATGTGCGGAAACTCCTTTCCTCTAACCTAAGCGAGTGACCACGTGTCCTCTGTGCTGATCTTATAGAAAACAGGTCCCTCCCGAGCTCTGTGTATTAACCCCTTATATATTTGTAGATGTTTATCATGTCCTCTCTTAGTCTCCTCTTTTCCAGTGTAAACATGCCTAGCCTTGCAAGCCTTTCCTCGTATTCAGGCGTCTCCATGCCCTTGATTAGTTTGGTCACCCGCCTCTGAACCTTTTCTAGCTCCAGTATATTCTTTTTGTAATATGGTGCCCAAAATTGTACACAGTATTCAAGATGTGGCCTCACTAGTGATTTATATAATGGGAGTATAATACTCTCGTCCCTTGCATCAATTCCCTGTTTTTTGGATGCTAATATCTTATTAGCCTTCTTTGCTGCAATCCTACTTTGGGTACTGCTGCTTAGTTTGTTATCTATGTGAACCACTAAGTCTTTTTCCAGTACAGAATCCCCTAATATTACTCCATTTAGTATGTAATAGGCCAACATGCATTAGACTGAGAGGTACAAAAGGTCGATAGGTCAAAGGTCAACAGTGCTTAAAGTCGACAGGTACAAAAGGTTGATAAGTGAAAAGCTGACACATGTTTTTGGGGGGTTTCACATGTTTTCCCAAATATTTGCTTGATTTACTATCCACGTGAACTTTGATTGGGAATAGTAACTTTGCCTGCGTGGTGAGGGTCTACGTTACTACTGGTGGTGGTCACAGAACATAAAATATACAGAATGTGACAAACCCCCCCAAAGAGAAAATGTGTTGACCATTTGTGTCGACCATTGTCATGTCGACCCTTTGACATTGTTGACCTTTTGACCTTAACCACTGCTGACCTTTCACCCATAGCCACATTAATATGGGTGCGCTGGGGATACTGTACCCCAGCCCCACCTCTATCAGGGGGCCCCACAGCCACAGCACACTTGTCAGAGACGGTTTTGTTTGTGTCCCCAGAGGGGGCGCTAGTGGGTCAGTGGAGGTAGGAGGAATGAAGTGAGGAGGCAGTATGGGATTTCTGCGCATGTGCACAATGTAGTTTATTGAAAACAGAAAGTCCAGATAATAATGCAGCAGAAAGTAAAACAAACGAATGCAATGGAAATGGCAATGGTAACGGCAATGGTAATGGCAATGGAATAATAGAGTTTGAAAACTGAAAGTCTATGGCAGAGTTTGTAATGCAGGAATGGAACCAGAATAATTAAAACGTGGAGCCAGCAGAGGTGGAATAATGGTAGCAAACCTGGTAGC
The DNA here is from genome assembly GCF_028390025.1 of Pseudophryne corroboree. Taxonomy (NCBI): domain Eukaryota; kingdom Metazoa; phylum Chordata; class Amphibia; order Anura; family Myobatrachidae; genus Pseudophryne; species Pseudophryne corroboree. Next base: position 27,055,688 of record NC_086451.1, read on the forward strand.
AATGCAGGAGACTTGGAGTTAATGTCCACTGTGCTGGTGGAGAAGCACAATCAGCTTGCAGGCTGAATCACAGGTGAGATGTTAGAATGCACCTGGATAGGGAGTCTCTACTGCTGAAGGCTGGAGCACACTGCAGGTGTAGAAGGTGTGAAGCCAGAAAGGTATTGCTGTGATGCTGGTGCTTGTAGTTCCACGGGGTAACAGGTACAGGAGAATATCCAGGAACACGGAGGAACAGGAGAATATCCAGGAACACGGAGGATCAGGAGAATATCCAGGAACACGGAGGAACAGGATAACAGGTCCAAACACACGAGTCGCAGGAGTGACACAAAGTTCAGGACAACCTCTGGCTCACCGAGCAGCTCCTGATATACCCCCTGACCGGCAGGCATTGGCTGGAGTGAGACAAGGGGGTGCGGCCAAGCTCCGGATTGGCCGCCGCACTTACACTGGGGAATACTGTCATGGCGGCGCCCACGCCGCGGCCCGGCAGGAACGCGGCGCGCTCACACGCCCGTTAACTCCAGGGGCGCCTCAATGCCCGAGGGTGCACCCACGAGCAGGGCGACAGGCGACAGCAACATGCAGTGACCCCGGACGGAGTCCGCTCCGGCGGACCGACATGACAGCGGTGAGTCGATTCCTGACAGTACCCCCTCCTTTATGGGTGGGCACCGAACACCCACGTGGCTTGAAAGGATGAGACCTGTGGAAAACACGGACCAACCTGGGAGCGTGGACATCAGCAGAGTTCACCCAACTCCTCTCCTCAGGACCATAGCTGGCCCAGTCGATGAGATATTGCAGACGACCATACCGGTGACGGGAGTCCAGGATCTTCTCTATCTCGAACTCTATGCCCCGCTGAGTTGGAATGCTGGGGCCAGCTGGAAGAGCTTTTTGGAAACGATTCAGGACTAATGGTCTGAGGAGAGAGACATGGAAAGCATTAGGAATTCGTAATGAAGAGGGTAACTTGAGCTTGTAAGCCACAGGATTAAGAACTCTTTCGATGGAGAAAGGACCGATGAAGCGTGGTGCAAACTTCATCGAAGGCACTTTAAGACGAAGATTCCGGGTGGACAGCCAGACTTTGTCCCCTGGTTTCAAGCTGGGAACTGCACGTCTCTTGCGGTCGGCAAAGAACTTGTACCGGGCAGAAGCCTTTTTGAGTGAAGTATGAATCCTTCTCCAAATTGTCGAAAACTGACTGAGGACAGTAGTGGCAGCAGGAACATCGATGCTAGGAAGATCTTGAAAATCAGGAACACGTGGATGTTGTCCATAAACAGCGAAGAACGGAGTAGTTTCAGTAGCTGTGTGGTAGCGGAAATTGTGAGCGAATTCAGCCCACGGGAGCAAATCCACCCAGTCATCTTGGGAAGATGATACGTACAGTCTCAGGAAAGTTCCCAACTCCTGGTTTACCTTCTCTGTCTGCCCATTCGTCTGAGGATGATATGCTGACGAGAACTTGAGATGGACCTGCATGGCAGAACAGAGAGCTCTCCAAAACCTTGCCACAAACTGGACTCCACGGTCAGATATTATTTCAGTGGGTAGTCCATGTAAACGGAAAATCTCCCGCAGGAAGATTTGAGCCAGTTTTGGAGCTGAAGGAAGTCCTTGGAGTGGAACAAAATGAGCCATTTTGGTAAATCTGTCGACCACTACCCAGATGGTATTGAATCCTTGGGAGGAGGGAAGGTCAGAGACGAAATCCATCGACAGATGTGACCAAGGACGGCTGGGAATGGATAATGGCTGTAGCTGACCTGCTGGAGACTGACGAGGAGTCTTGTGCTGCACACATTTAGGACAAGACGCTACAAAGTCTTTGATGTCAACTTTCATCTTCGGCCACCAGTATGTCCCGGAGAGAAATTTAAAAGTCTTTAGGACACCAGGATGCCCAGTAAACTTAAACTGATGGGCCCAAGACAGCAACTTAGAACGGAGTTCAGGAGCAGCAAAAATCTTACCAGGAGGCGGAGCTGAAGAAACTTGTGATGAGGCAAATGCCACAGGATCCAGGATGGAGCGTGGTACTGAATCGGACACCTCGTCCTCGGATTCCATGGATCGAGACAGGGCATCTGCCTTGGTATTCTGAGAACCTGGGCGGAAATGGAGCTTAAAATTAAAACGGGAGAAGAACATAGCCCATCGGGACTGGCGAGGATTAAGGCACTGAGCTGCCTTCAGATAGAGCAGGTTTTTATGATCAGTATAGATGTTAAATGGAAACTTCGCCCCTTCCAGGAGATACCTCCATTCCTCAAGGGCCAGTTTAATCGCCAGAAGCTCTTGATCTCCGATGGAATAATTAACTTCTGCAGGAAGAAATTTGCGGGAAAAGAATCCACAGGGATGGATCTTCCCGTCAGCTCCTATCTGAGAGAGAACAGCTCCCACTCCAACTGTGGAAGCATCCACCTCCAACTCGAATGGCTTATTAACATCAGGCTGTAACAAAACTGGTGCGGTCATAAAAGCCATCTTGATTTTTTGAAACGCAGCCAGGGCATCTTCTGACCAGTTGGAATGATCTGCCCCTTTTCGAGTTAAGCTAGTAATAGGAGCAATGAGAGTTGAAAAGCCTCGGATGAATTTCCTATAATAATTGGCAAAGCCCAGGAATCGTTGAATGGACTTGAGAGTGTTCGGAATGGACCAATTGGCAATAGCTTCCAATTTTGCCGGGTCCATCTGGAGATCCGATCCAGAAATGATATACCCCAGGAAGGGTATGGAGGCAACTTCAAAGGTGCACTTAGACAATTTGCCGTAGAGACGGTTCTCACGAAGACGTCGGAGAACTTCACGGACTTGGAGACGATGAGAAGAGAGGTCTTGAGAGAAGATGAGGATATCGTCCAGGTAAACTACGAGATATTTGTACAGAACGTCACGGAAGATTTCATTAACAAAGTGCTGGAACACTGATGGAGCATTGCTCAACCCGAATGGCATTACCAGGTACTCGTAATGACCATCCCGAGTATTGAAAGCCGTCTTCCATTCATCGCCGCTGCGGATTCTGATGAGATTATAGGCACCGCGGAGATCTAACTTGGTGAAGATGCGGGCTCCTTTGACCCTATCAAATAACTCGGTAATAAGAGGCAACGGATAGCTGTTCTTAATGGTAATGTCATTAAGTCCCCGGTAGTCAATACATGGACGTAGTCCTCCATCTTTCTTTTTAACAAAAAAGAAGCCTGCCCCAGCAGGTGATGATGAAGGACGGATGAATCCTTTCTGTAGGTTTTCTTTGATGTAATCACTCATCGCTTCAGTTTCAGGAACAGATAACGGGTAGGTGCGCCCCCTAGGTGGTTTTTTGCCAGGAATGAGGTCGATGGGGCAATCCCACTCTCTATGGGGCGGTAGGACATCAGCGGCCTTTTCGCTGAAGACGTCAGCGAAGTCTTGGTAGGCCGTAGGAAGAGTAGACGGGGTCTTGATTTCGGAAGTCTTGACAGGAACAACTTGGGCTAAACAAGACTGACGGCAATGTGACCCCCAAGCAGTAAGTTGTAATGTAGCCCAATCAATCTGTGGGTTATGTAGCTAAAGCCAGGGCATACCTAACACAATCTCCTGAGTTGCCTGAGGAATAACTAAAAACTTAATTAACTCAGAATGCAGGAACCCAACCCCCAGTATCACTGGCCTGGTTTGTTGAGTGATATACCCCTTAGAGATACGACTACCATCTACTGCCGTAATGTAGACTGGACATGGAAGTTCATAGACCGGCAGATGAAACTTGTCTACCGCAGCTTGAGTGATGAAATTCCCCGCTGCACCACAGTCTACCAACGCAGTTGCAGATTGGAGTCCAGCCGCCGTCTCCAAGGTCACAGGAAGAATGAGATCTTGGGTTGAATGAGCTTGCTTGAAAGATCCCAACTTGACTCCTCCCTTACAAGTCAGGATCTGGCGTTTCCCGAACGCACTGGACAAGAACTTATTTGGTGACCTACTGCCGCACAGTAAAGACACAGTCTCTCACGGAGTCTCCTTGACCGCTCCTCAGCAGTTAAGCGGGACCTATTAATTTGCATAGGCTCATCAGAAGGTGGAGGCTGCAACTGTACAGGAAGTACCATTCTTGGTTTGCTACACTCAGCACGAGCACGCTCATTGTTGCGTTCGCGGATGCGAGAGTCCAACTTAATACATAGGGAGATTAGCTCGGGTAATTGCTCAGGAATATCACGGGTTGCCAATTCATCTTTTATCCGCTCCGAGAGTCCATGCCAGAAGGCTGCTACCAAGGCTTGGTTATTCCACTGGATCTCTGCGGCTAGCGTCTGGAACTGGATGACGTATTGACCCATACTGCGAGTCCCTTGACGGAGCTGGAGAAGATCTGCGGAGGCCGATGTTGCACGACCCGGTTCATCGAAGATGCGTCTGAAGATGGAAACAAACTCGGCATAGTTGTTCATCAACGGGTCGGCACGTTCCCACAGAGGAGACACCCAGCTCAGGGCTGATCCAGAGAGCAGTGAAATGATATAAGCAACCTTGGATCTTGGCGTGGGAAAATTGTGAGGTAAAAGTTCAAACTGGACTTCACACTGGTTGAGGAACCCACGGCATAACTTCGGACTGCCATCATACCTGCTAGGCACAGGCAAGTGCAAACGAGATACAGGAGCAGATGCAGCCGGAGAAGAAGAAGAAGAACCCCCAACACTGGCATGTGCAGGGGTAACAGGAACTGGAGGTGCAGGCGCACTTAGCAGAGATTGTTGTAACGTATCAATCCGGGAGGACATCCCTTGCAGAAACTGGAATATCTGCTGCTGCACAGCCTCTTGTCCATCCAAACGGGAGACCAGATTTTGTAAGGCCCCTGACCCCACACTCTGACCACCGTCCGAGTCCATCGGTCCTGAACTTACTGTCAGAGACGGTTTTGTTTGTGTCCCCGGAGGGGGCGCTAGTGGGTCAGTGGAGGTAGGAGGAATGAAGTGAGGAGGCAGTATGGGATTTCTGCGCATGTGCACAATGTAGTTTATTGAAAACAGAAAGTCCAGATAATAATGCAGCAGAAAGTAAAACAAACGAATGCAATGGAAATGGCAATGGTAACGGCAATGGTAATGGCAATGGAATAATAGAGTTTGAAAACTGAAAGTCTATGGCAGAGTTTGTAATGCAGGAATGGAACCAGAATAATTAAAACGTGGAGCCAGCAGAGGTGGAATAATGGTAGCAAACCTGGTAGCAATGCAGGAGACTTGGAGTTAATGTCCACTGTGCTGGTGGAGAAGCACAATCAGCATGCAGGCTGAATCACAGGTGAGATGACGGAATGCACCTGGATAGGGAGTCTCTACTGCTGAAGGCTGGAGCACACTGCAGGTGTAGAAGGTGTGAAGCCAGAAAGGTATTGCTGTGATGCTGGTGCTTGTAGTTCCACGGGGTAACAGGTACAGGAGAATATCCAGGAACACGGAGGAACAGGAGAATATCCAGGAACACGGAGGATCAGGAGAATATCCAGGAACACGGAGGAACAGGATAACAGGTCCAAACACACGAGTCGCAGGAGTGACACAAAGTTCAGGACAACCTCTGGCTCACCCAGCAGCTCCTGATATACCCCCTGACCGGCAGGCATTAGCTGGAGTGAGACAAGGGGGTGCGGCCAAGCTCCAGATTGGCCGCCGCACTTACACTGGGGAATACTGTCATGGCGGCGCCCACGCCGCGGCCCGGCAGGAACGCGGCGCGCTCACACGCCCGTTAACTCAGGGGCGCCTCCAGGCCCGAGGGTGCACCCACGAGCAGGGTGACAGGCGACAGCAACATGCAGTGACCCTGGATGGAGTCCGCTCCGGCGGACCGACATGACAGCGGTGAGTCGATTCCTGACAACACTGACATCACCAGCTCTCCCTCTTGTGCAGCAGCAGAATCAGGCAGCCAGAATATGAGCAGGACAGTATGCAGTGCAGGCAGAGACACAGGAGTATCAGGTTTCATGAGCTACCAACAGAGCTTTCCAAACAGAGGAGAGATAGGATGGGGGAAGTGATCCAGGGATCCTAGGTTCTGATCCTCCCCGTCTGGGAGTCTGGGTCCTCTGTAACCTGTTATGTAATGAGATCTAGTGAGAGACACACATATAGAGCCCTCCCTACTCCTGTCCCAGTGTGTAAGTAGCACTAAGGCTGCTGCTATTCTTACATGTGACAAGATAAATTATAGATATTATTTTTCTATGTGTATTTTAAGGTTGTGTAAGTTGTCTTTGTTCCACTACAGGAAAACGTTCTAAAATAGTTGTCTCTCAATTAGGTGGAACTATAAACAGTACCCAGGCATTATTAAACTAGTAGTTTAAATCTAATATACACCATTGGTTTAAATTTAATATACACAATCTATACCTCCCACCATGACCCATTCCAGGAGGGACAACATGCTCTCTTCCTGGACTTCCCTCTTAATTTATGATTGCAATCACCTGTGGTGAAACACCTTTCTTATCAATTATATAGTTCAACACAGGTGATGGCAATCATATATTAAGAGGGAAGTCCAGGTAGAGAGAATTTTGTCCTTCTTGGAATGGGTCATGGTGGGCGGTCTGCACAATCTTATACTCCCCCGGGCCCCTCTATCTTACGTGCTCCGGGCCACCCCAAGGCTTAACCCAGCCCTGTTTCATCTGTCAACCTTTTGAGCCTGTCGACCTAACGCATGTCGCCCATATGTTGTCTGTCTAGACAGTGTAGATCTTCTATACTACACGCCGCTTACTGTATAAGCAGAAGCAGGGGCGTAGCGAGGCTACACGTTATTCAGCACAGTAATCAGACTATTGAGCCGCAGTTCCGCCAGTAGCATGTTCCAGTGCTCGGTGACTGCGCTGCAGGAGGCAGAGGGATGGAGGCTTCTCGGCGCCCCCAGCACAATATAGGTTTTTTTAAGGACAGGAGGAGCCACCGATGCAGCGATGAAGAGTTCAGCATTAATCAGGGACCAGGGCAGGAGAGGTCAGTATGGCTGCTGGAGAGACATGGGGCAGCCATGGGTAGATGCAGGGGGGCAGGCAGCCATGCAGAGACAAGACACAGGGAAAGGGGAGGCAGCCAAGGGAGACACAGGGGAGGCAGCCAGGGGAGACACAGGAAGGGAGGCAGCCATGGTTAGACACGCGGGGGAGGCAGCCATGGGGAGACACAGGGGGAGGCAGCCATGGGGAGACACAGGAGGAAGGCAGCCATGGGGAGACTCAGCAGGGAGACAGTCATGGGGAGACACAGGAGGAAGGCAGCCATGGGGAGACACACGGGGGGGGGCAACCATGGGGAGAAACACGGGGGAGGCAGCCATGGGTAGACACGCGGGGGAGGCAGCCATGGGGAGACACACGGGGGAGGCAGCCATGGGGAGACACAGGAGGAAGGCAGCCATGGGGAGACTCAGCAGGGAGACAGCCATGGGGAGACACAGGAGGAAGGCAGCCATGGGGAGACACAGGAGGAAGGCAGCCATGGGGAGACACACGGGGGAGGCAGCCATGGGTAGACACGCGGGGGAGGCAGCCATGGGGAGACACACAGGGGGGGGGGGGGGGGGGGGGGCAACCATGGGGAGACACACGGGGGAGGCAGCCATTATTGCAATAATAATAATTATTACCCTCCACAGGGATGCCTAGCCATAATCCTCCCTTCCGAAAGCATAACCCTCCCTTTCCCAGAGCTTAACCCTATACCTCCCCCAGCATTCCCCTTGAATGTACTGCTGATGGAAAATAAGTAGGAGAAACAGAATGGACTGCCATGGAACACTGAAAAGAAGCCACGCAGACAGGTGTCATATCTTACTGCCACTCTTTAGTCTCTGCAACCGCTGTTTGGCCAGGTGCATATAGTGTATGACATTTCCCTGTTTGTAAAGGTTCGGCAGCTGTCAGACAACGAGCTGGTTTGCAAGTGGGTGAGTCAGCGTGTAGTGAAAACAAGTACTGTAATGGTGAAAGTGACAGCACTTTTTTATTACATGTACATAGGGCCTAATTCAAGGTTGATCGCAAAAGCAAAATCTTCCTCTAATGGGCGAAACCATGTGCAGTGCAGGTGGGGCAGATGTAACATGTGCAGAGTGCCATATATACAAATGCCCCCAGAGAGCCAGATAAACAAATGCCTGCAGAGGGCCAGATTCACAAATGCCCTCAGAGTGCCAGATACACAAATGCCGGCACAGTGCCAGATATACAAATGCCCCCAGAGTGCCATACCGCTCACCGCCGCTGCAGCTCCATCCGGTGGCAGCATGCCTCAGCTGTCGGATCAAGGCAGAGAGGAGAGCGCAGCTATGTCAGGCTGTAGCGGCGTGTAGGACCTCAACCCAGCCACCGGTTTGTGAGCCAATCAGGGCTCGCAGACCGGCAGCGGCAGCTCCTGACTGGCTGCCGGTCCGCGAGTTCTGATTGGCTCACGAACCAGCAGCTGGTTTGAAATCCTACACGCCGCTGCCGGACACAGTAGCTGCGCTCTCCTCCCTGCCCTAACAGCTGAGACACGCCGCCGCCGGACTGAGCGGTGGCGAGTGGGCAGGAAAAGAAACGGCTTTGCGGGCCATATACGGCCCGCAGGCCGGAGGTCCCCCCCCCCTGCTTTAAACTGTGAGATGCACAGTCTTGAAATCAGCCGGCCACAGAACCTGTGTAATTTATAAGTGTGAGACAGAAAAAATGAAATAACAAGGGGGGTCATTCTGAGTTGATTGCACGTAGCAACTTTTTGATACTCGTGCGATCAACCTGACGCCGCCTATGGTGGAGTGTATCTTAGCATAGCAAGGCTGTGATCGCTTGTGCAGCACTGCTAAGCTAAAAAAGTTTCATGAAAAACCAGACCAGCCCTGCACCTACTTACCACCTACTTACCATTTGCGACGGATCCAGCGATGCAGGTCCCGGATTTGACGTCACACATCCGACCTCAAAATGCCCTCAAGCCTGGACACGTCTGTGTTCGTTGGACCACTCCCGGAAAACAGTCAGTTGACGCCCCAACACGCCTTCATCCTGTCAATCTTTTTGCGGGCGCCGCTGCGAACGCTTTCCTCATTCCCGGCACCGTTGCCCGGCGTCAGCCATCGCCAGGCAACGATGTGCATGCGCAATGCGCACACCGCGCATGCGCAGTTCCGACCTGATCGCAGTGCAGTGTGCGATCGGGTCGGAATGACCCCCAAGAAGGGTGCACATGTACAAGAAGAAGTTTATTGTATCATTACATTTATTTAGTGGATAATACAGTAAAGAGGTTAAACTTAGACTAATTAGAAACATCCATAGAATGTGTAAGAAAGTTAAAAAATTGCAAAAATACAAATATTTAAAAGGCACAGGTGGTCATTCTGAGTTGATCGCTAGCTGTATTCGTTCGCTGTGCAGCAATGAGTCAAAAAAAAGTCGCTTCTGCACATGCGTATGTGGCGCAATGCGCACGCCCAATGTACTATTTATAATGAACAATGTAGTTTCACACAGGGTCTAGCGAAGCTTTTCAGTCGCACTGGTTGCCGCAGAGTGATTTACAGGAAGTGGGCGTTTCTGGGTGTCAACTGACCGTTTTCAGGGAGTGTGCGGAAAAACGCAGGCGTCCCAGATCTGTCACGCTAACGCTGGGCGTGGCTAGGAACTCTCATTGGGTTAGTAGCAGGTCTATCACACCCAGTCCACAGCTGATTGGGCGAGAAACGCCCTTCCACACAGGTTACATCCAATGGGAGGCTCTGCCCTTTGGCTGCTGTGTGTTCCCAGAGCAGAATTAGCAATGGGGCTGATGGAGCTGCAGCTCCATGCCCACACCCCAAAATAGGCCCCCCTGCATCTGCAGCAACATACCCTCCAACAATTTACACATAAAAATAGGTACAAATTTGAAAAGGGGGCGTGGCCATGGGTAAAGTGGTGTGGCCACACCCCTTTTCCTATACTTACAATGGAAGTCAGGAGAGCCAAAAATCAGTACAGACCATAAAAAAAAAGGTCCGGTACCTGCCAAAAAGGTCCAGTTGGACGGTATGCCACTGCATCTGCAGCAAGTCTCTGCACTGTAGATAGGAAGGGGGGGGGGGGGATCCTTTTACTGCAGCGTCCTATGTCCTGCTGCCAGTCCGCCTGCCCCCTCCGGCATCAACAATCCCCACTCCCTAGCCGCGGCGCAGGTAGAACAAAAGCTGCTGCGGCCACCGGCATAGATGTGTATGAAAGTGGCGCAGCGGAAGGCTTTCATAGCCCTCCCTGCGCCGCATACTCTCTGCGCCCCGGAGCCTCCTCTGCGCGTGATGTCACAGAAGTGCCTCCCAGCCACAGCTGTGACGCTTACCCCAGAGACCCTGACTCCGCAACACAGCACCTGGGCTGCCGGCCTGGAGGCCCCGAGATGGCTAATGTAACGGATAGAGAGGGTGATATCGCGGAGGGTAATGTCTGGACGCTGAATCAATGTAAAAGGAGACAGTGCTGTGCAGTGCAGTGGGTGTGCAGTGTCACTGACACTGCACAGCACTGTCACCTTTTACATTGATTCAGCGAGTCAGTCAGTTCTGCCAGCCAGTCACTATTGTTAGCGCCGGTGTCCCAATGCGCCGCATTAAAGGGAGGTAGATGCAGTAAATAAACTACAGCTCCCAGCAGCCCTTCGCGCCAAAGCATTCCAGCACTAAGGACTGCTGGGAGCTGTAGTTTATTAAGTGCATCTTCTTCCCTGTAATGCAGCGCATTGGGACACCGGCGCTAACAATAGTGACTGTCTGCTGTGCGAGTCTCCGGGAGAGCCACTGCCAGAGGGAGGACAGCAGCTTAGCTGCTGACAGGAGCAAAAGCAGGAGAAGCATTACCCGCCCCTTACCCACTCGCAATACCTCTGGGCCCCATCCGTGGCACCCCCGCACCCTCCCTCTGCCACCTGCACCCACCCCTTCCCCACCTGTGGCACCCCCTCAACTGCTCCCCCCCCCACAGCGGCTCTGGACCCCCACCTGCCACACCCACACACCCACCCCTCCCCCACCTGCATCACCACTGCACCAGCCTCATCCCCGCAACTGCCCCTACCCCTTCACCCTCGAAGCCGCTACACTTTTACCCCGCACCTGCCACTCCCCCAACCACAGCATCTACTAGGTCAGGCCTGGCCAACCTGTGGCTCTCCAGCTGTTGTAAAACTACAGGTCCCATCATGCCTTGCCACAGTTTTACTACTAGGGAATGCTGAAACTGTGGCAGGGGCATGCTGGGATATGTAGTTTCACAACATCTGGAGAGCCACAGGCCTGTACTAGGTGATTCATCAGGCCCTGCGTGCACTGTTCACGCCGTTGCAAGGGGCTGCAACCCCTTAACCATTGTACGCCCTTTGTTTGTGCAATATTTAACCACTCACACAATTATGATTGGAGGTAATACTCCCTATAACACAAATATTGCACACAACAAGGGCGTGCAAGGTTTAAGGAGGCATAGCCCCTTATGAGGGTGCGATGAATCACCTAGTCACAGTAATATATACCACGTTCACATTGCCATTGCTGGGTCGCACCCAGAAATTGGACACGGGTCCTTCCCAGGTGTGTGCCGGCAATGGACCCTGAGAACATGCTTCCCAACCCGGCAATATGCCGGGTCGGGTTGCCATCAGGAACATTGCCAGAGGCGGCATCGGGGTCGGGTGCGGAGGCAGGACTGGGGATGAGATCATCTCCGCGTCACCTCTCCCTATGCTGTAAATGGGTGTCGGGTTGCATTCACACTGCGCCTGACCCGGTAATTATCCCGGAATAACCCTTCTTTATTCCTGGGTTGAATTACCGGATCAGGCGACCCGGGAATTCGACAGTGATCCATTCACACTACACAGCGACCAGCGTCGACCAGGAAAAATACCGGGTTTTTGTGCAGTGCGAACGGAGTATTAGTGTATGATATGGGGATCACTCTGTAACACAGGTAGCAATATTCTGCCTCAGTAGTGTAAGATAAATGTTATAACTTATTGGCAACTATTGTTGGTTATCATATCCCTGCTACTTGTGCGTTGATATGGTCAATTCAATCTAGTCTGAATGTCTTCCCCATTTGATCCGCAGGTCACAAAAATAAATCTGTATCAGTTACACCTTATAACCCTCAGAACCATTCCATTATGTAATATTAAGGTATAATGGAATTAATAGATATAGCTATAATCCACTTTAGAGGGCCACTGATTGTATCACACAGTATCGTTGGTGAGTGATGGTCTTATTGAAATACCAATTTATTGCATCCAATGTCACAGACTGCACATTTAGATATTATGGAGTGTTAAAATATCTGTTTCAATAATATTATCTTTACTGTGATTGATACTGATATCGCCACCCAAAACAACAGTGTCCATCCTATATCAACTTCAAGATTAATTTGCACTGCTTTAGTCCTTAGACCACAGTCTTAATGCTGCGTTTATTTAGTCTGTTAAATAGAGAGCATGGCAGAATGCTAAGGGGTGAATTCAATTGTGGGCAAAGACATCTGCCCGCTGAATCATTGCGGCAATATCTACACTGTACAGCAGCCCAAACCCGCAAAACACTACTCGCAGTCCCATAGGGTGCCGCGGAAACTTTTGTACGAATTCGGGATCGGCCGGATAGGTGAGGGTATGAGATGCAGTGACGGTGCTGGCATTTAACCGCCGTGGCAACTGCAATTCGCACCCTTCACCCAAAACTTAATTCCCCCTTAGCCTATTTTGTAGCAGGGGATTCAGGCTGCCTAGGTACATGCTAATTAGAGGTTATGCCATACACATGTAATTTGATTTATTAAATTATCTGTGGTTCCAGTAACCCCAATCTGAGTACTATAGTACAGACAGTTATGTATACATCAGTAAATAGAGCACATGGTAGTCCATGTAGGAAATGTAAACGTGCACGTTTCACTGTAACATAGAAACATAGAATTTGACCGCAGATAAGAACCACTTGGCCCATCTAGTCTGCCCCTTTTTTTATCCTTTAGGCAATCTCAACTCTATTTGAACCTTAATTCTTTGTAAGGATATTCATATGCCTATCCCAAACATGTTTAAACTGCTCTACAGTCTTAGCCTCTACCACCTCTGATGGGAGGCTATTCCACTTATCCACTACCCTTTCTTTGAAAAATGTTTCCTTAAATTTACCCATAACCTCCCCCCTCCAGTCTCAGTGTATGTTCTCAAGTTCTAATACTTCTCTTCCTTGATTAAGCTGTACAAACAGCTTCACCAGGACTGACTGAATTAGTTGAATTTTAACCTCTATATTTCACTGTATTATCCACTGATGTGGACCTTTTTATAATTTGACTATTAAAGGTTACATTTTAAATAAATTTAATGACACAATAAACTTCTTCTTGTACATGTGCGCCCTTTAGGAACAACTTCTTGTTCTTTAGTTTTTTCTGTCTCAAGTTAACCAGGTTGGAATCGGGCTGCTCCACCATGAATAGAGTTTAATAAGCAAATAATGACAATTGGGGCTTAATAGGTGAACTCAAGTCACCATATATATTAGTGTGCAGAAATAATTTGCCTTGTGTTCTAATTCATAAGAGTCCCAGTTTAAAGGGATAGTATGGTAACCCTACAATTACCCCACATGCAGATATATAAGGTGCAGTTAGATGACAATAGTGTTGATTTAGCGTTGTCTATTTTGGATTTTATTTCTTTGCTTTCTCAGGAGCTGGCAATTGCCCTCCCCTGATTTTTGCTTTGTAAACAGTGCGTATTTCTATATCCCACCAGAGAGTAAGGTTAAACTACATCCTCTTTATGGCATCTCCTCATTATTAGGCTTACCATACTGTCCCTTTAAATCGGGACATTCATTAATTACACAGGTTCTGTGTCTGGCTTAATTCAGCCTCAGAACCTGTGTAATTCATGAGTGTCCCGGTTTAAAGGAATAGTATGGTAAGCATATCTTTAAGTCATCTCATTATTAGGCTTAGTATTCTATCCCTTTAAACTGGGACACTCACAAATTACACTGGTTCTCTAGCTGATTAAATGCAGGTAAAGTGCAGGCTTGAAGTTAGCCAGCCACAGAACCTGTATAATTCATGAGTGTCCAAGTTTAAATGGATAGTATGGTAAGCCTACCCATAATGCATTCACCCACAGGACAGCCAAAGTGCACCTGTCCTTGTCACTGGGTTGGTAACAAAAGGCCAGCCATCGTGATGCAGACGGTCAGGAGACTGACAGCGACATCCTAACAGTCTAAATCCCGACATGGGGTGTTAAGAAGTCTAACCGTTGTCTTGTGCGGTGGGATCCCGACCGTTGGGATGGTAACTGCATCACCTCTCACTAATGACCTATTATACTAGAATCTCCATTCCTACATGCCTAAAAAATAAAAATGAACCGTATTTTCACCTACGCAAAATCCCAATATATGACTCATTCACATATGATCTTTTTCTCTGATACATCTCCAGTTTTCTCCCGACGTTACAGTTTGTTTCCACTAATTACAATAAAGAATAAAAAATGTAAAAAGAAAATGTGACTCTGATGTAAGTAACACTTGGGAAGAATGTAATAGGGTGTGAGAATCACAGAGTGAAAGATTTTGGGAGAGTCCCTGTGGCCGGAGAGACTAGCCAGCCACACGTGTAATGGCGTCTGCGGCACTGAAGGGGTTAACCCTCGTGCCCGGCGCCATGTTACGGACTGTTTAAAAGTTTGTTTAATGATGTGTTTTACTTTTAACATGTCATATGTAGTGCTCTGTGCACCATTGCAGGAAGGCATGTTTAACTGTATCTATTTTATATTCAAGACAGGCTTGGTGTATATTTAAAGGAAAAATGCAGTTACTATAGCTGTCTGAATAAGCAACTCTTATCCTCTGGAAATAGGAAGTGGCATGCTAAGGGCCCTGTCCTAGCAGTGAGGTGTGAAGGGCAATACCTTTTGATGTGTAAGTTCCTTAGAGAGAGATACTAATCACTGGGTCTATGGGCTTGGAATTTGTTTCATGTAGGGGATGTAATTGATATACGATCCGTGAATGGCAGATAAAGGAAGGAAGACCGTTTGTTTGTATTGTAGCTATTCCTGTTGTAATCTTAAACACTGGGATTGCCTGGAGATGTGAATGACCAGAAACATCTGTATTTTGAAGATATGTGATAAATTTATCAATAGTGAATGTTAATCTGATACCAAACGTTGTCTGGGTGACAGGAAGGAGGATATTGTTTTATTGCACTTATATCCTTGTAAAATGTAATTTATTTGTATTTTGTAAAATAACCTGATTGGTTGGAGAAGACAGGGAGGGCTTACCCCCCTGTGATACTGTGTGGAAAACTGACATAAAAAGGAGACCTGCGTGCCTCCAGAGTTGTAGTTGTACCATCTTTATTCTGCTGAAACATCTGATTGTATGCTGTTGCCCCTAGCAATAGGGAGGAGCCTTTTTAAAGGTTATTTGAGCAAATAAACATCTTTGCCTCAAGAAGACTGCTTCATCTTGTGACCAACAGGGTTAGGCCAAACCTAGCCCCGTCTCCAAGCTCCGCCTTCCGCCAGCTACCGGTAGAGGCCTAGCAAGTGGCTAGTGGGGATTCGTCAGCACCACACAGCTGTGGTAAAGCAGTGCGTCGGCACATACAGAGCAGAACCGTGGTTCCAAACGCCACGGCAGGTTAGGAGTTTGGTGGTGGCAGCGAGAACCCGCCCACAGCGCAGTGGGTGGAGTCAGTAACAGGCGGTTGCTGACGGTAAGCGGGAATCCCCTATGTGGTCAGGCCTCGTGCGGCTTGACTTTCCATTCTGTGCGCAGTCGACGGGACGCGGCAAGCGGCGAGTGCTTCCGTACGGTACCGTCCTGTCACAGTCCCCTTCTGTTTTTTTTATTTTAAGTGGCAATCACTTACATAGCAGAATCAACATAGTTTTGACATGTAAATGATCGCCACTTTAAAAAAAAACAGGAAAACTCTGTTAAAATCTAAACATTTCTGAATGCAGCATGACCCTACTCCCCAAACCCCCCTCCCCCCGCCATCGTTTGTCATTGCCGGAATTGGCAAGTGTATGCACCGGGTCCCGTCTCCCATGATATGTCACTGGAGGACACATAGCTTCATGTGTGGGGGCCTTAAGAGTTTAATATCATTACATGTTTACTAACAGGTATTCTAAGTTGCCAACAAGTCATTGATATGGCAGGGAAAGCATTGAGGCCATTCATAGTAGCTAGCATGGCCAATGGGATGCTCAGTAGGCAGCTGTATGGCCAACGGTACACCACCCTTGTAGGGAGGTCCTGTACAAAATCATGATTGGGGATCAGGTGAAACCTTAGAGGGTGTTCTGGGACTTGTGTCTTGCCTGTTGTTTTGGTGGAATCATTCAAAATGAGTTAACAAATAAAAGCTAGGACCTTATTTCGCCATTCACCAGTGATGTGCCCTTATTTCAACGGTCCATTTGAATGTAAAATGTGGTGATATACAAAGGGGTATTAGCCATCATCCAACTTATGAATTCCATCATGGTTCAGTATTTTAGTAGAATGCTGCGAATGCTGTGAATAACTAAGCAGATATGAGGAAGCTTCAATTAGAAGCGAAACGCGTCAGAGAAGGTGCCCTGTGTGACCCAGTGGACATTACATTCAGTTCCACATTGATGTGCAACGCTGCTCGAGATTGACAAATGGGAGACGGGAGGACGCTATATGCGGCGGCTTGAAGACGGGAGCAAAACCAATCTATCATCACCTGCAGCACGCAGAGCTCCGGGAGCCGGACCAACCTCTCTCTCTCCAAGCAATCCAAGGTGTGTGCACGAGAGCCAGATACAGTGGGAGACGTAGTACGCCACTTACGGACTGTGGCAGACGGGAGCTTTCTTCTACAGGTGCTTGCTGTGCACCAAGCCCCGGGTGATATATAAATTTCCTCCATGTTATCTGGATAACTTTTCCACATGTGAAAGAACCACTTATATTTATATTAATCGGTTCAATTAACCTTTTTTTGGTATATACCTAAATACATTTTTATGAGCACATCTAATGGGACTGTCTTATTCTAAGAACAAAAATAAGGACACTGTCAACCTATGATTATTGAATCAACCACATGTGGTCACAGGTAGTTATATGATCCACCTCTTATGCTCAATTAGTAGGTTTAGCATTTAGCTTTTTTATGTGTATGCGCATACTAATTAATTCATGTTTTATGATTATGTCTAGTTAACCTATACATGATTGATTTTATAGACATTAAAAATATCTTATAATTATGTTCTTGTGTGGATTCATGTCATGTTGCCTCTAAATTAAATAGCGCAAGGGGTTATTCAGTTTGTGAATGCTGTGAATAACTAAGCAGATATTGAAGTTAGTTTTGCATGAACTAAGAGTTGTGTGTTCTGTGTTGCACATGTTAGATGTCAACCCAACTCGCCTGCGGCTCCAGTCGAAAGGTCTGACTGGCTCCTGTGGCGACCCCACGTCGGCTGTCCAGGATATAAGCAGAGTACAGAGGGTATCGGTAACCCTTATGATACAGCGATGCAAAGAAAGGATTGTTGTTGTTCTCGTACATCTGGCAGATAGGGGCGATGGAATCCGGACGGCTGGGGAATCCCTCAGGGGGCGTACTAACGTAGAACTGACCACGACAGTCATTGAAGTTTGAGCTCACTTTGCCCAAGGTTGCATGAGCCAGAGACAAAACTAGAAAGAGTTGAGAGATCATGACGGTGGGGTCCAGGAACATTGTGATGCCCACCCAGCTGGCGTGTAGTCCCTCAGCTGCAAAGCCTTGCAAATGATCCGAGCAGTAACTCTAACAGGTTATATTGTAGTGCAGTGCAGGAGATGGCACTACCTCTATATAAAGGGTGTTGCATTTCTGGGAGTGGCATAATAAATATTACTTATCCAAACCAATCGGAAGCTAATTCTCTCTTAGCATCAAGTCAGAATCGTCGAAATTTGATTAATATGTACATGAAAATAAAACCAAGTAGAACTATTCCTGGACTCTGTTGACTTGACCCCCCCCCCCCCCCCCCCTCCCTTCCCGTTCTGATTTCCCTCCCTTTCCTCCTTCTCTTACTCATTATCAGTGAACTTCCTCTTCTTTGCAGTTTTCCTTCTTCTTTTTTTTATTCCTTACTATTTTACCAGTTCTTCATATGGGAGTTTCTGATTTTCCAGATGTAAATATAGATTAGTGTAAAAAAAATTGGTAAATCTATAGAGGTATAAATTTGAGACGTCTTAATGTAAGTACATATTAATTCATGGTTCTTGGCGTTACCCGAGGAGCACCCGTAGCAGATCCGGTAAAATGTGACAGGACCATTTTTTTAGTCTATAAAATTCTGCACACTGGAGGTGCAATCCAAATTTTGATGTGATTGTCTATTTGAGCGTTATTATTCACGCAACGAAAGCCACGCATCGGTATTAACATCAGGATGTCACCCCCTTTTCATCCCCTTAGGGGGGGTTTATTAAAATTCTAAATATGTAGTTTTCCTATTTCCCACCTTAAGAATACCTATGTTACATATCATCTTCCTAACGTATCAGGAAATAAGAGAATTAGTGATGAGTGAGTGAGTGAGTGAGTGAGTGAGTGAGTGAGTGAGTGAGTGAGTTATCTATATAGATTTTATTATTTTCTATTTTATTTTTTTTAGTCCCCATCCGAGCCTGTTAATTGCTCTTCTAAGCCAGATATCTGGGGTTCTGTCTGACTTGTTGTTTTTCTGAGGGTATACTCTAAAAGCTGGGGCTCTCCCCATTTGCTGGACACTGGCAGCTTGTCTCTACTATGCCGAGAACCAGAGATATCAGCCTTCCAGCAGCTGGTCCCTGCTCCAGCTCCACACACCTAATATGCAGTTTTATATTGTCGTTGGTGGATTCCTCTGGCTCCTGAACTCTGATCCCCAAGTCCCCAGTATCTTCTGAGAGGTGTCCCCAGAACCTCCTGACAGCTGAGACTCTCTAGTGTTTTATCCCATTGAAAGCTGAGAAATCTATTTCCAGGAACAGGCGATATCTGCAGTCAGAAAAGCAAAGGGCGATCGGGCACAGGTTTAATTTAAATAGGATAATTTCGAGAATCGAAAGAGAAAAGACCAAAGTTGGACAGTGTATTACCCTTGGTAGGGAGATAACAGCATATGTTATCTGTGGTATACAGTCCTGGTTGGCGGTGCACCCAGAGCCAGAAAATACGTAGACTTACAATGGGAGAGAACAGAAGGCTCTTTTGTGGGCGCACTCTTGAGAAAAAAAGGAAACCGGAAGTGAACAAGCCCCAAGGGTGAAACGTGTTTTCTGCGGGGGACTCTGTCCACACAGTCCTATCATGGCGCTATCCTAACGGATCCTATCTGACTTATTGGAGATTCGTAAGCTCCCACTATTTGTGTGACTATCCTTGTTGTGAGGGGATTTTTCCGTTAGATGAGACACTATTCAGCCTCTTATATATCAGAGGCCAGGCCAGTGTCACCAACAATATTATTATCTTCCATATATAAGCATTAATAGATGGGCATCATTATCTCCTGCTTATTTTCTTCTTGTAAACACCTGAATATTTTTTGTCAGTCTATTCATCATTTGTAATAATATTTCTCTCTCTTTCTCTCCATATAGGGACAATCTCTTTATGTCCTTTTTAATTATTTTTTCATGCCTTTAGCATGATCACAACCTTGTCCTGTGTAACATATTGAGTACTCTACCTAACATTGTGAGAACCTGGTTATATTATATCTTATATAACTTTCATCTTGTCACGGGGCATACCATTTGTACCATGTTGTAATAACATTCTCATTCACAATAGCATTCGAGGATGAGACACTAGGGATTTCTTTATCATTTTATTGTAATGTTTAACTTTCAGTAAATACCTTTGCGTGCCAGCAGAATCCTTGCATTATCCAACTACAGCTATTAGTCCGATATATCGTTATCAAACCTACATTCTTTTTCACTAATTTCGTGGACTCTCATTCACGATTCCCGGGACATTGTACCACACCAGTGGGAATCTCTGAACCGGGTCTAACGTGGAAAGCAGATCCACATATTTCCACCAACCTTTTTCTATTTTCTATCTCCCTTCCTCTTGTCTTTATTTCTCTTTTCTTATATAGGTGCACTCTCATTGGTGTACACATAAATCTCTACTACCATACCACGCTGTCAGTGCCCGATCTCGTACGATCTTGGAAGCTAAACAGCGTTGGGCCAGGTCAGTATCAGGATAGGCGACTGCCTGCGAATACCTGGTGTTGTAGATCAGGAATTAATTTCCTTCTTTATGTGATAAATAAACACCAACAGCAGTATCACCACTAATTCTATTTAGTACCTCTCTATTAGAGTGTTTACAACATCAACAGCCGTTGACCATAATCTGATGCCTACAATTCTTGCCTACTAATATGGCAATCATATGTAAAAACTCGGGTGTACAATCCCTAGAGTGGTGACCACTGATTACCATTCCAGTTATTTATAGTCTACTTATTTTGACTTACTTTATAGAAACTGTGTTTTGACTAGTGATGAGCACCGGAAATTTTTCGGGTTTTGTGTTTTGGTTTTGGGTTCGGTTCCGCGGCCGTGTTTTGGGTTCGAACGCGTTTTGGCAAAACCTCACCGATTTTTTTTTGTCGGATTCGGGTGTGTTTTGGATTCGGGTGTTTTTTTCAAAAAACCCTAAAAAACAGCTTAAATCATAGAATTTGGGGGTCATTTTGATCCCAAAGTATTATTAACCTCAATAACCATAATTTCCACTAATTTTCAGTCTATTCTGAACACCTCACACCTCACAATATTATTTTTAGTCCTAAAATTTGCACCGAGGTCGCTGGATGACTAAGCTCAGCGACCCAAGTGGCCGACACAAACACCTGGCCCTTCTAGGAGTGGCACTGCAGTGTCACGCAGGATGGCCCTTCCAAAAAACACTCCCCAAACAGCACATGACGCAAAGAAAAAAAGAGGCGCAATGAGGTAGCTGTGTGACTAAGCTCAGCGACCCAAGTGGCCGACACAAACACCTGGCCCTTCTAGGAGTGGCACTGCAGTGTCACGCAGGATGGCCCTTCCTAAAAACACTCCCCAAACAGCACATGACGCAAATAAAAAAAGAGGCGCAATGAGGTAGCTGTGTGACTAAGATAAGCGACCCTAGTGGCCGACACAAACACCTGGCCCATCTAGGAGTGGCACTGCAGTGTCACGCAGGATGGCCCTTCCAAAAAACACTCCCCAAACAGCACATGACGCAAAGAAAAAGAGGCGCAATGAGGTAGCTGTGTGACTAAGATAAGCGACCCTAGTGGCCGACGCAACACCTGGCCCATCTAGGAGTGGCACTGCAGTGTCACGCAGGATGGCCCTTCCAAAAAACACTCCCCAAACAGCACATGACGCAAAGAAAAAAAGAGGCGCAATGAGGTAACTGTGTGACTAAGATAAGCGACCCTAGTGGCCGACACAAACACCTGGCCCATCTAGGAGTGGCACTGCAGTGTCACGCAGGATGGCCCTTCCAAAAAACACTCCCCAAACAGCACATGACGCAAAGAAAAATTAAAGAAAAAAGAGGTGCAAGATGGAATTGTCCTTGGGCCCTCCCACCCACCCTTATGTTGTATAAACAGGACATGCACACTTTAACCAACCCATCATTTCAGTGACAGGGTCTGCCACACGACTGTGACTGAAATGACGGGTTGGTTTGGACCCCCACCAAAAAAGAAGCAATTAATCTCTCCTTGCACAAACTGGCTCTACAGAGGCAAGATGTCCACCTCATCATCATCCTCCGATACATCACCGTGTACATCCCCCTCCTCACAGATTATCAATTCGTCCCCACTGGAATCCACCATCTCAGCTCCCTGTGTACTTTGTGGAGGCAATTGCTGCTGGTCAATGTCTCCACGGAGGAATTGATTATAATTAATTTTAATGAACATCATCTTCTCCACATTTTCTGGATGTAACCTCGTACGCCGATTGCTGACAAGGTGAGCGGCGGCACTAAACACTCTTTCGGAGTACACACTTGTGGGAGGGCAACTTAGGTAGAATAAAGCCAGTTTGTGCAAGGGCCTCCAAATTGCCTCTTTTTCCTGCCAGTATAAGTACGGACTGTCTGACGTGCCTACTTGGATGCGGTCACTCATATAATCCTCCATCATTCTTTCAATGGGGAGAGAATCATATGCAGTGACAGTAGACGACATGTCCGTAATCGTTGTCAGGTCCTTCAGTCCGGACCAGATGTCAGCATCAGCAGTCGCTCCAGACTGCCCTGCATCACCGCCAGTGGGTGGGCTCGGAATTCTGAGCCTTTTCCTCGCACCCCCAGTTGCGGGAGAATGTGAAGGAGGAGATGTTGACAGGTCGCGTTCCGCTTGACTTGACAATTTTCTCACCAGCAGGTCTTTGAACCCCAGCAGACTTGTGTCTGCCGGAAAGAGAGATCCAAGGTAGGTTTTAAATCTAGGATCGAGCACGGTGGCCAAAATGTAGTGCTCTGATTTCAACAGATTGACCACCCGTGAATCCTTGTTAAGCGAATTAAGGGCTCCATCCACAAGTCCCACATGCCTAGCGGAATCGCTCTGTGTTAGCTCCTCCTTCAATGTCTCCAGCTTCTTCTGCAAAAGCCTGATGAGGGGAATGACCTGACTCAGGCTGGCAGTGTCTGAACTGACTTCACGTGTGGCAAGTTCAAAAGGTTGCAGAACCTTGCACAACGTTGAAATCATTCTCCACTGCGCCTGAGACAGGTGCATTCCACCTCCTATCTCGTGCTCAGTTGTATAGGCTTGAATGGCCTTTTGCTGCTCCTCCAACCTCTGAAGCATATAGAGGGTTGAATTCCACTTTGTTACCACCTCCTGCTTCAGATGATGGCAGGGCAGGTTCAGGTGTTTTTGGTGGTGCTCCAGTCTTCTGTACGTGGTGCCTGTACGCCGAAAGTGTCCCGCAATTCTTCTGGCCACCGACAGCATCTCTTGCACGCCCCTGTCGTTTTTTAAATAATTCTGCACCACCAAATTCAAGGTATGTGCAAAACATGGGACGTGCTGGAAATTGCCCAGATTTAATGCACACACAATATTGCTGGCGTTGTCCGATGCCACAAATCCACAGGAGAGTCCAATTGGGGTAAGCCATTCCGCGATGATCTTCCACAGTTGCCGTAAAAGGTTTTCAGCTGTGTGCGTATTCTGGAAAGCGGTGATACAAAGCGTAGCCTGCCTAGGAAAGAGTTGGCGTTTGCGAGATGCTGCTACTGGTGCCGCCGCTGCTGTTCTTGCGGCGGGAGTCCATACATCTACCCAGTGGGCTGTCACAGTCATATAGTCCTGAGCCTGCCCTGCTCCACTTGTCCACATGTCTGTGGTTAAGTGGACATTGGGTACAACTGCATTTTTTAGGACACTGGTGACTCTTTTTCTGAGGTCTGTGTACATTTTCGGTATCGCCTGCCTAGAGAAATGGAACCTAGATGGTATTTGGTACCGGGGACACAGTACCTCCAACAAGTCTCTAGTTGGCTCTGCAGTAATGATGGATACCGGAACCACGTTTCTCACCACCCAGGATGCCAAGGCCTCAGTTATCCGCTTTGCAGCAGGATGACTGCTGTGATATTTCATCTTCCTCGCAAAGGACTGTTGGACAGTCAATTGCTTGGTGGAAGTAGTAAAAGTGGTCTTACGACTTCCCCTCTGGGATGACCATCGACTCCCAGCAGCAACAACAGCAGCGCCAGCAGCAGTAGGCGTTACACGCAAGGATGCATCGGAGGAATCCCAGGC
This sequence comes from Pseudophryne corroboree, assembly GCF_028390025.1. Lineage (NCBI taxonomy): Eukaryota > Metazoa > Chordata > Amphibia > Anura > Myobatrachidae > Pseudophryne > Pseudophryne corroboree. The sequence goes on from NC_086451.1 coordinate 27,079,621, forward strand.
AGGAGAGGACTCGTCAGAATTGCCAGTGACATGGCCTGCAGGACTACTGGCATTCCTGGGGAAGGAGGAAATTGACACTGAGGGAGTTGGTGGGGTGGTTTGCGTGAGCTTGGTTACAAGAGGAAGGGATTTACTGGTCAGTGGACTGCTTCCGCTGTCGCCCAAAGTTTTTGAACTTGTCACTGACTTATGATGAATGCGCTGCAGGTGACGTATAAGGGAGGGTGTTCCGAGGTGGTTAACGTCCTTACCCCTACTTATTACAGCTTGACAAAGGCAACACACGGCTTGATACCTGTTGTCCGCATTTCTGTTGAAATATTTCCACACCGAAGAGCTGATTTTTTTGGTATTTTCACCAGGCATGTCAATGGCCATATTCCTCCCACGGACAACAGGTGTCTCCCCGGGTGCCTAACTTAAACAAACCACCTCACCATCAGAATCCTCCTGGTCAATTTCCTCCCCAACGCCAGCAACACCCATATCCTCCTCATCCTGGTGTACTTCAACACTGACATCTTCAATCTGACTATCAGGAACTGGACTGCGGGTGCTCCTTCCAGCTCTTGCAGGGGGCGTGCAAATGGTGGAAGGCGCATGCTCTTCACGTCCAGTGTTGGGAAGGTCAGGCATCGCAACCGACACAATTGGACTCTCCTTGTGGATTTGGGATTTCGAAGAACGCACAGTTCTTTGCTGTGCTTTTGCCAGCTTGAGTCGTTTCATTTTTCTAGCGAGAGGCTGAGTGCTTCCATCCTCATGTGAAGCTGAACCACTAGCCATGAACATAGGCCAGGGCCTCAGCCGTTCCTTGCCACTCCGTGTGGTAAATGGCATATTGGCAAGTTTACGCTTCTCCTCCGACAATTTTATTTTAGATTTTTGAGTCCTTTTTTTACTGATATTTGGTGTTTTGGATTTTACATGCTCTGTACTATGACATTGGGCATCGGCCTTGGCAGACGACGTTGATGGCATTTCATCGTCTCGGCCATGACTAGTGGCAGCAGCTTCAGCACGAGGTGGAAGTCGATCTTGATCTTTCCCTATTTTTGGAACCTCAACATTTTTGTTCTCCATATTTTAATAGGCACAACTAAAAGGCACCTCAGGTAAACAATGGAGATGGATGGATACTATTATACTTATGGATGACGAGCGACTGCCGACACAGAGGTAGCTACAGCCGTGGACTACCGTACTGCGTCTGCTGCTAGTATAGACTGGATGATAATGATATAAAAAATATATATATATCACTACTGCAGCCGGACAGGTATATATTATATAATGACGGACCTGCTGGACACTGTCTGTCAGCACTGCAGACTCCTAAAGTAAGCTACTAGTATCAAGAAGATAGAAAAAAAAACCACAGGTAGGTGGTATACAACAATTATGGGTGGACGAGCGACTGCCGACACAGAGGTAGCTACAGCCGTGGACTACCATACTGCGTCTGCTGCTAGTATAGACTGGATGATAATGATATAAAAAATATATATATATCACTACTGCAGCCGGACAGGTATATATTATATAATGATGGACCTGCTGGACACTGTCTGTCAGCACTGCAGACTCCTAAAGTAAGCTACTAGTATCAAGAAGATAGGAAAAAATAACCACAGGTAGGTGGTATACAACAATTATGGGTGGACGAGCGACTGCCGACACAGAGGTAGCTACAGCCGTGGACTACCGTACTGCATCTGCTGCTAGTATAGACTGGATGATAATGATATAAAAAATATATATCACTACTGCAGGACAGGTATATATTATATTAATGACGGACCTGCTGGACACTGTCTGTCAGCAGAATGCATTTTTTATAGAATAAAAAAACACCACACGAGTCACACGACGAGTGTTTAACTTTTTCAGGCAGACAATCACAATATACTGGTGGTCAGTGTGGTCACTGGTCAGTCACACTGGCAGTGGCACTCTGGCAGCAAAAGTGTGCACTGTTAAATATGTACTCCTGGCTCCTGCTATAACCTATAACTGCTCCCCAGTCTCCCCCACAATTAAGCTGTGTGAGCACTGCAGTGAGCACTCAGCACAGTCAGATATTATACATAGAGATGATGCAGCACACTGAGGCTGAGCACAGATATGGTATGTGACTGTGTCACTGTGTATCGTTTTTTTTCAGGCAGAGAACGGATAAAACTGCACTGGTGGTCACTGGTCAGTCACTAGTACAACTAACTACTATCAGCAAAACTCTGCACTCTCTGAGTACTCCTCCTAAGCTCCAGTAAAGGAAGTGTCTCACTCTCACTCTATCTATTTCTAAACGGAGAGGACGCCAGCCACGTCCTCTCCCTATCAATCTCAATGCACGTGTGAAAATGGCGGCGACGCGCGGCTCCTTATATAGAATCCGAGTCTCGCGATAGAATCCGAGCCTCGCGAGAATCCGACAGCGGGATGATGACGTTCGGGCGCGCTCGGGTTAACCGAGCAAGGCAGGAAGATCCGAGTCGCTCGGCCCCGTGTAAAAAAAGCTGAAGTTCGGGCGGGTTCGGATTCCGAGGAACCGAACCCGCTCATCACTAGTTTTGACCAACCCCCGGTTCCATCAATACAGAAACCCTGTACTGGTCAGGGGAAATGGGGGTATGACTATTCAATGTCTACAACCCTTTCCATACTCTTTAAAATAAAGAGACCAGAACATTTTTAAATTTCCGTAAATTTTCAATTTGTCCTATAAGATTTGTGGGAAGGCTATTACGTTTTAACTTTATTAATAAAAGTTATGTCTTAAGCATTCTCTAATATTTTCATACATTATTTATTTCCTTTTTTTCTCAAGAGTGCGCCCACAAAAGAGCCTTCTGTTCTCTCCCATTGTAAGATATCTGCAGTCAAGCAAGCTGCCCTCCCACCGGAAAATGATTAATATTAAGTCCACTCCACTATCCACCCCTCCCCTGCGTATTAAACACCCCCCTACCACCCTGGAAGTCTGTACTGGGGCACCTTCATTCATCCCAATGCCTCGTTCTACAGTTTAGTGTTCTCCTTCCCGCCCCATCTGTGCAGTAAAGGGGTAATTAGCAGAAATTACTGCTCCAGGTCCTACATGCTGAGCGGAAGTTAGAACACCCCCTACCGCCCGCGGGACACCAATGCTGCCCTTGATAGCACCCCCCACCCCTACCGCAGAGCATTGCTGTGCCCAGGAGCCTGTTTTTAAGACGGCCCTACCTACTATTAGGGAATTATCTATATTATCCTGATGTTCCATCTACCAGCATTTAGAGGAACTATTTTATTATGTACGGTTAAGCTAAGCTCACTGTGTGATCACTTCATTGACACCACATGCAGATATACTGTATAAGGGTGGTCATTTGGAGTTGATCGCTCGCTAGCGACTTTTAGCAGCCATGCAAACGCATTGTCGCCGCCCACAGGGGAGTGTATTTTTAGCTTTGCAGAAGTGCGAACGCCTGTGCAGCAGAACGCCTTCAAACACATTTTGTGCAAAACACGACCAGCCCTGTAGTTACTCTTAATGTGCGTTGATTCTAACATTGGAGGGTTGGCTTTTGACATCACACACCCGCCCAGCGTTCGCCCAGCCACGTCTGCATTTTCCCCGGCACGCCTGCGTTTTTCTATGCACTCCCTGAAAATGGTCAGTTGACACCCAGTAACGCCCCCTCCCTGTCAATCTTCTTGCAGCCGCCAGTGCGAATGAAAATGACGCTAGGACCTGTGCAAAACCACAAAGCTCTTTGCACCGGTACGTCGCACGTGCGCATTGCGGTCCATACGCATGCGCAGAAATGCCTATTGTTAGCCGGATCGCTGCGCTGCGAACAATGGCAGCTAGCGATCAACTCGGAATGACCCCCTAGGTGCCGTTAACATTGCATTAATGTAGATTCAGCGCTCTCTATTTTGGATTTTATTTGTTTGCTGTTCCGGGATCTGGTGATGACCCTCCACTGACTTCTGCTTTGTATACTGTGCGAATTTCTATCTCCCCCAGAGAGTAAGGTTTAACTACATCCTCTTTACGGCATTTTTTCTCATTTTTAGGCTTACCATACTGTCCCTTTAACCCCTTGACTGGCAACCCCGGAAATTTTCTGGGCATACCACTACTCCCCCTCCCTCCTCCTTAAAGTCCGTTCTGCCAGTGGGCGGTTGGTATCGCGTCATTCAGCAAACGCTCACCGGCAGAACGGAGAGTAAGTGCCCGCCAGCACATGCTGTCCAGGAAATGGCCACCGGTGGGTTATCCATCGATGGTCACCACCCTCGATGAATAACTTTGATGGTGTAAAACCATCTGGAAAGGATCCATTGATGGTTTTACCCATCGATGGTCATCCCTGATTTAGTACACATGTGGGTGGACCAGAGGGCATGGCTTAGTGGTTGTCAGGAGGCGGAGCTAAGCTCCGTGCCCTGACATTTTTAGGAGAAAAAAAATCAATTTGATAGTACTGAACCATCAATGGCGGGAAACCATCTGGTTCTCCACCATTGATGGTAGAAGTATTCAACATCGGTCATAGACCATTGATGATTTTGAATCATTGATAGTCGGTGGCCATCCCTAGCTACCCCTAGTCAACGAGCATTCTCTGTGGCAACGAGCATTCCCCATGGCAACGAGCATGGATCCCAGAGAATAAAACCCCTGACAAAAACCATGACACAACGCATAACAATCCCTGGCAATGCCGCTGAAACCCCTGGCAACGTGCATGAAACCCCTGGCAACGTGCATGAAATAGTGATGAGCACCGGAAATTTTTCGGGTTTTGTGTTTTGGTTTTGGGTTCGGTTCCGCGGCCGTGTTTTGGGTTCGAACGCGTTTTGGCAAAACCTCACCGATTTTTTTTTGTCGGATTCGGGTGTGTTTTGGATTCGGGTGTTTTTTTCAAAAAACCCTAAAAAACAGCTTAAATCATAGAATTTGGGGGTCATTTTGATCCCAAAGTATTATTAACCTCAATAACCATAATTTCCACTAATTTTCAGTCTATTCTGAACACCTCACACCTCACAATATTATTTTTAGTCCTAAAATTTGCACCGAGGTCGCTGGATGACTAAGCTCAGCGACCCAAGTGGCCGACACAAACACCTGGCCCTTCTAGGAGTGGCACTGCAGTGTCACGCAGGATGGCCCTTCCAAAAAACACTCCCCAAACAGCACATGACGCAAAGAAAAAAAGAGGCGCAATGAGGTAGCTGTGTGACTAAGCTCAGCGACCCAAGTGGCCGACACAAACACCTGGCCCTTCTAGGAGTGGCACTGCAGTGTCACGCAGGAGGGCCCTTCCAAAAAACACTCCCCAAACAGCACATGACGCAAAGAAGAAAAAAAGAGGCGCAATGAGGTAGCTGTGTGACTAAGCTCAGCGACCCAAGTGGCCGACACAAACACCTGGCCCATCTAGGAGTGGCACTGCAGTGTCACGCAGGATGGCCCTTCCAAACAACACTCTCCAAACAGCACATGACGCAAAGAAGAAAAAAAGAGGCGCAATGAGGTAGCTGTGTGACTAAGATTAGCGACCCTAGTGGCCGACACAAACACCTGGCCCATTTAGGAGTGGCACTGCAGTGTCACGCAGGATGGCCCTTCCAAAAAACACTCCCCAAACAGCACATGACGCAAAGAAAAAAAGAGGCGCAATGAGGTAGCTGTGTGACTAAGATAAGCGACCCTAGTGGCCGACACAAACACCTGGCCCATCTAGGAGTGGCACTGCAGTGTCACGCAGGATGGCCCTTCCAAAAAACACTCCCCAAACAGCACATGACGCAAAGAAAAAAAGAGGCGCAATGAGGTAGCTGTGTGACTAAGATAAGCGACCCTAGTGGCCGACACAAACACCTGGCCCATCTAGGAGTGGCACTGCAGTGTCACGCAGGATGGCCCTTCCAAAAAACACTCCCCAAACAGCACATGACGCAAAGAAAAAAAGAGGCGCAATGAGGTAGCTGTGTGACTAAGATAAGCGACCCTAGTGGCCGACACAAACACCTGGCCCATCTAGGAGTGGCACTGCAGTGTCACGCAGGATGGCCCTTCCAAAAAACACTCCGCAAACAGCACATGACGCAAAGAAAAAAAGAGGCGCAATGAGGTAGCTGTGTGACTAAGATAAGCGATCCTAGTGGCCGACACAAACACCTGGCCCATCTAGGAGTGGCACTGCAGTGTCACGCAGGATGGCCCTTCCAAAAAACACTCCCCAAACAGCACATGACGCAAAGAAAAATGAAAGAAAAAAGAGGTGCAAGATGGAATTGTCCTTGGGCCCTCCCACCCACCCTTATGTTGTATAAACAGGACATGCACACTTTAACCAACCCATCATTTCAGTGACAGGGTCTGCCACACGACTGTGACTGAAATGACGGGTTGGTTTGGACCCCCACCAAAAAAGAAGCAATTAATCTCTCCTTGCACAAACTGGCTCTACAGAGGCAAGATGTCCACCTCATCATCATCCTCCGATATATCACCGTGTACATCCCCCTCCTCACAGATTATCAATTCGTCCCCACTGGAATCCACCATCTCAGCTCCCTGTGTACTTTGTGGAGGCAATTGGTGCTGGTCAATGTCTCCACGGAGGAATTGATTATAATTCATTTTAATGAACATCATCTTCTCCACATTTTCTGGATGTAACCTCGTACGCCGATTGCTGACAAGGTGAGCGGCGGCACTAAACACTCTTTCGGAGTACACACTTGTGGGAGGGCAACTTAGGTAGAATAAAGCCAGTTTGTGCAAGGGCCTCCAAATTGCCTCTTTTTCCTGCCAGTATAAGTACGGACTGTCTGACGTGCCTACTTGGATGTGGTCACTCATATAATCCTCCACCATTCTTTCAATGGGGAGAGAATCATATGCAGTGACAGTAGACGACATGTCCGTAATCGTTGTCAGGTCCTTCAGTCCGGACCAGATGTCAGCATCAGCAGTCGCTCCAGACTGCCCTGCATCACCGCCAGCGGGTGGGCTCGGAATTCTGAGCCTTTTCCTCGCACCCCCAGTTGCGGGAGAATGTGAAGGAGGAGATGTTGACAGGTCGCGTTCCGCTTGACTTGACAATTTTCTCACCAGCAGGTCTTTGAACCCCAGCAGACTTGTGTCTGCCGGAAAGAGAGATCCAAGGTAGGTTTTAAATCTAGGATCGAGCACGGTGGCCAAAACGTAGTGCTCTGATTTCAACAGATTGACCACCCGTGAATCCTTGTTAAGCGAATTAAGGGCTCCATCCACAAGTCCCACATGCCTAGCGGAATCGCTCTGTGTTAGCTCCTCCTTCAATGTCTCCAGCTTCTTCTGCAAAAGCCTGATGAGGGGAATGACCTGACTTAGGCTGGCAGTGTCTGAACTGACTTCACGTGTGGCAAGTTCAAAAGGTTGCAGAACCTTGCACAACGTTGAAATCATTCTCCACTGCGCTTGAGACAGGTGCATTCCACCTCCTATATCGTGGTAAGATGTATAGGCTTGAATGGCCTTTTGCTGCTCCTCCATCCTCTGAAGCATATAGAGGGTTGAATTCCACCTCGTTACCACTTCTTGCTTCAGATGATGGCAGGGCAGGTTCAGGCGTTTTTGGTGTTGCTCCAGTCTTCTGTACGTGGTGCCTGTACGCCGAAAGTGTCCCGCAATTCTTCTGGCCACCAACAGCATCTCTTGCACGCCCCTGTCGTTTTTTAAATAATTCTGCACCACCAAATTCAAGATATGTGCAAAACATGGGACGTGCTGGAATTTGCCCAGATATAATGCACGCACAATATTGCTGGCGTTGTCCGATGCCACAAATCCACAGGAGAGTCCAATTGGGGTAAGCCATTCTGCGATGATCTTCCTCAGTTGCCGTAAGAGGTTTTCAGCTGTGTGCGTATTCTGGAAAGCGGTGATACAAAGCGTAGCCTGCCTAGGAAAGGGTTGGCGTTTGCGAGATGCTGCTACTGGTGCCGCCGCTGCTGTTCTTGCGGCGGGAGTCAATACATCTACCCAGTGGGCTGTCACAGTCATATAGTCCGTGGTTAAGTGGACATTGGGTACAACTGCATTTTTTAGGACACTGGTGAGTATTTTTCTGAGGTCTGTGTACATTTTCGGTATCACCTGCCTAGAGAAATGGAACCTAGATGGTATTTGGTACCGGGGACACAGTACCTCAATCAAGTCTATAGTTGGCTCTGAAGTAATGATGGATGCCGGAACCACGTTTCTCACCGCCCAGGATGCCAAGGCCTCAGTTATCCGCTTTGCAGCAGGATGACTGCTGTGATATTTCATCTTCCTCGCAAAGGACTGTTGGACAGTCAATTGCTTGATGGAAGTAGTAAAAGTGGTCTTACGACTTCCCCTCTGGGATGACCATCGACTCCCAGCAGCAACAACAGCAGCGCCAGCAGCAGTAGGCGTTACACTCAAGGATGCATCGGAGGAATCCCAGGCAGGAGAGGACTCGTCAGAATTGCCAGTGACATGGCCTGCAGGACTATTGGCATTCCTGGGTAAGGAGGAAATTGACACTGAGGGAGTTGGTGCGGTGGTTTGCGTGAGCTTGGTTACAAGAGGAAGGGATTTACTGGTCAGTGGACTGCTTCCGCTGTCGGCCAAAGTTTTTGAACTTGTCACTGACTTATGATGAATGCGCTGCAGGTGACGTATAAGGGAGGATGTTCCGAGGTGGTTAACGTCCTTACCCCTACTTATTACAGCTTGACAAAGGCAACACACGGCTTGACACCTGTTGTCCGCATTTCTGTTGAAATACTTCCACACCGAAGAGCTGATTTTTTTGGTATTTTCACCAGGCATGTCAATGGCCATATTCCTCCCATGGACAACAGGTGTCTCCCCGGGTGCCTGACTTAAACAAACCACCTCACCATCAGAATCCTCCTGGTCAATTTCCTCCCCAGCGCCAGCAACACCCATATCCTCCTCATCCTGGTGTACTTCAACACTGATATCTTCAATCTGACTATCAGGAACTGGACTGCGGGTGCTCCTTCCAGCACTTGCAGGGGGCGTGCAAATGGTGGGAGGCGCATGCTCTTCACATCCAGTGTTGGGAAGGTCAGGCATCGCAAACGACACAATTGGACTCTCCTTGTGGATTTGTGATTTCGAAGAACGCACAGTTCTTTGCTGTGCTTTTGCCAGCTTGAGTCGTTTCATTTTTCTAGCGAGAGGCTGAGTGCTTCCATCCTCATGTGAAGCTGAACCACTAGCCATGAACATAGGCCAGGGCCTCAGCCGTTCCTTGCCACTCCGTGTGGTAAATGGCATATTGGCAAGTTTACGCTTCTCCTCCGACAATTTTATTTTAGATTTTTGAGTCCTTTTTTTACTGATCTTTTGTGTTTTGGATTTTACATGCTCTGTACTATGACATTGGGCATCGGCCTTGGCAGACGACGTTGATGGAATTTCATCGTCTCGGCCATGACTAGTGGCATCAGCTTCAGCACGAGGTGGAAGTGGATCTTGATCTTTCCCTAAATTTGGAACCTCAACATTTTTGTTCTCCATATTTTAATAGGCGGTAGTCCACGGCTGTGGCTATCTCTGTGTCGTAAGTGCTCGTCCATAATTGTATACCTACCTACCTGTGGTGGGGTTTTTTTTTCTATCTTCTTCATACTAGTAGTTTAGGAGTCTGCTGACAGTGTCCACCAGGTCCGTCATTATATTATATACCTACAGTAGTAATATATTTAGTATATTATCTATACTAGCAGACGCAGTACGGTAGTCCACGGCTGTAGCTACCTCTGTGTCGTCAGTGCTCATCCATAATTGTATACCTACCTACCTGTGGTGGGGGTTTTTTTTCTATCTTTTTCATACTAGTAGTTTAGGAGTCTGCTGACAGTGTCCACCAGGTCCGTCATTATATTATATACCTACAGTAGTAATAGTATATTATCTATACTAGCAGACGCAGTACGGTAGTCCACGGCTGTGGCTAACTCTGTGTCGTCAGTGCTCGTCCATAATTGTATACCTACCTACCTGTGGTGGGTTTTTTTTTTCTATCTTCTTCATACTAGTAGTTTAGGAGTTTGCTGACAGTGTCCACCAGGTCCGTCATTATATTATATACCTACAGTAGTAATATATTTAGTATATTATCTATACTAGCAGACGCAGTACGGTAGTCCACAGCTGTAGCTACCTCTGTGTCATCAGTGCTCGTCCATAATTGTATACCTACCTACCTGTGGTGGGGTTTTTTTTTCTATCTTCTTCATACTAGAAGTTTAGGAGTCTGCTGACAGTGTCCACCAGGTCCGTCATTATATTATATACCTACAGTAGTAATATATTTACTATATTATCTATACTAGCAGACGCAGTACGGTAGTCCACGGCTGTGGCTATCTCTGTGTCGTCAGTGCTCGTCCATAATTGTATACCTACCTACCTGTGGTGGGTTTTTTTTTTCTATCTTCTTCATACTAGTAGTTTAGGAGTCTGCTGACCTGACATCTTCTTTCCTTATATGCGGTTATGCCTCCGCCTCCTGCCGTCCTACTGACTGCTTCTACGGGCTGCCACTATTATGTCTCCGCCTTTTCCCCTGTCACACGGCCCGTCACTCACTCTGTGTCTGTCTCCCTCATGGGCCAACGCGATCCTCGGCATGTGCACACCGCTCGCCCCGCGGCTTTCTACTCCGCTTGACTCTGGCTCAGTCTCCCCTGCACAGTCTCCGCTAGGTCCTAGTGACCCACATATTCCCCAATTAGGTACACAATAAAGACCATCCTCCCAATAGTGTTAGTGACCCTGAGTTCAGTTAATAACCCCCAGTGATACCCTCCTGAATGAAATCAGTTCAGTCTCTAGTCCTGGGTATCACAAGAATAGCGAACGAAAGATTAGCAGAACTGCTAGTAATAAATAATTCCTTGCAGTTTCTAAGTAGCTCCAGACCTACTCACAGATTGCGATCAGCTCAGTCCGTTTAGTTCCTGGTTTGACGTCACAAACACACCCAGCGCTCGGCTAGCCACTCCCCCGTTTCTCCAGACACTCCCTAATTTTTCCATGACACGCCTGCGTTTTTTAGCACACTCCCTGAAAACGCTCAGTTACCACCAAGAAACGCCCCTTTCCTGTCAATCACTCACCGATCAGCAGAGCGACTGAAAAGCACCGCAGGATCCACAGCAAATCTACTAAGTTTTAATTAACTAACTAAGCGCATGCGCCCTGCGTGCCTTGCACATGGGCATTTTGCAGCAAATCGCAGCATAGCGAAAATCGTCAACGAGCAAACAACTCGGAATGACCCCCTGTGTACCATTTGTTTCAAATGCTTTATTTATTTTTTTCCCCATTTGCACAATTACATGGACTTTCTGGAGGAATTTTAGGTAAATCAGAGGGCGTGGCTGACAAGTCTAGAGAAAATGAATGCCTCTGCTACAGATAAAACAATCTCAAGCACACACTCTAATGTGACAACAGTCAGAAAACACCTGTCATGATTCAACAGAAGGTGACCTAGCTGATAGACAAGTATCACACATCACAACGAGAAAGAAGGACATCCTGAATAGAGAGGCAATAGCAAGATTCATGGATTCAAGATCAGGACAGAGTAAAGAGAAGGTCAAGATCTGGCAAAAGTTCGAAGTGGGGCCCGCGCTTCACAGTATGCTAAGAGCGTAGAGGGGCAGGCAGGCTTGCTGGCCCACCCTCATTTGCCCTGGACAGATTGGCTGGTCTGCCTGGTTGGCTATAGCGTGGGTCAGTGGTAGAGGGATCTATATTCATCTAGAAAGTCATAAAGTCTATGCACTCCGCCATTTTGACTGTGACTATGACGCCCCAGGAGGCCTTTATACACATTTGCTGCATGCGTACTCACGCAGTCTGCATCCGCACACAGAAGGCCCTTCCAGGGCTATCACTACTTAAAGGCTGCTCAGAGGCATTCCCAACCCTTTGCTAGACCTGCCATGGTTGTTGTGTTATGGTATATATAAAGCTTCTTCAGTCATGTGTATAGAGGAAGTATTATAACAAATAATGATTGGTGGACAGTTACACTGTCAGCCATTTTAATGAAGGCAGCCAATGACAACATAGCAAAGTGTATTTGTGATGGGCTGGCAGCTGGGGGACATCCTATGCCCTATGGGCCCAACGCGGCCATACATGCCACGTATGCAGAAGTCCACACGTCCTTCCATTTAAACAGCAGCCAGTATTTTCTGCAGCTTGAATGCCGGTGGTCTGACTCACAGAGGAGGCAGCCGGCCCTTTTGGCGCAATTGAGGCATCTTTTTGCCAGGGTCACATGTTATGTGTATGTTCTGTGTATTGTAGTGTGTATGTGTAATGCAAAGGTTCTCAAACGCAGTCCTCAGGGCACCCCAATGGTCCAGGTTTTAAGTTTATCCATACTTAGCAATAGGTGCTTAACTAACACCTCAGTCAATTTGATTTAACCATCTGTGCTGAGCCATGGATGGAGATACAGTACCTAGAATCTGGACCATTGGTGTTACTTGAGGAGTCAGGACTGCGTTTGAGAAACTCTGGTGTAATGTGTTTGGAGCAGCCATTTTGTTTTCTGGTTTGTTTGTGAATTGCTGTAGGCTTGCATGTTCAGGTGCCATTTTGTGTGGGATATATTGCCAAATGTAGTGCTTAGAATACATAATAAGGCAGATCTGTAGTCAACTAAAACATTATGTTTTGTTTTCTTTTTACTTTTTCAATTAAAATTTTTAAAGGAAATGTAATTTAAAAAAATATATATATATATTTTTTTTTTAGAAAACACAAGCATACAACGGAGACACCAAGGAATACGGCAACCACCTCCACCTTCCATCCTACCATCCCCCCAATCCCTTCCAATCCTCCACCCCCAGACTCCACCCCACCCTCTTCCATCCCCCTCCATCCCCCACCCTCAGACTCCTGCCTACCCTCCCCAGAGGCAGAGGCATTTGCTGGGGGGCAGGTGACTTAGTGTTCTGCAGGCCTGCCGTCAGAAACTGGGGTGGGTTCGGGGCGGCCACGTAACATCACACATGGCTGCTGCAACCAAAAAAAAGGCTGCCCTGCGCCTGCCTTCGCAGCCTGGCTGAGGAGGCAGGGCCCAGGGGGCATCCACATGCTGGGCGGCCCCCAAAATGCGATCGCAGCCAGTTGCAGTTTTGCTAAAATAGCAAAACTGCAACTGTAGCTGAAGGAGGTCCTATGTTTATCGTTATATTTGTATTAATGTTTTTTCTTCCCCCCACAATTTGTAGATGTAGAAGAAGCTGACAGAAAACAGGTCATCCAGAAACAGCTGCTGATTATTCAGCAAAATCTGGCAGCCATGACGTCAGCCATTTCTGTTTTAATTAGTTAATTAAGTAATTAAATAATTAATTAATATAATTAATTTTGTTATTTCATTTGAAAAAGGTTTACAGTTAATTAATGTCATTTTTTAAGTAAAGTATTTTAAAAATATTGTGTCTGTGTTTATCTATCTATCTATCTATCTATCTGTCATACAGCATGTAGTAAAACATTTACGTCTACAGAACAATTAAGCCCTCAAACTAATTTGTTCTGTTTGATTCCTTAATTGTTTGGTTACACCTAATTAAGAAGTTACATTGGTTAAAGGGCCTATCTCAGATCTGATCGCTCGCTAGCAGTTTTTTGCAGTCCAGCAAGCAGATAGTCGCCGCCTATAGAAGAGGGTATTTTAGCTGTGCGAGTGTGCGAACGCATGTGCAGCCGAGCGGTACAAAAAATCTTTGTGCGGTTTCGGAGTTTCCCAGGACTTACTCAGCCGATGCCATCACTTCAGCCTGTCTGGGACCGGAATTGACGTCAGACACCCGCCCTGCAAATGCTTGGACACGCCTGCGTTTTTCCAAACACTCCCAGAAAACGGTCAGTGGCCACCCACAAACGCCCTCTTCCTGACAATCACCTTGCGATCAGCTGTGCGAATGGATTCTTCGTAATACGCATCGCACAGCAATGATCCGCTTTGTACCTCTGCGACGTGCCTACGCATTGCGGTGCATACGCATGGCCAGTTCTGACCTGATCGCAGAGCTGCAAAAAACTGCTAGCGTGCGATCGGGTCTGAATTAGGCCCAAAGAACAGTAGGATGTGAGTTAGAAAATAGTGGAAAATACACATATAAATGGTTTTGAAATTAAGGCCCTCATTCCGAGTCGTTCGCTCGTTCTTTTTCATCGCATCGCAATGAAAATCCGCTTAGTACGCATGCGCAATGTTCGCACTGCGACTGCGCCAAGTAATTTAACAATGAAGATAGTATTTTTACTCACGGCTTTTTCATCGCTCCGGCGTTCGTAGTGTGATTGACAGGAAATGGGTGTTACTGGGCGGAAACACAGTGTTTTAGGGGCGTGTGGATGAAAACGCTACCGTTTCCGGAAAAAACGCAGGAGTGGCCGGAGAAACGGGGGAGTGTCTGAGCGAACGCTGGGTGTGTTTGTGACGTCAAACCAGGAACGACAAGCACTGAACTGATCGCACAGGCAGAGTAAGTGTGGAGCTACTCTAAAACTGCTAAGTAGTTTGTGAGCGCAATATTGCGAATACTTCGGTCGCAATTTTAAGATGCTAAGATACACTCCCAGTAGGCGGCGGCTTAGCGTGTGTAACTCTGCTAAATTCGCCTTGCGACCGATCAACTCGGAATGAGGGCCCAAGTGTACTACGTTTGCAATTGCTCAAATGTGACTGCAATTTAGATATCCCAGAGCAATATTTGGAGCAGCCCCGGAGCCCTCCTTTATTTTTTTTATATTTTTCGGCAGCTTTTACATTTACTTTTTATGGGAGTTTGTTTTTTTTATTCGCAATTTTATTTATTTTTTTGCAATTTTTGATACGATCGCAGCAATAGCGATCAACTCGGAATAACCCCCAGTATGGTAAGCCTACTCATTAGGCATTCACCCACAGGACAGCCAAAGCAATCCTTCTGTCCTTCTAATTTCCCCAATCTCTCACTGATATCCTTTTATATACTATGCCCTCCCTTCTTACGTGCCTACAAAATAAAAATGAGCCGTCTTATCACCTATGCGAGAACCCAATATATCACTCATTAAAATCTGATCCTTTTCTCTGTTGCATCTCGGTTTTCTTACAGCTTGTTTCCAATAATTAAAATAAAAGAATAAAAAATAAAAAAATAAAATGAGACTTAATAACCCGATGCAATATACTCTGGTATAAATATCACTTAGTGCCTGATTGTGAGGAAGCCGCATGTCTACGACTTTGCTGCATAGTCCTTCCCTGGCGTACATCCGTGCCTGTCAGTGTCAGGTGGTGAGACATGCCACAGCACAGATTGCCACAAGGCAGGGGGTGCTATTTAGCGGTGCCTGTCAATATTCTGTTTTACTCATTCTCCCTTGTGGCATCTCCCTGGTCAACTCTCCCTCTGTCTGGCCACCTCTTCAAGCACCTTCAGTTACAGCCCCCATTATTTAACACACAATTCAATATCCTGTCTTACCTGGGACTCAAACCCATCACCTCACACATTGCAGTCAGACACCAAATAAGTGCCAGGCATTCCAGACAGACAAGTAATTTACACGTAGACCCCAACAATGTATAAGTTCATGAACTGATCACTCCCTAGTGTTCTCTAGTATTTATAACACTTTGCATTTCAAAAATATCCTGTCCCCAGCTCATGTAGTGATTAAATTCAACAGCATTACTGCTCTTACAGTAAAGAACCCTTATCTAAAGTACACTGATGTGGAAACTGTCTTTAAACCATTTGCTATTGATAAATTTATGTCTATTTGGTCCTTGGTTCAAACAGTTCAGTCTTTGTCGTGACATATTTTATATTTACACACAGTAATGATGTTACCTATAAAGTTATTTAAAGTTTATTAGTTACACTTTCAATGCATATTCTCACTTAACGATCTTTGGGACTAGACTAGGATAAAACCTGACACTTTCTGGAGGGTATACATTTTATAAACTGTTGCTCCCCTAGTTGTGTGGGTTGCTGAGGTCAAAGGGATTTTCAGTACTTAACTAGAAAGACATGGGAGCGCAATACTGTATCATAAAATGACAGTTTTAATAAAACACATTAATAATATACATTAAAGATAATAAAATACAATATAACAAAGATAAAAATTATATTTAAAAAAAGTACTAAATTTAGGATAAAAATTAAAACAATATTCAATTATATAATACCACAAAAATGTTAATAGTTTATTGCATTCATTTTTATTTTACATTTAGATTTTTTTTTATATATATATTATATTTTGCATGTTATATTGTATTGTATTCTTTTTTATGTACATTATTAATGTGTTGCAATAAAACTGTCATTTTATGATATTGCGGGCCCATGTCTTTCTAGTTATGATCTTTGGAACCGCCTCTGAAAAATGAATCTTTGCCCAGGTTTGCAGATCTGGGAATCCATTTGAATACGGGTTTAGTCCCTGCTGATCTGATTCTTTAGTTTTATTAAAAACATAAGTTTTGCTGGCAATCTGTGATAAATTCAACCATTCAGTATCTGCTAATCCCTGTCCTGCTTTTGGTTTATCTGGAAAAGGATGACCAAATTAGGTCAAAATCACCTCCTACTTTAATATAAGAAGACATTCTGAGCGAGAGCCAGTTAGGGTCCTGGCTCCCTACTTTAAGACGGCATGGCCAAATGGAGTGTGTGTGGCCCTGACCAGGGCTTAAAGTCGTCCTGGTGAGGTGGTGGAACTCATGGAGGAGGACCATGGAGGCATCAGGACCTGAGGAAGTAGTAGGTGGCTGCAGCTCATCAGCAACTTTAGTGCCGCCTGTATCATCGATTGACGCATATGATGGGGTGGGCTTTTCTGTTGGAATTACTGTGCAGGTGGTGGAACTCAGTTCCACCTCGTTCCCCTCACTTTAACCCCTGCCCGTCATGCATATCGAGCCCATACGGACATACTATACCACCATGAAGGGGGCATGCAACACAATATTGGAAATGTGGCTATGGCTCCATTGCCTGGTCCAGGTTCTTTGTACCTGCCCTTTCTCAATGCCCCTGGGTAAATAAATTGATGTGCAATGGTTTCTGTATCAGACACCGAGTCATCTCCAGAATGGGACAAAAAGTGTCATTCTGCTCACAGCCTAGCCCTATGGAGCAGAGGGCTGGAGTTATTCACCACTCTGAACATCTAATTATCTCATCCACACTTTCCCCAGCCTACGGGGTATATTTAATAAGAGTCGGGTCCATTCCGACATGCAGTTGTCGGAATGGACCCGACAACCCCTATTCAAAAGAGCGTCCAAATCCGACTGTCGGATTTGGCCGCTCCCGTTGTCCTGTCCTGCTGCTGCTGTCAGCAGCGGGGAGAGCTGTCAGTGGCGCCGGGAGAAGAGATCTGTCTGCGGCATCGGGAGGAGGTGATGTCTGTGGTGCCGGGGCGAAGGAGAGTTGTCTGCTGTGCCGGGAAAGGGGGGAGAGCAGCGGATGGGGGAGGAGAGGAGGAGACGGGGGAGCAGCGGCTGCAGCAGCGTAACAACAGGAGGCTCACGGCAGCATCAACCCGGCTCCAGCAAGCGGGACCTCGCTTGATGGAGCTGGGTGGACTCTGCCACTGGGTTCCTGCTCTCCCCGCTGCTCCCCCGTCTCCTGCTCTCAGCTCCCTCATCTCAATCCGACTTTTTTTAAAGTCAGATTGAGATTGTCGGAAACGGGGCTAAAACCTGTCGGGTTTGGCACCGCTTCCGACAATGCACGCTGATTGTGTGCATTCCGACAAGTCGGGTTTCCCGACTTCTTGGAATAAATGGGGCCGTAGTGAATAAGTCGGAACCCCTTCCAACCTAAAACTGTCGGAAGCTGCCGTCTTTCCAACAAGATGGCAGCTTCCGACAGTTATTGAATGTACCCCTAAGAGTTCAATGTCCTGACATGTTTACTAACAGCTATTTTAAGTTGCTGACAGATATTGATGTTGCAGGGAAAGCGTTGCGGCCATTCATAGTAGCTAGCACATTCAATGGGAGGACTGAATGGTCAACAGGACACCACACTTGTGGGGAGGTCCTGTTTCAGGTCATGAGTGGGGAGGTATACGGTCATTAGGACGAACACACTTAGGTCGACACTCATAAAGTCAACCACTATTGGTCGACATGCATTAGGTCGAAACAGCCACTAGGTCGACATGTACTAGGTCGACATGGAAAAGGGTCAACATGAGGTTTTGTTTTTTTTTTAATGCATTTTTTGACCTTTTTCATACTTTACGATCCACGTGGACTAGGATTGGGAATAGCAACCTGGCACCTTGCCCGAAGCATGGCGAGTGAAGCGAGCCATTTGAGGGGACACGGGCACCAATTGGGTTTCCCCTTTACTTTACGCAGAAAACGACACCATAAAAAGTAAAAAAAAAAACTCATGTCGACCTTTTTCAATGTTGACCATGTTCATGTGGATCTGATGACCGTGTCGACCTAATGACCAATAGTGTTCGACCTAATGACTGTTGACGTAAGTGTGGTGGACCTAATGACCCATACCCAGTTGGGACCGGATTAAACTTTAGATGGCCCCTGCACAGGTGTCCTGGGACCTGTGTCTTGCCTGATGTTTTGGAGCCATCATTCAAAATGAGTTACCAAATAAAAGCTGTGGATGTATTTCACCATTCATCAGTTTTGTAGCTGTGAAATGTGGTGATATACAAAAGGGTATTGGCCATGATCTAACTTTCCACCATGGTTCAGTATATTAGTAGAATGGTGTGAATGCTGTAAATAACTAAGCAGATATTAAAGTTACAGAAGTCTGTATTGAAGACTGCTGAGCGAGAGAAGATCCGCTTGGACTGTGTTGCATGAAGTAAGAGCTGTGCGTTCATATGTGTTCCACATGATAGACGTCAACTCAACTCACCTGCGGCTCTAGTGGAAAGGTCTGACTGGCTCCTGTGACGTCCCCAGGTCGGCTGTCCAGCATATAGGCAGAGTACAGAGGGTATCGTTAACCCTTTTGTTCCAGCAATGCAAAGAAAGGATTGTTGTAGTTCCCATACATCTGGCAGATACTGGTGGAGGAACCTGATGGACTGGTGAGACCTAAAGGGGGGGCATATTAACGTAGAACTGACCACATTAGATATTGAAGTTTGAGCTCACTTTGCCCAAGGTTGCATGAGCCGGAGCCAAAACTAGAAAGAGTTGGGAGATCATGACGGTGGGGTCCAGGAACTTTGTGATGCCCTCAAGCCTGGCGTGTAGTCCCTTAGCTGCAAAGCCTTGCAAATGGTCTGAGCAGTAACTCAGCCAGTGCTTATAGGTTATATACTCCATAGCATGCGTGTGTTGTGTTTCCACAGCACATGTATGGCGGGAGGTTCCGGAACGCCGTTCCTGATTACGTAATTTTTCAAAAGAGCTTCAGGAACGGCGTTTCGAAGCGTTCCACCAGAAAAATGGCCCTGATTATATAGCATCATCCACACACACACACACACACACACATGCACACACACACCAGTGACCCTGTATACTATTCTGTATACTGTTAAATTCCATCATCTACAGTATACACACACACATTCTCTATATACACATTATACTGTTTATCATCTATACAGGCTGACTGACACATACGTCACTGACTCTTACTGTATACTATGCTGTATTATTATATGACATCATCTATACATACTAATTCTGTATACACACGCTATATATCATCTTTACAGGCTGACTGACACAGTGCAACACACTGACATACTGGTGACCTCGCACACACTGTCACTTTCTGTACTATTTTCCATTACATATACACATTATGTCATATATGTATAGTATATCCTCGTATTATAATTAGACTATTCAGTGAAACACTGGCCTACTGTGGGAAGAGGGTAACATATTCCAACTCATAATCCATAACCTCTGCGACCATAGCATGAAAACTGGAAATAATTCCACTCTCACAATATTGGAAGAAGATTTATTGAGCAGGCATTGCACACTTTAACTGCAGTTGTTTTGGAATAGCGTCACGCTGACTCCCAGAAGGGATCTCAACTTGGTCTGGAGGTTGGCAATAGTGATTCCAGACTCTACCGTGTTGGCATTATTTGGTGACAGGGACCCTTCAGCTCTGATTGGCTGGTTGTTGTTGTTCAGGCAGCAGAAGGCGTTCCAGATGTGACTGGGAATGTTGACTCTTTGGACGCCGTTGACCGCAATCCAGTTGTTTCCTGGCACCACACCGGTTATCACATACATCCTGCCACAGGTGGCCGCAATATCCCTCACTCTCTTCTCATTGGCTCTCCAAGCTCCGCTGTTCAGGGACCCATACATGGGCGCTACGTTGGTCAGGGTATAGGTGACCAGTTGCCCGGGCCCATCAGGGTGGTCAGCGTTGGGGTTTAGGTGGCCCTTGTGGTAGTTACTTCCTGTATAATCGGAGTTGATGGCTTGGTTGTTTTTTATGAGGTCAACAGGAACTCCGGAGAGGCCGAGGTTGCGGATAGCTGTTTCCGTCTGAGGCTGAAGGGTTATTTGCTGGGGAAGCCTGGTGTCCACCAGCTGCAATACACAGAAGTCACAATGAATGGACATTGTCATTATATAAAGCCTATCTATCACTTACTGGGTATCTGGATGATAGAGCTCCACTGTCTAGTCAGTCAGTAAGTAGACATCATATGGTTGACGTACATTAGGCTGACAGGTGCAAAAGGTCAGCAGGGTCAGAAGGTTGACATGACAATGGTTGACACACAAATGCTCGACATATGTTTTTTTGGGGGTTTCACATGTTTTCCCAACATTTGTTTTATTTACTATCTACGTGGACTATAATTGGGAATAGTAGCCTTGTCCGTAGCATGACGAGGGTGTATGTTACTACTGATGGTGGTCACAGATCATGAAATATACAAGAAGTGGCAAACTCCCCCTTCCCCCGAAACAAATGTGTTGACCATTTATGTGTTAACCATTGTTATGTCAACTTTTTGACCCTGTCGACCTTTTGTACCTGTTGACCTTAACCACTGTCAACCTTTTGACCCTGTCGACCTAATGCATACCGATAATATGGTGTCTACCTATTGACTGTCTATCTAGACAGTGTAGATCTTCAGTGATGCTAGCCAATAGTCCCTCAGTGATATATGCTAGCCAATAGTCCCTCAGTGATATGTGCTAGCCAATAGTCTCTCAGTGATATATGCTAGCCAATAGTCTCTCAGTGATATATGCTAGCCAATAGTCCCTCAGAGATATATGTTAGCCAATAGTCCCTCAGTGATATATGCTAGCCAATAGTCCCTCAGAGATATATGTTAGCCAATAGTCCCTCAGAGATATATGTTAGCCAATAGTCCCTCAGTGATATATGCTAGCCAATAGTCCCTCAGAGATATATGTTAGCCAATAGTCCCTCAGAGATATATGTTAGCCAATAGTCCCTCAGTGATATATGCTAGCCAATAGTCCCTCAGAGATATATGTTAGCCAATAGTCCCTCAGTGATATATGCTAGCCAATAGTCCCTCAGTGATATATGCTAGCCAATAGTCCCTCAGTGATATATGCTAGCCAATAGTTCCTCAGTGATATATGCTAGCCAATAGTCCCTCAGTGATATATGCTAGCCAATAGTCCCTCAGTGATATATGCTAGCCAATAGTCCCTCAGTGATATATGCTAGCCAATAGTCCCTCAGTGATATATGCTAGCCAATAGTCCCTCAGTGATATATGCTAGCCAATAGTTCCTCAGTGATATATGCTAGCCAATAGTCCCTCAGTGATATATGCTAGCCAATAGTCCCTCAGTGACATATGCTAGCCAATAGTCCCTCAGTGATATATGCTAGCCAATAGTCCCTCAGTGATATATGCTAGCCAATAGTCCCTAGAAACTGTACAAAGGAGGGCAACTAAAATGGTGCATGGCCTACATCACAAAACATACCCAGAAAGACTAAGAAATCTCAATATGTATAGTTTGGAGCAGAGAAGGGAAAGGGGGGACATGATAGAAACTTTCAAATATATCAAGGGTTTTAACAAAGTCCAGGAGGGAAACATTTTCCAAATGAAGAGAAGCAATAGGACACGAGGACATGCACTGAGACTGGAGGGGGGGAGGTTCAGGGGAAATTTGCGGAAAAATTATTTCACGGAAAGGGTAGTGGACAAGTGGAATAGCCTCTCATCAGAGGTGGTAGAGGCTAAGACAGTAGATCAATTTAAACATGCATGGGATAGACATAAGGATATCCTTACAAAGAAATAAGGATCAAATAAGGTTAGAGATAAAAATAATATAAAAAAAAAAGGGGGGGGGGGCAGACTAGATGGGCCAAGTGGTTCTTATCTGCCGACAAATTCTATGTTTCTATGTTTCTATATATGTTAGCCAATAGTCTCTCAGAGATATATGTTAGCCAATAGTCCCTCAGAGATATATGCTAGCCTATAGTCCCTCAGAGATATATGTTAGCCAATAGTCCCTCAGAGATATATGCTAGCTAATAGTCCTTCAGTGATATATGCTAGCCAATAGTCCCTCAGTGATATATACTAGCCAACAGTTCTGGGACACACAGCAGCTGCACTCCCTGCACCTATGGTAGCTACACCCCTGTATATAATACATGTAACTGTGACAGGGAAGGTGGCCCCTCTCAGCTCTGGGCCCCATAGCAGCTATACTCCCTGCACCTATGGAACTACACCCTGTATTAATACATGTAACTGTGACAGGGAAGGTGGCGCCTCTCAGCTCTGGGCTCCATAGCAGCTGCACTCTCTGCACCTATGGTAGCTACACCCTGTATATAACACATGTAACTGTGACAGGGAAGGTGGCTCCTCTCAGCTCTGGGCCCCATAGCAGCTGCACTCCCTGCACCTATGGTAGCTACACTCCTGTATATAACACATGTAAATGTGACAGGGAAAGTGGCCCCTCTCAGCTCTGGGCCCCACAGCAGCTGCATTCCCTGCACCTATGGTAGCTACACCCTGTATATAACACATGTAACTGTGACAGGGAAGGTGGCTCCTCTCAGCTCTGGGCCCCATAGCAGCTGCACTCCATACACCTATGGTAGCTACACCTCTGTATATAACACATGTAAATGTGACAGGGAAGGTGGCCCCTCTCAGCTCTGGGCCCCATAGCAGCTGCACTCCCTGCATCTATGGTAGCTACGCCCTTGTATATAACACATGTAACTGTGACAGGGAAGGTGGCCCCTCTCAGCTCTGGGCCCCATAGCAGCTGCACTCCCTGCACCTATGGTAGCTACACCCTGTATATAACACATGTAAATGTGACAGGGAAGGTGGCCCCTCTCAGCTCTGGGCCCCATAGCAGCTGCACTCCCTGCACCTATGGTAGCTACGCCCTTGTATATAACACATGTAACTGTGACAGGGAAGGTGGCCCCTCTCAGCTCTGGGCCCCATAGCAGCTGCACTCCCTGCATCTATGGTAGCTACACCCTGTATATAACACATGTAACTGTGACAGGGAAGGTGGCCCCTCTCAGCTCTGGGCCCCATAGCAGCTGCACTCCCTGAACCTAGTAGCTACACCCTGTATATAACACATGTAACTGTGACAGGGAAGGTGGCGCCTCTCAGCTCTGGGCCCCATAGCAGCTGCATTTCCTGCACCTATGGTAGCTATTCCCTTGAATGTACTGCTGATGTAAAATAAGTAAGAGAAACAGAATTAGCCTGCCATGAAACAGTGAAAAGAAGCCATGCAGGCAGGTGTCACATTTGCACCACTGATTGGCCAGGTGCATATAGTGTATGACATTTTCCTGTGTGCACAGGTGCGGCAGCTGTCAGACAGACGGTTATTTTCTGAGCTGGTTTGCAAGTGGGCAAGTCAATGTGTAGCATACTTACCTACCTGACCCTCTCCATGAGGGAGAAAATGCTCTGTTCCTGGACTTTCCTGGTAATGTATGATTGCCATCACCTGTGGTGAAACACCTTTCTTATCAATTCACTAGCTCACCACGGGTGATGGCAATCATACATTACCAAGAAATTCCAGGAACAGAGCATTTTCTCCCTCATGGAGAGGGTCAGGTAGGCAAGTATGATGTGTAGTGAAAACAAGTACTGCAATGGTGAAAGTGACAGCACTTTTATTACATGGTACATAGGTCCTAATTCAGTAAGGACAGCCTATGCAGTGGCATCACGAGGGGGGTGCAGGGGGTGCGGCCCGCACCCAGGTGTCACCCTTCAATAGGGTAACATCTAAAAGGGCTGCATCCCCGCACCCCCATCCCATTCACATCCGCAGCGGCAGCATCACCCTCCCTCCCGGCACCAAGCCCCCTCACCCCCGCCGTCTTCGGACGCGATGAGGGGCGGAGGAGCTTGATTGCCAGCCGCGCACCGCGGTCACCGTTGCTGCACTGAGCAGAGCTGACTTCGTGCACTGCGGGCGCGGCGGCGGCAACAGCAACAGATCCTTCCCCCTGTCCCCCAGCACATTGGGAGCTGCTTGCTGTTGGGAGGGGGAGAGAGGTGACCTGGCGCAGAAAGATTGAGTTTGGACTGCTGGGAGATAGGAGGAGTAGGCTGAAGAGAAAGAGTGCATAGTCTCATGGTGAGTGAATCGATTATAAGCAGGAGAGAGGGGGGAGGGATTGATGGGGGGGTGGGGGGGGGGGGAGCCGGGATTTTGCCTGAACTATTTTGTTTGTTTTATTTGGCGTTTAGTTTTAAATCTTTTTTTCCATATGTGACTTTTTTTTTTTAACATGTTTATACCAGACTTGCCTACCCACCTGCATTTAGTGGGGCGCTTCCATTTTTTACTTTAGCCTCCCGCTGCCCTGGATGCCATGCTAGTCCTCCCATTTTTACCCCATCCCTCTGTGAGTAAGAAAAGGCCATAAAGTACCAGTGTATTTTGTAATTTGTTAAAAGTAACAAATGCTACGCCGCCAATCACCTGCCTCCTCCACACCGCCGCTGCTGATAAGGTAATCATACACTGCTGCCTTTCTCTTTCCCTTCTGTATTTCGTTGCTGGCACTCTCTCTGTCACTCTCCCTGTCCCTATGTCCCTGCTGTCACTCTCCCTGTCCCTATGTCCCTGCTGTCACTCTCCCTGTCCCTATGTCCCTGCTGTCTATCTCCCTGTCCCTGCTGTCGCTCTCCCTGTCCCTATGTCCCTGCTGTCGCTCTCCCTGTCCCTATGTCCCTGCTGTCTATCTCCCTGTCCCTGCTGTCGCTCTCCCTGTCCCTATGTCCCTGATGTCACTCTCCCTGTCCCTATGTCCCTGCTGTCACTCTCCCTGTCCCTATGTCACTCTCCCTGTCCCTCTGTCACTCTCCCTGTCCCTCAATTGCGGCCTCATACTGTGTGGCATAATGTGAATTTTGGCTCATTCCGTGTGGCATAATGTGAATTTGGCTCATTTTGTGTGAATTTTGATCCATACTGTGCGGCATATTGTGAATTTTGGCTCATTTCATATGAATTTTGGCTCATTCCATGTGGCACTGTCTAATGCTGAAAAGAAAAAACAGGTTTAAACACAGTGGGTTAGTTATGAACTCAAGGTGCCCTGTAATGTTTAAGCTCTTTTTTTGAAAATTTAAAAAGTCCCGATCTCCGGCTCAATGTGGTCCCTCCAGGCACAATAGCAAGGTCCCCGGCAGGTATACTAGCTGTCCCTATCCTACCTCTGGGTCCTCTGGTCTGTGGGTCTGAGGACCCAGAGGTAGGATAGGGACAGCTAGTATACCTGCTTAAACATTACAGGGCACCTTGAGTTCATAACTAACCCACTGTGTTTAAACCTGTTTTTTCTTTTCAGCATTAGACAGTGACACATTATCAAGCGCTCCATATACACATTAATTATACTATTTATATCCAATGGAGCTGCTGATTTTATAGCGCAGTACTTTTTTTCCTTTTTCATTCCATGTGGCATAATGTGAATTTTGGCTCATTTCGTGTGGCATAATGTGAATTTTGGCTCATTCCGTGTGCTATTGGCGGCCAGTAATGCAATTGCAATACAATTGTGATCGCATCGATGATTTAGGGTAACACGCCGCCATGTTTCCAATCGCAGCGTCCGCGTGTGATGTCACATGGCCGCCCCGAACTCATCTCGATTTATGACAGCATTCCCCCACAATGCCGAGTTGATAACCCCATGACGCATCGCCACCCCGTGAACTCCTCTGCCTGTCAAATCAGGCAGAGGTGTTCGCATAAGCTGGATGCGATTGCATCTTACTTTGTGAGCACGCGCCGTATGGTCCATAGCGGGGTGACACCATGAGTTACCACACCGGGTGACACCAACGCAAGTGACGCCTCTGAGCCTATGCAATACATACTGCAGTTTACTGGTGGTCTATAATAAAGAGGGCGTGATTTGTAAGGTGCAGGGACTAGTGGGGGAGTTGGCCACTGAAGAGATAGCGGTGGCCAGGGCTGCCATCAGAAACTGCGGGGCCCGAGACTGACAATATAGGCAGCCCCCCATCCCCCCCCCCCTTTCCACTGTGTAGGAGTCAGCTTTAGAATTGCACCAGTTAACGTGTGTGTGTGTGTGTGTGTGTGTGTGTGTGTGTGTGTGTGTGTGTGTGTGTGTTTGTGTTATATACACACACACATGCATAAATGCATACATACATACATACATGTGCCGCTGTCGGTAGTGTTAAATCTGTTACTTATATTTCAATAAGAGTTTTTAATGTAACCAGGACACAGGTGTGACAAACCAGGTAAGTATCGGGTTTGGACGGATATAATGATTGGTGGAGTTACCTTTTTATTCCTGCCGCCTGGACCTTTAGCAGTATAGAACTTTGCTGAGAGGTGTGTTTGACAACTCCTAAGAAATAACCGTTGCCTTTAGTTGCTTAGAATTAATTTAAATTTATTGATATTGCAATGGTGCTTAAGAAATTCCTTGTAAGTTAAATAAGTATTAATTCAATAAACCATCACAATACGGTTTCATTGTCAACAGAATAATTAACTTTACAGTTAGTAACCGTGTTTATTACACTACTCCGTGCTGTCAATTCCGCCTGTAACAAATGGATACCCAACTTTCTCTAATAACATGCCGGTTATAAGTGAATACAAGCATAAAATATTTGGTAAAACTCTAACAGACCAGTATTGCTGGTTAAACGTACATACTACTACTTTGTAAGATTAGTACATGAATCACGTCCCCGGTACTCCCCAAGTCTGACTTCACAATGCAGTTCAATTGGGTACTACTTTTATCATGTTAATTGAACTTGTCCTTAACGATGGACGAATACAGTTACCACTTTAATATGGGTGACGTCCCTCAGTGGATCTATCACAATTAATTCCCGTCCAAGCTATAGTCTCTCGTTCAGAATTTACTGTTGAGATCTGTAAAACGCCCTGTGAGTGTCTTAATGAAGGTATGTATAATACCACTTTTACACTCGCACTCCCGGGTCACTCCCGGGATGCTTCCCGGGATGCGTCCCGGGATGCCTTCCCGGGACTGACCCCTTTCACACTGCACTAAGACCTGGGATCGACCCGGGACAGCCCCATTTACACTGATCCCGGGATATCCCTGCAAATGCACATGTGTGTCATTAGAAATGGCCTTTTCTGGCTCACATTGATGAGGTCACACTAGTCAACAAAGGGAGGGGTGGTGCCTGCTCACACCATTGCTGCAGTCATGGCCGACGGAGTACCAGTGTGTATGCCTGAGCTCATGATTCTTTCTGCTTTGCAGATGTTTCATACAGCCACTGACAGCATGATGCAGCTTATCACACTGTGCAGTATACTGCACATATATTTTATGAGGAGGAGGAGGGCGCAATTTATGCTGGATAGGGCTGCTAGTCGCCGCCAATATTTGCGCAGGAGGAGAGCCTTCATATCATCCAGGATGAGTATCATACTGAGCGTGAGTATGGGCCCTAACCGCTCATTTTGGTCCAGAGATCGCCGGCACGGAGAAGCCTTTATGAGGACCGTGGAAGCTTACCAGGATGAGGAGTGGATGGCTAACTTCCGTGTGTCTCGTGCAACCTTTAACTACATCCTGGAATTACTTACCCCAGCACTTGACATGCAGACCACCAGGCTTAGGAGACCCATCGAGGCACGCAGGAGATTAGCTATTGCATTGTGGTGGTATGCTACCCCAGGAGAGTACCGCTCAGTCTCATGCTTGTTCGGTGTTGCAATCTCCACCTGCTGTGTCATAGTCCACCAGGTGACTTAAGCAATTGTATCTACCTTATACAAGCGCTTCATATCTCTACCACAAGGACAGCGCTTACAGGATACCATCATTGGATTTGTGAAGCGAGGCTATCCGCAGTGTGGAGGAGCGATTGATGGGACACACATCCCCATTATTGCCCCACGTGACAACCATGCTGACTATTTTAATAGGAAGGGCTGGCACTCCATTATATTACAGGCTGTTGTGGACCACAAATATTGGTAAGTGTTTATTTTTGGGGTGGTGGGATGAGTTGCATGTGTGAGTTTTACATTCTAATTGTTTTCAATTTTACTGTTCTTTAGTTTCCTAGATGTGTTTATTGGCTGGCCAGGCCGATCTCATGACTCCCGAGTTCTTGCCAATTCTGACCTGTACAACATCGTAGAGGAGAAGCAGGGAGGCTGGCTGTACCCCAAAGAGTGTGCAAAGATTGTGAATGGGGTGGAGATCCCTGTCCACATCATCGGGGATGCTGCATACCCTTTACACCCCTGGATTATGAAAGGCTACACCCAACAGGTCCAGTTAACCCCAGAGCAACAAACCTATACTCACACCCTGAGTTCAGCAAGGATGGTGGTTGAGAACGCCTTTGGCAGGTTAAAAGGAAGATGGCGTTGTTTGATGAAGCGCAATGATGTGGACCTTATGAATATGCCTAATGTAGTAGCTGCGTGCTGTATACTGCACAACATCTGTGAACTGCAAAATGAGCTATTCCTTCCTGAGTGGACTGTGCAGGACCCTGAGGTTATAAACCCACATGTGGAAGGTGCTTTGTTTGGGACTGCCTCAAACTCCGCTGCAGAACAAATACGCCACACTATTACGTCCAACCTTGCAGCACTGGTACAATAGTGTTTAAGAATCAGCACAACATGTTTGGTGAATGAAAATGTTTTTATTTTGTATTCCACCTTTGATCTTTGGGTTCATTATTTATGTTTTTCCAAAAAAAACACATTGCCAGCAACTGTGTATATATGCATAAACAATGTAGAGAACACTGTAAACATGGTCTACTTTACGCACAAATGGGAATGTTATGCCTAGATTTGCAAACAAGTTTTTATTGGCATAAAAAAAAAAAAAAACACTGGTAGGTTTGTAGATACAACACCATAAACCACAGTGTCCCTGCAGTATATTATCACTGTGTAAAAAATAAATAAAAAGTGCTTTAATGTAGACACTATACAAAACAGAACATAGAAAAAAATGAAGGAAGGCACAAACAGTTGTGCATAAACAATGACCACACTGTGGTTATTTAACAACAAATAACAACCAAAAAAAGCAATTCACTGTGTTTCACGGCAAATTGCGCAATACAGTAAACTCTGGGCTTGGCGCACTAGATGGTGCAGTATTTGGGGCATAGTATGGACCAGGATTAAATGATGAAAAACCCTGCTCAGGGGGGTATTGTGAGTTGTGGTGTTGGTTTGGTGCTCTTGAGGTATTGGTCATACGCTCATAGAACGCCATGTTCATTTGGTGCAATTCCCTGTGGCGGTCATACTGCTCTCTACTCATGCGTTCCTGCATTGTCATGACTTGGGAAAGGAATGCATCATGCATTTGGCGTTCTGCCTCTAGAAACCTGTCGAGCCTTGCATCCTCCTGTGCGGACATTGTAGCGTCCATCTCTCGGAGTTGGTCGACAAGGACATTTGACATGGCTTTAGCCACTTGCTCCGCTCTGTTCAATTTCTTCCTTCTAGGCGGTACGGTGTAAACTGTGAAGAGAAGAAATACAAAATGAGCGTATATAAAAATAGCAGCGTTAGCAAACATGTGTTTGTGGCATTAATCCACCTATACACTAGCTACTCTGCAACATTGAACTTTTTTTAAAAATGCAAAGCCCCCCTGCGTGGGGGCAGAAAATGCAAAGTGTGCCACCGTGCCAGCAGCGTGTTGAGCGCAGTGATCCTGCAAGGGGCTCATTAGCGCTCGCCACGCTGCCGCCACACTGGCCACTCATACTACGCACATAACCGGATGATTAACAATTGTGGATTTGTGCTATGAGTGTTAATTTCTAAACATGTACTTACTGTTTTTCTGTAAAATTGGGATGACGGCACTTTGTACAGTCCCACTGTCACTGGTCTGAGCATCCACGACGTCTTCAATGGTTGCAGTTATGCTGTCGTCGTTTCTGGATGTGTTTATGGACGGCTGGGATGATGTGTCGCTGTCCTCAGGTGTGTCGTCAATTAACAACGGTGATGATGGACAGACGTCACTGCTTGTCTGTGTCTCTTCTGGAGTGCCTTCTGTAGCAGTGTACTGTGAACTGGAAGACAGACTCACCGGACTGCATATAGCTGTGTTTCCAAAGATATTGGCGCACATGTCATAGTACTGCCAGTCGATACGGCCAACACCGCTCTTTTTCCTGTTGTTGTCATGCACCTTAAGGAAATGCTTTTTAAGAGTTTTCATTTTGTTTAACACTTGCTGCTGTGTGCGGATGATTCCCCTGGCTTGCAGCATCTTGGAGATGTTTTTATAAATGACTGCATCTTTGACTGTGCCTGTGATCTGCCTCATAATTTCCTCCTCTCCCCTAATGCTCAGCAACTCTCTCACCTCCTGGTCTGTCCAGGTCGCCATGCTGCCTTCCTCACACGCATCAAGGACGCTCCCCAGGGCTCTGAATGATGACATCATCTTTTCTGAGCCCATGAAAGCTCCAATCGGAGGCCTTTTAACAGTCCCGGGTAGTGAATCCCGGGACGGGCCCTTTCACACTACCCAGCTTCCCGGGACGGTCCCGGGTTCAACCCTGCTTTTGACCTGGGATGAAATCCCGGGATGCTCGTCCCGGGAAATTGTCCCTGTACCCATTTACACTGAGAAGAATCCCGGGATGATGCGCGTTCACGTGCAATATCCCGGGATTTTTCTGCGAGTGTAAAAGGGGTATTAGTCACTCCATTACCAAGTCACTGGTATTCCTCTCTCACTGGGTGGACATGCACATCTATGTAACTTGACGGATTCAGTTCATTCTCCTGACTTTCGGACGTATTACACTGACTCCCTCTCTTTGTTGTTAGCATAGTAGGGTAGCAGAGACTTGATTCCTGACGGAAATGTGATAGCTCTTAACTGCAATACAATCTCCTCTCCTTACTAGTTGTGTCGATTGCTGCCTCCGGACTACTATATGAACGTGTTGAATCAATGCTGAATTACACTGCAGTGTGTCTTTTACTACTTTTCAGTCTGTTTAATAAGTGCACTTATTGCTATTTGCAGGTAGCTTGTCTCTCTGTGTGGTGTGCCTGCTTGGAGTTGTAGGATTAATAAAGTTAAGGTACCTTTCCTATACTCTCAGCTGTGGCTGACTCTTTGTTTCTTTTTATTATAGATGGCTCAGCCTCCCTGGCCGTCACTCACCAACAGGCCGCTCCTCTCCTCTCCCTCTGGATCTCTGCGTCACTGCCAGACGCCTCAGCTCAGATCCTCACCACCGCCGCTGGAGGCTTGCGTCCCGGGTCACGCCGGCATGGATTTTCCGCTCACTGCTGCCGAGGGAGAGCTCACATCGCTACTGCTGCTGGGTGCCAAACACCGGGTGAGAGTCGCTGATCGCGAAGGGAGACCAAACCCTGTCCTCAAGCTCCGTAGTCTTACAGCGCTTCCCCCTGCTTCGTTAGCTCAGTCCCTCTCATCCGTTGCTCAACTGCCAACTGACCAGTCCTCACTCCCCTTCACCTCCTTTCCCCGAGTCCCCGTATCCTTCCGCCGGGACCCAACAGTTTTATTCTCGTGCAGGGCCAGTCTCTCTCCATATCCCCCATGTGCGGGTCCCCCCAGACTATTGTTCATGCAGCACAGATTTTTAGATACAATAAATTCACTGCCCAGTGGGTGACAACAATACCACTATATTTACTACCGTGGTGCACAATTATCATCTTCACAGCAGTGGGGCACCACATTCACCCCCACTTAAATGATGCTTGTCCTCATGCATCTTACTTTTCCACCAAACAGTTACAAAATGTCTTACAATTTTCCTAAATGACTGCGTATACTAATGACTTAAATCAGTGTGATACAATATCTCATGCATACTTAGAGTGGACTTACAATTGTCTAAACCGGAGTGGTTTGACTCCCCTAGTGCTTCTAACCGGCCTTTTTGAGCTTATTTCTATATTGATCTCATCCTCATTTTCCTGAACCGGTTTGGGTTCCATGACGTTCTCATTCAATGGGGTGCTTGCAGGCGGTAGGGCATCTACAACTCCTCTACTGGATGGAAAGGGCCGACTCATAAATAGTAATAATTCAACTGGATCTCGTAAAGGATAACGGTTTGCATCTTCCCAACTTTTTTTATTGCGGGAATGGTTTCTCTTTGTACACCCTCTGACATTGCTTTGGATACACATAGCTTAAGCTGATTTCGATGTACCATTATCGTTCTACCTTCAATTCCTTCTTCCTTCTTTATCTCGTAGACAACGGTGTCCGGAGTGGGAAGGTTAATTGCTATATATCGTATGAGTTCCCATTTATTATCCAATTTGTTCTTTCGCTGAGTGTTCTTTTTCCAGACCCTATCTCCGACATGTAATGGTTCAGCCAGCGCATCTCTGTTGTAATAATCCTCCTGTCTTCGATGTACTTCTTCCATCTTCCTTTCTACCGCTTCCTTCAACTTCTGCTCCAGTACCTCCACTTCCGCATCTCCACTTTCATTCAAACAAACTTTAGCCAGCTTCTCAAATTCCTGAATCCATTCACCGTGACCCAAACTAGCAGAAACAGAGACATCTGGGAATATCTTCTGCAGGATTTCCCGAGCTTCCGTTTCCCCCGTGCGCAGGGCTTGCTGCTTCTCATTGTTTTTCTTCCTTTGTTGCTCTACCGCAGATTTCTGAGATTTCACCTCCCCTAGCAGATCACTTATATATCTGTCTTTTTCTGCAAGCGCTTTTAATAATTCTTCGCTTTGAGCAACTGAGGAAACCTGTTTTAGCTGTTGATCGTGTTTTCTTTGTAATTCACAGGCCTGAATTTTCAAAATCTCATTTTCTTTTTTCAAACCCGTTAGTTCTTGAGTTGTGTCAGCCACGTTGGTCTCTCGCTCCAGTAACAAAGCCTCCATGCTCTTAATCTTCTCTTCTTGCTGCTCTACTATCCTTTGAAGATCTTGCACTCCTGTCAACGTGGAGTTTTGCTGCATTAGCTTTTGCTGGACATCTTCAATATGGATTTTCAGCTGTTTACTTTCTTTCTGTAGATCCTCAATTGGTCTTTCCTTTTCTAGAAACGCTTTCTCACGTTCATTAAACCGTTCTTCTGTCAGCTTTAATGTCTCTTCCCTGCCCTTCAACTGATTCTGAAGCTCCTGAACTTGTGCAATACTGGAGACCTGTTCAGCCTTCTCAAGCTGGCTATTTCCTAAAGCTTCCTTTAGTGCTTCAATTTCTTTAGTCAATGCCTGTACAGTATTTTCCTCATTGCTGACCCGCAGCCGCTCAGCGTAAAGCATGTCTTCCGCAGACCTTATTTTGCCATCCTTCTCATGGATAACATGTTTTAGATCTTCCACAACAGACGTAAGGGCTACCTGGTCTTTGTGATGGGCCTTAAGATTCTGTACATCCATTCTCAAAGTCGCATTTTCATCCCTTAGTGTCCTCAATGCTTCTTCTTTGTTTGCAACTTCTATGAGTCTGGTCTCCAACAACTCCTCAACCGTTTTGATTTTTTCGTCTTTCTCTTGCATGCTCTTCTCCATCTGTCCAAGCATATCTTTATTTGTCTGATCAAGAAAATGTTCCTGGAACTTCTGAACCTGCAGCTGTAACTCACTGTTCAGATTCTGTAGGGATTTGTGTTCCTCAACCTGAGACCCTGTATCTAAAAGCGCTGTCATGGCAACCCCATTGATCTTAATTTCTATCGATGGGCATGGACCCACATACTGAGGCCACCACTCTCGAGGTGCGGGACCTACTGTGGAGGGTTCTCCCGAGGGGTGGTCCCTGGCCTCCCGTTGCTGACAATTGCGTTCCACATGCCCACTCTCCTGACAGCGTCGGCAAATCGGCCTGCCTTGGTCGTCGAATCGATCTGTTGATAGTCGGCGAGAAGTCCAGGCCGCGTCTCTTCTATTGACATAACGTGTTCTCCTTTCTCCTTTCCACTCTTGTCCTTGCGACTTAGGCGTTTCCTTCAAAGCTTTAAGCTCCCGACACAGTTCCGTCATTCCCTGGGTTAATTCAGCTATCTGCCTTCTCATTACGTCTTGAGCATCAATTGTAACTGTCGACTGGTTCCCTTGTGCTACTGCCTCCAAGGTTACAGTAGATGGTCTGAGCGGGGGCGTATCCCCAAAAATCTTGATTGCCAGCTCCTTGAACTCCTGGAAGCTGCACGTCGGTTCTTGGCGTCGCAACATTTTTATTTGGCCCTTCGTATGGTCGCTATAAATTCCGTCTATGAATTGATTTATAAGAGTGTCGTCTTCCGGTATAATTTCAGTGGGTTCGCACAGTTTAATGGCTTGTAGCGCTTCTTGTAATTCTACAGCGAATTCACGTAAACCCTCTCGGGGCTGTTGCTTCCTGGCGTAGAGACGCGCCTTTAGTTCTGAAAGTGTCTTGGTATCATACATGTTAGTCATTTTCTCTAATATTTCTTTGGCAGTTTTCCTTTGTCTAGCGGGCCACGACTTCACTTCCCGTCGCGCTAGGCCTTTCAATTGCCCTATGACTATCTCAATCTTTTGAGATTCATTTAACGGGTACAACCGGAACATAGCCTCGATTTGATCCTTGAAGTCCCTAAATTCCTTTGCTCTTGTGGAAGGATCATCTCCCGAAAACGTGAGGAGCCAAGGTGCGCCAAAATAGTATGGCATGGTAATAGGGGCGGATGCGGGCATAGCGGGCCCTACCTGGTCAGATGTTTCTCCTGCACCTGATTGGGCCTGGTCATCTCCTTGAGACATTTCGTTTGATTCCACGGGGACTAACCCTGACTCTTGTACGAATCCTGTTCGTGACGCCACAATGTGACAAACCAGGTAAGTATCGGGTTTGGACGGATATAATGATTGGTGGAGTTACCTTTTTATTCCTGCCGCCTGGACCTTTAGCAGTATAGAACTTTGCTGAGAGGTGTGTTTGACAACTCCTAAGAAATAACCGTTGCCTTTAGTTGCTTAGAATTAATTTAAATTTATTGATATTGCAATGGTGCTTAAGAAATTCCTTGTAAGTTAAATAAGTATTAATTCAATAAACCATCACAATACGGTTTCATTGTCAACAGAATAATTAACTTTACAGTTAGTAACCGTGTTTATTACACTACTCCGTGCTGTCAATTCCGCCTGTAAACAAATGGATACCCAAC
Organism: Pseudophryne corroboree; assembly: GCF_028390025.1. NCBI lineage: Eukaryota > Metazoa > Chordata > Amphibia > Anura > Myobatrachidae > Pseudophryne > Pseudophryne corroboree. The sequence continues at coordinate 27,115,378 of NC_086451.1, forward strand.
TTTCTCTAATAACATGCCGGTTATAAGTGAATACAAGCATAAAATATTTGGTAAAACTCTAACAGACCAGTGCAGGGCCAGTCTCTCTCCATATCCCCCATGTGCGGGTCCCCCCAGACTATTGTTCATGCAGCACAGATTTTTAGATACAATAAATTCACTGCCCAGTGGGTGACAACAATACCACTATATTTACTACCGTGGTGCACAATTATCATCTTCACAGCAGTGGGGCACCACACAGGGAGTGTTGCATGCTTCTTTACTGGAGAAGTACAGGAAACCAAAGAACACAGAAATAGATTCATACACCAACTAATACAAATACAAAATAAGATCCGTTGGGCCCGGGATGCTGATGCCGCTGCCTGCCCGCCTCCATCCCCGCTGTTCTGCTGTTCTCCTCCGTCCTCCTGCAGCTATATTGAAAACGTCCCTCCTAAAATGTCCGCCGCCTCAGAGGAGACAGTTATTCAAGATACTAAAGGGCTCCACTAATATCTTGAATAACTGTCTCCTCTCTGGCGGCGGCCATTTTGGGAGGGAAGTTTTCAATACAGAGGGTTTTCAATGCTGGTGGGTCGGAGAACAGCGGCAGAACAGCGGGGACGGCGGCGGGCGGGCAGGTGGCTGCACGATCATCCTGGGCCCTCCTCTCTCTGTCAGAGAGGCTGGGCCCTGGACAACTGTGCCCCCAGCACCCCCATGATGGTGGCTCTGGCGGTGACTATCAATTAACTGATTAAATAGGGTAACTGAATGGTGTCGCTGAACACAGGAGAATTTGGAGGAAAGGTGGTCCCTTCAGAACAGGACTCCAACCATTGTCGGGGTCCTGTCTGAGGCCCCGGCCGTGGATGTATCTATATAATGACGAGGGCAGGATGGACCACTGCATACCCTGCACCCAATCACAAGCCAAGGGGGTGATTCAGATCTGATTGCTGGGCTGCAAACTTTGCCGTCCTGCGATCAGATAATCACCGCCTCCAGTGGGAGTGTAAATTTGCTGTGTAAGTGTGTGTACGCCGAGCTGCAAAAATCCACTGTGTGCAGTCTCTGCGCAGCCCAGGAATTACTCCTCCAGTGCGATGAGAAAGGGGTGATCGGGGCCGGAGCTGACGTCACACACCCTACCTGAAAACGGTTAGACACGCCTGCGTTTTTCCGGACACTCCCAAAAAACGGTCAGTTCCCACCCACAAATGGCCTCTTTCTGTCAATAACCTTGAGAACGCCTGTGCGATCAAATTTTTCACCCCATCCTGTCGCTGACCGGAGATGCCTTTTGTGGTTGTCCGACGCGCGTCCGTATTGCAGTGCACAGCAGCGATCAGGTCTGAATCACCCCCCTTATAACTGAACTTAACGACAACACACCGTTTTCCATAATCTCGAAACTATTACATAATCCCCCCCCACCCCCCCACCCCCATGGTGTGTTGCTAATTCGTGCGCTAGCTCCTACTGATATCTACATTATCCTGATAATACATCTACCAGAATTTAGGGGAACTATTTTATTATGTATGGTTAAGCTAAGCTCATTGGTGGTCATTCCAAGTTGATCGCAGCCAACAACTTTTTGCTGCTGCTGCGATCAACTAGTCCACGCCTATGGGGGAGTGTATTTTAGCTTAGCAGGGCTGCGATCATTTGTGCAGCCCTGCTAAGCCAAAAATATTTCAAGCAGATGTAGACCAGCCCTATACCTACTTACCCTGTGCGACGATCCCTGCGATGTTGGGGCCGGCTTTGACGTTAGACATCCGCCCTCTGTTCTCCTGGACACGCTTGCGTTTTCCTTAGCACTCCCCGAAAACGGCAGCCAACGGTCCGTATCCGCCCTGGAACGCCTTCTTCCTTTCAATCTTCTTTGCGGTCGGCTCTGCGACCGCTTCCTTCGTTAGCTGCGATGTAACTCGGGCAACGTCGCGCACTGTGGCCGCCGCGCATGCGCATTCCTGACCCATATGCACCGCAGCGATAAACCGCTGCGTGCGAACGGGTCAGAATGACCCCCTTTGTGTGATCATTTCAATGATACCACATGCAGATAGATACAGTATATGAGGTGCGGTTAGATGACATTAATGTATATTCAGCACTCTCTATTTTGGATTTTATTTGTTTCTTGTCTCAGGAACTGGTGATGACCCTCCCCTGACTTCTGCTTTGTATACAGTGCGTATTTCAATCTCCCCCAGAGAGTTAGGTTTAACTACATCCTCTTTATGGCATCTCCTCATTATTAAGCTTACCATACTGTCACTTTAAACCAGGACATAGATGAATTACACAGCTTCTGGGGCTGATTAAATGCAGGTGAAATGCAGACTTGAAGTCAACCAGCTGCAGAACCAGTGTAATACATGAGTGTCCCGGATTAAAGAGATAGTATGGGAAGTCAACTCCATACTTGCCTAATTTGGAAAACTAGAACCAGGGAGATTGCAGTAGGCTGTGCTGCTGAGGGGGTGTGTCATACTTTGCCAAAAGGGCGTGTCTAGTTCCAAAAAAGGGGCTTGTCTGTGCTTAAATGCTTTTTGTTGCAAAATATTTCTATTTAATATTAGTAACAATATATTTGGGAAAATTTTGCAAGAATTGATACTAAAATTGCTGTCTGCAATGTCTTGTTTGCAACTAAATATTCGCTGTGATATTTATTTTTTTCTCACTAAGCACAATATACATGATAAATGTGATGCCTATGCAATAAATTTCAAATGCAATTTGACCTTGTGTGAATTCTTCATCAACTAAAGAAAAATGACTAACAAAAATTCTTACAGTAATAGCTCACTAGCAGCAGCACGCTATGGATGAGTGCACACACACAGCACGGATAAGACCCTGTGTGCTGTCTCTCTCTCCTGGAAGGGGTTACATAAGGGGGGATAATGAGAGTCATCAGCAGTGACTCCAAAGCAGCTACAGCAAATCGCTGTTCTGGCAAAGAAATTCCTAAGTGTCACCCCTGGCAGAATCTAAAGAATATGGGGAGATGCGCTTTCTTACAATTTCAATGCATATTCTCACTTAACAATCTTTGGAACTGCTTCCGAAAACGTAATCTTTGCCCAGGTTTGCAGACCTGGGAATCCATTTGAAAAGGGATTTAGACTAGTCCCTGATTCTGTTTTTTTTTTTAAATCAAAAACGTAAGTTTTGCTGACAGTCTGTGATCAGTACAACCATTCAATCCCTGTCCTGTTTTTGATTTATCTGTAAAAGGATGACCAAATGAGTTCAAAACTGCTCCTGAGTGAAGGCTGATTAGGGTCATTGGGTACACACACACATGGCCGACATAAAAATTTCCTGGCTCCCAACTTTAAGACTGCATTGCCAAATGGAGTGTGTGGCCATGACCAGCCGTCCTGCATATCAGGCCCACATGGACATGCTATACCACCATGAAGGGAGCATGCCACACAATATTGGTAATGTGGCTATGTCTTCTTTGCCTGGACCAGGTTCTTTGTACCTGCCCCTTCACCCCTCAGTGCCCCTGGGTAAAAAAATAAATTTGCAGGGGTTTAGGAGCAAGGCGTCACACTAGAGTATCAGCTTTGGGCCTCCACCCTTGTCTGTATCAGACACCGGGTCATCTCCAGGACGGTACAAAAGTGTCGTTCTGTCCACAGTCCTTCTGTCCGGCAAAGAGTTATATATGGTGCGAAGCTTCAGTTTTTTAGTAGAATGTTGTGGATGCTGTAAATAACTAAGCAGGTATTGAAGTTAGAGGAGCGTTTGTATTGAAAACTACTGTGCGAGAGAAGATCCGCTTGGACTGTGTTGCATGAACTAAGACCTGCGTATTCATATGTGTTACACACGAGAGAGGTCAACCCAACTCACCTGTGGCTCTAGTCGAAAGGTCTGACTGGCTCCTGTAGCATCCCCAGGTCGGCTGTCCAGGATATAGGCAGAGTACAGAGGGTATCGGTAACCCTAGTGATACAGCGATGCAAAGTAAGGATTGTTGTAGTTCTCGTACATCTGGCAGATAGGGGCGATGGAACCTGGCAGGCTGGTGAATCCCACAGGGGGCGTACTAACGTAGAACTGACCACGACAGTCATTGAAGTTTGAGCTCACTTTGCCCAAGGTTGCATGAGCCAGAGCCAAAACTAGAAAGAGTTGGGAGAACATGATGGTGGGGTCCAGGAACTTTGTGATGCCCTCAAGCCTGGCTGGTAGTCCCTCAGCTGCAAAGCCTTGCAAATGATCTGCGCAATAACTCAGGCAATGCTTATAGATTATATACTCCATAGAATGTATGTGCTATGTTTCCACATGATAAGAATCAGCTAAACAAAATTGGACTCCAGAAGGTCGAGAACCAGGCGGCATCTGGTGAGTTCTCATCATATTGGCATAAATGCAAGGGATCAGCATCACAGGGTTCAACGGGGACAAACTGATGTTGGAGCGTCCATGTCATTTATAACTGAGCAGCAGAGGTACAAAATTTGTGCCTCTCTTGAAATGTTGGGGGTAATTCCAAGTTGATCGCAGCAGGATATTTTTTAGCAATTGGGCAAAACCATGTGCACTGCAGGGGAGGCAGATATAACATGTGCAGAGAGAGTTAGATTTGGGTGGGTTATTTTGTTCCTGTGCAGGGTAAATACTGGCTACTTTATTTTTACACTGCAATTTAGATTGCAGATTGAACCCACCACACCCAAATCTATCTCTCTCTGCACATGTTATATCTGCCTCCCCTGCAGTGCACATGGTTTTGCCCAACTGCTAACAGAAATCCTGCTGCGATCAACTCAGAATTACCCCCCCGTTGATCTTTGCCATGGCAATGGGCCGACATACATCTCTGAATTAGGCCCTAGATGCACAATTGGGATGCGGAACAGAACAAGTCACCCTGTTCAACCTCAGTGATAAATGTAACGCTGAATGACAGTGGTCTGATCAGTACCCCCCATCCCTCAACTTCAGTGCTAGCAGGTAGCCCCGACTTCCATGCAAAAAAACAAACATACCACGTCCCTTACCCCCCCCCCCCCCCACTTGCTCCTCCCAAAAACAAAATATGGAAAATAATAATGTAATTTATTCTGTTATACTTTCACACACTCATTAAAATTGACATTGCAAAATATCACAGAGAATCCATACAGTACAGTCTAAAAAACGTCAAAAAGGATCAATTACCCTACTTTTTGCCCTCCTCTCCCACCTGCTCCCGCCATAAGCATTTCTGCAGTTTTACATTTATGTGCACTCAGGGCAGTCGAGAGCCTGGCTGGGCCCAGATACTTTTCAGGAGGTGTGGCCTAATCACAGGAGGCGTTGCCATGCACCCGTAGAAAAAATACAGAAAAAATGTATTTTAAGCGCCACCATGGTTCACACTAAAGCCCACTAGTGTTTAGCGTGTGCTGGGCTGAAGAGAAGAGGTGCAGCTGCTACTGCCAGTTAAGAGTGAGGAAGCCCAGGGCCCCCACTGGGCCCCTCCATCAGACCTGGCCCCGGGTAATTTGCACCCTCCCCCCCCCTCCCCCGATCTCTCCACTACTGTGTGCACTCACAATATACCTTCGCCTTTGGAATAAACATCTAGACCTAAAATATATTCCTCTGTATTTGTACAATAAAATTGTGCTAGAATCTTTTTCATGTGTGATAATGTAAATCCTTCTCTTCCTGCTGGGCTATGAAGTATATAAACTGAATTAATTTGCTTGGTATAGCTTCACCTGCACCATAATTTGTTCAAAGTTTTTGTTTAAATACACTGGATTACTTCAGATCAAGAAAACGTCAAGAAAGTAAGTACTGGATCCTCTACACCACCAGTGGTAACACCCAGTGAGGATTGGAAACTCCTCACGCTTGACAGGAGGCATGAACTTGTGTCCACAAAGCCACGCCCCCTCAGATGGTGGCACCAGGGGCGACCCCCCCCTCCATCTAGTGGTGCCACTGTACCAGGGACGTGCGGGTACACTATGGAAAAAATTAAATGGGATCATTAGCTATTAATATTTAAATTCTGCAAATATTAATTTCGTAAAATAAGTGGTCAATTTTATTAATCATCATTGCAAAGGGGGCAATATTATTTATCAGTAGAAAGTGGGCAATATTATTATATGTCATTATTAAGGAGGAATATATATAACTATTGAGTGGGCACAATCATTTTTTTTTAGAAAGGGGACACACGCTAGTTGCTTAAAACTATGGGGGGGGGGGGGGCATTTTTCTTTTAACCCTGGTTACCTTGGCACCCAGAAACCAGGGGTAACAGGATAGGGCCAATGTTGCTTAGCTTTGATCTGAGTGCTGGGACTCAAGTACATGTTTGCTGCCCACCCATAACGTGGTGTAAATTTGCCTTAAACCACATGCAATTTAGTGGTTTATAATCCAGTGGCATGGAGGACAAAACGTCCAGTGATGTGCAGCAGTATACGGTGATTAAAAACCCATCAGCAAAGGGATATATAAATTCCCCTCATTATCCTACTACTGTAAGTGAAGGAGAGTAGAATTGACATATGTAGGGAAATATACACAGGTCAGTTGTTTTATGTATAGTATTAATTTCAGGAATATAGCGGCTGTGATATATATTAAAGACAAATAGTGGATTTATTGGTTACTTACATTACAGAAATTTCTGTCTATTTACAGCACATACTGTATACATCAGTATGTGATCTCATTGACAATGAGTGCACCAACTATATTATAAGTTTGACACCACAATACTTCTTTAACAAAATAACATTTATTCTACTGTAGATGATTATAAAAATAAATGCACATGTGTCCGATGTTCTATTCTCAAATTTCCTTTACATTGTAACTGTAAAGAACAGGGCGCAACCTTTATTTCACAGTTCTCATGATTATACATAGAATATGTTTGTGCTCTACTGTACAATACTATTAACAATAATATTCTTCATGAAATATGAAATTAATCCAATTATTAGTACACCACAAACTGTAATTTTTTCATATAATATTGTGTTACAATATTCTTTTTTTTTTTTTATTTGATTTTGATTGAGAGTTTTTACAACACATAATATAGAAAAATGGGGGGGGGGATACAGAAAGAAGAAAAGAGAACTGGGGGGGAGGGGGACAAATACACAGATACAAGGCGGCTAGGCATTCCGCATATAGAAAATTAACATGCGTACATAGACGTATATAAACACAGAAACATATATATATATAAACGTATACTAGTTAGTAAGCAAATACAACAAACATTCGAGAATAAGAAAAACGGAAGAGGATGTCAGGGGTCTATCGTGGTACCATGAGACCTATAAACACACCAGGAAGACCAGCGGGGCGAATGGTTCGTTTGACAGTTGGAGAATGATAAGCCCGCAGTCTCAAATTCATAGTGAGATTGAACCGCACGTTCAACCGCTATTACAGTTGGAATTTGAGCCGTACGCCAATATTGAGCAATCAGTAATTTAGATGAAATCAGGATACATATGACCTATCACATATTGATCGGTTGGAGTAATATAACCTGGGGATATATGAAGGAGGGCCATTTTAGGTAGTGGGACGATACGGAAACCTAATACATTAGAAATAAGAGTAAATATCGATGACCAAAAATTTGCGAGAGCTGGGCAGGACCAAAACGTATGGAGCAAAGTACCAACATTATTACAATTGTGCCAACACATGTTGGAGCTGGACGGCCAAATGAAATGGAGTCTGGACGGGGTTAGATATAGGCGATGGAGAAGCTTGTAAAAAAGTTCCACATGGGACATACATCTCGATGAATGAAAACACGTATAAAATACCCCCTGCCATTCATCTTCAGAAATCGTGCAAACAAGATCTGTTTCCCATTTCCTCAGAGAGTTCAGTTTCAGGGGGGAGTAGAGACCAATTATGAAATTGTACCAGCGACTTATACCGCCTTTAGTATCGGTCCTATCCAGTAACACTCGCAGGTGTTTAGGGAGGGGGGAAGCTCCGTGGGGAGCCGGTGTAACACTATGGAGCCAGTGCCGCCGCTGTAAATATTTGTAGAAATCCCTTTGTGGAAGGGAGAATTTAGATTGGAGCTGACTAAACTGTAAAAGGGCATTATCCTTGAATGCTCCGCCAAGCGAGGACAGGCCATGGGATACCCATACATCTAAGTTTAAATTCGGGATGAGGGAGGCTACTCCAATTAGAGACAAATCCGTTGTTGGGAGATGGACATCCTTCATTTTAGAGACCAGTTCAAGCCATGCCTTACGTGCTGATAACGCCATAGCGGAGCGTGACACAAAACGTAGACCCTCCGAATCCGGGAGCCTTAATACATCAGCTAATGGGAGCGGGGAGACTAAGCCCCTTTCTAAAAGAACCCAGGGTTTGGGGACATCTTCAACCATCCAAGCACCGGTTTGGGAAAGGATACATGCTATATGATAGGACCGAATATCAGGGAATGCTAACCCCCCTTCTGACTTGGGGAGTGACAGTGTGGTCCGGGCTAATCTGGGTTTTTTCCCCTTCCAGACATATTGAACAAACGCTGAGTTAAATTTAGCATATAAGACTTTAGGGAGCAAAATTGGAATCGTCCTAAACAGATACAATAACTTGTGGAGTACCATCACTTTTAAAGCCGCAATGCGGCCCATCCAGGTCACGTGATACATCATCCAGTCAGACAATAACAGGGAAATGTTACGTAGGAGGGGCAAATATTTACTGGATACAAGGTCCGATACCCTCGGAGTAATCTGGATCCCCAGATATTTTATACTCCTATCCTGCCAGGCATAATCATATTGAGCTTTCAACAAATGTAATTGAGTTGGAGGGAGGTTAATTGGCAATGCCTCCGTTTTGGAGGTATTCAACTTATAGTATGAGACGAGGAATACTCCTCTAAAGTCAGTTGTAGCTGTTGTAGTGATGTGTCTGGATTTATCAGAGTAAGGAGGACATCATCAGCGAACAGGCTAATTTTGTACTCACGGCCATGAACGACTGGACCTTGCACTGATCTGTTGGATCGAATAGCCTCCGCCAGGGGTTCTATCGCCAGCGCGAAGACCAACGGGGATTATGGACAACCCTGACGTGTGCCATTGGTAATTTGGAACGTAGAAGAGAGGATACCGTTCACGAAAACTCTGGCCGTTGGGCTCGAGTAAAGTGCTGTTATAGAGGAAAGAGCACTGCCTCCTATTCCCAGCCTCTCAAGGACCGCAAAGAGATATCCCCAGTGAAGCCTATCAAATGCCTTCTCCACGTCCAGCGAGAGCAAAATTAGCGGCCGCGAGGACGCGGAGGAAGACGCGGAGGAGGCATCCAACACATCAATGATCCTCCTGGTATTATCTGGGGCCTGTCTGCCCTGAACAAACCCGACTTGATCACACTTCACCAGAGTAGGGATTAGAGGGTTTAGCCTATTTGCTATCAGCTTCGCATAGATCTTCACATCAGTATTGAGGAGGGCTATCGGGCGGTAGTTGGCCACCAAAGCCGGGTTTTTTCCCTGTTTAGGGAAAGTAACAATCCTAGCCTCCAGCATTTCCGAGGGAAAGGTCGCTAATGCGGAGGCCTCATTAAAAACCGGAATAAGCACCGGGATTAACATCTCCTGGAAGCAAGTATAGAACCTATTAATATAGCCATCCGGGCCAGGGGCCTTATCCACAGGGAATGCTTTAATAACCTGTCGAAGTTTGCCTTCCGACCAGGGGAGCGACAGGGATTGAAGATCTGATGGCTTTAGACGTGGAAGGGACAATTTGTTTAAGAATGCATCAATGTCCGCAGGCGTTGGTTGAGGGGTCATAGGGTCATTCTTTAAGTTATACAGAGAAGCATAATATGTAGCAAAGGCTGATGCTATGTCCACCGGGTTTGTCACTTTTGTGCCATGCAGATTATTAATTACCTTCACCCTATCCCTCGCCGTTTTCACTCTCAGTTTCCTGGCTAGCAATCTGCCTGCTCTATAACCCTGTACATAAAACCGTTGTTTCAATCTAAACATATTCTTGTGGACCTCTGCCAGCGCGAGAACGTTCCACTCCTCACTAACCTTAAGAAGTTCCCGGTAGAGGGATTTATCTGAGGGGGCAGATTTGAGCCTGTTTTCGAGAACCGCCAACCTATTCTCCACGTCCTTCTGGAAGGCCGTCTTTTGCTTGCGCAGCCGGGCTGACGCTTGTATTGCTGACCTGCGGAGAACCACTTTGAGAGCACACCAGTGCGTAAAGACAGACGTGTTGGCCGGATCGTTAGTGGCTAGGTACATGGTGAGTGTTTGAGCAATGGAGTCCCTGGTCTCTTTATTGGAAAGGAGATGGTCGCCGAGACGCCATGGACTAAGCGGAGATCTAACTGGCAGGATAGTAGCTTTTTTAATCTGTTGGAGGGTCCATTTATCCGAGAACATCAGATCGATCCTGGAGAACGATCTATGTACCGGAGAATAAAAAATATAGTCCCTACCGGTGGGGTTTTTGGCTCTCCAGACATCGTACAATTCGTATTCGTGAGTTAAATGTCTAAACGCTGCGTAATGATCACATTTAGATAAAGCTTTCGGGTGACGGTGCTTGGATGTTTTATCTAAGGTTGGATCGAGCACCATATTGAAGTTTCCTAAAAGAAGCAGCGATCCCGTTAGGTAGGACTGGAGGACGTTACAGAATTTCCGGAGAAAGGGGATCTGTTTGGAGTTAGGGGCATAGACTACTGCTAAGGTGACGGGTTTATCATCTAGCTTGCCTATCAGTATCAAATACCTGCCATCGGAGTTAGAAAGTTGTTTAGTCAATATAAAATTACAGGATTTGGACAGTAAAATGGCCACCCCTGCCTTTTTGCTCGGGCCATTGGACATGTAACATATCGGAAACTTATTATTATGAAATGTAGGGGGGGGAGGGAACATAAAGTGGGTTTCCTGTAGGGCGACAATGTGGGCTTTTAACTTAGCAAAGTGGGAAAGCGCTAGTTTTCGTTTATTCGGGGAGTTCAGACCCTTGACATTCAGAGAAAGAATATTAATCATTGGAAAACATAATAAAATTGCACCTCGACACTGACCAGTAATGAGACACTAAAGCAAGAGCGTACATATGATCGCATGCAGAAAAACATATGTTAATACCTGTTACCTTGTGCTGTCGTGTAATGACCGTAAATTGAGAATAGGAGAAGGAAATGGGGCGGGGTGGAGCAAATAGGGAGAGAAGAGGGATTAGAAAAAGGAGACAAACCGTAGACCACCAAAAGCGGCGGCACATTGGGGGAAGTGGCAACCATAGCCGCCACCACCACTCTAATAACAAAACACAAAACAGTAGGTACGGGATACCGTACAGCAGAAACTGAAATCACTCGGCGCCCCGCCCCCGACCAAATCCCCTCGAGGACGGGACACCGAGAGAGACGCATATTCATAAAACACATAGCCTAGCCTCTACTAACTGTTACATCAAAAGAAGAAAAAAATAACACCCTGGTAATTTGGAGAACAGTTATTAAACAAACGAACCAGAAAATGAAGTACGAGTAAAAAAGGAACATAAATTTACTCACGCGTACAGACCCTACATGAGGTGATAATGTCAATTGTAGTCTGTACTTCAGTTTGCCAATAAAAGTCTCTGTTTGACAGACTTTGACAACTCGGGTCTGCCCACGGAAATAGCTGGGCCATTAAACATAAGGGATAACGATAATCATGATGATTTACGTACAGTTGACCATTCTTGAGGTATTCCGGGTGCGTTCGGGCGGTCATTGGAGATCGCCTCCAAGTTCCAGGAGACCAGAACCCGGGAGCCTTCATCAGGAGAAGTGATGATCTGAGTGTTGCCATTTCGCCTGACAATCAGACGAGTGGGGAAACCCCAGCGGTACTGAATATTTGCTCTTCGGAGAGCTCTTGTGATTGGGGCAAAGGACCTCCGGAGTGCCAGCGTAGCCGCTGACAGGTCCCCAAAGACTTGAAGATCTCCCAATATTGAGCCAGCACTATCCGTGTTTCTTGCGGCTTGGAGAACCCGTTCTTTAACATGGAAATAATGGAACCGCATGAGAGTGTCTCTGGGTGCTTCCTTCGGGGCTGAACGCGCCTTGGGTAGTCGGTGGATACGATCCAGCAGGAAATCTGAGAGATGATCTTTAGGTAATAATTTCGTGAAAAGATCAACAACAAACTCTGTTAATTCGGAATTTGACACAGACTCCGGGATCCCCCTAATCTTCACATTATTCCGTCGCGATCTATCTTCAAGGTCCCCGACCTTACCACGGAGTGCCGTCACCTCCACTTGCAGGTCCTCATGTAGAGAAATTAGGTCATTGTGGGACTTGACCACCTCTTCTAATTTGTGTTCTAGGTGGTCAGTTCGTTGACCCACCGCATCGACGGATTGCTGGTAGCCTTGTAGTGCTAATTTAAATTCCTGCGAAATGTCCGATTTGAAGGAGGCTAGGAGCTGCTTCATCGCGCCAATCGTCAAGGGGGCATCATCGCCCAATCCGGGTGGAGTGACTGAGGCCGACGGAGATAGATCGACAGGGTTATGAACTGCAGAAAGTGGTTTGGACGCCATATCTGTCATGGGCTTGCCCTTGCCTCCTTGTGATGAAGGCAACAGCTTGAAGAAGCTTACCGGGGGTACCCCGGATAATTCTTTCTGGCGTTTAGGTGGCATTCCATCTCGGAGAAGGGAGAGATCCCTGGATGTTGGAGTAAAATCATGCATCTGAATCTGCAGAGACTGGGATGCATCTTTAGACCAACAATCCCCCTTGGTGCGCCTTTAGACGCAGCCAGTGGACGCACCATCAAAACTTGTAACAGCCCCGTGCTAGCTGGGTGCAGATTCTCTGTCAGTGTATGGCCTTCAATGCGAGCGATTAACATCCAACTTCGCAACAAGTGACATGCCCACAGCAATTCCATGCCCATAAGACGTTGTATCTCCGTGTATCTAAAAAGCCACCTTCTGGTCACCGCCCGGAAACGCCCGATACATTTACAATACATTTCTCATACCATGGCCGGGATGTAATGAAGTCCTACCTCGGTGGCTGTGTGAGTCAGAGTTCAGCCGGCAATCCACACGGCCGTTGAACTTGGTCTTCACTACATACCGTCGCATGTGTACCAATGACAACTGCAGCGCTGTACATTCACCGTGTGGGACCCATGTGCTGTGTGACTTTACCAACTTGGGTGCATAAACTGTTAAAAAACATTGACCATTTGTGCAAATGGTGTCTGAAATGTTATAGATATATTTTTATGTCATGGGTGTGGGTGGGGTGTCCAGGTCTACCTGTAACGTTATGCTGGACTCACTTATCGATCGTCGGCCTGATGTGCTGTATTTGACGTCACAACTAGGTGGGCATTGATATGTGCCCGCCCAGTTGTGATGTCAGTCACCGGCGGCCTCTGCATCAAGTGTACGGGCGGTCTGCAGATCGCCCGTACACACAGCTCGATGTGCCGACATATCTGCAGATATAATGGTCATCAACTGTGCTGCAGGGCTGACACGATATCACAGTGTCGTACACAGACATATTGGTGGTACGCCAACGTGTCCACGATATATCTGCTATTTAGTCGAACGCCTGATATATCGTCCAGTGTGTACCCAGTTTAAGATTGTAAACTCCAGGGTAGCAATGTCTGAAAATAAATAAAACATTTTACAAAGTAAGGAATCATCATAACTCTTTTGAAAGTAGAAAGCATGGTGCAAAAATGTGATAATTTTCCTGTGTGCAGCGCCATGTAGTCTACTGACGCTAAGTAAACGGCCGGCTATCTCCCAGAACAGTGTCCTACATTAATACCCTCTCTGACCCGCTGCTGTGTCTGAGGATACAGCATCTGATCATCTATGAGAACATCGGACATCTGAGAAGGTTACTTGTAATCAAGCAGCAGATGCATACCCTGTGTTGTGGAACACTCGCCATCACGGCCCCTGCCCCGCCCCCAAACGGCCCACTGCGGCTCTGAGGGGTCTATGACTCTCATTGCATACACTGGTCTGCACAAGCACCGTACAGATCCTCCGCATGCGCAGATAATAACCATCAGGTTTTTCATACATCGCTGAATCAGACCCTGAATGTTCTGGTGTGGTTCAGAAGATCAACACTGTCTAGATAGTCATTAGGTCACCCCCATATGGTCAACATGCATGCGGATGACAGGGTTAAAAGCTTGACAGGTTAAAGGTAGACAGTGGGTAAGGGCGACGTATACAAAAGGTCAACAGGGTCTAGGGGTCGACACGAAAAAATCAACACATTAAAATTTTGTAAAAAATTTTTTTTATTTTTTTGGGGTGTAATTTTGTATGTTTAACTATATCTAAGCACAATCAGTGGTAACGTGTACCCTGGCGGGCTCCCTGGCTCGCCACTCTTCAGGTAAGGTGTCTCGTTGTCCTTGTCACAGGTTATTATTCCCAATCGTACTCCATGGGGATAGTAAATCAAGCAAAAGTTCGAAAAATATGAAAAAAGTGTGTCGACCATTTGTGTGTCGACCACTGTCATGTCGACCATTTGTACCTGTTGACCTTAAGCGCTGCCTACCTGTTACCTGTCAGCTTTTGACTATGTCGACCTCGACCTAATGCATGTCGACCTATTGGCCGTCGACCTAGACACTGTCGGCTGAATGTATTACTTTTAGGTGTCCCTAGGGAATATATTGCTTTAGCTTTTATCTGAAGACCAGTTGAAATAAATTGAAGTACAACGTTCTCTCAAGTTTCCCAAGGTCCAGGTGATGCGTCGGCAGATAATGAGGCCTGGGCGAGGGTACATGGGATTTTAGGGAGAATAGAAATTCTGTTTATAAACAGGACTTTTGGGGAGATGTACTAAGCAGTGAAAAGAGAGGAGAAGTGGGACAGTGGAGAAGTTGCCCATGGCGACCAATCAACAGTGACGTAACATTTATAATTTGCATACTATAAATTTATACAGAGCAGCTGATTGGTTGCCATGGGCAACTTCTCCACCGGCTCACTTCTCCACACTTTTCACTGCTTAGTACATTTCCCCCTTAATTAAAAATGTTTAGTAAAAAGGGAGCATGATCTATTCTCACAGCGACTTGTGGACGGGTGCGTTCCCCAGACGAATAGAGAAACTCACTGACTTTTTACCCAGTAGCAGATTTTCCACTCAGACCGAAGTCAATGAGGTCAGACAGTCACAGGAAAAAAACAGGTCGCATGCAATCTTATCAGGCGATAATGGATAAATGACGAAGGGAGGAGAAAGGGGGACACCGGGCTCACAAATAAGCTCTAATGATGTAATAATATTATATAACGTTATTACAAATAATCGTCACAGGCGTTCCAGAAACTGATTACAATGTAACACCGGGAGGGTAATCTGATTTCTATTTTTGAGATCAGACAATGTTGATCTTCTAAGCACAGGACGTGACTGTGATTAGCCCCCCCCCCCCTTACAGTAATCACAGTCCGGCTACCGTCAGTAAACGTCTTACCTCTGGGAATATGTTATTGTACAGTATATACTGTCACACTGCTTGTTATCACAGGCTCAGCTATGTGTGGAAGTCACGGAATAATCAGTGTGGTCTCTATGTCACCTTTTACCACGTTTGTCTATCGGGTAAACATTATACTATGTAGTCATTGTACGAGTATGTCAGAAAATCGACACGGTCGCAATGTCAACAGTACATGTCAATGTTAGGTTTAGGGTTAGGCTGTGGTTAGGGCTAGGTAAAAAGTTAGGGTTAAGGTTATGGTAAGGCAGCGGTTATGGTTAGGTTTATGGATATGGTTAGGGTTAGGCTGCGGTTAGGGTTAGGTACAGAGTTAGGGTTAGGTTTATGGTAAGGCTGCGGTTATGCTTTGGTTTATGGATATGGTTAGGGTTAGGCTGTGGTTAGGGTTAGGTACAGAGTTAGGATTAGGTTTATGGTAAGGCTGCGGTTATGGTTAGGTTTAGGGATAAGGCTAGGCTGCGGTTAGTGTTAGGTATAGAGTTAGGCGTAGGTTTATGGTATGGCTGCGGTTATGGTTAGGTTTATGGATATGGTTAGGGTTAGGTAGAGAGTTAGGGTTAGGTTTATTTATAGTATGGCTGCAGTTATGGTTAGGTTTAGGGACAGGGTTAGGCTGAGGTTAGGGTTAGGTATAGAGGTAGGGTTAGGTTTATGGAAAGGCTGCGGTTATGCTTTAATTTATGGATATGGTTAGGGCTAGGCTGTGGTTAGGGTTAGGTACAGAGTTAGGGTTAGGTTGATTATAAGGCTGCGGATATGGATTGGTTTATGGATATGGTTAGGATTAGGTATAGAGTTAGGTTGATGGTAAGGCTGCGGTTATGGTTAGGTTTATGGATATGGTTAGGGTTAGGCTGCGGTTAGGGTTAGTTTTATGGTAAGGCTGCGGTTATGCTTTGGTTTATGGATATGGTTAGGGTTAGGCTGTGGTTAGGGTTAGGTATAGAGTTAGGATTAGGTTTCTGGTAAGGCTGTGGTTATGGTTAGGTTTAGGGATAAGGCTAGGCTGCGGTTAGTGTTAGGTATAGAGTTAGGCGTAGGTTTATGGTATGGCTGCGGTTATGGTTAGGTTTATGGATATGGTTAGGGTTAGGTAGAGAGTTAGGGTTAGGTTTATTTATAGTATAGCTGCAGTTATGGTTAGGTTTAGGGACAGGGTTAGGCTGAGGTTAGGGTTAGGTATAGAGGTAGGGTTAGGTTTATGGTAAGGCTGTGGTTATGCTTTGGTTTATGGATATGGTTAGGGCTAGGCTGTGGTTAGGGTTAGGTACAGAGTTAGGGTTAGGTTGATGATAAGGCTGCGGATATGGTTTGGTTTATGGATATGGTTAGGGTTAGGTATAGAGTTAGGTTGATGGTAAGGCTGCGGTTATGGTTAGGTTTATGGATATGGTTAGGTTTAGGCTGCGGTTAGGGTTAGGTACAGAGTTAGGGTTAGGTTTATGGTAAGGCTGCGGTTATGCTTTAGTTTATGGATATGGTTAGGGTTAGGCTGTGGTTAGGGTTAGGTACAGAGTTAGGATTAGGTTTATGGTAAGGCTGCGGTTATGTTTAGGTTTAGGGATAAGGCTAGGCTGCGGTTAGTGTTAGGTATAGAGTTAGGTGTAGGTTTATGGTAAGGCTGCGGTTATGGTTAGGTTTAGGGATAAGGCTAGGCTGCTGTTAGTGTTAGGTATAGAGTTAGGCGTAGGTTTATGGTATGGCTGCGGTTATGGCTTGGTTTATTGATATGGTTAGGGTTAGGTATAGAGTTAGGTTGATGGTAAGGCTGCGGTTATGGTTAGGTTTATGGATATGGTTAGGGTTAGGCTGCGGTTAGGGTTAGGTACAGAGTTAGGGTTAGGTTTATGGTAAGGCTGCGGTTATGCTTTAGTTTATGGATATGGTTAGGGTTAGGTTGTGGTTAGGGTTAGGTACAGAGTTAGGATTAGGTTTATGGTAAGGCTGCGGTTATGGTTAGGTTTAGGGATAAGGCTAGGCTGCGGTTAGTGTTAGGTATAGAGTTAGGCATAGGTTTATGGTATGGCTGCGGTTATGGTTAGGTTTATGGATATGGTTAGGGTTAGGTAGAGAGTTAGGGTTAGGTTTATTTATAGTATGGCTGCAGTTATGGTTAGGTTTAGGGACAGGGTTAGGCTGAGGTTAGGGTTAGGTATAGAGGTAGGGTTAGGTTTATGGTAAGGCTGCGGTTATGCTTTGGTTTATGGATATGGTTAGGGCTAGGCTGTGGTTAGGGTTAGGTACAGAGTTAGGGTTAGGTTGATGATAAGGCTGCGGATATGGTTTGGTTTATGGAGATGGTTAGGGTTAGGTATAGATTTAGGTTGATGGTAAGGCTGCGGTTATGCTTTGGTTTATGGATATGGTTAGGGCTAGGCTGTGGTTAGGGTTAGGTACAGAGTTAGGGTTAGGTTGATGATAAGGCTGCGGATATGGTTTGGTTTATGGATATGGTTAGGGTTAGGTATAGAGTTAGGTTGATGGTAAGGCTGCGGTTATGGTTAGGTTTATGGATATGGTTAGGGTTAGGCTGCGGTTAGGGTTAGGTACAGAGTTAGGGTTAGGTTTATGGTAAGGCTGCGGTTATGCTTTGGTTTATGGATATGGTTAGGGTTAGGCTGTGGTTAGGGTTAGGTACAGAGTTAGGATTAGGTTTATGGTAAGGCTGCGGTTATGTTTAGGTTTAGGGATAAGGCTAGGCTGCGGTTAGTGTTAGGTATAGAGTTAGGCGTAGGTTTATGGTAAGGCTGCGGTTATGGTTAGGTTTAGGGATAAGGCTAGGCTGCGGTTAGTGTTAGGTATAGAGTTAGGCATAGGTTTATGGTATGGCTGTGGTTATGGTTAGGTTTAGGGATAAGGTTACGCTGCGGTTAGTGTTAGGTATAGAGTTAGGCGTAGGTTTATGGTATGGCTGCGGTTATGGTTAGGTTTAGGGATAGGGTTAGGCTGTGGTTAGGGTGTTAAGTATAGAGTTAGGTTTATGGTATGGCTGCGATTATAGGGCCTAATTCAGACCTGATTGCTAGCAGGCGATTTTTGCACTGCTGCGATCAGATAGTCACCGCCCATAGGGGAGTGTATTTTCACTGTGCAAGTGTGCAATCGCATGTGTGTCAGAGCTGTAAGAACAGATCTTGTTGTTGTCTCTGCACAGCCCAGGACTTGCTCAGCCGCTGTGATCACATCAGCCAGTCCGGGAACAGAATTTACATCAGGAACCCTCCCTGCAAACGCTTGGACACGCCTGCATTTTTCAGACACTCCCTGAAGATGGTCAGTTGCCACCCACAAACGTCTTCTTCCTGTCAATCTCCTTGCGATCGCCCGTGCGAACGGATTGCTGTGCGGTGATCTGCTTTGTACCTGTGGAACACGCCTGTGCATTGCGCTGCATACACGTGCGCAGTTTGGAACTGATCGCCCGCTGTGCGAAAACTCACTGCAGCGATCAAGTCTGAATTAGCCCTATAGTTAGGTTTAGGGATAGGGTTAGGTTGTGGTTAGGGTTAGGTATAAAGTCAGGGCAGGGCCGTCTTAACAGCAGTGTAGGCCCCTGGGCACAGCAATGCACTGGGCCCCCTACCCATCCTCCGGCGGTGGGGGTGGGGGGTGTTCTCAGCGGCAGCTTTGATGTCCCTATCTTCTGCTCAGCATGTAGAACCTGGAGCAGTAATTTCTGCTAATTACTCCTATACTGTATAGATGAGGCTAAACGGTAGAAGGAGGCATTGGGCTGAATGTAGTAGCCCTGGTATATGGCTTCCAGGGTGGTATTGGGTGTTTAATACGTAGGGGAGGGGTGGATAGTGGAGTGGGCTTAATCTTTATAATTTTCCGGTGGGAGGGCAGCTTGCTTGACTGCAGATATCTCAAGTTCCTGAAAATATATTTCTGAATGGGATAAAAAACTAGAGAATCCCACCTTTCAGGAGGTCCTGGGGACTTGGGGATCAGAGTTCAGGAGCCAGAGCAATTCACCAACGAAAATCTAAAACTGCATACCAGGCGTGTGGAGCTGGGGCAGGGACCAGCTGCTGGAAGGCTGATATATCTGGTTCTGGGCAAAGTAGAGACAAGCTGCCAGTGTTCACCAAAAGGGGAGAATCTCAGCTTTAGGATTCTACTCTCATAAAAACTCTAAGTCAGACAGAACCTGAGATATCTGGCTGGGAAGAGCAATTAACAGGCTCAGATGGGTACCACTGCTTTCAAGTCGGATATCTCCAGTTCCCCAGGGCCGATTTTCAAAAATCTGATACCCCTGGAAAGAGGGGACCCTCAGCTATCAGCCTAGGGCCCTTATACTCATGGGGCCCTTGGGCAAGAGCCCATTGAGCCCATACGAAAAGACGGCCCTGAGTCAGGGTTAGATTTATGGGAAGGCTGCGGTTATGGCTAGATGGCTAGGTTTAGGGTTAGGCTGTGGTCAGAGCTGGCCCTAGGCATAGGCAAACTAGGCAATTGCCTAGGGCATTTGGTATGCCCAGGGGCACAAGCAGCTTCTGCTGATTAAAATGATATGCAGCATGCCTATATTCTGTGTGTGACTGCGGCTGTATCTGCATATGAAATGCTACATTACAGTGCATTCCAGGAAATCACTGTAACGTAGCATTTTGTATGCAGATACAGCCACAGTCGCACACAGAATATAGGCATGCTGCATATCATTTTAATCAGCAGAAGCTGTTAGAAGCTGCTAGTGCATCCTAGCCACAAAGTAATGCAAATAAGATGCATTTTTGTCAAAAAGGCACCCGACGTTATCAGAGCTGCCAGCTGACTCACGCCAGGTATCTCCTGTTGCATGGCGTA
The DNA here is from genome assembly GCF_028390025.1 of Pseudophryne corroboree. Classification (NCBI taxonomy): domain Eukaryota; kingdom Metazoa; phylum Chordata; class Amphibia; order Anura; family Myobatrachidae; genus Pseudophryne; species Pseudophryne corroboree. The sequence continues at coordinate 27,135,761 of NC_086451.1, forward strand.
TTGAGGCAAGATGTATGAAGACTCATGTGTATCCATGCATAGGTAGAGGTCACAGTGTTAGCAGCCGTGTGAGTGTTTTGTGCGGGTGCATTGGTTGTGCAGTAGTGTTCGGCATATGTGTAAAGGGCATTATGTGTATAAGGGCATTAATAAAGGTTGGCATGATGTGCAAGCCGCATTATGTTTATAAGTACATTAATAATGTGTGTCATGTGTAAGGGGCATTACTGTGTGGTATTATGTGTATAAATGTATTACTAATGTGTGGCATTATGTGTATAAGGTGCTCTACTGTGTGTCGTAATGTATAGAAGGGGCACTACTGTGTGGTCTAATGTGAATAAAAAGCAATATGGTGTGGTGTAATGTGAATAAGGGGGCACCAGCCAAAATCCTGCAGCCCATAGGTCAGATCTGCCACTGGTGGGGTCAGTTTCTTTATGTCACTAAATTAATTGTTAGCACACAATGGGTTAATTATGTAATTCTTTTGACCACAAAAGCAGGAAGTTAATTGATTACCAACATATACAAATGTTTTATTGTTTTAAAGATGTAGGAAGTGACCAAAATTGCACATAATTATTCTTAAACATTTAATTGTTTAAACACGGTGTTCATAAAACACATCAGAAAATAAATTACTGGCTAATTATAGGTAATTAAGCAGATGGTTGTTTGAAATGGTTATAGTTTACACTTTACAATTGCAGCAAAAACATTTTTTTTTTATCAAAAATAACTTTTTAACAATCAAAACCTTTAACCAGTATGTGACCTTTAATGTTATAGGGCCGTTTCAGTGCAGATTTACATTGCTATCTATTTTAAACTACACACCGTCGTTAGAGGCTAAGCCCCGTTAACCCCTGCATGCCTTTGAACATATGCAGGCCGGTAGATAACAGAACCAGATATGCAGGGCAGTATAGAGGGCATACAGAAATGGGTTCCGGTTGAGAAAAGATAGACAGGTGTAGGGGGGGAGAAAGGGAATGTACAGAAATGCTGTGCGATGGGTAAAGGATAGGGAGAGGCAGGGTGGTAGGGAGAGGATAAAGAGAGGGAAGGTGTTAGACAGAAAATAGCGTTATAAGAGGCTACGACCCGTTAACCCCTGCACGGGCTTCAGCTGTGCTATAATTGTTATTATATGGAGTATTACCTTCACAAAAGTTTATGCTATTGGGTAAATATTGCAAGGGGGAAGGGCATGCAATTGTCAAGGGGGCGTAGCCCATTGTGAGGGCGTGAAGAGTGGCTGCAGGGCACAATGAATAACATAGTGTAGTATATACTGCTAGTGTATGTAGCGCAGCTTATACACACAGTGGCCAAAGGTATCAGAGCCGCGTATACACACAATGGACACAGGTAGCTGAGCCGCTTATACACACAATGGCGACGGGTAATGGAGCCGCGTATCCACACAGTGGACAGAGGTAGCAGGCCAGCTTATGCACACAATACCCACAGGTAGCAGAGCCGCTTATACACACAATACCCACAGGTAGCAGAGCCGCTTATACACACAGCACCCACAGGTAGCAGCGCAGCTTATACACACAGTGCCCACAGGTAGCAGCGCAGCTTATACACACAGTGGCCACAGGTATCAGAGCCACGTATCCACACAGTGGCCAGAGGTAGCAGGGCAGCTTATACACACAATACCCAACGGTAGCAGAGCTGCTTATACACACAGCGCCGACAGGCAGCAGAGCAGCTTATACACACAGTGCCCACAGGTAGTAGAGCCACTTATACACACAGTGCCCACAGGTAGCAGAGACGCTTATACACACAGTGCCCACAGGTAGCAGAGACGCTTATACACACAGTGCCCACAGGCAGCAGAGACGCTTATACACACAGTGCCCACAGGTAGCAGAGACGCTTATACACACAGTGCCCACAGGCAGCAGAGACGTTTATACACAACGTGCCCACACGGGTGTGGGTGCGGGTGTGGGTGCTACGGGTGGGGTAGGGGACGCTAGGCGGATGTGGTGGATGCCACACAATGGCCACTGGTAGCAGTGTCACTTATACACACAATGGCCACAGGTAGCAGCACCACTTTACCACACAATGGCCGCAGGTAGCAGTGGCGCTTATACACACAATGGCCACAGGTAGCAGTGTAATTTATACACACAAGGGCCACTGGTAGCAGAGCCGCGTATACACACAGTGCCCACAGGTAGCAGCGCCACTTATACACAGTGCCCACAGGTAGCAGCGCCACTTATACACAATGGCCACAGGTAGCAGTGTCGCTTAGACACATAATGGGCACAGTATTACTTTTTTTAATTAATCCAATATCCACTGGTGGCATCTATACTCACAGAAGTTCAGTGTGTGTGTGGGGTGTATGGAAATGGGGTGGATTCAGTGAGGTGGAGGTGCCTATCCGTGCCGCTGATCACCCTTATTCAGGGAATCACTTGTAGCGGCTGCGAATGGTGTCCGAGGTGCTACGTGTGGTGGAGGTGTGGGTGCGGGAGGGTGTCCAGAGGTGTTGCGGGTGGTGGAGGGGTGGGTGCAGTGGCACGGATGGCGGAAAGGGTGCAGAGGTGCTGTGGGTGGGGGAGAGGTAGGTGTGGAGGGGGCGCGGATGGGGGAGGGGTGCGGGTGGGGGAGGTGCGGGTGTGGAAGGGTAGTGTAGATGCTGTTGGTGGGGGAGGGGTGGGTGCGGGGGGCTGTGGATGAAGGAGGGGGTCTGGAGGTGATATGCGTGGGGGAGTGGCAATGTAGTGGGGGGGTGTTTGGGGAGTTGGGGTTGCAGGGGGGATGAGGTTGGGTTCTAGAAGTGCTGCGGGTGGAGGAGGGGTGGCTGCAGGGGATCCGTGGATGGGGTCCGGAGGTGCTGTGGGAGGTGGTCCAGAGGTGCTGCGGGTGGGGGAGGTGTGGTAGGTCCACGAAAGGGGGGAAGGTGTCTATAGATGATGTGGGTGGGGCAGAGGGCCGGAGGTGCGGTGGTTGGGGGAGTGGCGGCTGCGGGGGCGTGGTGGGGCCTGGATGCACTGTGGGCAGTGGAAGGGGCGGGGGGTGCTGCGGGTGTGGGTGCTACGGGTGAGGAAGGGGGCGGGAGTGCAGCAGGTGGGAGGGGGATGTGGTGGATGCTGTGGGTGGGAGGGGGGGCGTGTGCCGCTGGTGGGGGGCAGATGTGGTGGATACTGTTGGTGCCGCGGGTGGGGGAGGGGTGGAGGGTGCGGGGGTGTAGCGGGGGGCAGAGGTGGGTATGGTGGTGCGGCAGGTGGGGGAGGGGGGCGGGTGCTGCGGGTGTGGGTGCTACGGGTGGCGGAGGGACGTGTTCCGCGGGTGGGGGGGTGGATGTGGTAGACGCTGTGGGTGCCGCGGGTGGGGGAGGTGCGGGTGGGGTGGTGGGTGAGGGGGGGGAGAGGTGGGTGTGGGTTGGAGGAGGGGGGGGTGCGGGGCTGTAGTGTGGGGAGAAGTGGGTATGGGGGTAGGAGAGGTACAGGGGTGCCGCGTGTGGGGGAGAGGCGGCGGTTTTGCGGGTTGTGGGTGATACGGGTGGGGGCGGGAGTGCCGTGGGTGGGGGATGGACATGTGCAGTGGGTGGGGGCCGGATGTATTGGTTGGTGCAGGCGGGGGAATGGTGGGGGGGTGCTGTGGGCGCGGGCGGGAGTGCCGTGGATGGGGGAGGGACGGGGGGTGCTGCGGGTGTGGGTGCTACGAGTGGGGTAGGGGACGCTAGGTGGATGTGGTGGATGCCACACAATGGCCACTGGTAGCAGTGTCACTTATACACACAATGGCCACAGGTAGCAGCACCACTTTACCACACAATGGCCGCAGGTAGCAGTGGCGCTTATACACACAATGGCCACAGGTAGCAGTGTCATTTATACACACAATGGCCACTGGTAGCAGAGCCGCGTACTCACAGAAGTTCAGTGTGTGGCGGGGGGTGATGGGGTTTGTGTGTGCTACGGGTAAGGGAGGGGGCAGAAGTGGTTCGGGTGGGAGAGGGGCGTGTACCGTGGGTGGAGGACAGATGTGTTGGGTGGTGTGGGTGGCGCGGGTGGGGGAGGGGCGGGGGGTGCCAAGGGTGGGGAGGGAGTGCCAAGGGTGGGGGAGGAGGATGCTGCAGGTGTGGGTGCTATGGGTGGGGGAGGGGGGCGGGAGTGCCATGGGTGGGGGAGGGGCATGTACCATGGGTGCTGGAGGGGCGGGAGTGCTGCGGGTGGGGGGTGCTTCGGGTGTGGGTGCAACGGGTGGGGGAGGGGGTGAGAGTGCCGCGGGTGGGGGAGGGGCGGGAGTACTGAAGGTGTGGGTGCAATAGGTGGAGGAGGGGCGAGAGTGACGCGGGTGGGGGAGGGGCGGGGGATGCTGCAGGTGTGGGTGCAATGGGTGGGGGAGGTGCGGGAGGGGCGGGGGTGGGGGAGGGGCGAGAGTGACGCAGGTGGGGGAGGGGCGGGGATGCTGCATGTGTGAGTGTAATGGGTGGGGGAGGAACGGGAGTGCCGCGGGTGGGGGAGGGGTGTCTGCCGCGGGTGGGGGAGGGAATGCCGCGGGTGGGGGAGGGGCCGGGGTGCTGCATGTGTGGGTGCCGCGAGTGGGAGGGTGTATATTGTGGAGGCTGTGGGTGCCGTGGGTGGGAGGGGGGCAGGGGCGGCAGGCAGAGGTCACCCACAGCATTCTCATCCGCACTGTCTGGCAGCCGCAAGACTCACCGGCTCCAGTGTCACCAGACCAGGGTGCAGGGAGTGTATGGGGAGGGGGGAGAGAGGGGAGTGGGCGGAGATGGGGAGGGGATTGGGCGGACCGAGGGAGGGGACTGTTCCTGGCCTGCATCCAGCCACCCAGATCTGTGCCTGTGACTCCTCCCAGCGTTAGAAATACAGGCACAGAGTCACAGGGCTAATATATAGGAGATTAATAATTGGGAAGGCTAATCACCTGCAGTAATGAGTGTGCAGTCTCTCGCCATCATCGATGATTGCGGTGAAAGTATGCATTGTGGAACCATGAAAACAGCTTGCGGGAGGCCAGGAGTTATAGGCCCTACACGCTGGCCGATCCGCCACCGAGCTGCCCGACGGCGGATACGGCCAACGGGCTACCCGGCGGGGAGGGGCAGTGATGGGGGGAGTGAAGTTTCTTCACTCCCCCCATCACCCGGCTGCATTGAAGTGCAGGCAAATATGGACGAGATCATCCATATTGGCCTGCATGTACAGCCGACAGGGGACCAGCGATGAACGAGCGCGGGGCCGCGCATCGTTTATCGCTGGAGCCTCCACACTGCACGATATGAACGTTATCTCGTTCATTAATGAACGAGATCGTTCATATCGTGCTGCAGTCATGTCAGCCAGTGTGTAGGGCCCTTTACTCAGGAATGGCACTGCAAGGCTCTCCCCTCGTCACGGACTTCTGCGCTTGAAATAGCGGTTCCTAATGTATGCACGCCCACATTAGAGTCGTGTTCACAGTGCATGTGCAGCCGGCAGATAATCGCCCATTTGTGCAATCGCAGAATTAGCGTCCATCTCTAAGTAAGGCCAACTATCCCTTTCATACGGGACACTCATGTATTACACAGGTTCTGCAGCTGGCTGACTTTAACCCCTTCAGAGGTATGCACGTAAATCTTCCGAGATGGCCAGTGCTGTCACTAGTGGCTGATTCCCCGGCGACAGCCATGCAGCGTGCACAGCGCCCGGAAATCAGCCTAAGCTACTATGGAGTTAAGCCCACCCACCGGACTCCTATTGGCTTAACTGTATAATAGCCTATGCTGATTCCCTTGGCGGCGCAAGGCGGACAGGAATTATCGCTGACGCTGGCGATGCCCGCCGGTGTTCCAGCGCAGGTGATCACCCTACTGCACTCCCCCCCAGCACTTTAACCGCTGCACTCACTGAATTTAAAAACACATCGTGAGAGGTGTGTATTTTTTTAATAAAGCCGGTGTAATGGTTTATGACGCTGGCGATGCCTGCAGGTTTTTCCCCCGTGGGGGATCATCCCCCACTGTATGCCCACCATGCACTTTAACCCCTGCCCTCCCTGAATCTAAAAAGGAGGAGGTGTGTATTTTTTAATAAAACCCACCACTGAAGGGGTTAAGCCTACATTTGAGCTGCATTTAATCAGCCCCAGAACCTGTGTAATTCGTTAGTATCCTGGTTTAATCCTTTCAGTGGCGGGTTTTTCGAATTGGTCATACCTCCCAGGGCAGGTTTTTAATTTTTTTTACCTGTGCATTGCCAGGGGTTTCATGCGCATTGCCAGGGGTTTCATGCACGTTGCCAGGGGTTTCATGGGCGTTGTCAGGGGGTTTTATGCATTGTGTCATGGTTTTTGTCAGGGGTTTTATGCTCTGGGATCCATGCTCGTTGCCATGGGGAATGCTCATTGCCACGGAGAATGATCGTTGCCTACATGTATACTAAATCAGGGATGATCATCGATGGATAAAACCATTGATGGATCCTTTCCAGGTGGTTTTACACCATCAAGGTTATCCATCGAGGGTGGTGACAATCGATGGATAACCCACCGATGGCCATTTCCTGGGCAGCATGTGCTGGTGGGCACTTACTCTCCGTTCTGCCGGTGGGTGTTTGCTGAATGACGCGATTGCAAACACCCACTGGCAGAACGGACTTTAAAGAGGAGGGAGGGGGAGCAGGGTTATGGCCAGAAAATTTCCGGGGTAGCCAGTCAAGGGGTTAAAGGGACAGTGTGGTAAGCCTAAAAATGAGGAGATGCCATAAAGAGGATGTGGTTAAACCTTACTCTCTGGGGGAGATAGAAATTCGCACAGTATACAAAGCAGAAGTCAGGGGAGGGTCATCACCAGTTCCCTAGACAGCAAACAAATAAAATCCAAAATAGAGAGTGCTGAATCTACATTAATGTCATCTAACCGCACCTAGTGGGTCATTCCGAGTTGATCGCTAGCTGCCGTTGTTCTCAGGGCAGCAATCAGGCTAACAATAGGCATTTCTGCGTATGTACCGCAATGCGCACGCGCCACGTACGGGTGCAAAGACCTTTGTGGTTTTGCACAGGTCCTAGCGACGTTTTCATTCGCACTGGCGGCCGCAAGATTGACAGAAAAGGGGCGTTACTGGGTGTCAACTGACCGTTTTCAGGGAGTGCTTGGAAAAACGCAGGCGAGCCAGGGAAAACGCATGCGTGGCTGGGCGAACGCTGGGCCGGTGTGTGATGTCAAAAGCCGTCTCTCCAACGTTAGAATAAACGCATACGAAGAGTAACTACAGGGCTGGTCTTGTTTTGCACAAAATATTTGCACTTCTGCAAAGCGAAAATACCCCCCCCCCTCCCCCGTGGGCGGCGACAATGCGTTTGCACGGCTGCTAAAAGTAGCTAGCGAGCGATCAACTCGGAATGACCACCCTTATACAGTATATCTGCACGTAGTGTCAATGAAATGATCACACAGTGAGCTTAGCTTAACCGTACATAATAAAATAGTTCCTCTAAATGCTGGTAGATGGATCATCAGGATAATATAGATAATTCCCTAATAGCAGGCAGGGCCGTCTTAAAAGCAGTGTAGGCTCCTGGGCACAGCAATGCACTGCGGTAGGGGTGGGGGGGTGCTATCAAGGGCAGCATTGATGTCCCGCGGGCGGTAGGGGGTGTTCTATCTTTCGCTCATCATGTAGGTCCTGGAGCAGTAATTTCTGCTAATTACCCCTTTACTGCACAGATGGTGGGAGATGGGGCAGGAGGGAGAATACTAAACTGTAGAAGGGGGCATTGGGCTGAATGAAGGGTCCCTGGTGCATGACTTCCGGGGTGCTAGGGGGTATTTAATACGCAGGGGAGGGGTGGATAGTGGAGTGGACTTAATATTAATAATTTTCCGGTTGGAGGGCAGCTTGCGTGACTGCAGATATCGCCAGTTCCTGGAAATAGATTTCTCCTTTTTCAATGGGATAAAACGCTAGAGAGTTTCAACTGTCAGGAGGTTCTGGGGACGCCTCTCAGGAGATACAGAGGATTTGGGGATCAGAGTTCAGGAGCCAGAGCAATCCACAAACGCCAATATAAAACTGCATACCAGGCGTGTGGAGCTGGAGCAGGGACCAGTTGCTAGAAGGCTGATATCTCTGGTTCTCGGCATAGTAGAGACAAGCTGCCAGTGTCCACCAAATGGGGAGAGTCCCAGCTTTTGCAGTATACCCTCAGAAAAACAATAGGTCAGACAGAACCCCAGATATCTGGCTTGGAAGAGCAATTAACAGACTTGGATGGGGACTGAAAATAATAAAATAGATATGTTAGGAAGATGATATGTAACATGGGTATTCTTAAGGTGGGAAATAGGAAAACTATGGGGTAAATTTACTAAGATCCTGATTTTGACCGAGATGCCGTTTTTTCTTCAAAGTGTCATCTCGGTAATTTACTAAACTCAAATCTCGGCAGTGATGAGGGCATTCGTATTTTTTTAGAAGTCCAACAAAAAAATTACGAATGAATACACCATCGGTCAAAACGCGGCTGTTTAAGTATGAATCTCGGTCATTTACTAAGAAGTGCAAAGCAAAAAAAAAAAAAACACTGCCGTGAAAAATTACAACTCGTAAAAAGTGCTAAAAAAAAGCAGACCTGCTTTTTTTATCCGTGATTGGATAGGCATGCACGGATCCATGAGATCCGTGCATGTATATCAGTGGGAAGGGGTGGGAAAGTGATGATTTTCAATAAAAAAATTGCGTGGGGTCCCCCCTCCTAAGCATAACCAGCCTCGGCCTCTTTGAGCCGATCCTGGTTGCAGAAATATGGGGGGGAAAATGACAGGGGTTCCCCCATATTTAAGCAACCAGCATCAGGCTCTGTGCCTGGTCCTGGTTCCAAAAATACGGGGGACAAAAAGAGTAGGGATCCCCCGTATTTTTAAAACCAGCACCGGGCTCCACTAGCTGGACAGATAATGCCACAGCCGGGGGTCACTTTTATATAGTGCCCTGCGGCCGTGGCATCAAATATCCAACTAGTCACCCCTGGCCGGGGTACCCTGGGGGAGTGGGGACCCCTTCAATCAAGGGGTCCCCCCCCCAGCCACACAAGGGCCAGGGGTGAAGCCCGAGGCTGTCCCCGCCATCCAATGGGCTGCGGATGGGGGGCTGATAGCCTTTGTTGAAAATGAAAAGATATTGTTTTTAGTAGCAGTACTACAGGTCCCAGCAAGCATCCCCCGCATGCTGGTACTTGGAGAACCACAAGTACCAGCATGCAGCGGAAAAACGGCCCCGCTGGTACCTGTAGTACTATTACTAAAAAAATACCCCAAAAAACACAAGACACACACACCTTGAAAGTAAAGTTTTATTACATACATCCACACAAACATACATACATACTTACCTATGGCCCCACGCAGGTCGGTCCTCTTCTCCAGTAGAATCCAAGGGGTACCTGTTGAATAAATTATACTCACCAGCTCCAGGGTCCCAGGCTCCTCGTAGCATCCATTTGTAATCCACGTACTTGAATAAAATAAAAAAACGGACACCCGAGCCACGCACTAAAAGGGGACCCATGTTTTCACATGGGTCCCCTTTCCCCGAATGCCTGAAACCCACTCTGACTTCTGTCTAAGTGGGTTTCTTCAGCCAATCAGGGAGCGCCACGTTGTAGCACTCTCCTGATCGGCTGTGTGCTCCTGTACTGATTGACAGGCGGCACACGGCACTGTTACAATGTAGCGCCTATGCGCTCCATTGTAACCAATGGTGGGAACTTTCTGCCCTGCGGTTGACCGAAAGTGACCTCACCGCTGAGCAGAAAGTTCCCACCATTGGTTACAATGGAGCGCATAGGCGCTACATTGTAACAGTGCCGTGTGCTGCCTGTCAGTCAGTACAGGAGCACACAGCCGATCAGGAGAGTGCTACAACGTGGCGCTCCCTGATTGGCTGAAGAAACCCACTTAGACAGAAGTCAGAGTGGGTTTCTGGCATTCGGGGAAAGGGGACCCATGTGAAAACATGGGTCCCCTTTTAGTGCGTGGCTCGGGTGTCCGTTTTTTTTTTTTTATTCAAGTACGTGGATTACAAATGGATGCTACAAGGAGCCTGGGACCCTGGAGCTGGTGAGTATAATTTATTCAACAGGTACCCCTTGGATTCTACTGGAGAAGAGGACCGACCTGCGTGGGGCCATAGGTAAGTATGTATGTATGTTTGTGTGGATGTATGTAATAAAACTTTACTTTCAAGGTGTGTGTGTCTTGTGTTTTTTTGGGTATTTTTTTAGTAATAGTACTACAGGTACCAGCGGGCCCGTTTTTCCGCCGCATGCTGGTACTTGTGGTTCTCCAAGTACCAGCATGCGGGGGATGCTTGCTGGGACTTGTAGTACTGCTACTAAAAACAATATCTTTTCATTTTCAACAAAGGCTATCAGCCCCCCATCCGCAGCCCATTGGATGGGGGGGACAGCCTCGGGCTTCACCCCTGGCCCTTGGGTGGCTGGGGGGGGACCCCTTGATTGAAGGGGTCCCCACTCCCCCAGGGTACCCCGGCCAGGGGTGACTAGTTGGATATTTGATGCCACGGCCGCAGGGCACTATATAAAAGTGACCCCCGGCTGTGGCATTATCTGTCCAGCTAGTGGAGCCCGGTGCTGGTTTTAAAAATACGGGGGACCCCTACTCTTTTTGTCCCCCCGTATTTTTGGAACCAGGACCAGGCGCAGAGCCCGATGCTGGTTGCTTAAATATGGGGGAACCCCTGTCATTTTTCCCCCCATATTTCTGCAATTAGGATCGGCTCAAAGAGCCCGAGGCTGGTTATGCTTAGGAGGGGGGACCCCACGCAATTTTTTTTTGAGATTTTACACTGTTTAGTTTAAAAAAAAAAAAAATGAACCCCAGCACGGATCACACAGATCCGGCCGAGATTCATTTTGAAAAAGTCGGCAGTGTTTTGCTAATCACTGCCGTAAAAAATGGAAAAAAAAACACGAATTACATCGACATCGGAACAAAAGAAAAATCCGAATACGACAGCTTAGTAAATTAGTCGTAATAAATTCAAAAAGTTGCAGTTTTACACTTTCAATGTCATTCGTGATTGAACTTTGACCTTTTTCCGGAAATTACGAATGTTAGTAAATTTACCCCCATGTATTTAGAATTTTAATAAGCCTCCCCTAAGGGGATGAAAAGGGGGTGACATCATGATGTTAATACCAATGCGTGCCTTGTGTTGCGTGAATAATAACGCCCAAATGGACAATCACATCAAAATTTGGATTGCACCTCCAGTGTGCAGAATTTTATAGACTACAAGAATGGTCCTGTCACATTTTACCGTATCTGCTACGGGTGCTCCTCGGGTAACGCCAAGAAACATGGATTAATATTTACTTACATTAAGACGTCTCAAATTTATACCTCTATAGATTTACCAAAGTTTTTTACACTAATCTATATTTACATCTGTGACAATCAGAAACTCCCGCATGAAGAACTGGTAGAATAGTAAAGAATAAAGAAAAGGAGAAGGAAAACTGCAAAAAAGAGGAAGTCCACTGATAAAGAGAAGAGAAGGAGGAAAGGGAGGGAAATCAGAATGGGAAGGGGGGGGGGTCAAGTCAACAGAGTCCAGGAATAGTTCTACTTGGTTTTATTTTCATGTACATATTAATCAAATTTCGACGATTCTGACTTGATGCTAAGAGAGAATTAGCTTCCGATTGGTTTGGATAAGTAATATTTATTATGCCACTCCCAGAAATCCAACACCCTTTATATAGAGGTAGTGCCATCTCCTGCACTGCACTACAATATAACCTGTTAGAGTTACTGCTCGGATCATTTGCAAGGCTTTGCAGCTGAGGGACTACACGCCAGCTGTGAGGGCATCACAATGTTCCTGGACCCCACCGTCATGATCTGCCGACTCTTTCTAGTTTTGTCTCTGGCTCATGCAACCTTGGGCAAAGTGAGCTCGAACTTCAATGACTGTCGTGGTCAGTTCTACGTTAGTACGCCCCCTGTGGGATTCACCAGTCTGCCAGGTTCCATCGCCCATATCTGCCAGATGTACGAGAACTACAACAATCCTTTCTTTGCATCGCTGTATCATAAGGGTTACCGATACCCTCTGTACTCTGCTTATATCCTGGACAGCCGACGTGGGGCCACCACAGGAGCCAGTCAGACCTTCCGACTAGAGCCGCAGGTGAGTTGGGTTGACATCTAACATGTGCAACACAGAACACACAACTCTTAGTTCATGCAACACTAACTTCAATATCTGCTTAGTTATTTACAGCATTCGCAGCATTCTACTAAAATACTGAACCATGATGGAATTCCTAAGTTGGATGATGGCTAATACCCCTTTGTATATCACCACATTTTACATTCAAACGTACAGTTGAAATAAGGGCACAACACTGGTGAATGGCGAAATAAGATCCCAGCTTTTATTTGTTAACTCATTTTGAATGATGCCACCAAAACAACAGGCAAGACACAAGTCTCAGAACACCCTCTAAGGTTTCACCTGATCCCCAATCATGACTTTATACAGGACCTCCCTACAAGGGTGGTGTCCCGTCGCCATACAGCTGCCTACTGAGCGTCCCATTGGCCATGCTAGCTACTATAAATGGCCGCAATGCTTTCCCTGCCATATCAATGACTTGCTGGCAACTTAGAATACCTGTTAGTAAACATGCCACAATATTAACTCTTAAGGCCCCCACACATGGAGCTATGTGTCCTCCAGTTACATATCGTGAGAGACGGGCCCCGATGCACACACTTGCCAATTCCGGCAGTGACAAACGACGGCGGGGGGGAAGGGGGGCGGGGATAGGGGGGGAGTAGGGTCATTCTGCATTCAGAAATGTTAATATTTTAACAGAGTTTTCCTGGGTTTTTTTTTAAAGTGGCAATCATTTACATGCCAAAACTATGTTGATTTTGCTATGTAAGTGATTGCCACTTAAAAAAAAAAAAAACAGAGGGGGACTCTCCCGAAATCTTTCACTCTGTGATTCTCACACCCTATTACATTCTCCCCAAGTGTTACTTTCATCAGAGTCACATTTTCTTTTTACATTTTTTATTCTTTATTTTAATTAGTGGAAACAAACTGTAACATCTGGAGAAAACTGGAGATGTATCAGAGAAAAAGATCATATGTGAATGAGTCATATAGTGGGATTTTGCGGAGGTGAAAATACGATTCATTTTTATTTTTTAGACACGTAAGAATGGAGATTCTAGTATAATAGGTAATTAGTGAGAGGGGATGCGGTTACCATCCCAACGGTTGGGATCCCGCCGCACAAGACACCGGTTAGACCCTTAACACCCCATGTCGGGATTTAGACTGTTAGGATGTCGCTGTCAGTCTCCTGACCGTCTGCATCACGATGGCTCCCCTTTTGTTACCAACCCAGTGAGAAGGACAGGTGCACTTTGGCTGTCCTGTGGGTGAATGCATTATGGGTAGGCTTACCATACTATCCATTTAAACTTGGACACTCATGAATTATACAGGTTCTGTGGCTGGCTGACTTCAAGCCTGCACTTTACCTGCATTTAATCAGCTAGAGAAGCAGTGTAATTTGTGAGTGTCCCAGTTTAAAGGGATAGAATACTAAGCCTAATAATGAGATGACTTAAAGCACAGGTTCTCAAACTCGGTCCTTAGGACCCCACACAGTGCATGTTTTGCAGGTCTCACAGAATCGCAAGTGAAATAGTTAGCTCCACCTGCGGATCTTTTAAAATGGGTCAGTGAGTAATTAATACACCTGTGCACCTGCTGGGTTACCTGCAAAACATGCACTGTGTGGGGTCCTGAGGACCGAGTTTGAGAACCTATGACTTAAAGAAATGCTTACCATACTATTCCTTTAAACCGGGACACTCATGAATTACACAGGTTCTGAGGCTGAATAAACCCAGGTGACCTGCAGGCTTGAATTAAGCCAGCCACAGAACCTGTGTAATTCATGAATGTCCCGATTTAAAGGGACAGTATGGTAAGCCTAATAATGAGGAGATGCCATAAAGAGGATGTAGTTAAACCTTACTCTCTGGAGGGAGATAGAAATACGCACTGCTTACAAGGCAGAAGTCAGGGGAGGGCAATTGCCAGCTCCTGAGAAAGCAAAAAAATAAAATCCAAAATAGACAGCGCTGAATCAACACTATTGTCATCTAACTGCACCTTATATATCTGCATGTGGGGTAATTGTAGGCTTACCGTACTATCCCTTTAAACTGGGACTCTTAGAACACAAGGCAAATTATATCTGCACACTAATATATATGGTGACTTGAGTTCACCTATTAAGCCCCAATTGTCATTATTTGCTTATTAAAATCTATTTATGGTGGAGCATCCCTATTCCAACCTGGTTAACTTGAGACAAAAAAAACAAAAGAACAAGAAGTTGTTCCTAAAGGGCGCACATGTACAAGAAGAAGTTTATTGTATCATCAAATTTATTTAAAATGTAAACTTTAATAGTCAAATTATAAAAAGGTCCACGATAGGCATATGAATATCCTTACAACGAATTAAGGTTCAAAAAGGGTTGAGATTGCCTAAAAGATAAAAAAAAAAGGGGCAGACTAGATGGGCCAAGTGGTTCTTATCTGCCATCAAATTCTATGTTTCTATGTTTCCATCAGTGATTAATACAGTGAAATATAGAGGTTAAAATTTGACTAATTCAGTCAGTCCTGTCGAAGCTGTTTGTACAGTGAAACGTGCACGTTTGCCTTTCCTGCACAGACTACTATGTGCTCTATTTACTGATGTATACATAACTGTCTGTACCATTATAGGCCCTCATTCCGAGTTGTTCGCTTGCAAGGCGATTTTAGCAGAGTTACTCACGCTAAGCCGCCGCCTACTGGGAGTGTATCTTAGCATCTTAAAATTGCGAACGATGTATTCGCAATATTGCGATTACAAACTTCTTAGCAGTTTCAGAGTAGCTTCAGACTTACTCGGCATCTGCGATCAGTTCAGTGCTTGTCGTTCCTGGTTTGACGTCACAAACACACCCAGCGTTCGCCCAGACACTCCCCCGTTTCTCCGGCCACTCCTGCGTTTTTTCCGGAAACGGTAGCGTTTTTTCCCACACGCCCATAAAACGGCCTGTTTCCGCCCAGTAACACCCATTTCCTGTCAATCACACTACGATCGCCGGAGCGATGAAAAAGCCGTGAATAAAAATACTATCTTCATAGCAAATTTACTTGGCGCAGTCGCAGTGCGGACATTGCGCATGCGCACTAAGCGGAAAATCGCTGCGATGCGATGAAATTTACCGAGCGAACGACTCGGAATGTGGGCCATAGTACTCAGATTGGAGTTACTGGAGCCGCAGATAACTTAATAAATCAAATGAGATGTGTATGGCTTGACCTCTAATTAGCATGTACTGAGGCAGCCTGAATCACCTGTTACAAAATAGGCTTAGTGTTCTATGGAACCTGTCATACGCTCTATTTAACAGAGTGAATAAATGCAGCATTAAGACTGTGGTCTATGGACTAAAGCAGTGCAAATTAATATTGAAGTTGATATAGAATGGACACTGTTATTTTGGGTGGCGATATCAGTATAAATCACAGTAAAGATAATATTATTGAAACATATTTTAACACTCCATAATAATACCCCTTTTCCACCTATGAGCACGGGTCGCAGCCGGGAGCCTGACACGGGTGCTACCTGGCTGCGGCCGTTGCTCAGCCCCCTTTCCCTTCAGCAGTCACCATCCTGGCATATTGGTGGGTTGGTGACGCTGCTAGTGACGCAGGAGGGGGCGGCGCTGGGCGGCACTGGGAGATCACATGATCTCCCAGCGCCGCCCTTCCATACAGTGTAAATGGGAGCCATGTCACATCGACACAGCTTCCGTTTACACTACAACCCTACCCAGATCATTTCCGTGTCCTACCCAGGTTTTTGTGGGGGGACCCTTTTCCACTTGCAAAAAACACGGGTAAATGCGCGACCCCGTGTATTTATCCGTGTTTTTTGCAAGTGGAAAAGGGGTATTATGTGCAGTCTGTGATATTGGATGCAATAAATTGGTATTTAAATAAGACCATCACTCACCAACGATACTGTGTGATACAATAGGTGTCCCTCTAAAGTGGATCATAGCTATATCTATTAATTCCATTATACCTTAATATTACATAATGGAACGGTTCTGAGGGTTATAAGGTGTAACTGATACAGATTTATATTTGTGACCTTTGGATCAAATGGGGAAGACATTCAGACTAGATTGAATTGACCATATCAACACACACGTAGCAGGGATATGATAACCATCAATTGTTGCCAATAAGTTATAACATTCATCTTACACCACTGAGTCAGAATATTGCAACCTTTGTTACAATTACAGTGTGCAAGGAGACTTTTAGATATACTTTATTTTCAGCATACACTAATAAATATTGTGTGATACTGGATAATATTGTAACAAGACATAGGTGTTGTTGGTATTAAGTTAAACGAGAACATAATAAGTGATACAATCTGTACTTTATTAATTAAAATCAGAACTTGGAATGTTCTCAGAGTCTAATGCCGGCTCACACCTGGGAAGGACCTGTGTCCAATTCCCGGGTGCGACTCGGCAATAGCAATGTGAACGTGGTATATATTGCTGTGACTAGGTAATTCATCGCACCCTACGGGCGCACGTCACACCGTCGTAAGGGGCTATGCCTCCTTAACCCTTGCACGCCCTTGTTGTGTGCAATATTTCTGTTATATGGAGTATTACCTCCAATCATAATTGTGTGAGTGGTTAAATATTGCATGGACAAAGGGCGTACAATGGTTAAGTGGTTGTAGCCCCTTACAACGGCATGAATAGCACATGCAGGGCCTGACGAATCACCTAGTAGATGCTGTGGTTGGGGGAGTGGCGGGTGCGGGGGAGACGTGGATGGGATCCGAGGGTGCTGTAGATGGGGAGGGGCAGTTGCGGTGATGCCACGATTGGGGGAGTGGCAGGTGCAGTGGTGATGCAGGTGGGGGAGGGTGGGTGTGTGGGTGCCACAGGTGGGGGTCCAGAGCCACTGCGGGTGGGGGGGAGCGGTTGCGGGGGTGCCGCAGGTGGGGGAGGGGTGGGTGCGGGGATGCCGCGAGTGGGGGAGGGGTGGGTGCAGGGCTGCTGCAGGTGGGGGAGGGTGTCTGGAGGGTGTCTGGAGCCACTGCGAGTGGTGGAGGGGGGTTTGGGGGTGCAACAGGATGCTTCTCCTGCTTCTCCTGGAAGCAGCTAATCTGCTGTCCTCCCTTTGGCAGTGGCTCTCCCGGAGACTCGCACAGCAGCCAGTCATTATTGTTAGTTCCGGTGTCCCAACGCGCCGCATTACAGGGAAGAATATGTACTCAATAAACTACAGCTCCCAGCAGTCCTTAGCGCTGGAATGCTTTGACGCTAAGGGCTGCTGGGAGCTGTAGTTTATTTAGTGTTTCTACCTCCCTGTAATGCGGCACATTGGGACACCGGTGCTAACAATAGTGACTGGCTGACAGAACTGAGTGACTGGCTGAATCAATGTAAAAGGTGAGAGTGCTGTGCAGTGTCAGTGACACTACACACCCACTGCACTGCACAGCACTGTCACCTTTTACATTGATTCAGCGTCCAGACATTACCCTCCGCGATATCACCCACTCTATCCATTACATTAGCCATCTCAGGGCCTCTGGGGATGTGGGCGCAGATGTGGCAGGGAGGCACTTCTGTGACATCACACGCAGAGGAGGCTCTGGGGCTCAGAGAGTATGCGGTGCACGGAGGGTTATGAAAGCCTTCCGCTGCGCCGCTTTCATACACATCTATGCCGGTGGCCGCAGCATCTTTTGTTCCACCTGCGCTGCGGCTAGGGAGTGAGTATTGTTGATGCTGGAGGGGGCAGGCGGACTGACAGTGGACATAGGACGCTGCAGTAAAAGGAATTCCCCCCCCCCCCCCCCTATCTACAGCGCAGAGACTTGCTGCAGATGCAGTGGCATACCCTCCAACAGGACCTTTTTTTTATGGTCTGTACCGATTTTTGGCTATCCAATCTTCCATTGAAAGTATAGGAAAAGGAGTGTGGCCACACCACTTTACCCGTGGCCACACCCTCTTTTCGAATTTGTACCGATTGTTATGTGCAAATTGTTGGAGGGTATGTTGCTGCAGATGCAGTGGGCCTATTTTGGGGTGTGGGCCTGGAGCTGCAGCTCCATCAGCCCCATTGTTAATTCTGCTCTGGGAACACACAGCAGCCAAAGGGCAGAGCCTCCCATTGGATGTAACCTGTGTGGGTGGGCGTATCTCGCCCAATCAGCTGTGGACTGGGTGTGATAGACCTGCTGCTAACCCAATGAGAGCTCCTAGCCACGCCCAGCGTTATCCACACAGTCACAGATCTGGGCTATTATATAGGGGATGATAATGTCACACTAGTATCAAGTGATTAATGTATGAAATCACAATTTAGGAGGGTATTGCCCAATTTACTGAGACTATTAATTTATTGATACCGATTAATATACTGGCCCCCACTTCACAGATTGCAAATTTACCTCTTTTGATTACAGAATAGCAATTAATAATTTAAGGGCCTCAGTAGTGGACTGTGCCTTTTAAATATTTGTATTTTTGCACTTTTTTAACTTACTTACACATTCTATAGATGTTTGTAATTAGTCTAATTTTAACCTCTTAACAGTATTTCACTGTATTATCCACTGATGTGGACCTTTTTATAATTTGACTATTAAAGGTTACATTTTAAATAAATTTAATGATACAATAAACTTCTTCTTGTACATGTGCACCCTTTAGGAACAACTTCATTCCGACCCGATCGCACGCTGCACTTCTGCGGTGCGATCGGGTCGGAACTGCGCATTGCGCACGCGTGTCATTGCCCGACGACGGCTGTCGCTGGGCAACGATGCCGGGAACGAGGAAAGCGGTCGCAGCGGCGCCCACAAGAAGATTGACAGGAGGAAGGCGTGTCCAGGGAGTGGTCCAGCGAACGCAGGCGTGTCCAGGTGTTTTGAGGGCGGATGTCTGACGTCAAATCCGGGACCTTCATCGCTGGATCCGTCGCACAGGGTAAGTAGGTGCAGGGCTTGTCTTGTTTTACATGAAACTTTTTTAGCATAGCAGGGCTGCACAAGCATTTGCAGCCCTGCTATGCTAAGATACACTCCCCCATAGGCGGCGTCAGGTTGATCGCATGAGCAGCAAAAAGTTGCTACGTGCGATCAACTCGGAATGTCCGCCCTTTTTCTTTCGCTTTTTCTGTCTCACACTTATAAATTACACAGGTTCTGTGGCTGGCTGATTTCAAGCCTGTATCTAACAGTTTAAAGCAGGGGTGGGGAACCTCCGGCCCACGGCCCGTGTACGGCCCGCAAAGCCGTTTGTTTTCCAGCCTACCCTCTGAGTCCGGCGGCGGCGTGTCTCAGCTGTTAGGGCAGGGAGGAATGCGTAGCTACTATGTCCGGCAGCGGTGTGTAGGACCTCAAACCATCCGCCGGTTTGTGAGCCAATCAGAGCTCGCGGACCAGCAGCCAATCAGGAGCCACTGCTGCCGGTGCTCGAGCCCTGATTGGCTCACGAACCGGTGGCTGGTTTGGGGTCCTACACGCCGCCGCAGCCTGACATAGCCTCGCTTTCCTCTCTGCCCTGACCCGACAGCTGAGACACGCCACCGCCGGACGGAGCTGCAGCAGTGGTGAGCGGTATGGCACTGTGGGGGCATTTGTATATCTGATACTCTGGGGGCATTTGTATATCTGGCAGTCTGGGGGCATTTGTATTTCTGTCACTCTGGGGGCATTTGTATATCTGGCACTGTGGGGGCATTTGTATATCTGGCACTCTGGGGGCATTTGTATATCTGGCACTGTGGGGGCATTTGTATATCTGGCACTGTGGGGGCATTTGTATATCTGGCAGTCTGGGGGCATGTGTGTATCTGGCACTCTGGGGGCATTTGTGTATCTGGCAGTCTGGGGGCATTTGTGTATCTGGCACTGTGGGGGCATTTGTATATCTGGCACTGTGGGGGCATTTGTATATCTTGCAGTCTGGGGGCATGTGTGTATCTGGCACTCTGGGGGCATTTGTGTATCTGGCAGTCTGGGGGCATTTGTATATCTTGCAGTCTGGGGGCATTTGTGTATCTGGCACTCTGGGGGCATTTGTATATCTGGCACTCTGGGGGCATTTGTGTATCTGGCAGTCTGGGGGCATTTGTGTATCTGGCAGTCTGGGGGCATTTGTGTATCTGGCAGTCTGGGGGCATTTGTGTATCTGGCAGTCTGGGGGCATTTGTGTATCTGGCAGTCTGGGGGCATTTGTGTATCTGGCAGTCTGGGGGCATCTGTGTATCTGGCACTCTGGGGGCATTTGTATATCTGGCACTCTGGGGGCATTTGTGTATCTGGCACTCTGGGGGCATTTGTGTATCTGGCAGTCTGGGGGCATTTGTGTATCTGGCAGTCTGGGGGCATTTGTGTATCTGGCACTCTGGGGGCATTTGTGTATCTGGCACTCTGGGGGCATTTGTGTATCTGGCACTGCACTATTTAGGGTATATGTGTATCACATCCCATTTTAATTGGCCACACCCGTTTTTTGGCTCAGTACCTCTGACGGGCATAACTACTGGGGGGCAAGGTAATTTTTAAGTTGATCATTTTTGTATGGCCCCCGAAGAATTTTATAAATATCCAAATGGCCCTTGGTAGAAAAAAAGTTCCCCACCCCTGGTTTAAAGGGACGGGATGGTAAGCCTATGTAATGGAAGGGATTACACAATGAGTTTATCTTAACCATACAAAATAAAATTGTTCTCTTAAATTCCGGTAGATGTATCTTCAGGACAATCTAGATAATTCTCTAATAGTAGGCGCTAGTGCACAAAATAGCAACACACAAAGGGGGGGGGGGGGGGGGTTATGTAATAGATTCCAAGATTACGGAAAACGGTGTGATGTCAGCAAGTTCAGTTATAGGGCTTGTGATGTGTGCGTGGTATGCAGTGATCCATCCTGCACTTGTCAGGGCCTCAGATCGGAGCTAGACAGTGGTAGCTGATAAAATAGGAAATGCAGAGTAGACTATTTAAGATCCAGTCAGGGAAGTTGGGTTTTTGCAGTCCAAGCCATCAGGACAGAGATCCCCTAGTCCCCAGCCTGTCCCTGACGTGGCCACACAAATGGTGTCATTCTCATTGCCTTTTGCACATGCACTGCACTATGGGGGGTCATTCCGAGTTGATCACTAGCTGGCATTGTTCGCAGCGCAGTGATCAGGCTAAAAATCGGCATTTCTGCGCATGCGTATGGGCTGCAGTGCGCACGCGTGGCGTACTTTCACAACAAACTATGCAGTTTCACACAAAGCCGAGCGACTCTTTTCAGTCGCTCTGCTGATCGGTGAGTGATTGACAGGAATGGGGCGTTTCTGGGAGGTAACAGACCGTTTCCCGGGAGTGTGCTAAAAAACGCAGGCGTGTCAGATGAAAACGCAGGCGTGCCTGGGGAAACGGGGGAGTGGCTGACCGAACGCAGGGCGTGTATGTGACGTCAAAACAGGAACTAAATAGTCTGAAGAGATCACAAGGTAGGAGTAGGTCTGCAGCTACTCGGAAACTGCATGAAAATATTTTGGAGCTGTTCTGCGAACCTTTCGTTCGCACTTCTGCTAAGCTAAAATACACTCCAAGAGGGCGGCGGCTTAGCATTTGCACGGCTGCTAAAAGCAGCTAGCGAGCGATCAACTCGGAATGAGAGCCTATGGGCCTAATTCAAGGTTGATTGCAAAAGTAAAATCTTCCTCTAATGGGCAAAACCATGTGCACTGCAGGTGGGGCAGATGTAACATGTGCAGAGAGAGTTAGATTTGGGTGGATTATATTGTTTCTGTGCAGGGTAAATACTGGCTGCTTTATTTTTACACTGCAATTTAGATTTCAGTTTGAAATTTGAATACACCCCACTTAAATCTAACTCTCTCTGCACATGTTATATCTGCCACTCCTGCAGTGCACATGGGCCCTCATTCCGAGTTGATCGCTCGCTAGCTGCTTTTAGCAGCATTGCACACGCTAAGCCGCTGCCCTCTGGGAGTGTATCTTAGCTTAGCAGAATTGTGAACGAAAGATTAGCAGAATTGCTACTAAAAATTGTCATGCCGTTTCTGAGTAGCTCCAGACCTACTCCTTCTTTGCGATCATTGCAGTCCGTTTAGTTCCTGGTTTGACGTCACAAACACGCCCTGCGTTCGGCCAGCCACTCCCCTATTTCTCCAGCCACTCCCGCGTTTTTCCCTGGCACGCCTGCGGTTTTTAGCACACTCCCTGAAAACGCCGTGTTGCCGCCCAAAAACACCCACTTCCTGTCAATCATACTACGAACACTCGAGCGACAGAAAAACGTTGCTGCAGCTTGGGTAAAACTACAAACTTTTGTGTGAAAGTACTTAGCGCATGCGCGCAGCGTACCATGCGCATGCGCATTTTCCACCTAAACGTTGCGAAAAACGGCAATGAGCGAACAACTCGGAATGACCACCATGGTTTCGCCCATTAGAGGAAGATTTTGCTTTTGCGATCAACTTTGAATTATGCCCTATGTACCATGTAATAAAAGTGCTGTCACTTTCACCATTGCAGTACTTGTTTTCACTACACGATGACTCACCCACTTGCAAACCAGCTCGGTGTCTGACAGCTGCCGCACCTTTACAAACAGGGAAATGTCATACACTATATGCACCTGGCCAAACAGCGGTTGCAGTGATTAAAGAGTGGCAGTAAGATGTGACACCTGTTTGCGTGGCTTCTTTTCAGTGTTCCATAGTAGGCCAGTCTGTTTCTCCTACTTATTTTCCATCAGCAGTATATTCAAGGGGAATGCTGGTGGAGGGTTAGGGTCACATACCTCCCAACTGTCCCGATTTTCGCGGGACAGTCCCGTTTTTTTTGGTCTGTCCCGCTGTCCCTCCCGCGGGCCGCAGTGTCCCGTGGTGGGAGGGGGGGGCAGTTGGGAAGCTCCCTATCACTCCCTGCTCTGCTCAGTTCAGAGCAGTGTGGCAGAGGCACTGGGTGCATGGCCAGCAGTTCACAGAGCGCTGGCCACACCCCCACTGTGGCGAAAATTGGGGGCGTGACACGCGAGTGCGTCACCCGTGCGAGGCCATGGCCCCTTTCCCAGCAAGCCACGTCCCTTTTTCGATGCCGCACAGCTACGCCACGCAATAAGTTCCTCCTTTAGGGAATAAAAAGTTGGGAGGTATGGGGTTAGGCTCTGGGAAAGGGAGGGTTAGGCTTTGGGGAGGGGGGATTAGGGTTAGGCATCCCTGTGGATGGTAATAATTATTATTATTGTAATAATGGCTGCCTCCCTCCTGTGTCTCCCCATGGCTGCCTCCCTCCTGTGTCTCCTCATGACTGCCTCCCTCCTGTGTCTCCCCATGGCTGCCTCCCTCCTGTGTCTCCCCATGGCTGCCTCCCTCCTGTGTCTCCTCATGGCTGCCTCCCTCCTGTGTCTCCCCATGGCTGCCTCCCTCCTGTGTCTCCTCATGGCTGCCTCCCTCCTGTGTCTCCCCATGGCTGCCTCCCCCTGTGTCTCCCCATGGCTGCCTCCCCCTTGTGTCTCCCCATGGCTGACTCCCTCCTGTGTCTCCCCATGGCTGCCTCCCTCCTGTGTCTCCTCATGGCTGCCTCCCTCCTGTGTCTCCCCATGGCTGCCTCCCTCCTGTGTCTCCTCATGGCTGCCTCCCCCTGTGTCTCCCCATGGCTGCCTCCCCCTTGTGTCTCCCCATGGCTGCCTCCCCGTGTCTCCCCATGGCTGACTCCCTCCTGTGTCTCCCCATGGCTGCCTCCCTCCTGTGTCTCCTCATGGCTGCCTCCCTCCTGTGTCTCCCCATGGCTGCCTCCCTCCTGTGTCTCCTCATGGCTGCCTCCCTCCTGTGTCTCCCCATGGCTGCCTCCCCCTGTGTCTCCCCATGGCTGCCTCCCCCTTGTGTCTCCCCATGGCTGACTCCCTCCTGTGTCTCCTCATGGCTGCCTCCCTCCTGTGTCTCCTCATGGCTGCCTCCCCCCTGTGTCTCCCCATGGCTGCCTCCCACCTGTGTCTCCCCATGGCTGCCTCCCTTCTGTGTCTCCTCATGGCTGACTCCCTCCTGTGTCTCCTCATGGCTGCCTCCCCCCTGTGTCTCCCCATGGCTGCCTCCCCCCTTGTGTCTCCCCATGGCTGACTCCCTCCTGTGTCTCCCCATGGCTGCCTCCCTCCTGTGTCTCCCCATGGCTGACTCCCTCCTGTGTCTCCCCATGGCTGCCTCCCTCCTGTGTCTCCCCATGGCTGCCTTCCTCCTGTGTCTCCCCATGGCTGCCTCCCTCCTGTGTCTCCTCATGGCTGTCTCCCCCTGTGTCTCCCCATGGCTGCCTCCCCCTTGTGTCTCCCCATAGCTGCCTCCCCCTGTGTCTCCCCATGGCTGACTCCCTCCTGTGTCTCCCCATGGCTGCCTCCCTCCTGTGTCTCCCCATGGCTGCCTCCCTCCTGTGTCTCCCCATGGCTGCCTCCCTCCTGTGTCTCCTCATGGCTGCCTCCCTCCTGTGTCTCCCCATGGCTGCCTCCCTCCTGTATCTCCTCATGGCTGCCTCCCTCCTGTGTCTCCCCATGGCTGCCTCCCCCTGTGTCTCCCCATGGCTGCCTCCCCCTTGTGTCTCCCCATGGCTGACTCCCTCCTGTGTCTCCTCATGGCTGCCTCCCTCCTGTGTCTCCTCATGGCTGCCTCCCCCCTGTGTCTCCCCATGGCTGCCTCCCTCCTGTGTCTCCCCATGGCTGCCTCCCTTCTGTGTCTCCTCATGGCTGACTCCCTCCTGTGTCTCCTCATGGCTGCCTCCCCCCTGTGTCTCCCCATGGCTGCCTCCCCCCTTGTGTCTCCCCATGGCTGACTCCCTCCTGTGTCTCCCAATGGCTGCCTCCCTCCTGTGTCTCCCCATGGCTGCCTCCCCCCTGTGTCTCCCCATGGCTGCCTCCTCCCTTGTGTCTCCCCATGGCTGACTCCCTCCTGTGTCTCCCCATGGCTGACTCCCTCCTGTGTCTCCTCATGGCTGCCTCCCCCCTGTGTCTCCTCATGGCTGCCTCCCCCCTGTGTCTCCCTATGGCTGCCTCCCCCCTGTGTCTCCTCATGGCTGCCTCCCTCCTGTGTCTCCTCATGGCTGCCTCCCCCCTGTGTCTCCTCATGGCTGCCTCCCTCCTGTGTCTCCTCATGGCTGCCTCCCTCCTGTGTCTCCTCATGGCTGCCTCCCTCCTGTGTCTCCCCATGGCTGCCTCCCCCTGTGTCTCCCCATGGCTGCCTCCCCCTTGTGTCTCCCCATGGCTGACTCCCTCCTGTGTCTCCTCATGGCTGCCTCCCTCCTGTGTCTCCTCATGGCTGCCTCCCTCCTGTGTCTCCCCATGGCTGCCTCCCCCCTTGTGTCTCCCCATGGCTGACTCCCTCCTGTGTCTCCTCATGGCTGCCTCCCCCCTGTGTCTCCTCATGGCTGCCACCCCTTGTGTCTCCTCGTGGCTGCCTCCCTCCTGTGTCTCCCCATGGCTGCCTCCCCCCTTGTGTCTCCCCATGGCTGACTCCCTCCTGTGTCTCCTCATGGCTGCCTCCCCCCTGTGTCTCCCCATGGCTGCCTCCCCCCTTGTGTCTCCCCATGGCTGACTCCCTCCTGTGTCTCCTCATGGCTGCCTCCCCCCTGTGTCTCCTCATGGCTGCCTCCCCCCTGTGTCTCCACATGGCTGCCTCCCTCCTGTGTCTCCTCATGGCTGCCTCCCCCCTGTGTCTCCTCATGGCTGCCTCCCTCCTGTGTCTTCTCATGGCTGCCTCCCCCTGTGTCTCCCCATGGCTGCCTCCCCCCTTGTGTCTCCCCATGGCTGACTCCCTCCTGTGTCTCCTCATGGCTGCCTCCCCTCTGTGTCTCCTCATGGCTGCCTCCCCCCTGTGTCTCCTCATGGCTGCCTCCCTCCTGTGTCTCCTCATGGCTGCCTCCCCCCTGTGTCTCCTCATGGCTGCCTCCCTCCTGTGTCTCCTCATGGCTGCCTCCCCCTGTGTCTCCCCATGGCTGCCTCCCCCTGCATCTCTCCATGGCTGCCTCCCCCTTGTGTCTCCCCATGGCTGCCTCCCCCTGCATCTCTCCATGGCTGCCTCCCCCGTGTGTCTCCCCATGGCTGCCTCCCTCCTGTGTCTCCCCATGGCTGTCTCCCCCCTTGTGTCTCTCCATGGCTGCCACCCCCTGTGTGTCCCTCCATGGCTGCCCCCCCCCCTTGTGTCTCCCCATGGCTGCCTCCCCCGTGTGTCTCTCCATGTCTGCCTCCCTCCCTTGTGTCTCCCCATGGCTGCCTCCCCCGTGTGTCTCCCCATGGCTGCCTCTCTCCCTGTGTCTCCCCTGGCTGCCTCCCCCTGTGTCTCCCCATGGCTGCCTCTCCCCCCGTGTGTCTCCCCATGGCTGCCTCTCCCCCTGTGTCTCCCCTGGCTGCCTCCCCTGTGTCTCCCCATGGCTGCCTCCCCCTGTGTCTCCCCATGGCTGCCTCCCCCGCGTGTCTAACCATGGCTGCCTCCCTTCCTGTGTCTCCCCTGGCTGCCTCCCCTGTGTCTCCCTTGGCTGCCTCCCCTTTCCCTGTGTCTTGTCTCTGCATGGCTGCCTGCCCCCCTGCATCTACCCATGGCTGCCCCATGTCTCTCCAGCAGCCATACTTACCTCTCCTGCCCTGGTCCGGGATCAATGCTGAACTCTTCATCGCTGCATCGGTGGCTCCTCCTGTCCTTAAAAAAACCTATATTGTGCTGGAGACGCCGAGGAGCCTCCATCCCTCTGCCTCCTGCAGCGCAGTCACCGAGCACTGTGACCTGCACTGGCGGAACTGCGGCTCAATAGTCTGATTACTGTGCTGAATAACGTGTAGCCTCGCTACGCCCCTGCTTCTGCTTATACAGTAAGCGGCGTGTAGTATAGAAGAACTACACTGTCTAGACAGACAGCATATGGCCGACATGTGTTAGGTCGACAGGCTCAAAAGGTTGACAGGTGAAAGCAGGGCTGGATTAAGCCTTGGGGTGGCCCGGAGCATGTAAGACAGGGGGGGCCCACGGGAAGGGGGAGTATAAGATTGTGCAGACTTCCCACCATGACCCATTCCAAGAAGGACAAAATGCTCTCTACCTGGACTTCCCTCTTAATATATGATTGGCGTCACCTGTGTTGAACTATATAATTGATAAGAAAGGTATTACAACACAGGTGGTGGCAATCATAAATTAAGAAGGAAGTCAAGGTAGAGAGCATTTTGTCCCTCCTGGAATGGGTCATGGTGGGAGGTATGGGTTGTGTATATTAAATTTAAACCAATGGTGTATATCAGATATAAACCAATAGTTTAATAATGCCTGGGTACTGTTTATAGCTTCACCTAATTGAGAGACAAATATTTTAGAATGTTTTCCTGTAGTGGAACAAAGACAACTTACACAACCTTAAAATACATCTATCTATCATTTATCATCTATCATTTATCTTGTCACATGCAAGAATAGCAGCAGCCTTAGTGCTACTTACACACTGGGACAGGACTAGGGAGAGCTCTATCTGTGTGTCTCTCACTAGATCTCATTACATAACAGAATACAGAGGACCCAGACTCCCAGATGGGGAGGAGCAGAACTTAGGATACCTGTGTCACTTGCATCTCTTTCCTTCCAATCCTATCTCTCCTCTGTTTGGGAAGCTCTGTTGGTAGCTCATGAAAACTGATACTCCTGTGTCGTGGCCTGCACTGAATACTGTCCTGCTCACATTCTGGCTGCCTGATTCTGCTGCTGCACAAGAGGGAGAGCTGGTGATGTCAGTGTGCTTTGGCTGTGGGCCCCCTTGATAGACAGTATAAGGACAGGGTACAGTATCCCCAACGCACCCACATTAATGTGGCTATGGGTGAAAGGTCAGCAGTGGTTAAGGTCAAAAGGTACAAAAGATCGACAAGGTCAAAGGGTCGACATGACAATGGTCGACACACAAATGGTCAACACATTTTTTGGGGAGGGGGGGGTTGCCACATTTTGTATATTTTATGTTCTGTGACCACCACCAGTAGTAACGTAGACCGTCACCACGCAGGCAAGGTTACTATTCCCAATCATAGTTCACGTGGATAGTAAATCAAGGAAATATTCGGGGAAAACATGTGAAACCCCCCAAACATGTGTCAGCTTTTCACTTATCAACCTTTTGTACCTGTCAACTTTAAGCACTGTTGACCTTTGACCTATCGACCTTTTGTACCTGTCAGTCTAATGCATGTTGACCTATTAACTGTCTAACTAGATAGCGTAGATCTATCATCCGGATACCCAGTAAGCGTTAGATTTGCTTTAAATAATGACAATGTCCATTCATTGTGACTTCTGTGTATTGCAGCTGGTGGACATAAGGCTTCCCCAGAAACAAATGCTTCAGCCTCAGCTGGAAGCAGCGATACGCAACCTCGGCCTCCGCGGAGTCCCTACTGAACTCATAAAAAACAGCCAAGCCATCAACTCCGATTATATAGGATGTAACTACCACAAGGGCCACCTAAACCCCAAGGGCCCGGGCAACAGGTCACCTATAGCCTGACCAACGCGGCGCCCATGTGCAAGTCCCTGAACTGCGGAGCTTGGCGTCGGAATGAGAAGAGAGTGAAGGATATTGCAGCCACCTGTGGCAGGATGTACGTGATAACCGGCGTGGTGCCCGGAAACAATTGGATTACAGTCAACGGGGTGCAAAGAGTCAATATTCCCAGTCACATCTGGAGCGCCTTCTGCTGCCTGAACAACAACAACCAGCCAATCAGAGCCGAAGGGTCCCTGGCACCAAATGATGTCAACACAGTGGAGTCTGGACTCACTATTGCCAACCTGCAGACCAAGTTGAGATCTCTTCTGCGAGTCAGCGTGACTCTGTTCCATAACAACTGCAGCTAAATTGTGCAATGTCTGCTCAATAAATCTTCTTCCAATATTGGCCCTCATTCCGAGTTGATCGCTCGCAAGGCGATTTTAGCAGAGTTACACACGCTAAGCCGCCGCCTACTGGGAGTGAATCTTAGCTTCTTAAAATTGCGACCGATGTATTCGCAATATTGCGATTACAGGCCCTCATTCCGAGTTGATCGCTCGCAAGGCGATTTTAGCAGAGTTACACACGCTAAGCCGCCGCCTACTGGGAGTGAATCTTAGCTTCTTAAAATTGCGACCGATGTATTCGCAATATTGCGATTACAAACTACTTAGCAGTTTCAGAGTAGCTTCAGACTTACTCGGCATCTGCGATCAGTTCAGTGCTTGTCGTTCCTGGTTTGACGTCATAAACACACCCAGCGTTCGCCCAGACACTCCTCCGTTTCTCCGGCCACTCCTGCGTTTTTTCCGGAAACGGTAGCGTTTTTAACCACACGCCCATGAAACGCCGTGTTTCCGCCCAGTAACACCCATTTCCTGTCAATCACATTACGATCGCCGGAGCGAAGAAAAAGCCGTGAGTAAAAATACTATCTTCATTGTTAAATTACTTGGCGCAGTCGCAGTGCGAATAATGCGCATGCGTACTAAGCGGAATTTCACTGCGATGCGATGAAATATACCGAGCGAACGACTCGGAATGAGGGCCACAAACTACTTAGCAGTTTCAGAGTAGCTTCAGACTTACTCGGCATCTGCGATCAGTTCAGTGCTTGTCGTTCCTGGTTTGACGTCATAAACACACCCAGCGTTCGCCCAGACACTCCTCCGTTTCTCCGGCCACTCCTGCGTTTTTTCCGGAAACGGTAGCGTTTTTAACCACACGCCCATGAAACGCCGTGTTTCCGCCCAGTAACACCCATTTCCTGTCAATCACATTACGATCGCCGGAGCGAAGAAAAAGCCGTGAGTAAAAATACTATCTTCATTGTTAAATTACTTGGCGCAGTCGCAGTGCGAATAATGCGCATGCGTACTAAGCGGAATTTCACTGCGATGCGATGAAATATACCGAGCGAACGACTCGGAATGAGGGCCATTGTGAGAGTGGAATTATTTCCAGTTTTCATGTTATGGTCGCAGATGTATACTTGCCTACTTTTGAAAACTAGAAACAGGGATATTACAGTACGATGTGCTGCGCAAAACGTGTCGAGGGTGTGTGTCATACTCTGCCCAAAGGATGTGTCTAGTTCCACAAATGGGCGTGTCTATGCTTAAATGCTTTTTGTTGCAAGATATTTCTCTATAACATTGGTGGTCATTCCGAGTTGTTCGCTCGCTAGCTGCTTTTAGCAGCATTGCACACACTAGGCCGCCGCCCTCTGGGAGTGTATCTTAGCTTAGCAGAATAGTGAACGAAAGATTAGCAGAACTGCTACTAAATAATTCTTTGCAGTTTCTGAGTAGCTCCAGACCTACTTCTAGACTGCGATCACCTCAGTCCGTTTAGTTCCTGGTTTGACGTCACAAACACGCCCTGCGTTCGGCCAGCCACTCCCCTGTTTTTCCAAACACTCCCGCGTTTTTCCCTGACACGCCTGCGTTTTTTACCAGACTCCCGGAAAACAGTCAGTTACCACCCAGAAACGCCCCTTTCCTGTCAATCATTCACCGATCAGCAGAGCGACTGAAAAGCGTTGCACGAACACCAGCAAATCTACTAAGTTTTGTGTTAAATAACTTAGCGCATGCGCTCTGCGTACCATGCGCATGCGCATTTAGCAACAAATCGCAGCATAGCGAAAATCGGCAACGAGTGAACAACTCGGAATGACCGCCATTAGTAACATATTTTGGGATGTTTTGCAAGTATTAATACTAACATTGCTGTCTGCAATACGGGGTTTCTTGTTTGCAATATATATTTGCTGCGATATTTCTTTTCTTCTCACTAAGCACAATATACATGATAAATGTGATGCCTATGCAATAAATTTCAAATGCAATTTGACCTTGTGTGAATTCTTCATCAACTACAGAAAATTACTAACAAAAAATCTTACCCTAAATAGCTCACTAGCAGCAGCACGCTATAGATGAGTGCACACACACACAGCATATATAATACCCTGTGTGTGATCATGTGCTGCTGTCTCTCTCCTGTCAGGGGTTACACAAGGGGGGATAATGAGAGTCATCAGCAGTGACTCCTAAGCAGCTACAGCAAATCACTGTTCTTGCATAGAAACTCCTTAGTGTCACCCCTGGCAGAATCTGAAGAATCTGGGAGATGTGACCTACAAAGCAGGGCAGCAGGAGATTTATGACTTAAACGGGAGCTTCCCGTATCCAACTATGCATAGAGGTTATAGATTATCAGTTTGAGTTTGTCACCCCTTTCCCGAATAGGCCCGTGCTTCACTCAATAGTCTGATTACTGTGCTAGTAGCCTAGTACTCACCTATCGTCTATTGACATACCTCTTACACAGAGTGGGGGCTGTCATCTTGTGGGATGACCCAATATTCATGAGTGGCTTATTAACAGAAAAAATAAAATAAACAAGTGACATCGTTGAGGTGTGAGGCACTGAGTACCTCACTGATGTCACTAGGATTTAGAGCCTAATTTAGCATGGATCGTAGATGTGTGGAATAAATGCACATCTACGACCCAATACTCTGACTTGCGGGGGGACGCCCAGCACCGGGCATATCCGCCCCGCATACCGGATCCAGCCCCCATGCAAACATGCAAAAGCATTGCACAGCGGCGATGCTTTTGCATGTTTAGGGTAGCCCTCTGCCTGCGCAGCCTAGCTGAGAAGGCATACGGCTACCCGCCATGTCTCGAGTCGCAGCGACTGCGTGTGACGTCACGCATCCGCTGCAGCCCACCCCGCAAATGGTCCTGACACTCCTGCGTTGTCCGGACGCGGTGCCCCCTCCCGCCCCAATCAGGCAGAGACGTTCGCAGATGTGAGGGGCCATTACCCGTGGTACATCAAAGCTGCTGTGCGTGCGCACACTTCAAAAGGCCCCAGCATACGAACGCTGCTGCAGCAGCGTTCCATGCCGAATTGGGCCCTTAGTGAAGTGATCTTCCAAATTTTTCATAAATATTATTTCAGTCCACAAATTGGTTGCTACCACAGAGCGCAGGCTGTGGATTCAGCTTCAAGCAGGAGTTTGGTTTTGGTTTTTACACTGGGACCTCCGATTCCCATCCAACATATCATAAACAATGGGTAGCGGGGCCATCTTAACAGCAGTGTAGGCCCCTGGGTAAAGCAATCCGCCAGCGGTAGGGCGGGGTAGAGGGTGCTAGCAGCGGCAGCTCTGATGTCCCCCGGGCGGTAGGGGGTGTTCTATCTTCCGCTCAGCATGTAGGTCCTGGAGCAGTAATTTCTGATAATTACTCCATTACTGCACAGATGGTGGGTGATGGGGCGGGAGGGAGAACACTAAACTGTAGAAGGGGGCATTGGGCTGAATCAAGGGGCCCCGGTACATGACTTCCAGGGTGGTAGGGTTAGGAGTGTTTAATACGCAGGGGAGGGGTGGACAGGGCTGCCAAGAGAAATCCTGGGCCCCGGTACAACAACTTTATAAGTCCCCGCAACCCCCTGGAGGGGGTGTGACCACAGCATGCTGGGGGCATATCCACACCTTTTTGGGGGCGTATCTAGCACATGAGAAGCACACACTCACAGGAGCATGGCACGCCTCCCAGCAAGGGCAGTAGAGAGCCGGGCTGGGCCCAAGTACTTTTCAGGGGGCATGGCCTAATCACAGGAGGCGTGGCCATGCCCCCTGAAAAGACAGAATTTTATTTTTATTTTTAAGCACTTCCCTGGCCATACTGCAGCCCAGCACAGAGCAGCGTGTGGTGGGCTGAGAAAAAAACCTGCAGCTGCTGCTTCCAGATAAGGGAGGGAGGGGTGGAACCTGGGCCCCACCATCAGACCTGGGCCCAGGTAATTTGTACCCACCCCCCCTCTCTCGGCGCCTCTGGGGGTGGATACTGTGGAGAGGGCTTAATATTCATAATTTTCCGGTGGGAGGGCAGCTTGCGTGACTGCAGATATCTCCAGTTCCTGGAAATAGATTTCTCAGCTTTCAATGGGATAAAAAACTAGAGAGTCTCAGCTGTCAGGAGGTACTGGGGACTTGGGGATCAGAGTTCAGAAGATACTGGGGACACCTGTCAGGAGGTACTGGGGACACCTTTCAGGAGGTACTGGGGACAACTTTCAGGAGATACCTTTCAGGAGGTACCGTGGATACCTTGGGGACATCTTTGAGGAGGTACTGGGGACACCTTTCAGGAGATACTGGGTAGTGATGAGCGGGTTCGGTTCCTCGGAATCCGAACCCCCCCGAACTTCAGCCTTTTTACACGGATCCGAGGCAGACTCGGATCTTCCCGCCTTGCTCGGCTAACCCGAGCGCGCCCGAACGTCATCATCCCGCTGTCGGATTCTCGCGAGGCTCGTATTCTATCGCGAGACTCGGATTCTATATAAGGAGCCGCGCGTCGCCGCCATTTTCACACGTGCATTGAGATTCATAGGGAGAGGACGTGGCTGGCGTCCTCTCCATTTAGATAAGAAGAGAGAGAGTGAGAGTGAGACACTTGATTTACTGGAGCTTAGGAGTACTCAGAGAGTGCAGAGTTTACTAGTGACTGACCAGTGACCACCAGTGCAGTTTTTTTATTATATTATTATTTAATATAATCCGTTCTCTGCCTGAAAAAAAACGATACACAGTGACACAGTAACAGTATACCATATCTGTGCTCAGCCTCAGTGTGCTGCATCATCTATGTATATCTGACTGTGCTGAGTGCTCAGTGCTCACACAGCTTAATTGTGGGGGAGACTGGGGAGCCGTAGCAGGAGTACATATTATTTAACAGTGCACACTTTTGCTGCCAGAGTGCCACTGCCAGTGTGACTGACCAGTGACAACTGTCTGACCACCAGTATATTGTGATTGTCTGCCTGAAAAAGTTAAACACTCGTCGTGTGGTGTTTTTATTCTATAAACGCATTCTGCTGACAGTGTCCAGCAGGTCCGTCATTAATTATATAATATATACCTGTCCGGCTGCAGTAGTGATATATATATATTTTTTATATCATTATCATCCAGTCTATATTAGCAGCAGACGCAGTACGGTAGTCCACGGCTGTAGCTACCTCTGTGTCGGCAGTCGCTCGTCCATCCATAATTGTATACCACCTACCTGTGGTGTTTTTTTTTTTTTTCTATCTTCTTGATACTACTAGTAGCTTACTTTAGGAGTCTGCAGTGCTGCTGACAGTGTCCAGCAGGTCCGTCATTATATAATATATACCTGTCCGGCTGCAGTAGTGATATATATATATTTTTTATATCATTATCATCCAGTCTATATTAGCAGCAGACGCAGTACGGTAGTCCACGGCTGTAGCTACCTCTGTGTCGGCAGTCGCTCGTCCATCCATAATTGTATACCACCTACTTGTGGTGTTTTTTTTTTTCCTATCTTCTTGATACTACTAGTAGCTTACTTTAGGAGTCTGCAGTGCTGCTGACAGTGTCCAGCAGGTCCGTCATTATATAATATATACCTGTCCGGCTGCAGTAGTGATATATATATATTTTTTTATATCATTATCATCCAGTCTATATTAGCAGCAGACGCAGTACGGTAGTCCACGGCTGTAGCTACCTCTGTGTCGGCAGTCGCTCGTCCATCCATAATTGTATACCACCTACCTGTGGTGTTTTTTTTTTTCTATCTTCTTGATACTACTAGTAGCTTACTTTAGGAGTCTGCAGTGCTGCTGACAGTGTCCAGCAGGTCCGTCATTATATAATATATACCTGTCCGGCTGCAGTAGTGATATATATATATATTTTTTATATCATTATCATCCAGTCTATATTAGCAGCAGACGCAGTACGGTAGTCCACGGCTGTAGCTACCTCTGTGTCGGCAGTCGCTCGTCCATCCATAATTGTATACCACCTACCTGTGGTGTTTTTTTTTTTTCTATCTTCTTGATACTACTAGTAGCTTACTTTAGGAGTCTGCAGTGCTGCTGACAGTGTCCAGCAGGTCCGTCATTATATAATATATACCTGTCCGGCTGCAGTAGTGATATATATATATATTTTTTATATCATTATCATCCAGTCTATATTAGCAGCAGACGCAGTACGGTAGACCACGGCAGTAGCTACCTCTGTGTCGGCAGTCGCTCGTCCATCCATAAGTATACTAGTATCCATCCATCTCCATTGTTTACCTGAGGTGCCTTTTAGTTGTGCCTATTAAAATATGGAGAACAAAAATGTTGAGGTTCCAAAAATAGGGAAAGATCAAGATCGACTTCCACCTCGTGCTGAAGCTGCTGCCACTAGTCATGGCCGAGACGATGAAATGCCAGCAACTTCGTCTGCCAAGGCCGATGCCCAATGTCATAGTACAGAGCATGTAAAATCCAAAACACCAAATATCAGTAAAAAAAGGACTCAAAAATCTAAAATAAAATTGTCAGAGGAGAAGCGTAAACTTGCCAATATGCCATTTACCACACGGAGTGGCAAGGAACGGCTGAGGCCCTGGCCTATGTTCATGGCTAGTGGTTCAGCTTCACATGAGGATGGAAGCACTCAGCCTCTCGCTAGAAAAATGAAAAGACTCAAGCTGGCAAAAGCACAGCAAAGAACTGTGCGTTCTTCGAAATCACAAATCCACAAGGAGAGTCCAATTGTGTCGTTTGCGATGCCTGACCTTCCCAACACTGGACGTGAAGAGCATGCGCCTTCCACCATTTGCACGCCCCCTGCAATTGCTGGAAGGAGCACCCGCAGTCCAGTTCCTGATAGTCAGATTGAAGATGTCAGTGTTGAAGTACACCAGGATGAGGAGGATATGGGTGTTGCTGGCGCTGGGGAGGAAATTGACCAGGAGGATTCTGATGGTGAGGTGGTTTGTTTAAGTCAGGCACCCGGGGAGACACCTGTTGTCCGTGGGAGGAATAGGGCCATTGACATGCCTGGTGAAAATACCAAAAAAATCAGCTCTTCGGTGTGGAAGTATTTCAACAGAAATGCGGACAACATTTGTCAAACCGTGTGTTGCCTTTGTCAAGCTGTAATAAGTAGGGGTAAGGACGTTAACCACCTCGGAACATCCTCCCTTATACGTCACCTGCAGCGCATTCATCATAAGTCAGTGACAAGTTCAAAAACTTTGGGCGACAGCGGAAGCAGTCCACTGACCAGTAAATCCCTTCCTCTTGTAACCAAGCTCACGCAAACCACCCCACCAACTCCCTCAGTGTCAATTTCCTCCTTCCCCAGGAATGCCAATAGTCCTGCAGGCCATGTCACTGGCAATTCTGACGAGTCCTCTCCTGCCTGGGATTCCTCCGATGCATCCTTGCGTGTAACGCCTACTGCTGCTGGCGCTGCTGTTGTTGCTGCTGGGAGTCGATGGTCATCCCAGAGGGGAAGTCGTACTCGTAAGACCACTTTTACTACTTCCACCAAGCAATTGACTGTCCAACAGTCCTTTGCGAGGAAGATGAAATATCACAGCAGTCATCCTGCTGCAAAGCGGATAACTGAGGCCTTGGCATCCTGGGCGGTGAGAAACGTGGTTCCGGTATCCATCATTACTGCAGAGGCAACTAGAGACTTGTTGGAGGTACTGTGTCCCCGGTACCAAATACCATCTAGGTTCCATTTCTCTAGGCAGGCGATACCGAAAATGTACACAGACCTCAGAAAAAGACTCACCAGTGTCCTAAAAAATGCAGTTGTACCCAATGTCCACTTAACCACGGACATGTGGACAAGTGGAGCAGGGCAGGCTCAGGACTATATGACTGTGACAGCCCACTGGGTAGATGTATGGACTCCCGCCGCAAGAACAGCAGCGGCGGCACCAGTAGCAGCATCTCGCAAACGCCAACTCTTTCCTAGGCAGGCTACGCTTTGTATCACCGCTTTCCAGAATACGCACACAGCTAAAAACCTCTTACGGCAACTGAGGAAGATCATCGCAGAATGGCTTACCCCAATTGGACTCTCCTGTGGATTTGTGGCATCGGACAAGGCCAGCAATATTGTGTGTGCATTAAATATGGGCAAATTCCAGCACGTCCCATGTTTTGCACATACCTTGAATTTGGTGGTGCAGAATTATTTAAAAAACGAGAGGGGCGTGCAAGAGATGCTGTCGGTGGCCAGAAGAATTGCGGGACACTTTCGGCGTACAGGCACCACGTACAGAAGACTGGAGCACCACCAAAAACGCCTGAACCTGTCCTGCCATCATCTGAAGCAAGAAGTGGTAACGAGGTGGAATTCAACCCTCTATATGCTTCAGAGGTTGGAGGAGCAGCAAAAGGCCATTCAAGCCTATACAACTGAGCACGATATAGGAGGTGGAATGCACCTGTCTCAAGCGCAGTGGAGAATGATTTCAACGTTGTGCAAGGTTCTGCAACCTTTTGAACTTGCCACACGTGAAGTCAGTTCAGACACTACCAGCCTGAGTCAGGTCATTCCCCTCATCAGGCTTTTGCAGAAGAAGCTGGAGACATTGAAGGAGGAGCTAACACAGAGCGATTCCGCTAGGCATGTGGGACTTGTGGATGGAGCCCTTAATTCGCTTAACAAGGATTCACGGGTGGTCAATCTGTTGAAATCAGAGCACTACATTTTGGCCACCGTGCTCGATCCTAGATTTAAAACCTACCTTGGATCTCTCTTTCCGGCAGACACAAGTCTGCTGGGGTTCAAAGAACTGCTGGTGACAAAATTGTCAAGCCAAGCGGAACGCGACCTGTCAACATCTCCTCCTTCACATTCTCCCGCAACTGTGGGTGCGAGGAAAAGGCTCAGAATTCCGAGCCCACCCGCTGGCGGTGATGCAGGGCAGTCTGGAGCGACTGCTGATGCTGACATCTGGTCCGGACTGAAGGACCTGACAACGATTACGGACATGTCGTCTACTGTCACTGCATATGATTCTCTCCCCATTGAAAGAATGGTGGA
The DNA here is from genome assembly GCF_028390025.1 of Pseudophryne corroboree. Taxonomy (NCBI): domain Eukaryota; kingdom Metazoa; phylum Chordata; class Amphibia; order Anura; family Myobatrachidae; genus Pseudophryne; species Pseudophryne corroboree. The sequence goes on from NC_086451.1 coordinate 27,173,845, forward strand.
GGATTATATGAGTGACCGCATCCAAGTAGGCACGTCAGACAGTCCGTACTTATACTGGCAGGAAAAAGAGGCAATTTGGAGGCCCTTGCACAAACTGGCTTTATTCTACCTAAGTTGCCCTCCCACAAGTGTGTACTCCGAAAGAGTGTTTAGTGCCGCCGCTCACCTTGTCAGCAATCGGCGTACGAGGTTACATCCAGAAAATGTGGAGAAGATGATGTTCATTAAAATGAATTATAATCAATTCCTCCGTGGAGACATTGACCAGCAGCAATTGCCTCCACAAAGTACACAGGGAGCTGAGATGGTGGATTCCAGTGGGGACGAATTGATAATCTGTGAGGAGGGGAATGTACACGGTGATATATCGGAGGATGATGATGAGGTGGACATCTTGCCTCTGTAGAGCCAGTTTGTGCAAGGAGAGATTAATTGCTTCTTTTTTGGTGGGGGTCCAAACCAACCCGTCATTTCAGTCACAGTCGTGTGGCAGACCCTGTCACTGAAATGATGGGTTGGTTAAAGTGTGCATGTCCTGTTTATACAACATAAGGGTGGGTGGGAGGGCCCAAGGACAATTCCATCTTGCACCTCTTTTTTCTTTCATTTTTCTTTGCGTCATGTGCTGTTTGGGGGGTGTTTTTTGGAAGGGCCATCCTGCGTGACACTGCAGTGCCACTCCTAGATGGGCCAGGTGTTTGTGTCGGCCACTAGGGTCGCTTAGCTTACTCACACAGCTACCTCATTGCGCCTCTTTTTTTTCTTCTTTGCGTCATGTGCTGCTGTTTGGGGAGTGTTTTTTGGAAGGGCCATCCTGCGTGACACTGCAGTGCCACTCCTAGATGGGCCAGGTGTTTGTGTCGGCCACTAGGGTCGCTTAGCTTACTCACACAGCTACCTCATTGCGCCTCTTTTTTTCTTTGCGTCATGTGCTGTTTGGGGAGTGTTTTTTGGAAGGGCCATCCTGCGTGACACTGCAGTGCCACTCCTAGATGGGCCAGGTGTTTGTGTCGGCCACTAGGGTCGCTTAGCTTACTCACACAGCTACCTCATTGCGCCTCTTTTTTTCTTTGCGTCATGTGCTGTTTGGGGAGTGTTTTTTGGAAGGGCCATCCTGCGTGACACTGCAGTGCCACTCCTAGATGGGCCAGGTGTTTGTGTCGGCCACTAGGGTCGCTTAGCTTACTCACACAGCTACCTCATTGCGCCTCTTTTTTTCTTTGCGTCATGTGCTGTTTGGGGAGTGTTTTTTGGAAGGGCCATCCTGCGTGACACTGCAGTGACACTCCTAGATGGGCCAGGTGTTTGTGTCGGCCACTTGGGTCGCTTAGCATAGCCATCCAGCGACCTCGGTGCAAATTTTAGGACTAAAAATTAGTGATGAGCGGGTTCGGTTCCTCGGAATCCGAACCCCCCTGAACTTCAGCCTTTTTACACGGATCCGAGGCAGACTCGGATCTTCCCGCCTTGCTCGGCTAACCCGAGCGCTCCCGAACGTCATCATCCCGCTGTCGGATTCTCGCGAGGCTCGTATTCTATCGCGAGACTCGGATTCTCTATAAGGAGCCGCGCGTCGCCGCCATTTTCACACGTGCATTGAGATTCATAGGGAGAGGACGTGGCTGGCGTCCTCTCCATTTAGATTAGAAGAGAGAGAGTGAGAGTGAGACACTTGATTTACTGGAGCTTAGGAGTACTCAGAGAGTGCAGAGTTTACTAGTGACTGACCAGTGACCACCAGTGCAGTTTTTTTATTATATTGGCCCTCATTCCGAGTTGTTCGCTCTGTATTTTTCATCGCATCGCAGTGAAAATCCGCTTAGTACGCATGCGCAATGTTCGCACTGCGACTGCGCCAAGTAACTTTACTATGAAGATAGTATTTTTACTCACGGCTTTTTCTTCGCTCCGGCGATCGTAATGTGATTGACATGAAATGGGTGTTACTGGGCGGAAACACGGCGTTTCAGGGGCGTGTGGCTGAAAACGCTACCGTTTCCGGAAAAAACGCAGGAGTGGCCGGGGAAACGGTGGGAGTGCCTGGGCGAACGCTGGGTGTGTTTGTGACGTCAACCAGGAACGACAAGCACTGAACTGATCGCACAGGCAGAGTAAGTCTGGAGCTACTCTGAAACTGCTAAGTAGTTAGTAATCGCAATATTGCGAATACATCGGTCGCAATTTTAAGAAGCTAAGATTCACTCCCAGTAGGCGGCGGCTTAGCGTGTGTAACTCTGCTAAATTCGCCTTGCGACCGATCAACTCGGAATGAGGACCATTATTATTTAATATAATCCGTTCTCTGCCTGAAAAAAAACGATACACAGTGACACAGTAACAGTATACCATATCTGTGCTCAGCCTCAGTGTGCTGCATCATCTATGTATATCTGACTGTGCTGAGTGCTCACTGCTCACACAGCTTAATTGTGGGGGAGACTGGGGAGCAGTAGCAGGAGTACATATTATTTAACAGTGCACACTTTTGCTGCCAGAGTGCCACTGCCAGTGTGACTGACCAGTGACCACTGTCTGACCACCAGTATATTGTGATTGTCTGCCTGAAAAAGTTAAACACTCGTCGTGTGGTGTTTTTATTCTATAAACGCATTCTGCTGACAGTGTCCAGCAGGTCCGTCATTAATTATATAATATATACCTGTCCGGCTGCAGTAGTGATATATATATATTTTTTATATCATTATCATCCAGTCTATATTAGCAGCAGACGCAGTACGGTAGTCCACGGCTGTAGCTACCTCTGTGTCGGCAGTCGCTCGTCCATCCATAATTGTATACCACCTACCTGTGGTGTTTTTTTTTTTTCTATCTTCTTGATACTACTAGTAGCTTACTTTAGGAGTCTGCAGTGCTGCTGACAGTGTCCAGCAGGTCCGTCATTATATAATATATACCTGTCCGGCTGCAGTAGTGATATATATATATTTTTTATATCATTATCATCCAGTCTATACTAGCAGCAGACGCAGTACGGTAGTCCACGGCTGTAGCTACCTCTGTGTCGGCAGTCGCTCGTCCATCCATAATTGTATACCACCTACCTGTGGTGTTTTTTTTTTTTTTTCTATCTTCTTGATACTACTAGTAGCTTACTTTAGGAGTCTGCAGTGCTGCTGACAGTGTCCAGCAGGTCCGTCATTATATAATATATACCTGTCCGGCTGCAGTAGTGATATATATATATTTTTTATATCATTATCATCCAGTCTATACTAGCAGCAGACGCAGTACGGTAGTCCACGGCTGTAGCTACCTCTGTGTCGGCAGTCGCTCGTCCATCCATAATTGTATACCACCTACCTGTGGTGTTTTTTTTTTTCTATCTTCTTGATACTACTAGTAGCTTACTTTAGGAGTCTGCAGTGCTGCTGACAGTGTCCAGCAGGTCCGTCATTATATAATATATACCTGTCCGGCTGCAGTAGTGATATATATATATTTTTTATATCATTATCATCCAGTCTATATTAGCAGCAGACGCAGTATGGTAGTCCACGGCTGTAGCTACCTCTGTGTCGGCAGTCGCTCGTCCACCCATAATTGTATACCACCTACCTGTGGTGTTTTTTTTTTTTTCTATCTTCTTGATACTACTAGTAGCTTACTTTAGGAGTCTGCAGTGCTGCTGACAGTGTCCAGCAGGTCCGTCATTATATAATATATACCTGTCCGGCTGCAGTAGTGATATATATATATATTTTATATCATTATCATCCAGTCTATATTAGCAGCAGATGCAGTACGGTAGTCCACGGCTGTAGCTACCTCTGTGTCGGCAGTCGCTCGTCCATCCATAATTGTATACCACCTACCTGTGGTGTTTTTTTTTTTTCTATCTTCTTGATACTACTAGTAGCTTACTTTAGGAGTCTGCAGTGCTGCTGACAGTGTCCAGCAGGTCCGTCATTATATAATATATACCTGTCCGGCTGCAGTAGTGATATATATATATATTTTTTATATAATTATCATCCAGTCTATATTAGCAGCAGACGCAGTACGGTAGTCCACGGCTGTAGCTACCTCTGTGTCGGCAGTCGCTCGTCCATCCATAAGTATACTAGTATCCATCCATCTCCATTGTTTACCTGAGGTGCCTTTTAGTTGTGCCTATTAAAATATGGAGAACAAAAATGTTGAGGTTCCAAAAATAGGGAAAGATCAAGATCGACTTCCACCTCGTGCTGAAGCTGCTGCCACTAGTCATGGCCGAGACGATGAAATGCCAGCAACGTCGTCTGCCAAGGCCGATGCCCAATGTCATAGTACAGAGCATGTAAAATCCAAAACACCAAATATCAGTAAAAAAAGGACTCAAAAATCTAAAATAAAATTGTCAGAGGAGAAGCGTAAACTTGCCAATATGCCATTTACCACACGGAGTGGCAAGGAACGGCTGAGGCCCTGGCCTATGTTCATGGCTAGTGGTTCAGCTTCACATGAGGATGGAAGCATTCAGCCTCTCGCTAGAAAAATGAAAAGACTCAAGCTGGCAAAAGCACAGCAAAGAACTGTGCGTTCTTCGAAATCACAAATCCACAAGGAGAGTCCAATTGTGTCGTTTGCGATGCCTGACCTTCCCAACACTGGACGTGAAGAGCATGCGCCTTCCACCATTTGCACGCCCCCTGCAAGTGCTGGAAGGAGCACCCGCAGTCCAGTTCCTGATAGTCAGATTGAAGATGTCAGTGTTGAAGTACACCAGGATGAGGAGGATATGGGTGTTGCTGGCGCTGGGGAGGAAATTGACCAGGAGGATTCTGATGGTGAGGTGGTTTGTTTAAGTCAGGCACCCGGGGAGACACCTGTTGTCCGTGGGAGGAATAGGGCCATTGACATGCCTGGTGAAAATACCAAAAAAATCAGCTCTTCGGTGTGGAAGTATTTCAACAGAAATGCGGACAACATTTGTCAAGCCGTGTGTTGCCTTTGTCAAGCTGTAATAAGTAGGGGTAAGGACGTTAACCACCTCGGAACATCCTCCCTTATACGTCACCTGCAGCGCATTCATCATAAGTCAGTGACAAGTTCAAAAACTTTGGGCGACAGCGGAAGCAGTCCACTGACCAGTAAATCCCTTCCTCTTGTTACCAAGCTCACGCAAACCACCCCACCAACTCCCTCAGTGTCAATTTCCTCCTTCCCCAGGAATGCCAATAGTCCTGCAGGCCATGTCACTGGCAATTCTGACGAGTCCTCTCCTGCCTGGGATTCCTCCGATGCATCCTTGCGTGTAACGCCTACTGCTGCTGGCGCTGCTGTTGTTGCTGCTGGGAGTCGATGGTCATCCCAGAGGGGAAGTCGTACTCGTAAGACCACTTTTACTACTTCCACCAAGCAATTGACTGTCCAACAGTCCTTTGCGAGGAAGATGAAATATCACAGCAGTCATCCTGCTGCAAAGCGGATAACTGAGGCCTTGGCATCCTGGGCGGTGAGAAACGTGGTTCCGGTATCCATCATTACTGCAGAGGCAACTAGAGACTTGTTGGAGGTACTGTGTCCCCGGTACCAAATACCATCTAGGTTCCATTTCTCTAGGCAGGCGATACCGAAAATGTACACAGACCTCAGAAAAAGACTCACCAGTGTCCTAAAAAATGCAGTTGTACCCAATGTCCACTTAACCACGGACATGTGGACAAGTGGAGCAGGGCAGGCTCAGGACTATATGACTGTGACAGCCCACTGGGTAGATGTATGGACTCCCGCCGCAAGAACAGCAGCGGCGGCACCAGTAGCAGCATCTCGCAAACGCCAACTCTTTCCTAGGCAGGCTACGCTTTGTATCACCGCTTTCCAGAATACGCACACAGCTAAAAACCTCTTACGGCAACTGAGGAAGATCATCGCAGAATGGCTTCCAATTGGACTCTCCTGTGGATTTGTGGCATCGGACAAGGCCAGCAATATTGTGTGTGCATTAAATATGGGCAAATTCCAGCACGTCCCATGTTTTGCACATACCTTGAATTTGGTGGTGCAGAATTATTTAAAAAACGAGAGGGGCGTGCAAGAGATGCTGTCGGTGGCCAGAAGAATTGCGGGACACTTTCGGCGTACAGGCACCACGTACAGAAGACTGGAGCACCACCAAAAACGCCTGAACCTGCCCTGCCATCATCTGAAGCAAGAAGTGGTAACGAGGTGGAATTCAACCCTCTATATGCTTCAGAGGTTGGAGGAGCAGCAAAAGGCCATTCAAGCCTATACAACTGAGCACGATATAGGAGGTGGAATGCACCTGTCTCAAGCGCAGTGGAGAATGATTTCAAAGTTGTGCAAGGTTCAGCAACCTTTTGAACTTGCCACACGTGAAGTCAGTTCAGACACTGCCAGCCTGAGTCAGGTCATTCCCCTCATCAGGCTTTTGCAGAAGAAGCTGGAGACATTGAAGGAGGAGCTAACACAGAGCGATTCCGCTAGGCATGTGGGACTTGTGGATGGAGCCCTTAATTCGCTTAACAAGGATTCACGGGTGGTCAATCTGTTGAAATCAGAGCACTACATTTTGGCCACCGTGCTCGATCCTAGATTTAAAACCTACCTTGGATCTCTCTTTCCGGCAGACACAAGTCTGCTGGGGTTCAAAGAACTGCTGGTGACAAAATTGTCAAGTCAAGCGGAACGCGACCTGTCAACATCTCCTCCTTCACATTCTCCCGCAACTGTGGGTGCGAGGAAAAGGCTCAGAATTCCGAGCCCACCCGCTGGCGGTGATGCAGGGCAGTCTGGAGCGACTGCTGATGCTGACATCTGGTCCGGACTGAAGGACCTGACAACGATTACGGACATGTCGTCTACTGTCACTGCATATGATTCTCTCCCCATTGAAAGAATGGTGGAGGATTATATGAGTGACCGCATCCAAGTAGGCACGTCAGACAGTCCGTACTTATACTGGCAGGAAAAAGAGGCAATTTGGAGGCCCTTGCACAAACTGGCTTTATTCTACCTAAATTGCCCTCCCACAAGTGTGTACTCCGAAAGAGTGTTTAGTGCCGCCGCTCACCTTGTCAGCAATCGGCGTACAAGGTTACATCCAGAAAATGTGGAGAAGATGATGTTCATTAAAATGAATTATAATCAATTCCTCCGTGGAGACATTGACCAGCAGCAATTGCCTCCACAAAGTACACAGGGAGCTGAGATGGTGGATTCCAGTGGGGACGAATTGATAATCTGTGAGGAGGGGGATGTACACGGTGATATATCGGAGGATGATGATGAGGTGGACATCTTGCCTCTGTAGAGCCAGTTTGTGCAAGGAGAGATTAATTGCTTCTTTTTTGGTGGGGGTCCAAACCAACCCGTCATTTCAGTCACAGTCGTGTGGCAGACCCTGTCACTGAAATGATGGGTTGGTTAAAGTGTGCATGTCCTGTTTATACAACATAAGGGTGGGTGGGAGGGCCCAAGGACAATTCCATCTTGCACCTCTTTTTTCTTTCATTTTTCTTTGCGTCATGTGCTGTTTGGGGGGTGTTTTTTGGAAGGGCCATCCTGCGTGACACTGCAGTGCCACTCCTAGATGGGCCAGGTGTTTGTGTCGGCCACTAGGGTCGCTTAGCTTACTCACACAGCTACCTCATTGCGCCTCTTTTTTTTCTTCTTTGCGTCATGTGCTGCTGTTTGGGGAGTGTTTTTTGGAAGGGCCATCCTGCGTGACACTGCAGTGCCACTCCTAGATGGGCCAGGTGTTTGTGTCGGCCACTAGGGTCGCTTAGCTTACTCACACAGCTACCTCATTGCGCCTCTTTTTTTCTTTGCGTCATGTGCTGTTTGGGGAGTGTTTTTTGGAAGGGCCATCCTGCGTGACACTGCAGTGCCACTCCTAGATGGGCCAGGTGTTTGTGTCGGCCACTAGGGTCGCTTACCTTACTCACACAGCTACCTCATTGCGCCTCTTTTTTTCTTTGCGTCATGTGCTGTTTGGGGAGTGTTTTTTGGAAGGGCCATCCTGCGTGACACTGCAGTGCCACTCCTAGATGGGCCAGGTGTTTGTGTCGGCCACTAGGGTCGCTTAGCTTACTCACACAGCTACCTCATTGCGCCTCTTTTTTTCTTTGCATCATGTGCTGTTTGGGGAGTGTTTTTTGGAAGGGCCATCCTGCGTGACACTGCAGTGCCACTCCTAGATGGGCCAGGTGTTTGTGTCGGCCACTTGGGTCGCTTAGCTTAGCCATCCAGCGACCTCGGTGCAAATTTTAGGACTAAAAATAATATTGTGAGGTGTTCAGAATAGACTGAAAATGAGTGGAAATTATGGTTATTGAGGTTAATAATACTTTGGGATCAAAATGAACCCCAAATTCTATGATTTAAGCTGTTTTTTAGGGTTTTTTGAAAAAAACACCCGAATCCAAAACACACCCGAATCCGACAAAAAAAATTCGGTGAGGTTTTGCCAAAACGCGTTCGAACCCAAAACACGGCCGCGGAACCGAACCCAAAACCAAAACACAAAACCCGAAAAATTTCCGGTGCTCATCACTACTAAAAATAATATTGTGAGGTGTGAGGTGTTCAGAATAGACTGAAAATGAGTGGAAATTATGGTTATTGAGGTTAATAATACTTTGGGATCAAAATGAACCCCAAATTCTATGATTTAAGCTGTTTTTTAGGGTTTTTTGAAAAAAACACCCGAATCCAAAACACACCCGAATCCGACAAAAAAAATTCGGTGAGGTTTTGCCAAAACGCGTTCGAACCCAAAACACGGCCGCGGAACCGAACCCAAAACCAAAACACAAAACCCGAAAAATTTCCGGTGCTCATCACTAATACTGGGGACACCTTTCAGGAGGTACTGGGGACACCTTTCAGGAGGTTCTGGGGACACCTTTCAGGAGGTTCTGGGGACACCTTTCAGGAGATACTGGGGACACCTTTCAGGAGGTACTGGGGACACCTTTCAGGAGGATCTGGGGACACCTGTCAGGAGATACTGGGGACACCTGCCAGGAGGTACTGGGGACCTGGGGATCAGAGTTCAGGAGCCAGAGGAATCCACCAGCGACAATATAAAACTGCATACAGGGACCAGCTGCTTGAAGGCTTATATCTCTGGTTCTGGGCATAGTACAGACAAGCTGCCAGTGTCCAGCAAAAGGGGAGAGTCCCAGCTTTTGGAGTATACCCTCAGAAAAACTCTAATACCCCTTTTCCACTATAGTCGCAGGTCTAACTTGGGTTTTGGAACACGGTTCCAAGCAGCGACGGACTGGGCCTCCGTTTCGGCCTGGGCATTTGTGAACGCGCACGTTGTGGGGGGGATGTGCGCATGTCGCTGTTCACACGTTGCGCTGTGGACTCGTGGCATGCCCCCATTTCTATGGTGATGCTTGGTAGGGGTGTGCCGCAAGTCAACGGGGGAGGGGGCGGCTTAACCAGAGAGCCAGAGGCTGCGCGCGGCCTTCCCTGCTCTCTGGGGGACCGGACCAGCCCACCTGTCATTCGGCCTTTCTGGCATTTACCAGAAGTGCCGGATGACCCTGTTTCCACTGTGGCCCAACCCGGGTCGGCGCCATTTACACTGAACTAGGGTGCAGTGTCTTCTGGCTGGCGCTTGGAGATGACGTCATCTCCAAGCACCGGGAAAACCAGCAGACAGGGGCACTCAGTCCCATTAGGCCACGCCCCCAATTCAAAGGTGCCCACTGTCACGTTGGGGGCAAGCCCAGCACTCTGGAAGCTGCTGCGCTGCCCACAGCCTCCGGCACACACCTTCCCGGCCAGCGCTGCTGTCTGCATAGTAGGACAGACAGTAGCGCTGACAACATACAATGTCCCCCCCAACCTCCCAACCGCCCGCGGGACACTGCAGTCAGGGAGGTATGGGCTCTAGGCATGCTGTAGACGTGTCCCGGGTAACCCGTTTACACTACACCCTTACCCAGGTCATTCCCGTCATTCCCTGGTCCAACCCAATTAGCTACTCGGGTAGGATTCCCGGGTCACTGGACTTTTTTTTCTGAGGGAGCCGTTTCCATTACCTAATTTAGCTAGTGGAAAAAGTCAGACAGTACCCGAGATATCTGGCTGGGAGGAGCAATTAACAGGCTTGGATGGTGATCACTACTTTATTATTATTATTATCCTTTATTTATATGGCGCCACAAGGGTTCCGCGGCGCCCTATTACAGAGTACATATGAACATAATCAAAACAGGAAAACAGTGACTCACAGTTGAAGACAATATAGGACAAGTACAGGGTAACTACAGTAAACGACATAGAGATAAGTTCTAAGGTGGCCAAAAAACTGCGGGATTTGGGCAGTTGAGGATTATTAAAGTAAGAAAAGGATAAGCATGAGGAAAGAGGGCCCTGCTCGTGGGAGCTTATCATTCTAAGGGGAGGTGGTAGACAGACAGGGGTGACACAGACGGGGTACATAGAGAGCGTGGAACAGAGGGTTAGGATGAGATATGGCTGGGTTTGGTAAAGAAGTGGGTCTTGAGAGCCCGTTTGAAGTTTTGTAGAGAGGTGGAGAGTCTGAGGGGGAGAGGTAGGGAATTCCAGAGAAAGGGAGCAGCACGTGAAAAATCTTGGAGGTAGGAGTGGGAGGAAGTAATCCGTAGGCAGGAGAGTCGGCGTGCATTAGCAGAGCGAAGAGGACTGGTGGGAGAGTAAAGGGAGATAAGGTCAGAGATGTAGATGGGAGAGGAGGGGGTGAGGGCTTTGTAAGTGAGTGTGAGAAGCTTGAATTGGATTTTGAAAGGGAAGGGGAGCCAGTGAAGGTCTTGTAGGAGAGGAGAGGTGGACGTAGTGCGTTTGGTGAGGAAGATGAGCCGGGCAGCAGCGTTGAGGATAGATTGGAGTGGAGAGAGGTAATTGTCAGGGAGGCCAGTTAGGAGGAGATTACAGTAGTCCAGTCTGGAAATAATCAGTGAGTGAATAATGATTTTAGTGGTATCCTGGGTGAGAAAAGGTCTGATTCTGGAAATGCTTTTGAGATGAAAATGACAGGTTTGTGAGAGGTGCCGAATGTGTGGTTTGAAGGAGAGGAAGGAGTCAAGGATTACGCCAAGACAGCGCACTTGGGGGCTAGAGGAGATAGTCATACTGGGACATCCAGGAAGAGACAGCAGAAAGACAGTTGGAGGTACAAGTGAGGAGAGCTTTGAAGTCAGATATCTCTGGTTCCCCAGGGCAGAGTTTAAAAAATCTGGTACCCCTGAAAAAACAAAAAGGGGACCCTCAGCTATCAGCCTAGGACCCTTATACTCCTGGGGCCCTTGGGCCACTGCCCATTGAGCCCATCTGAAAAGACGGCCCTGCTAAGTAATTTGGTCGAGCCGACAATTGCCTATCTTCCACTGATCACCTAGGCAGAGGGAGAAACACATTTATATGTATATAATAGTTACCAGCCAGTCAAAATGACGGAACAACATAACAGTAACGTTAACGCAGGCGGCTGTGCGCACCCAAATGGAACAACACTTCAATTGCTCTGTTGGGCGCCATCTAGTTGCCGCAAAACACTTGAATCCCCCCCATAGAGGTGAGGAGCAGCATCTCCATAAAACAGCTTAAAATCACAACTGACCTATTAATCATCATCATCATCCAAGGACTTACCTTTAACTTGTACTACTCTACACGGACATCTCATCAAATCCAACGGAGTGCATTCCTGCGCTGTGATACACACTGGATTGAAATCTCTGCATCTCTCCACTGAGAAGTCCTTCAATTTGGAATCTACTGTACTCTGCATTGGACATCCCAGACAAGGGTAGTCATTCCGAGTTGTTCGCTCGCTAGCAGTTTTTAGCAGCCGTGTAAACGCTATGCCGCCTCCCACTGGGAGTGTATTTTAGCTTAGCAGAAGTGCGAACGAAAGGATCGCAGAGCGGCTACAAAATAATTTTGTGTAGTTTCAGAGTAGCTTCAGACCTACTCAGCGCTTGCGATCACTTCAGACCATTCAGTTCCTGATTTGACGTCACGAACACGCCCTGCGTTCTCCCAGCCACGCCTGCGTTTTTATCTGGCACGCCTGCGTTTTTCTGATCACTCCCTGAAAACGGTCAGTTGCCACCCAAACGCCCTCTTTATGTCAATCACTCTGCGGCCACCAGTGCGACTGGAAAGCATCGCTAGACCTTGTGTGAAACTACATCATTCGTTGTAATAGCACGCCGCGCGTGCGCATTGCGCCGCATATGCAGTTTGCCCCTCAGGGCTGTGTCCTCTCATCCCTGCTCTTCTTCCTGTATACAAATGACTGCACCTCAGATTCGCAGACGACACCACCGTCGTCGGCCTCATCAAGCCGGGGACGAATCGGCCTATAGACGGGAAGTAAACCGGACACAACAACCTTAAGCTCAACCTGTCGAGATGATAGTGGACTTCAGGAAGAAGTCAGCTAGTGCACCTCCGCTAATGATTGCTGACAGTGTGGTATCGCTAGTGGACTCCTTCAAGTTCCTAGGGACCACAATCTCCCGGGACCTTAAATGGGGGTCCAACGCTGAAGCCACTGTCGGGAAAGCGCAGCAGAGGTTGTTCTTCCTCAGGCAACTAAGGGAGTTCAACATCCCACAGAAGCTTCTGCTCCGCTTCTACTCCGCGATTGTGGAGTCGGTACTGTGCCCCTCGCTACTGGTATGTACTGTGCCCCTCGATACCGCCAGCGTGAGGGACAGATGCAGTCTCCAAAAGGTGGTCAGAACTGCAGAGAAGATCAACGGGGCCGACCTTCCCTCAGTCCAGGACCTGTACCTGTCCAAAGCTAAAAAGTGGGCAACGCAGATAGTAAAGGACCAGCTACACCCCGGCCACAGCATGTTTAACTTGCTTCCTTCAGTCAGCGTTACAGGGTCGTCCCAGCCGGGTCCACCAGAAGCCTCAAAAGTTTCTTTCCCCAAGCGGTCCGCCTGCTGAACTCCTGAACATTGACTGACTAGACGTACATGTAACTCACTTGTGTCCCTACGGTATACCTATCTGTGTGACTTTACTTGCCTCCACCTGCTTATCTGTTACCTACTTGGCTGTTGTATAGCAAACCGAAGACAAATTCCTAGTATACGCAAGTATACCTGGCCAATAAATATGATTCTGATCTATCTATCTATCTATCTATCTATCTATCTATCTATCTATCTATCTATCTATCTATCTATCTATTTATAAGATGTGTATAGAAGAGAAGGTGTGTGTAAAACTGATGGTATATAATAATATACATACTACATAGTATACAGTAAGGGGTGTATTACGTGTGGCCGGCGCCCAGCATACCGGCGCCGGGATCCCGACCGCCGGAATGCCGGCAGCGGGGCGAACCCAAAAGAGACCCTTGCGGGCATTGTGGCATGCTACGTGCGCCACGCTATTTATTCTCCCTCCAGGGGGGTCGTGGACACCCCAAGAGGGAGAATAGTTGTCGGTATACCGGCTGTCGGGATCCCAGTAAAAGTCAGTGACAGTGTGTGTGGGGTCAATGTCAGTCAGCCTCTATGGATGATGATATATAAGGTGTGTCAGCCTCTATGGATGATGATATATAAGGTGTGTCAGCCTCTATGGATGATGATATATAAGGTGTGTCAGCCTCTATGGATGATGATATATAAGGTGTGTCAGCCTCTATGGATGATGATATATAAGGTGTGTCAGCCTGTAGAGATGATATATATGTGTGTATAGCTGATGATATATAATAATAACAACGAGATTTATGGTAAGAACTTACCGTTGTTAAATCTCTTTGTGCGAGGTACACTGGGCTCCACAAGGATTAACATTGGGGTGTAGAGTAGGATCTTGATCTGAGGCACCAACAGGCTCAAAGCTTTGACCTTCTTCCCAAGATGCATAGCGCCGCCTCCTATAACACCCCGCCTCCATGCACAGGAGCTCAGTTTCGTTAACCAGCCCAATGCAGTAGCAGGTACCAGAGATGACAATTGCTCGTAGCCAATTACACCACACACTCACCGCAGGAGAGGGTGTCAGCGGCTATGCCAATACCAACCCAAAGAAGCCAAGTACGTCAGGGTGGGCGCCTTGTGGAGCCCAGTGTACCTCGCAGAAAGAGATTTAACAATGGTAAGCTCTTACCATAAATCTCGTTTTCTGCTGCGGGGTACACTGGGCTCCACAAGGATTAATATCGGGGATGTCCTAAAGCAGTTCCTTATGGGAGGGGACGCACTGTAGCGGGCACAAGAACCCGGCATCCAAAGGAAACATCCTGGGAAGTGGCAGTATAGAAGGCATTGAACCTGATAAACGTTGTCCCTGAGGACCACGTAGCCGCCTTGCACAAATGTTCAAGGGTTGCACCACGGGTGGGCCGCCCAAGAAAGTCCAACCGACCGAGTAGAATGGGCTTTAATGGTAGCAGGAACTGGACAACCAGCCTGTACATAAGCATGTGCAATCACCATTCTAATCCATCTGGCCAATGTCTGCTTAGAAGCAGGCCAGCCACATTTGTGAAAACCAAACAACACAAAAAGAGAATCAGACTTCTGAATGGAGGAAGTTCTCTTCACATAGATACGGAGAGCCCGTACCACATCCAAAGACCGCTCTTTGGAAGACAACGCAGGAGAATTAAAGGCCGGAACCACAATCTCCTGGTTAAGGTAGAAAAAAGACACCACGGCCAATATTTACTAAAAAATCGAGTTTGTCCGATTTGTGTTTTTTTTCTAAGTCCCAACACGGGAATTCACTAAACTCAAATCTCGGCAGTGTTTGGGCTATTCGTAATGGTTTTCAAGGCTAAGTTCAGAAATACGAATGAATGGACCATCGGACAAACGCGGCTGTTATTTCATACAACACGGGTATTCACTATTCATTCGTATTTGGGTGTTAGTCTCTGAGTGCTCAAGTGCGGGTGTATTTTTTTGCGAATCGTTAAAAAAAGCAGACAAAAAATAGATCTGCTTTTTCCAGTCGAGTTTGGATAACCATGCACGGATCAGTGAGATCTGTGCATGGTTATCTATGGGAAAGGGTCTGTTTAATGTAAAAAAGCATAACCAGCCTCGGGCTCTTTGAGCCGCTCCTGGCTCCAATGGTGGGAACTTTGCGGTCAGCGGTTGACCGCGAGTAACCTCACCGCTGACCGCAAAGTTCCCACCATTGGATACAATGTAGCGCCTATGCGCTACATTGTATCTCTGCCGTGCGCAGCCTGACTGACAGCTCAGGAGCGCACAGGCAATCAGGAGAGTGCCACGACGTGGCGCTCCCTGATTGGCTGAAGGGACTCTCTGTGACAGGAGTCACGGGGGGTCCCGGCAGTCGGGGAAAGGGGTCCCATGTGTAAACATGGGACCCCTTTCAGTGCGTGGTTCGGGTTTTTCGGTTTGTTTTTTTGCCAAGTACGTGGAATACAAGCTCAGAAGAGGACCGATCTACACTGGATTTTTGTGAGTATAATTTTATTTTCAGGTACCCCATGGATTCTACTTGGAGAAGTGGACCGACCCTCGTGTGAACATAGGTAAGTATGTGTGAATGTAGGTGTGCATGTATGTAATAAAGTTGTACTTTCAAGGTGTGTGAGTTCTGTTTTTATTTGGGTATTTTTTTTGTAGTAGTACTACAGGTACCAGCGGGCCCGTTTTTCCACCGCATGCTGGTACTTGTGGTTCTCCAAGTACCAGCTTGCGGGGGAGGATTGCTGGGACTTGTAGTACTGCTACAAAAAACAATATTCTTATTTTTACACATGGCTATCAGCCCCCCATCCGCCGCCCTTGGATTGGGGGGAAAAGCCTCGGGCTTCACTCCTGGCCCTTGGGTGGCTGGAGGGGGGGACCCCTTGATTTAAGGGGTCGCCACTCCCCCAGGGTACCCCGGCCAGGGGTGACTAGTTAGTGATTTAATGCCAGGGCCGCAGGGACCTATATAAAAGTGTCCCCCGGCTGTGGCATTATCTCTCTGACTAGTGGAGCCCGGTGCTGGTGTGAAAAATACGGGGGACCCCTACGCTTTTTGTCCCCCGTATTTTTGGCACCAGGACCAGGCGCAGAGCCCGGTGCTGGTTGTTAAAATATGGGGGAACCCCTGTCAATTTTTTCCCCATATTTTTGCAACCAGGACCGGCTCAAAGAGCCCGAGGCTGGTTGTGCTTAGGAGGGGGGACCCCACGCAATTTTATTCTTGATTTTTAACACTTTAATTTTTTTTAAAAAGGTGCACAATGAAGCCCTGCATGGATCTCACAGATCCGGCCGGGATTCCTTGTGTTTTGTCAGGCAGTGTTGTACTCATCACTCCCGTAAAACACTGCCTGACATTACTAATCACATCGACATCGGAAAAAACGAATGTGCAAAACTCGGCAGCTTAGTAACTGACCGTATCAGGATTCAAAAAGTTGCAGTAAAATGCACCCGATACCATTCGAGTTCAAACACCCTTAAAAACGGCTAAAACACGGATATTAGTAAATATTGGGTAAATAACCAGGGCGTGTCCGAAGAACCGCCCGGTCACAGTGAAAAATCAAATAGGGGGACTTATAGGATAAAGCACCCAAGTCCAAGACCCTTCTAGCTGAAGCAATAGCCAGCAAAAACAACACCTTAAGAGAAAGCCACTTAAGGTCAGCAGAGGTAAGAGGCTCAAACGGAGACTCCTGTAAAGCCTCCAAAACCACCGACAGATCCCAAGGGGCCACAGGTGGCACATAAGGAGGCTGAACCCTCAGCACACCCTGAGTGAAGGTATGGACATCAGGCAGGGTAGCGCTCTTTCTCTGAAACCAAACCGACAAGGCCGAGATGTGAACCTTGAGGGAGGCCAGACGCAGGTCTAAACCTTGTTGTAGAAAAGCCAATAGCTTGGCCGTACTAAACTTGAAAACATCATGATTGTGAGACGCACACCAAGTAAAGTAAGCATTCCAGACCCTATGGTATATCCGAGCAGAAGCCGGCTTACGGGCCTTGAACATAGTTTGAACGACTGCCTCAGAAAACCCCTTGGCCCTCAGGACGGAAGCTTCAAGAGCCATGCCGTCAAAGCCAGACGGGCCAAATCCTGGTAAACACAAGGGACCTGAACGAGGAGGTCTGGACGTTGTGGAAGTAGAAGGGAACGCTCCAACGAGAGGCCCTGTAGATAGGAGAACCAGTGCCGCCTGGGCCACGCTGGAGCAATTAGAAGTAGGTTTCCTCCTTCTTGCTTGAACTTCCTTATTACTCTGGGCAGTAGTGACACTGGAGGGAACACATACGGCAGCCGAAAGTTCCACGGGATTGACAGAGCATCCACGAACGCTGCTTGAGGATCCCTCATCCTTGCTCCGAAGACCGGAACCTTGTGATTGTGTCGAGATGCCATCAGGTCCACATCTGGGAGGCCCCACTTGTCCACGAGAAGTTGAAACACCTCTGGATGAAGGCTCCAATCTCCGGCGTGCACGTCCTGACTACTGAGATAGTCCGCCTCCCAGTTCAGAACGCCAGGAATGAACACTGCTGATATGGCCGGCAGAAGGCTTTCCGCCCACTGAAGAATCCTTGATACTTCCCTCATTGCCATGCAGCTTCGAGTGCCGCCCTGATGATTGATGTATGCCACCGTGGTGGCGTTGTCCGACTGTACTTGAACAGGTCTGTTCTGTATCAGAAGCTGGGCCATTGTCAACGCATTGAACACTGCCCGCAGTTCCAGAATGTTTATTGGGAGTAGAGACTCCTCCTTGGTCCACCGACCCTGGAGAGAGTGTTGCCCCAAACTCTCAGACTGGTATCCGTCGTCAGCAGGACCCAGTTGGATATCCAGAAGGGACGGCCCCTACTCAATCGTTGGTCCTGAAGCCACCAGCTCAGTGATAGGCGGACCTCCGGAGATAGGGAGATCATGTGAGATCTGATCCGGTGAGGCAGGCCGTCCCACTTGTACAGAATTAACTTCCGCAGAGGGCGAAAATGGAATTGAGCATACTCCACCATGTCGAAAGTCAACACCATGAGACCTAGCACTTGCATCGCCGAATGAATCAACACTTGCGGACGGGACAGGAAGCATCGGATCTTGTCCTGAAGCTTCAGGGCTTTCTCCTGAGACAGGAACAACCGCTGGTTGTCGGTGTCCAATAACGCTCCCAGGTATACCATGCTCTGAGCCGGAACCAGGGAGGTTTCTTCCAGTTGATCAGCCATCCGTGGGCTTTCATGCACTGGATTGTCAAATCGAGATGACGCAGGAGAAGTTCCGGGGAACTCGCCAGGATCAACAAATCGTCTAGGTACGGTAGTATCCTGACCCCTTGACAACGTAGCGTGGCCGTCATGACTGCCATTACCTTGGTGAAGACTCGCGGAGCCGTAGTCAACCCAAAAGGTAACGCTCGAAATTGGTAAAGAAGGTTGCCCACTGCAAACCGCAGGTACTGCTGATGAGATACCGCAATAGGAATATGTAGGTAGGCATCCTGTATGTCCAGGGAGACCATATAGTCCCCAGGCTCAATGGCCAGAACAATAGAGCACAGTGTTTCCATACGAACTTGGAGATCCGCACATGCATGTACAAAGACTGCAAATTGAGAATGGTCCGCGAGGACCCGTTCGGTTTCGGGACTAGGAACAGCGGTGAATAGTACCCCTCGCCTCTCTGAGCCAGAGGCACCTGTACTACCACTCCTGTGGTCAGGAGGGAATGTACCACCGAGTGCAAAGTGTTTGCTTTTGCCGGATCCAGGGGCACATCTGTCAGGCAAAATCGATGAGGGGGACGATTCTTGAAGGGTATGGTGTAACCTCGAGCGACGACTTCCCTTACCCAGGTATCTGAAGTGGTCATCAACCATTCCTGGGCAAAACCTAGAAGTCGGCCCCCCACCCTGGGATCCCCCAGAGGATGGCCCGCCCTGTCATGCGGCAGGCTTGTCAGTTTTGGAAGCTGGCCGACGGGCAGCCCAGTCACGCTTCGGTCTGGGCTTGGCAGGTCTGGAAGCACGAGTTTGCTTTGGGTACACCTGACCTTTTGCTTTTCCTGGAGGACGAAAGGACCGAGGGAAAGTACTTTTAGCCTTCTGCGCTGAAGGAGCCGTACTAGGTAGGAAAGCTGTTTTAGCAGTAGCCAGATCAGCCACAATCTTATGGAGTTCTCCAAAGAGAATGTTTCCCTTGAATGGAAGCACCTCCAGGGTTTTCTTGGAATCCATATCCACCAACTAGGATCTCCACCAAAGGATACGTCTGGCCAAGACGGACGTGATAGCAGCTTGGCCACCAGCACCCCGGCATCGGAGCCCGCCTCCTGGAGGTACAGAGAAGCCGTGGTAATATACGAGAGACATTGTCAAGCATGCTCAGATGCGTTGGAAGGCTACTCTGCCTCTAGCTTCTGAGCCCACGCCTCAACAGCTTCAGCAGCCCAAGTCGCTGCAATGGTTGGCATATGCACAGCCCCGCTTTCAAACAACCCTCCACACATCTGTCCGTCAGTTCCTTCAGAGAGGTGAAGGCAGTTACTGGCAGAGCAGAGGAAACTACCATACGCGCCACAAGAAAATCTACAGGGGGAGGAGTTTACCAATTTTACATAGCTCCGCAGAGAGAGGACAGCGAGCCAACAGTCTCTTATGCGGTGTGAATTCCGTTCCCGGATTATCCCATGAGTCCTGACGTATGTCGGCCAGGAGTTGAGATTGAGGTAAAACTTGTTTAACCCCCTTCTTACGTTTAAACCTATCCGGCTTTTTAGGGACAGCCCCAGGCTTAGGAACATCAGACACCTGAAGAATGAGCCTAATTGCTTCAATCACATCCGGGACATCCACCAATGACTTCCCTTCCCCATCAGAAACATCAGTGTCAGTGTCTGTGGGAGCAGTATATGCACCGTCCTCCTCAGAGGAAGTGTCTGGCATAGCAGTGGATTGGGAGAGGTAATGGCCCATTTAGTAGATGACTTAGTCTTAGGCGGGCTCAGTGACCGGTTCAAATGCTGTAACTGAGTGGGGATTTGATCTGCCCATGGCGGATTAATAGCAGGGACCATAAACCGCTGCATCGGCATAGGTGGTCCCACATGCCAATTTAGTTACAAGTTTAACAGCATGGAAAACGTAGCCCAAGGTGGGCCCTGTGAAGCCCCAGGTGCTACCGACCCACTGGGGGGTAAGGAACCCCCCTGACCCAGAACTCTCAGCTGCCATATTTTCCTCCATCACGTCTGCGGCCTCACTAGCACGCAGTGTGGGAGAAGCCCCAGCGTCGTTGCCACGTGTAGCAGACATAACTATGTGCACAATATTGGGCAACCAGGTACAAAGTGTAGCAGCACTATACCTATCAAGAACTCGCAGTAAAGCGTGCCGAAGGTAGCACAGACCGGGAGTTCAAGAGATATAGATTATATGGTGACTATAAATCACAAGTAAAAATACACCGTCAGTATATCTTGTGATACAATCCTATATTAAACAGAAAGAAAAACCTGAACACTTGGCCCCCTCAGGTATAGCAATATAGGAATAGCCCTCTGAGTGAAATACCCTTTAATAAGGCAACCATGCAGCAGCTACATGCACACACACACGTATATAGGCCCTCATTCCGAGTTGTTAGATCGTTAGCTGCTTTTAGCAGCATTGCACGCGCTAGGCCGCCGCCCTCTGGGAGTGTATCTTAGCATAGCAGAATAGCGAACGAAAGGATAGTAGATTTGCTATTACATATTTCTTTGCAGTTTCTGAGTAGCTCCAGACCTACTCACAGATTGCGATCAGCTCAGTCCGTTTAGTTCCTGGTTTGACGTCACAAACACGCCGTGCGTTCGGCCAGCCACTCCCCCGTTTCTCCAGCCACTCCCCCGTTTCTCCAGCCACTCCCGCGTTTTTCCTTGGTACGCCTGCGTTTTTTAGCAAACGCCGTGAAAACGCTGAGTTGCCGCCCGGAAACACCCACTTCCTGTCAATCACACTACGATCACTCGAGCGTTGAAAAAACTTCGCTCGAGCTTGTGTAAATCTTCTAAATTCTTAGTTAAACAACTAAGCGCATGCACATTTTCCACCTAATCGCTGCGTTGCAAAAATCGGCAACAAGCGAACAACTCGGAATGACCCCCATAGTCACAAGCATACCATGCAGAAATTATGTACCATAAACTGCACTGGACTAGCAATACAAAGTTATACTCAGTATGGCTATATGTGATAATAATAGATATAACAAACGCACTAGGCACTGGATGTATATCACAGGGTGTTTGTACCACACAACCCTAACAGTATGCACTCTTTTTTAACTAACACTGTCCCAGTGACAGGTAGAATACTCAAGTGTCCTGTAGGAAGCACAGCACTGGCAGGCAGGCGGTTCTACAGAGGAGGATTTGCCCCAGCAATCCCAGGAAAAGCAAGGCTCAGTTTGTAATGGCTGCTGACCGGGAGTGAGGGAGAAGGAAGCAGCTCCAGGGCGGGAACATTGCAGTAATGGTGCCCTGGGGCTGGGGGGAGGGGCCTCAAGTCCTGCCTGCTGCTCCTGCTGGCATCCCCACCGGGCAGGCGGGCAGTATAACAAAAGCGGGGGGAGGGGGGGGGTGTAATGGTACAACGTCCTCCCTGACCTGTGCCCATATATAATCAACCTGGTGGCTAGTGGAGCAAGCAGCCCAGTAATCTGTGTCCACGCCAGCGCACGCGCGGCCCGCCTCCTACGGCCGCGCGGGATCGCGGTGCAAAGTGCGGAGCAGAGGCCCCTTACCCCCCCCCCCCCTTGTCAGCGGCCCCGCGAAATGGGAGATGGCGGCATATGTGTGACTCACTGGAGGACAGAGGAAGAAGACGGCGCCTCCGCTGTAGTGACCCGGCAACCGCGGCGTGAGAGTATACAGCACCGCTGGGGGTGATGGAGCTGCAGCAGAAACGTCGATCAGACACCGCCTGCTGCACCCCTTTGAATAGTCCTCTTCTGTCTGTAAGTTTAAAGCTAAGAATAGGCTGCCTGAAGCAGCCCCCTGTTAAGTGACCTGCTACTGCAGGCACCAACTACAATCTGAGCTCCTGTGCATGGAGGAGGGGGGTTATAGGAGGCGGCGCTATGCATCTTGTGAAGAAGGTCAAAGCTTTGAGCCTGTTGGTGCCTTGGATCAAGATCCTACTCTATACCCTGATGTTAATCCTTGCGGAGCCCAGTGTAGTGTACCCCGCAGCAGAAATATACAGAACAGTATACAGTAAGGGTCAGTGACAGTGTGTGTGGGGTCACCAGTGTGTTGCACTGTATCAGTCAGCCTGTAGAGATTTTATATATATATATATATATATATATATATATATATATTTATTTATTTATGAGGTGTGCATAAAAGAGAAGGTATGTGTATAGCTGATGGTATGTAATAATATACATACTACGTACATAGTATACAGCAACAGTAAAGGTCAGTGACAGTGTGTGTGGGGTCACCAGTGTCAGTCAGCCTGTATGGGGTATGGATGATATATATAATGTGTATATAGAAGAGCAGGTGTGTGTATAGATGATGTGTATATACAGTGTGGAGTGAGGGTCACCAGTGTGTTGCAGCCTGAATTGGTGATATATAATGTGTATATAGAAGAGCAGGTGTGTGCATAGATGATGTGTATATATATATATATATATATATATATATATATATATACACAGTAGTAGTAAGGGTCAGTGACAGTGTGTGTGAGGTCACCAGTGTGTTACAGCCTGTATAGGTGATATATAATGTGTATATAGAAGAGAAGGTGTGTGCATAGATGATGTGTATATACAGTATACAGTAGTAAGGGTCAGTGACAGTGTGTGTGAGGTCACCAGTGCGTTGCAGCCTGTATGGGTGATATATAATGTGTATATAGAAGAGCAGGTGTGTGTATAGATGATGTGTGTATATATATATATATATATATATATATATATATATATATACAGTAGTAGTAAGGGTCAGTGACAGTGTGTGTGAGGTCACCAGTGTGTTGCAGCCTGTATGGGTGATATATAATGTGTATATAGAAGAGCAGGTGTGTGTATAGATGATGTATATATATATATATATATATACACAGTAGTAAGGGTCAGTGACAGTGTGTGTGAGGTCACCAGTGTGTTGCAGCCTGTATGGGTGATATATAATGTGTATATAGAAGAGAAGGTGTGTGCATAGATGATGTATATATATATATATATATATATACTGTAGAAGGCGGCGGCACTCAAGCAGGCTCACAACTTGTATTGAAAAAGAGCGGTAAGTTTTATTCCGACATGTTTCGGGGAACTCCCCGTCCTCAGGGCTTAACAAGCAAAACTAAACCACTGAACATCATTATATACCCACCAAACATCAAATAACATTAACATACAAGACTATACTCACCTGTGTCCCGGCGCCAAACGTCCGCACTGGCAACCCGCTACACGCCAGAGTCCCCGGCCTGTGACATCATCAGAGCGCGTCACGTCACCAAGGCAACTAGACGCTCACCATCCATCCCGGCCGGAAGTCTTCCCTCGCGTCACCGGGCTCAGCGCAGCCCGATTGGTCCGGAACACAGGGGAGTATCCATGACAACCTAAGTGTGCAAACAAAGAAATATAAACAAAACAGATACTGTGTGTATGCACATCTGAGCGACGTAAAAACAAAAAACAGTTAAAAACAACAGTTGTCTGGGATATTAATCCCTTGCATCCACGATCACATAAGGCTGTATTAAATATGCAGGCAGCAAATGATAAGTAGTGCTACTTGGTCGAAGAGAGTAGGGATCCTATAGGTAACACTGTAGTCCCAAATTCTCATTGAGACCTCCTGGAGACAGTGTGCCTAAGGAATGGATCCAGCGGGCCTCCCTTTGTAGTAGGGTCCTACCTCTGTCACCCCCCCTAAGCGAAACCGGCACATGGTCAATTAATATAGCTCTGATGCTCGCCACTCCATGTTTTGCAACTAAACAATGGCGCGCAAAGGGTTGTTCACTATTCCCTTTTTCATGTGCCTTCTTGATGGCACTTCTATGGAGGGCCATGCGTTCGCGAAACTGTCTTATGGTCTTGCCGACATAAGCAAGACCACATGGACAAGTTAATAAATAGACCACGTGTGTGGAGGTGCACGTGAGTCGATGTTTTATATTAAATTTCCTGCCTGTCAGAGGATGATTGAATGATGTACCTGTAATTAATGTGTTACAGGTAGCACATCCTAAACATCTAAAGCAGCCCGTTTTAGACCTAAGGAAATGTTTTTCCTGTTGCTTAGTAAGATTGGTCACATCTAATTTGACCACATGGTCAGCAATATTCCTGCCCCTTGTGTAACTAGGCATCAAGGAAGTGTGGGCTAAAGAAGAAAGAGCAGGATCACTCTGGACCATTGGCCACAGCTGTTTTGCTCGTTTGGTCCTAACATCTGATATAACTGTGTATTTATTAACCCATGGCAACCTACATCTGGGGGAAGTCTGCACCCTAGGCCTAGGGCATAAAGCTGTTTCCCGAGGGATATCCATAGCTCGCTGACGTGCCTGCTGTAGAGCTTTGATTGGATAACCCCTCTCAGCAAATTTTATAAGCATGACTTCCATGGCTTTGTCTGTTTCAACTGGGTCTGTTGTAATTCGGCGTACACGCATGAACTGCGAGAAGGGCAAACCCCTACGTAAAGCGGGCGGGTGGTGGCTCTGATAACTCATCAGTGTGTTGCGGTCTGTGCTTTTAACATAAAGGGAAGTGACCAATTGTCCATCGCTCAACGTGATGGTGACATCTAAGTAATTGATTGATTTATCATCAATTACATAGGTAAACTGTACCACATGCTGTGTGGCATTGTGTACCTCCCACAGAGAGCTTAATTGATCCCTTGGGCCCCACCATAACACCAGCAGGTCATCTATGTAACGTCGGTACAAGACGACCGCCGGTGCTATGGCGGGGTCCAACGAGAACATCTTCAATTCCACCTGGTACATGAACGCATTTGCGTACGATGGGGCCACGGCGGACCCCATCGCACAACCAGCGGTCTGTAACCAAATCTTACCTTTGAATATGAAGTAGTTGCATCTGAGGATGCGATTCAATAATGATAAGAAAAAGGACACATCTGGGCCTTTATAGGCCTCATTACCCTGAATCAGCAGACGAACCGCCTCCACTCCCGCATCATGTGGGATGCAGGTGTAGAGGCTGGTTACATCAGCACTGCAAAGTAGGGTGCCGTCCGGCACTGTACCCAATTGTCGCATTTGGAGTAACAAGTCAGTGGTATCCCTCAAATATGAGGGTAGGGCCTGTACACAGCGGTTGAGAAAAGAATCTAAATAAACTGATACAGGATGATATAAGGACCCCCTGGCCGACACAATAGGGCGGCCAGGGGGGTTCACTAAACTTTTGTGAACCTTTGGTACTGTATAGAACAATGGTACCCGCGGGTGCTCAACCTGTAAACTTTGACAAACCTGTTTAGTAATCAAACCCTGATCCAAAGAGACTTTAAGAAAAGAATCAAGATCTAACTTGTAACTTCGGGTAGGGTCCATAGTTAGACGCATGTAGGTGTTAGAGTCGCCAAGTTGTCGCTCACACTCAAGGACATAATCAGTAAGGTCCTGTATCACTATGGACCCCCCCTTGTCAGCTTTACGAATCACTATGTCTGTACGTAAAGAGAGTCCATGTAAGGCCTCAGATTCAAGTTTAGACAAATTAGAGGAAAAGTCTCTCCCGGGACAAGATTGGACCTCGGTCTCCAACATCCTAGTAAACGTACGGATCGTGGGATTAAGACTTGGAGGGTCAAATTGTGACCGAGGGGTTATTTTTTGAAGTTGTGGCGGAATGCCCTGACTGATACTAGTCTCTTCTTGTACCCCTTTGTTATTGAAGTATTCCCGTCTCCGAAGGGTTCTACCCATCCTTTGGACTTCCACCTTACTTTCCAGGGCATCTGGGAAAGTGGTGGGAACAAAGGAAAGACCTTTAGATAAAGTCCGATACTCAATATCAGTCAAGGGTGTTGTAGACAAATTGAACCACAGTCTCTTTTAATTTCTTGGGGGCTTGGGAGCGTAAGTATCTTTGGTTCTGCCCCGCCCCTCCGCGTCCTCGCCCCGCGCCCTGCGCCTGGTGTGCGGGTGGCCTGTCCTTGTATCCCCCGAGGATGCTGTCCTAAAGGGAATTGCCCCTCTGATGTGCTGGTCCTGCCGGACGCTGTCTCCGAATCACTGGCCGAAGTGCTAGTTCCACCCCGTGGTTCTCGCCATCTACGTGATGTTTGGCGTCGGTTCGGAACTCGGGAGTCGTGTGTGGTGCGCGTTCCATTCAACCAGGGATATACCTGTCGCTGTTGGTAGTCCCTCTGAACTGTGGTGAGCTTCTCTTTTTTTGAAGCGCACAAGATCTTGTCTGTATTGATCGACTTGATTGTTAAGTCTGGTCATCCAATCAGTTTGGGTGTCAAGTTGGAGTGTAGGTTTATGCTCGCCCTCAAATGCTAGGAGCTGCTCCCTGATGTTGTTGAGCTCTCTGGTGGATTCCTCCACTACTAGCAATATGAGGTCCATCGAGCATTTGTTAAGGATTGCCACCCATCTACGGCAAAATGAGGTGTTAAACCGGCCTATGGTGGGTGTGTTGCGAATCCTAAACCCGCGTGGGATCATATTACTCCTATAGTAATCAGACAGGCTTATTCCATGGTACATGAAGTCACATTCTTTTTGTTTCATTCTTAGCCATTTTCTATAAAGCTCATCATTGGTGTTTTTCACTGTGTCATCAGCGAGTCGCCTATCCACCAAGATAGCTCTGGCCTCCACATCCGAAAAACTCAGACGTTCACTTGCATCACGCTGGATCAAGTCCAGGGCACTGTCGACCTCAGAGTTGATGTCTGTCATCATCAGCGTCACCGGTAGCCGTCGTAATGGGTATAGGCTTGTTTGAAGATCAAAAGATCACCCTAAGGTAACCAGCCTTAAGTTTGATGATGGATGCAAATGGTAAATAAACTGGAGAAAAAATTTAGTCCTGTAGGAAATGTCACTGGATGAAGACAGGGTAACTCTGACAAAAGCCGTGTCCCAAATCTTCCATACCGTGGATGCTGCTGTCCCGGCACTCACTCACCCACAAAGCTCTTGCTGCGGTGCCTTCCTAGAGGACCAAGGCTGATCCTCAATAAATACTGTAGAAGGCGGCGGCACTCAAGCAGGCTCACAACTTGTATTGAAAAAGAGCGGTAAGTTTTATTCCGACATGTTTCGGGGAACTCCCCGTCCTCAGGGCTTAACAAGCAAAACTAAACCACTGAACATCATTATATACCCACCAAACATCAAATAACATTAACATACAAGACTATACTCACCTGTGTCCCGGCGCCAAACGTCCGCACTGGCAACCCGCTACACGCCAGAGTCCCCGGCCTGTGACATCATCAGAGCGCGTCACGTCACCAAGGCAACTAGACGCTCACCATCCATCCCGGCCGGAAGTCTTCCCTCGCGTCACCGGGCTCAGCGCAGCCCGATTGGTCCGGAACACAGGGGAGTAACCATGACAACCTAAGTGTGCAAACAATGTTCAGTGGTTTAGTTTTGCTTGTTAAGCCCTGAGGACGGGGAGTTCCCCGAAACATGTCGGAATAAAACTTACCGCTCTTTTTCAATACAAGTTGTGAGCCTGCTTGAGTGCCGCCGCCTTCTACAGTATTTATTGAGGATCAGCCTTGGTCCTCTAGGAGGCACCGCAGCAAGAGCTTTGTGGGTGAGTGAGTGCCGGGACAGCAGCATCCCCCGTATGGAAGATTTGGGACACGGCTTTTGTCAGAGTTACCCTGTCTTCATCCAAGGCACCTTCCCTTTGTACTTATCCAGTGACATTTCCTACAGGACTAAATTTTTTCTCCAGTTTATTTACCATTTGCATCCATCATCAAACTTAAGGCTGGTTACCTTAGGGTGATCTTTTGATCTTCAAACAAGCCTATACCCATTACGACGGCTACCGGTGACGCTGATGATGACAGACATCAACTCTGAGGTCGACAGTGCCCTGGACTTGATCCAGCGTGATGCAAGTGAACGTCTGAGTTTTTCGGATGTGGAGGCCAGAGCTATCTTGGTGGATAGGCGACTCGCTGATGACACAGTGAAAAACACCAATGATGAGCTTTATAGAAAATGGCTAAGAATGAAACAAAAAGAATGTGACTTCATGTACCATGGAATAAGCCTGTCTGTTTACTATAGGAGTAATATGATCCCACGCGGGTTTAGGATTCGCAACACACCCACCATAGGCCGGTTTAACACCTCATTTTGCCGTAGATGGGTGGCAATCCTTAACAAATGCTCGATGGACCTCATATTGCTAGTAGTGGAGGAATCCACCAGAGAGCTCAACAACATCAGGGAGCAGCTCCTAGCATTTGAGGGCGAGCATAAACCTACACTCCAACTTGACACCCAAACTGATTGGATGACCAGACTTAACAATCAAGTCGATCAATACAGACAAGATCTTGTGCGCTTCAAAAAAGAGAAGCTCACCACAGTTCAGAGGGACTACCACAGCGACAGGTATATCCCTGGTTGAATGGAACGCGCACCACACACGACTCCCGAGTTCCGAACCGACGCCAAACATCACGTAGATGGCGAGAACCACGGGGTGGAACTAGCACTTCGGCCAGTGATTCGGAGACAGCGTCCGGCAGGACCAGCACATCAGAGGGGCAATTCCCTTTAGGACAGCATCCTCGGGGGATACAAGGACAGGCCACCCGCACACCAGGCGCAGGGCGCGGGCGAGGACGCGGAGGGCGGGGCAGAACCAAAGATACTTACGCTCCCAAGCCCCCAAGAAATTAAAAGAGACTGTGTTCAATTTGTCTACAACACCCTTGACTGATATTGAGTATCGGACTTTATCTAAAGGTCTTTCCTTTGTTCCCACCACTTTCCCAGATGCCCTGGAAAGTAAGGTGGAAGTCCAAAGGATGGGTAGAACCCTTCGGAGACGGGAATACTTCAATAACAAAGGGGTACAAGAAGAGACTAGTATCAGTCAGGGCATTCCGCCACAACTTCAAAAAATAACCCCTCGGTCACAATTTGACCCTCCAAGTCTTAATCCCACGATCCGTACGTTTACTAGGATGTTGGAAACCGAGGTCCAATCTTGTCCCGGGAGAGACTTTTCCTCTAATTTGTCTAAACTTGAATCTGAGGCCTTACATGGACTCTCTTTACGTACAGACATAGTGATTCGTAAAGCTGACAAGGGGGGGTCCATAGTGATACAGGACCTTACTGATTATGTCCTTGAGTGTGAGCGACAACTTGGCGACTCTAACACCTACATGCGTCTAACTATGGACCCTACCCGAAGTTACAAGTTAGATCTTGATTCTTTTCTTAAAGTCTCTTTGGATCAGGGTTTGATTACTAAACAGGTTTGTCAAAGTTTACAGGTTGAGCACCGCGGGTACCATTGTTCTATACAGTACCAAAGGTTCACAAAAGTTTAGTGAACCCCCCTGGCCGCCCTATTGTGTCGGCCAGGGGGTCCTTATATCATCCTGTATCAGTTTATTTAGATTCTTTTCTCAACCCCTGTGTACAGGCCCTACCCTCATATTTGAGGGATACCACTGACTTGTTACTCCAAATGCGACAATTGGGTACAGTGCCGGACGGCACCCTACTTTGCAGTGCTGATGTAACCAGCCTCTACACCTGCATCCCACATGATGCGGGAGTGGAGGCGGTTCGTCTGCTGATTCAGGGTAATGAGGCCTATAAAGGCCCAGATGTGTCCTTTTTCTTATCATTATTGAATCGCATCCTCAGATGCAACTACTTCATATTCAATGGTAAGATTTGGTTACAGACCGCTGGTTGTGCGATGGGGTCCGCCGTGGCCCCATCGTACGCAAATGCGTTCATGTACCAGGTGGAATTGAAGATGTTCTCGTTGGACCCCGCCATAGCACCGGCGGTCGTCTTGTACCGACGTTACATAGATGACCTGCTGGTGTTATGGTGGGGCCCAAGGGATCAATTAAGCCCTCTGTGGGAGGTACACAATGCCACACAGCATGTGGTACAGTTTACCTATGTAATTGATGATAAATCAATCAATTACTTAGATGTCACCATCACGTTGAGCGATGGACAATTGGTCACTTCCCTTTATGTTAAAAGCACAGACCGCAACACACTGATGAGTTATCAGAGCCACCACCCGCCCGCTTTACGTAGGGGTTTGCCCTTCTCGCAGTTCATGCGTGTACGCCGAATTACAACAGACCCAGTTGAAACAGACAAAGCCATGGAAGTCATGCTTATAAAATTTGCTGAGAGGGGTTATCCAATCAAAGCTCTACAGCAGGCACGTCAGCGAGCTATGGATATCCCTCGGGAAACAGCTTTATGCCCTAGGCCTAGGGTGCAGACTTCCCCCAGATGTAGGTTGCCATGGGTTAATAAATACACAGTTATATCAGATGTTAGGACCAAACGAGCAAAACAGCTGTGGCCAATGGTCCAGAGTGATCCTGCTCTTTCTTCTTTAGCCCACACTTCCTTGATGCCTAGTTACACAAGGGGCAGGAATATTGCTGACCATGTGGTCAAATTAGATGTGACCAATCTTACTAAGCAACAGGAAAAACATTTCCTTAGGTCTAAAACGGGCTGCTTTAGATGTTTAGGATGTGCTACCTGTAACACATTAATTACAGGTACATCATTCAATCATCCTCTGACAGGCAGGAAATTTAATATAAAACATCGACTCACGTGCACCTCCACACACGTGGTCTATTTATTAACTTGTCCATGTGGTCTTGCTTATGTCGGCAAGACCATAAGACAGTTTCGCGAACGCATGGCCCTCCATAGAAGTGCCATCAAGAAGGCACATGAAAAAGGGAATAGTGAACAACCCTTTGCGCGCCATTGTTTAGTTGCAAAACATGGAGTGGCGAACATCAGAGCTATATTAATTGACCATGTGCCGGTTTCGCTTAGGGGGGTGACAGAGGTAGGACCCTACTACAAAGGGAGGCCCGCTGGATCCATTCCTTAGGCACACTGTCTCCAGGAGGTCTCAATGAGAATTTGGGACTACAGTGTTACCTATAGGATCCCTACTCTCTTCGACCAAGTAGCACTACTTATCATTTGCTGCCTGCATATTTAATACAGCCTTATGTGATCGTGGATGCAAGGGATTAATATCCCAGACAACTGTTGTTTTTAACTGTTTTTTGTTTTTACGTCGCTCAGATGTGCATACACACAGTATCTGTTTTGTTTATATTTCTTTGTTTGCACACTTAGGTTGTCATGGATACTCCCCTGTGTTCCGGACCAATCGGGCTGCGCTGAGCCCGGTGACGCGAGGGAAGACTTCCGGCCGGGATGGATGGTGAGCGTCTAGTTGCCTTGGTGACGTGACGCGCTCTGATGATGTCACAGGCCAGGGACTCTGGCGTGTAGCGGGTTGCCAGTGCGGACGTTTGGCGCCGGGACACAGGTGAGTATAGTCTTGTATGTTAATGTTATTTGATGTTTGGTGGGTATATAATGATGTTCAGTGGTTTAGTTTTGCTTGTTAAGCCCTGAGGACGGGGAGTTCCCCGAAACATGTCGGAATAAAACTTACCGCTCTTTTTCAATACAAGTTGTGAGCCTGCTTGAGTGCCGCCGCCTTCTACAGTATTTATTGAGGATCAGCCTTGGTCCTCTAGGAAGGCACCGCAGCAAGAGCTTTGTGGGTGAGTGAGTGCCGGGACAGCAGCATCCCCTATATATATATATATATATATATATATACAGTGGTAAGGGTCAGTGACAGTGTGTGTGAGGTCACCAGTGTGTTGCAGCCTGTATGGGTGATATATAATGTGTATATAGAAGAGCAGGTGTGTGTATAGATGATGTATATATATATATATATATAAAATAAGATTTAACTCACCGGTAAATCTATTTCTCGTAGTCCGTAGTGGATGCTGGGAACTCCGAAAGGACCATGGGGAATAGCGGCTCCGCAGGAGACTGGGCACAACCAAAGAAAGCTTTAGGTCACCTGGTGTGCACTGGCTCCTCCCACTATGACCCTCCTCCAAGCCTCAGTTAGGATACTGTGCCCGGAAGAGCTGACACAATAAGGAAGGATTTTGAATGCCGGGTAAGACTCATACCAGCCACACCAATCACACCGTACAACTCGTGATACTATACCCAGTTAACAGTATGAATTATAAACTGAGCCTCTCAACAGATGGCTCACAACAATAACCCTTTAGTTAGGCAATAACGATATACAAGTATTGCAGACAATCCGCACTTGGGATGGGCGCCCAGCATCCACTACGGACTACGAGAAATAGATTTACCGGTGAGTAAAATCTTATTTTCTCTAACGTCCTAGTGGATGCTGGGAACTCCGAAAGGACCATGGGGATTATACCAAAGCTCCCAAACGGGCGGGAGAGTGCGGATGACTCTGCAGCACCGAATGAGAGAACTCAAGGTCCTCCTCAGCCAGGGTATAAAATTTGTAGAATTTTGCAAACGTGTTTGCCCCTGACCAAGTAGCAGCTCGGCAAAGTTGTAAAGCCGCGACCCCTCGGGCAGCCGCCCAAGATAAGCCCACCTTCCTTGTGGAATGGGCTTTTACTGATTTAGGATGCGGCAGTCCCGCCGCAGAATGCGCCAGCTGAATTGTGCTACAAATCCAGCGAGCAATAGTCTGCTTAGAAGCAGGAGCACCCAGTTTGTTGGGTGCATACAGGATAAATAGCGAGTCAGTTTTCCTGACTCTAGCCGTCCTGGAAACGTAAATTTTCAAGGCCCTGACTACGTCCAGTAACTTGGAATCCTCCAAGTCCCTAGTAGCCGCAGGCACTACAATAGGTTGGTTCAAGTGAAAGGCTGATACCACCTTAGGGAGAAACTGGGGATGAGTCCTCAATTCTGCCCTATCCATATGGAAAATCAGATAAGGGCTTTTACATGACAAAGCCGCCAATTCTGATACACGCCTGGCCGAAGCCAAGGCCAATAACATGACCACTTTCCACGTGAGATATTTTAGATCCACGGTTTTTAGTGGCTCAAACCAATGTGATTTTAGGAAACTCAACACCACGTTGAGATCCCAAGGTGCCACTGGAGGCACAAAAGGGGGCTGAATATGCAGCACTCCTTTTACAAATGTCTGAACTTCAGGTAGTGAAGCTAGTTCTTTCTGGAAGAAAATCGACAGAGCTGAGATCTGTACCTTAATGGAGCCTAATTTCAGGCCCATAGTCACTCCTGCCTGTAGGAAGTGCAGAAATCGACCCAGTTGAAATTCCTCTGTTGGGGCCTTGCTGACCTCACACCAAGCAACATATTTCCGCCATATGCGGTGATAATGTTTTGCAGTTACATCTTTCCTGGCTTTAATCAACGTAGGAATGACTTCCTCCGGAATGCCCTTTTCCTTTAGGATCCGGCGTTCAACCGCCATGCCGTCAAACGCAGCCGCGGTAAGTCTTGGAACAGACAGGGCCCCTGCTGCAGCAGGTCCTGTCTGAGCGGCAGAGGCCATGGGTCCTCTAAGATCATCTATTGAAGTTCCGGGTACCACGCTCATTTTGGCCAATCCGGAACCACGAGTATTGTTCTTACTCCTCGTTTTCTTATTATTCTCAGAACCTTTGGTATGAGAGGCAGAGGAGGGAACACATAAACTGACTGGTACACCCACGGTGTCACTAGAGCGTCCACAGCTATCGCCTAAGGGTCCCTTGACCTGGCGCAATATCTCTCTAGTTTTTTGTTTTGGCGGGACGCCATCATGTCCACCTGTGGCCGTTCCCAACGATTTACAATCAGTGTGAAGACTTCTGGATGAAGTCCCCACTCTCCCGGGTGGAGGTCGTGCCTGCTGAGAAAGTCTGCTTCCCAGTTGTCCACTCCCGGAATGAACACTGCTGACAGTGCTAGTACGTGATTTTCCGCCCATCGGAGAATCCTTGTGGCTTCTGCCATTGCCATCCTGCTTCTTGTGCCGCCCTGTCGGTTTACATGGGTGACTGCTGTGATGTTGTCTGACTGGATCAGTACCGGCTGGTGTAGAAGCAGGGGTTTTGCCTGACTTAGGGCATTGCAAATGGCCCTTAGTTCCAGAATATTTATGTGTAGGGAAGTCTCCTGACTCGACCATAGTCCTTGGAAGTTTTTTCCCTGTGTGACTGCCCCCCAGCCTCGAAGGCTGGCAACCGTGGTCACCAGGACCCAGTCCTGTATGCCGAATCTGCGGCCCTCTAGGAGATGAGCACTCTGCAGCCACCACAGCAGAGACACCCTGGTTCTTGGAGACAGGGTTATTAGGCGATGCATCTGAAGATGCGATCCGGACCATTGGTCCAACAGGTCCCACTGAAAGATTCTGGCATGGAACCTGCCGAAAGGAATTGCTTCGTAAGAAGCCACCATCTTTCCCAGCACTCGCGTGCAGTGATGCGCCGACACCTGTTTTGGTTTCAGGAGGTCTCTGACTAGAGATGACTGCTCCTTGGCTTTCTCCTCCGGGAGAAACACTTTTTTTCTGGACTGTGTCCAGAATCATACCCAGGAACAGTAGACGTGTCGTCAGAACCAGCTGTGACTTTGGAATATTCAGAATCCAACCGTGCTGGTGTAGCACCTCCTGAGATAATGCTACTCCTACCAACAACTGCTCCCTGGATCTCGCCTTTATTAGGAGATCGTCCAAGTACGGGATAATTAAAACTCCCTTTTTCCGAAGGAGTGTCATCATTTCCGCCATTACCTTGGTAAACACCCTCGGTGCCGTGGACAGTCCAAACGGCAGCGTCTGGAATTGGTAATGGCAATTCTGTACCACAAATCTGAGGTACTCCTGGTGAGGATGGTAAATGGGGACATGCAGGTAAGCATCCTTGATGTCCAGGGATACCATGTAATCCCCCTCGTCCAGGCTTGCAATAACCGCCCTGAGTGATTCCATCTTGAACTTGAATTTTTTTATGTATGTGTTCAAGGATTTCAAATTTAAAATGGGTCTCACCGAACCGTCCGGTTTCGGTACCACAAACAGTGTGGAATAGTAACCCCGTCCTTGCTGAAGTAGGGGCACCTCGATTATCACCTGCTGGGAATACAGCTTGTGAATTGCCGCTAGCACAGCCTCCCTGTCTGAGGGAGTAATCGGCAAGGCAGATTTTAGGAACCGGTGGGGTGGAGACACCTCGAATTCCAGTTTGTACCCCTGAGATACTATTTGAAGGATCCAGGGATCCACCTGTGAGCGAGCCCACTGATCGCTGAAATTTTTGAGGCGGCCCCCCACCGTACCTGGCTCCGCCTGTGGAGCCCCACCGTCATGCGGCGGACTTGGAAGAAGCGGGGGAGGACTTTTGCTCCTGGAAACCTGCTGTTTGTTGCAGCCTTTTTCCCCTACCTCTGCCTCTGGACAGAAAGGACCCACATTTTCCACGCCTGTTTTTCTGGGTCCGAAAGGACTGTACCTGATAAAATGGCGCCTTCTTAGGCTGTGAGAGAACATGGGGTAAAAATGCTGACTTCCCAGCTGTTGCTGTGGAAACTAGGTCCGAGAGACCATCCCCGAATAATTCCTCACCCTTATAAGGCAAAACTTCCATGTGCCTTTTAGAATCTGCATCCCCTGTCCACTGCCGAGTCCATAAGCCTCTCCTAGCAGAAATGGACAATGCACTTATTTTAGATGCCAGCCGGCAAATCTCCCTCTGTGCATCTCTCATGTATAAGACTGAGTCTTTTATATGCTCTATGGTTAGCAGAATAGTGTCCCTGTCTAGGGTGTCAATATTTTCTGACAGGGAATCTGACCATGCAGCGGCAGCACTGCACATCCATGCTGACGCAATAGCTGGTCTAAGTATAATGCCTGAGTGTATTTATACAGACTTCAGGATCGCCTCCTGCTTCCTATCTGCAGGCTCCTTGAGGACGGCCATATCCGGAGACGGTAGTGCCACCTTTTTAGACAAACGTGTGAGCGCTTTATCCACCCTAGGAGGTGTTTCCCAACGTGCCCTATCCTCTGGCGGGAAAGGGAACGCCATTAGTAACTTTTTAGAGATTACCAATCTTTTATCGGGGATAGCCCACGCTTCTTCACACACTTCATTTAATTCTTCAGATGGGGGAAAAACTACGGGTAGTTTTTTCTCCCCAAACATAATACCCTTTTATGTGGTACCTGGGTTTATATCAGAAATGTGTAACACCTCTTTCATTGCCTCAATCATGCAACGAATGGCCTTAGTGGACATTAGATTAGACTCATCGTCGTCGACACTGGTATCAGTATCCGTGTCGACATCTGCGTCTGCCATCTGAGGTAGCGGGCGTTTTAGAGCCCCTGATGGCCTTTGAGACGCCTGGGCAGGCACGAGCTGAGAAGCCGGCTGTCCCGCATTTGGCATGTCGTCAAATTTTTTGTGTAAGGAGTCGACACTTGCACGTAATTCCTTCCATAAGACCATCCACTCAGGTGTCTGCCCCGCAGGGGGTGACATCACTTCTATAGGCATCTGCTCCGCCTCCACATAATTTTCCTCATCAAACATGTCGACACAGCCGTACCGACACACCGCACACACACAGGGAATGCTCTAACAGAGGACAGGACCCCACAAAAGCCCTTTGGGGAGACAGAGTGGGAGTATGCCAGCACACACCAGAGCGCTATATAATGCAGGGACTAATTGAATTATGTCCCCTATAGCTGCTATTATATTTACTGCGCCTAAATTTAGTGCCCCCCCCTCTCTTTTTTACCCTTTTCTGTAGTGCAAACTGCAGGGGAGAGCCAGGGAGCTTCCTTCCAGCGGAGCTGTGAGGGAGAAATGGCGCCAGTGTGATGAGGGAGATAGCTCCGCCCCTTTTTCGGCGGACTTTTCTCCCGCTTTTTAATGGATTCTGCAGGGGTATTTATCACATATATAGCCTCTGGGGCCATATATTGTGATATATTTGCCAGCCAAGGTGTTTTTATTGCTGCTCAGGGCACCCCCCCCCCCCCCCCAGCGCCCTCTACCCTCAGTGACCAGAGTGCGAAGTGTGTATGAGGAGCAATGGCGCACAGCTGCAGTGCTGTGCGCTACCTTGGTGAAGACTGATGTCTTCTGCCGCCGATTTTCCGGACCTCTTCTTGCTTCTGGCTCTGTAAGGGGGACGGCGGCGCGGCTCCGGGACCGAACACCAAGGACGGGCCTGCGGTCGATCCCTCTGGAGCTAATGGTGTCCAGTAGCCTAAGAAGCCCAAGCTAGCTGCAAGCAGGTAGGTTCGCTTCTTCTCCCCTTAGTCCCTCGGTGCAGTGAGCCTGTTGCCAGCAGGTCTCACTGTAAAATAAAAAACCTAAACTATACTTTCTTTCTAGAAGCTCAGGAGAGCCCCTAGTGTGCATCCAACTGAGGCTTGGAGGAGGGTCATAGTGGGAGGAGCCAGTGCACACCAGGTGACCTAAAGCTTTCTTTGGTTGTGTCCAGTCTCCTGCGGAGCCGCTATTCCCCATGGTCCTTTCGGAGTTCCCAGCATCCACTAGGACGTTAGAGAAATATATATATATATATATATATATACAGTAGTAAGGATCAGTGACAGTGTGTGTGAGGTCACCAGTGTGTTGCAGCCTGTGTGGGTGATATATAATGTGTATATAGAAGAGCAGGTTTGTGTATAGATGATATATATATATATATATATATATATATATACATACAGTAGTAAGGGTCAGTGACAGTGTGTGTGAGGTCACCAGTGTGTTGCAGCCTGTATGGGTGATATATAATGTGTATATAGAAGAGAAGGTGTGTGCATAGATGATGTGTATATACAGTATACAGTAGTAAGGGTCAGTGACAGTGTGTGTGACGTCACCAGTGTGTTGCAGCCTGTATGGGTGATAATAAGAATTTACTTACCGATAATTCTATTTCTCGTAGTCCGTAGTGGATGCTGGGGACTCCGTCAGGACCATGGGGAATAGCGGCTCCGCAGGAGACAGGGCACAAAAATAAAGCTTTAGGATTAGGTGGTGTGTACTGGCTCCTCCCCCTATGACCCTCCTCCAAGCCTCAGTTAGGATACTGTGCCCGGACGAGCGTACACAATAAGGAAGGATATTGAATCCCGGGTAAGACTCATACCAGCCACACCAATCACACCGTATAACTTGTGATCTGAACCCAGTTAACAGTATGACAAACGTAGGAGCCTCTGAACAGACGGCTCACATCAATAACAACCCGAATTTGTTTGTAACAATAACTATGTACAAGTATTGCAGACAATCCGCACTTGGGATGGGCGCCCAGCATCCACTACGGACTACGAGAAATAGAATTATCGGTAAGTAAATTCTTATTTTCTCTAACGTCCTAAGTGGATGCTGGGGACTCCGTCAGGACCATGGGGATTATACCAAAGCTCCCAAACGGGCGGGAGAGTGCGGATGACTCTGCAGCACCGAATGAGAGAATTCAAGGTCCTCCTCAGCCAGGGTATCAAATTTGTAGAATTTTGCAAACGTGTTTGCCCCTGACCAAGTAGCAGCTCGGCAGAGTTGTAATGCCGAGACCCCCCCGGGCAGCCGCCCAGGATGAGCCCACTTTCCTTGTGGAATGGGCCTTGACAGATTTAGGTTGTGGCAAGCCTGCCACAGAATGTGCAAGTTGAATTGTGCTACAAATCCAACGAGCAATCGTCTGCTTAGAAGCAGGAGCACCCATCTTGTTGGGTGCATACAATATAAACAGTGAGTCAGACTTTCTGACTCCCGCCGTTCTTGAAATATATATTTTCAATGCCCGGACCACGTCCAACAACTTGGAATCCTCCAAATCGTTAGTAGCCACAGGCACCACAATAGGCTGGTTCAGGTGAAACGCTGACACCACCTTAGGCAGAAAATGAGGACGCGTCCGCAGTTCTGCCCTGTCCGTATGGAAAATCAGATATGGGCTCTTATATGATAAAGCCGCCAATTCTGATACTCTCCTGGCTGAAGCCAGGGCCAGTAGCATGGTTACTTTCCATGTAAGATACTTCAACTCCACCGATTTGAGCGGCTCAAACCAATGGGATTTGAGAAAATCCAAGACTACATTAAGATCCCACGGTGCCACTGGGGGCACAACCGGGGGCTGTATATGTAGTACTCCTTTTACAAAAGTCTGGACTTCAGGAACTGAAGCCAATTCTTTCTGGAAGAAAATCGACAGGGCCGAAATTTGAACCTTAATGGACCCCAATTTGAGGCCCATAGACAATCCTGTTTGCAGGAAATGTAGGAATCGACCCAGTTGAAATTCCTCCGTGGGGGCCTTCCTGGCCTCACACCACGCAACATATTTCCTCCAAATGCGGTGATAATGTTGTGCAGTCACCTCCTTCCTGGCTTTTACCAGTGTAGGAATGACCTCTTCCGGAATGCCTTTTTCCCTTAGAATTCGGCGTTCAACCGCCATGCCGTCAAACGCAGCCGCGGTAAGTCTTGGAATAGACACGGTCCCTGCTGAAGCAGGTCCCGTCTTAGAGGTAGAGGCCACGGATCCTCCGTGAGCATCTCTTGAAGTTCCGGGTACCAAGTTCTTCTTGGCCAATCCGGAGCCACTAGTATCGTTCTTACTCCCTTTTGCCGTATAATTCTCAGTACTTTTGGTATGAGAGGCAGAGGAGGGAACACATACACTGACTGGAACACCCACGGTGTTACCAGAGCGTCCACAGCTATTGCCTGAGGGTCTCTTGACCTGGCGCAATACCTGTCCAGTTTTTTGTTGAGGCGGGACGCCATCATATCCACCATTGGTTTTTCCCAACGGTTCACAATCATGTGGAAGACTTCTGGATGAAGTCCCCACTCTCCCGGGTGTAGATCGTGTCTGCTGAGGAAGTCTGCTTCCCAGTTGTCCACTCCCGGAATGAATACTGCTGACAGTGCTATCACATGATCTTCCGCCCAGCGAAGAATCCTTGCAGCTTCTGCCATTGCTGTCCTGCTTCTTGTGCCGCCCTGTCTGTTTACGTGGGCGACTGCCGTGATGTTGTCCGACTGGATCAACACCGGCTG
Organism: Pseudophryne corroboree; assembly: GCF_028390025.1. NCBI lineage: Eukaryota > Metazoa > Chordata > Amphibia > Anura > Myobatrachidae > Pseudophryne > Pseudophryne corroboree. The sequence continues at coordinate 27,213,997 of NC_086451.1, forward strand.
ACCCTGAAGCAGGGGTTTTGCCAGACTTAGAGCATTGTAAATCGCTCTTAGCTCCAGTATATTTATGTGAAGAGACATCTCCAGGCTTGACCATACTCCCTGGAAGTTTCTTCCCTGTGTGACCGCTCCCCAGCCTCTCAGACTGGCATCCGTGGTCACCAGGACCCAGTCCTGTATGCCGAATCTGCGGCCCTCTAACAGATGAGCACTCTGCAACCACCACAGAAGAGACCCTTGTCCGTGGCGATAAGGTTATCCGCTGATGCATCTGCAGATGTGATCCGGACCATTTGTCCAGCAGATCCCACTGAAAAAATCGTGCGTGGAATCTCCCGAATGGAATCGCTTCGTAAGAAGCCACCATCTTTCCCAGGACTCTTGTGAATTGATGCACAGACACTTTCCCTGGTTTTAGGAGGTTCCTGACAAGTTCGGATAACTCCCTGGCTTTCTCCTCCGGAAGAAACACCTTTTTCTGAACCGTGTCCAGAATCATTCCCAGGAACAGCAGACGTGTCGTCGGGGTCAACTGAGATTTTGGAAAATTCAGAATCCACCCGTGTTGTTGCAGCACTAGTCGGGTTAGTGCTACTCCGTCCTCCAGCTGTTCTCTGGACCTTGCCCTTATCAGGAGATCGTCCAAGTAAGGGATAATTAATACGCCTCTTCTTCGCAGAAGAATCATCATTTCGGCCATTACCTTGGTAAAGACCCGAGGTGCCGTGGACAATCCAAACGGCAGCGTCTGAAACTGATAATGACAGTTTTGCACCACGAACCTGAGGTACCCTTGATGTGAAGGGCAAATTGGGACATGCAGGTAAGCATCCTTTATGTCCAGGGACACCATAAAGTCCCCTTCTTCCAGATTCGCTATCACTGCTCTGAGTGACTCCATCTTGAACTTGAATTTTTGTATGTACAGGTTCAAAGATTTCAGATTTAGAATAGGTCTTACCGAGCCGTCCGGCTTCGGTACCACAAATAGCGTGGAGTAATACCCCTTTCCCTGTTGTAGGAGGGGTACCTTGACTATCACCTGCTGAGAAAACAGCTTGTGAATGGCTTCCAATACCGTCGCCCTGTCTGAGGGAGACGTTGGCAAAGCAGACTTTAGGAACCTGCGAGGGGGAGACTTCTCGAATTCCAACCTGTAACCCTGAGATACTACCTGCAGGATCCAGGGGTCCACCTGTGAGCAAGCCCACTGTGCGCTGAAATTCTTGAGTCGACCCCCCACCGCTCCTGAGTCCGCTTGTAAGGCCCCAGCGTCATGCTGAGGGCTTTGCAGAACCCTGAGAGGGCTTCTGTTCCTGGGCAGGGGCTGCTTGCTGCCCTCTCTTACCCCTTCCTCTGCCCCGAGGCAGATATGACTGTCCTTTTGTCCGCTTGTTCTTATAGGACCGAAAGGACTGCGGCTGAAAAGACGGTGTCTTTTTCTGTTGGGAGGGGGTCTGAGGTAAAAAGGTGGATTTTCCGGCAGTTGCCGTGGCCACCAGATCCGATAGACCGACGCCAAATAATTCCTCCCCTTTATACGGCAATACTTCCATATGTCGTTTGGAATCCGCATCACCTGACCACTGTCGCGTCCATAAACTCCTTCTGGCAGATATGGACATCGCATTTACTCTCGATGCCAGAGTGCAAATATCTCTCTGAGCATCTCGCATATAAAGGAAAGCATCCTTTAATTGCTCTATAGTCAATAAAATACTGTCCCTATCCAGGGTATCAATATTTTCAGTCAGGGAATCCAACCAGACGACCCCAGCACTGCACATCCAGGCTGAGGCGATGGCTGGTCGCAGTATAACACCAGTATGTGTGTATATACTTTTTAGGGTAGTTTCCAGTCTCCTATCAGCTGGATCCCTGAGGGCGGCCGTATCAGGAGACGGTAACGCCACTTGTTTTGATAAGCGTGTGAGCGCCTTATCCACCCTAGGGGGTGTTTCCCAGCGCGCCCTAACCTCTGGCGGGAAAGGGTATAATGCTAATAACTTTTTTGAAATTAGCACTTTTCTATCTGGGTTAACCCACGCTTCATCACATACATCATTTAATTCCTCTGATTCAGGAAAAACTACAGGTAGTTTTTTCACCCCCCACATAATACCCCTTTTTGTGGTACTTGCAGTATCAGAGATATGCAAAGCCTCCTTCATTGCCGTGATCATATAACGTGTGGCCCTACTTGAAAATACGTTTGTTTCATCACCGTCGACACTAGATTCAGTGTCTGTGTCTGGGTCTGTGTCGACCGACTGAGGTAAAGGGCGCTTTACAGCCCCTGACGGTGTCTGAGACGCCTGGGCAGGTACTAACTGGTTTGCCGGCCGTCTCATGTCGTCAACTGATTTTTGTAATGTGCTGACATTATCACGTAATTCCATAAACAAAGCCATCCATTCCAGTGTCGACTCCCTGGGGGGTGACATCACCATTATCGGCAATTGCTCTGCCTCCACACCAACATCGTCCTCATACATGTCGACACACACGTACCGACACACAGCAGACACACAGGGAATGCTCTTATCGAAGACAGGACCCCACTAGCCCTTTGGGGAGACAGAGGGAGAGTTTGCCAGCACACACCCAAGCGCTATAATATATATGGGAACAACCTTATATAAGTGTTGTTCCTTATAGCAGCTTAAATATATCAAAATATCGCCAAAAAATGCCCCCCCTCTCTGTTTTACCCTGTTTCTGTAGTGCAGTGCAGGGGAGAGTCCTGGGAGCCTTCCTCACAGCGGAGCTGAGCAGGAAAATGGCGCTGTGTGCTGAGGAGAATAAGCCCCGCCCCCTATTTCGGCGGGCTTTTCTCCCGGAGTTTTAGATATCTGGCATGGGTTAAATACATACATATAGCCTCAATGGCTATATGTGATGTATTATTTTGCCATAAAGGTATTAAATATTGCTGCCCAGGGCGCCCCCAGCAGCGCCCTGCACCCTCCGTGACCGCTTGGTGTGAAGTGTGTGACAACAATGGCGCACAGCTGCAGTGCTGTGCGCTACCTTCATGAAGACTGAAGAGCCTTCTGCCGCCTGTTTCCGGACCTTCAATCTTCAGCATCTGTAAGGGGGGTCGGCGGCGCGGCTCCGGGACGAACCCCAGGGTGAGACCTGTGTTCCGACTCTCTCTGGAGCTAATGGTGTCCAGTAGCCTAAGAATCCAATCCATCCTGCACGCAAGTGAGTTGAAATTCTCTCCCCTAAGTCCCTCGATGCAGTGAGCCTGTTGCCAGCAGGACTCACTGAAAATAAAAAACCTAAAAACTTTTTCTAAGCAGCTCTTTAGGAGAGCCACCTAGATTGCACCCTGCTCGGACGGGCACAAAAAATAAGAATTTACTTACCGATAATTCTATTTCTCGGAGTCCGTAGTGGATGCTGGGGTTCCTGAAAGGACCATGGGGAATAGCGGCTCCGCAGGAGACAGGGCACAAAAAGTAAAGCTTTTACAGGTCAGGTGGTGTGCACTGGCTCCTCCCCCTATGACCCTCCTCCAGACTCCAGTTAGGTACTGTGCCCGGACGAGCGTACACAATAAGGGAGGATTTTGAATCCCGGGTAAGACTCATACCAGCCACACCAATCACACCGTACAACTTGTGATCTAAACCCAGTTAACAGTATGATAACAGAGGAGCCTCTGAAAGATGGCTCCCTAAACAAAATAACCCGAAATAGTTAACAATAACTATGTACAAGTCTTGCAGATAATCCGCACTTGGGATGGGCGCCCAGCATCCACTACGGACTCCGAGAAATAGAATTATCGGTAAGTAAATTCTTATTTTCTCTATCGTCCTAAGTGGATGCTGGGGTTCCTGAAAGGACCATGGGGATTATACCAAAGCTCCCAAACGGGCGGGAGAGTGCGGATGACTCTGCAGCACCGAATGAGAGAACTCCAGGTCCTCTTTTGCCAGGGTATCAAATTTGTAAAATTTTACAAACGTGTTCTCCCCTGACCACGTAGCTGCTCGGCAGAGTTGTAATGCCGAGACCCCTCGGGCAGCCGCCCAGGATGAGCCCACCTTCCTTGTGGAATGGGCCTTAACAGAATTAGGCTGTGGTAGGCCTGCCACAGAATGTGCAAGTTGAATCGTGTTACAAATCCAACGAGCAATCGACTGCTTAGAAGCAGGTGCACCCAACTTGTTGGGTGCATACAGTATAAACAGCGAGTCAGATTTTCTGACTCCAGCCGTCCTTGAAATGTATATCTTTAAAGCTCTGACAACGTCCAACAACTTGGAGTCTTCCAAGTCGTTTGTAGCCGCAGGCACTACAATAGGCTGGTTCAGGTGAAACGCTGACACCACCTTCGGGAGAAAATGCGGACGCGTCCGCAGCTCTGCCCTATCTGAATGGAAAATTAAATAAGGACTTTTATAAGATAAAGCCGCCAGTTCTGATACGCTCCTGGCCGAAGCCAGGGCCAGTAACATAGTCACTTTCCATGTGAGATATTTCAAATCCACCTTCTTAAGTGGTTCAAACCAATGGGATTTGAGGAAATCTAAAACTACATTTAGATCCCACGGTGCCACCGGAGGCACCACAGGAGGCTGTATATGCAGTACTCCTTTGACAAAAGTCTGGACCTCAGGAACTGAGGCCAATTCTTTTTGGAAGAATATAGACAGGGCCGAAATTTGAACCTTAATAGATCCCAATTTGAGACCCATAGACAATCCTGATTGCAGGAAATGTAGGAAACGACCCAGTTGAAAATTCCTCCGTCGGAGCATTCCGACCCTCGCACCATGCCACATATTTCCGCCAAATGCGGTGATAATGCTTTGCGGTGACTTCTTTCCTTGCCTTAATCAAGGTAGGAATGACTTCTTCAGGAATGCCTTTTTCTTTTAGAATCTGGCGTTCAACCGCCATGCCGTCAACGCAGCCGCGGTAAGTCTTGAAAAAGACAAGGACCCTGCTGAGGCAGGTCCCTTCTCAGAGGTAGAGGCCACGGATCGTCCGTGACCATCTCTTGAAGTTCCGGGTACCAAGTCCTTCTTGGCCAATCCGGAGCCACTAGTATCGTTCTTACTCCTCTTTGCCGTATAATCCTCAATACCTTTGGTATGAGAGGCAGAGGAGGAAACACATATACCGACTGGTACACCCAAGGTGTTACCAGCGCATCCACAGCTATTGCCTGCGGATCTCTTGACCTGGCGCAATACCTGTCCAGTTTTTTGTTGAGGCGAGACGCCATCATGTCCACCATTGGTTTTTCCCAACGGTTTATTATCATGAGGAAAACTTCTGAATGAAGTCCCCACTCTCCCGGGTGAAGATCGTGTCTGCTGAGGAAGTCTGCTTCCCAGTTGTCCACGCCCGGGATGAATACTGCTATCACGTGATTCTCCGCCCAGCGAAGGATCCTGGCAGCTTCTGCCATTGCACTCCTGCTTCTTGTGCCGCCCTGTCTGTTTACATGGGCGACTGCCGTGATGTTGTCCGACTGGATCAACACCGGTCTTCCTTGAAGCAGAGGTTCCGCCTGGTTTAGAGCATTGTAGATTGCTCTTAGTTCCAGAATGTTTATGTGAAGAGACTTTTCCAGGCTCGTCCACACTCCCTGGAAGTTTCTTCCCTGTGTGACTGCTCCCCAGCCTCTCAGGCTGGCGTCCGTGGTCACCAGGATCCAATCCTGTATGCCGAATCTGCGGCCCTCCAGTAGATGAGCCTCCTGCAACCACCACAGAAGAGATACCCTTGTCCTTGGAGACAGGGTTATCCGCTGATGCATCTGAAGATGCGATCCGGACCATTCGTCCAGCAAATCTCCCTGAAAATGTTTTGCGTGAGATCTGCCGAATGGAATCGCTTCGTAAGAAGCCACCATTTTTCCCAGGCCTCCTGTGCATTAATGCACTGATACTTGGCCTGGTTTTAGGAGGTTTCTGACTAGGTCGGATAACTCCCTGGCTTTCCCCTCCAGGAGAAATACCTTTTTCTGGACTATGCCCAGAATCATTCCTGGGAACAGCAGACGTATCATCGGAAAAAACAGCTGCGATTTTTGGAATATTTAGAATCCACTCGTGCTATCGTAGAACTACTTTAGATAGTTCTTTTCCGACCTCCAACTGTTCTCTGGAACTTGCCCCTTTCAGGATATCGTCCAAGTAAGGGATAATTAAGATGCCCTTTTCTTTGAAGAGAGTCATCTTTTCGGCCATTACCTTGGTAAAGGCCCGGGGTGCCGTGGATAATTCAACGGCAACTTTTGAAACTGATATTGACAGTTCTGTATCACGAACCCGATGTACCCTTGTTGAGAAGGGCAAATTTGGACATGGAGGTAATCCTTGATGTCCAGGGACACCATATAGTCCCCTTCTTTCCGGTTCGCTATCACTGCTCTGAGTGACTCCATCTTGATTTGAACCTTTATGTAAGTGTTCAAAGATTTCAGATTTAGACTATGTCTCACCAAGCCGTCTGGCTTCAGTACCACCATATAGTGTGGAAGACTAATACCCTTTTCCTTGTTGTAGGAGGGGTACTTTGATTATCACCTGCTGGAAATACAGCTTGTGAATTTTTCCCAATACTGCCTCCCTGTTGGAGGGAGCCGTTGGTAACGCAGACTTCAGGAACCTGCGAGGAAAAGATGTCTCGACTCTCCAATCTGTACCCCTGGGATAATACTATTACGATCCAGGGGTCAACTTGCGAGTGATCCCACTGCGCGTCGAGACTCTTGAGACTACACCCCCACCTAACCTGAGTCCGCTTACACGGCCCCAGCGTCATGCTGGGGACTTGGCAGACGCGGTGGAGGGCTTCCTTTCCTGGGAAGGGGCTGTCTGCTGCAGTCTACTTCCCTTTCCTCTATGTCTGGGCAGATATGACTGGCCTTTTGCCCGCTTGCCCTCATGGGAACGGAAGGATTGAGGCTGAAAAGACGGTGTCTGTTTCTGCTGAGATGTAACTTGGGGTAAAAAGGTTGGATTTCCAGCTGTTGCCGAGACCCCCAGGTCCGTTGGACCGACCCCAAATAACTCTTTCCCTTTATACGGCCATACTTCCATGTGTCGTATGGGATATGTATCACCTGACCACTGTCGTGTCCATGACATCTTCTGGGAGATATGGATCACGCACTTATTTTGATGCCAGAGTGCACATATCCCTCTGTGCATCTCGCATACATAAATATATAATGCATCCTATTAAATGCTCTATATCAATCAAATATTTTCAGTCAGGGAAACCGACCAAGCCAACCCAGCACTGCATCTCCAGGCTGATGGCGATCGCTGGTCGCAGTATAACCACCTTATGTGTGTATATACTTTTTAGGATATTTTTCCAGCTGCCTATCAGCTGGCTCCTTGAGGGCGGCCGTATCTGGAGACGGTAACGCCACTTGATAAGCGTGTGAGCGCCTTATTCATTCCCAACGCGCCCTAACTTCTGGCGGGAAAGGGTATAACGCCAATATTTGCTATCGGGGTAAACCCACGCATCATCACACACTTTATTTTATTTTATCTGATTCAGGAAAAACTACAGGTAGTTTTTTCACTCCCACATAATACCCTTTTTTGTGGTACTTGTAGTATCAGAAATATGTAACACCTCCTTCATTGCCCTTAACGTGTGGCCCTAATAAGGAATACGTTTGTTTATTCACCGTCGACACTGGATTCAGTGTCGGTGTCTGTGTCTGTGTCGACCGACTGAGGTAAATGGGCGTTATTAAAAAACCCCTGACGGTGTTTCTGAGACGCCTGGACCGGTACTAATTGTTTGTCGGCCGTCTCATGTCGTCAACCGACCTTGCAGCGTGTTGACATTCTCACGTAATTCCCTAAATAAGCCATCCATACCGGTGTCGACTCCCTAGAGAGTGACATCACCATCATAGGCAATTGCTCCGCCTCCTCCAACATCGTCCTCATACATGTCGACACACACGTACCGACACACAGCACACACACCGGGAATGCTCTGACAGAGGACAGGACCCCACTAGCCCTTTGGAGAGACAGAGGGAGAGTTTGCCAGCACACACCAAAAAAACGCTATAATTACATAGGGACAACCTTATATAAGTGTTTCTCCCTTATAGCATCTTTAATATATTTATATCGCCAATTTAGTGCCCCCCCTCTCTGTTTAAACCCTGTTTCTGTAGTGCAGTGCAGGGGAGAGCCTGGGAGCCTTCTCTCCAGCCTTTCTGTGAGAGAAAATGGCGCTGTGTGCTGAGGAGATAGGCCCCGCCCCTTTTTCGGCGGGCTCGTCTCCCGCTATTTATTGTATTTAGGCAGGGGTTAAATATCTCCATATAGCCTCTGGGGGCTATATGTGAGGTATTTTTAGCCTTATATAGGTTTACATTTGCCTCCCAGGGCGCCCCCCCCCAGCGCCCTGCACCCTCAGTGACTGCCGTGTGAAGTGTGCTGAGAGGAAAATGGCGCACAGCTGCAGTGCTGTGCGCTACCTTTAGAAGACTGCAGGAGTCTTCAGCCGCCGATTCTGGACCTCTTCTTGCTTCAGCATCTGCGAGGGGGCCGGCGGCGAGGCTCCGGTGACCATCCAGGCTGTACCTGTGATCGTCCCTCTGGAGCTTCATGTCCAGTAGCCAAGAAGCCAATCCATCCTGCACGCAGGTGAGTTCACTTCTTCTCCCCTCTGTCCCTCGTTGCAGTGATCCTGTTGCCAGCAGGAATCACTGTAAAATAAAAAACCTAAGCTAAACTTCTCTAAGCAGCTCTTTATGAGAGCCACCTAGAATTGCACCCTTCTCGGCCGGGCACAAAAATCTAACTGGAGTCTGGAGGAGGGTCATAGGGGGAGGAGCCAGTGCACACCACCTGACCTGTAAAAGCTTTACTTTTTGTGCCCTGTCTCCTGCGGAGCCGCTATTCCCCATGGTCCTTTCAGGAACCCCAGCATCCACTTAGGACGATAGAGAAACCTAACTGAGGCTTGGAGGAGGGTCATAGGGGGAGGAGCCAGTACACACCACCTAATCCTAAAGCTTTATTTTTGTGCCCTGTCTCCTGCGGAGCCGCTATTCCCCATGGTCCTGACGGAGTCCCCAGCATCCACTTAGGACGTTAGAGAAATATAATGTGTATAGAAGATGTGTCACTGTATGTATAGCTGATGTGTCACTGTATGTATAGATGATGTGTCACTGTATGTATAGATGATGTATATACAGTGAGGGTCAGTGACATATATATAGGCCGGGCTGAGGGTGTGTGCCTGTGTGTGGGTGATATATAATGTGTATATAGAAGAGCAGGTGTATGTATAGATGATGTGTCACTGTATGTATAGCTGATGTATATACAGTGAGGGTCAGTGACATATATATAGGCCGGGCTGAGGGTGTGTGCCTGTGTGTGGGTGATATATAATGTGTATATAGAAGAGCAGGTGTATGTATAGATGATGTGTCACTGTATGTATAGCTGATGTATATACAGTGAGGGTCAGTGACATATATATAGGCCGGGCTGAGGGGGTGTGCCTGTGTGTGGGTGATATATAATGTGTATATAGAAGAGCAGGTGTATGTATAGATGATGTGTCACTGTATGTATAGCTGATGTATATACAGTGAGGGTCAGTGACATATATATAGGCCGGGCTGAAGGTGTGTGCCTGTGTGTGGGTGATATATAGGCCCTCATTCCGAGTTGTTCGCTCGCAAGGCGAATGTAGCAGAGTTACACACGCTAAGCCGCCGCCTACTGGGAGTGAATCTTAGCTTCTTAAAATTGCGACCGACGTACGCGCAATATTGCGATTACAAACGAGTTAGCAGTTTCAGAGTAGCTCCAGACTTACTCTGCCTGTGCGATCATTTCAGTGCTTGTCGTTCCTGGTTGACGTCACAAACACACCCAGCGTTCGCCCAGGCACTCCCACCGTTTCCCCGGCCACTCCTGCGTTTTTTCCGGAAACGGTAGCGTTTTCAGCCACACGCCCCTGAAACGCCGTGTATCCGCCCAGTAACACCCATTTCCTGTCAATCACATTACGATCGCCGGAGCGAAGAAAAAGCCGTGAGTAAAATTACTTTCTTCATAGTAAAGTTACTTGGCGCAGTCGCAGTGCGAACATTGCGCATGCGTACTAAGCGGATTTTCACTGCGATGCGATGAAAAATACCGAGCGAACAACTCGGAATGAGGGCCATAATGTGTATATAGAAGAGCAGGTGTATGTATAGATGATGTGTCACTGTATGTATAGCTGATGTATATACAGTGAGGGTCAGTGACATATATATAGGCCGGGCTGAGGGGGTGTGCCTGTGTGTGGGTGATATATAATGTGTATATAGAAGAGCAGGTGTATGTATAGATGATGTGTCACTGTATGTATAGGTGATGTATATACAGTGAGGGTCAGTGACATATATATAGGCCGGGCTGAGGGGGTGTGCCTGTGTGTGGGTGGGGCGGGTGACAGTGAGGAGTATTATGTACAGTACAGCGCTGGAGCCGGGAGGGGAGGGCAGGAAGAGGAGGACTCTGAGGAGGAGGAGGAGAAGAAGATGGACGCACAGGAGGGGGAGGATTGCACAGGAACAATGGCAGAGGATTACAGGGAACTGGCCGGGCCTGCTCCATGTCACTGACCCCCTGTCCTACACAGCCAGGGTGAGAAGTGAGGACCCCGCACACCCCGCCGCAGCCGCCACCCGGGCGCAGCATTGTGGCAGCAGGAATAGCAGAGGGTGTAGTGCCGTTACAGGGGAGCGGGTGGGGGCACAGCAGAATGCAGTGGTTTACCGGGGAATGGGGACAGCAGGATGTGGTGCTTGGGCCGGGGGATTTGGAGCAGCAGAGTAGGGGGGATCATGTTGTAGTGTTTTATGGGGGGATAGGAGTAGCAGAGAGAGGATCAGTGTGCATATATTGGATAGGAATAGCAGAGAGCCAAGATCAGTGTGTGTATACATAGGATAGGAACAGCAGAGAGGCAGGATCAGTGTGTATACATAGGATAGGAACAGCAGAGAGGCAGGATCAGTGTGTATACATAGGATAGGAACAGCAGTGAGGCAGAATCAGTGTGTATACATAGGATAGGAACAGTAGAGAGGCAGGATCAGTGTATGTACATAGGATAGGAATAGCAGTGAGGCTGGATTAGGATGTAGATATAGGATAGGAACAGCAGAGAGGCAGGCTCAGTGTGTATACATAGGATAGGAACAGCAGAGAGGCAGGATCAGTGTGTATACATAGGATAGGAATAGCAGAGAGGCAGAATCAGTGTATGTACATAGGATAGGAATAGCAGTGAGGCTGGATTAGGATGTAGATATAGGATAGGAATAGTAGTGAAGCAAGATTAGGATGTAGATGTTGGATGGGAATAGCAGAGAGGCAAGATTAGGATGTAGATGTTGGATGGGAATAGCAGAGAGGCAAGATTAGGATGTAGATGTTGGATGGGAATAGTAGAGAGGTAGGATTAGGATGTAGACGTTGGATGGGAATAGCAGTGAGGCAGGATTAGGATGTAGACGTTGGATGGGAATAGCAGAGAAGCAGGATTAGGATGTAGATATAGGAATAGCAGAGAGGTAGGGTCAGGATGTAGATGTTGGATGGGAATAGCAGAGAGGCAGGATTAGAATGTAGATATAGGATAGGAATAGTAGTGAGGCAGGATTAGGATGTAGACGTTGGATGGGAATAGCAGAGAGGTAGGATTAGGATGTAGACGTTGGATGGGAATATCAGAGAGGTAGTTATTAGGATGTAGACGTTGGATGGGAATAGCAGTGAGGCATGATTAGGATGTAGACGTTGGATGGGAATAGCAGAGAGGCAGGATTAGGATGTAGATATAGGAATAGCAGTGAGGTACGGTCAGGATGTAGATATTGGATGGGAATAGCAGAGAGGCAGGAGTAGAATGTAGATATAGGAATAGTAGTGAGGCAGGATTAGGATGTAGACGTTGGATGGGAATAGCAGAGAGGTAGGATTAGGATGTAGACGTTGGATGGGAATATCAGAGGTAGGATTAAGATGTAGATGTTGGATAGGTATAGCAGAGAGGCAGTGTTAGGATGTAGATGTTAGATGGAAATAGACAGATGGGATTAGGATGTAGATGTTGGATGGAAATAGCAGACAGATGGGATTAGGATGTAGATGTTGGATGGGAATAGCAGTGAGGCAGTACTAGGATGTAGATGTTGGATGGGAATAGCAGAGGCAGGATTAGGATGTAGATATTGGATGGGAAAAGCAGAGAGGCAGGATTAGGATGTTGTTGTTGGATGGGAATAGCAGAAAGGTTGGATTAGGATGTAGATATTGGATGGGAATACAGAGAGGTAGGATTAGGATGTAGATGTTGGATGGGAATAGCAGAGAGGCAGGATTAGGATGTAGATTTTGGATGGGAATAGTAGTTAACCAGGATTAGGATTTAGATGTTGGATGGGAATATCGAAGAGGTAGGATTAGGATGTAGACGTTGGATGGGAATAGCAGTGAGGCATGATTAGGATGTAGACGTTGGATGGGAATAGCAGAGAGGCAGGATTAGGATGTAGATATAGGAATAGCAGAGAGGTAGGGTCAGGATGTAGATATTGGATGGGAATAGCAGAGAGGCAGGAGTAGAATGTAGATATAGGATAGGAATAGTAGTGAGGCAGGATTAGGATGTAGACGTTGGATGGGAATAGCAGAGAGGTAGGATTAGGATGTAGATGTTGGATAGGAATAGCAGAGAGGCAGGATTAGGATGTAGATATAGGAATAGTAGAGTGGCAGGATTAGGATGTAGGAGTAGGATAGGAATAACAGAGGCAGGATAAGGATGTAGATATAGTATAGGAATAGCAGAGAGGCAGCGTTAGGATGTAGATGTTGGATGGGAAGAGCAGTGAGGCAGGATCAGGATGTAGACGTTGGATGGGAACAGGAGAGAGGCAGTGTTACGATGTTGGATGGGAATAGCAGAGAGGCAGGATTAGGATGTAGATGTTGGATATGAATAGCAGAGAAGCAGTATTAGGATGTTGTTGTTGGATAGGAATATCAGAAAGGTGGGATTAGGATGTAAATATTGGATGGGAATAGCAGAGAGGTAGGATTAGGATGTAGATATAGGATCAGAATAGCAGAGAGGCAGTGTTAGGATGTAGATGTTGGATAGGTATAGCAGAGGTAGGATCAGGATGTAGACGTTGAATAGGAATAGCAGAGATGTAGGTGTAGGATAGAAATAAGAGAGGCAGGATTAGGATGTAGATATAGTTTAGGAATAGCAGAGAGGCAGTGTTACGATGTAGATGTTGGATGGGAATAGCAGTGAGGCAGGATTAGGATGTAGCTATAGGATAGGAATAGCAGAGAGGCAGCGTTAGGATATAGTTGGGTGGGAATAGCAGAGAGGTAGTGTTGGGATGTAGACGTTCAATGGGAAGAGCAGAGAGGCAGCGTTAGGATGTAGATGTTGGATGGGAATAACAGTGAAGCAGGATCAGGATGTAGACGTTGGATAGGAATTGCAGTGAGGCAGTATTAGGATGTAGATATAGGATGGGAATAGCAGAGAGGCAGCGTTAGGATGTAGATGTTGGATGAGAACAGCAGAGAGGCAGTGTTAGGATGTAGATGTTGGATAGGAATAGTAGAGAGGCGTGATTAGGATGTAGGTATAGGATAGGAATAGCAGAAAGGCAGGATTACGCTGTAGATGTTGGATAGGAATAGCAGAGAGGCAGGATTAGGATGTAGGTGTAGGATAGGAATAAGAGAGGCAGGATTGGGATGTAGATATAGTATAGGAATAGTAGAGAGGCAGTGTTACGATGTAGATGCTGGATGGGAATAGCAATGAGGCAGGATTAGGATGTAGCTATAGGATAGGAATAGCAGAGAGGCAGCGTTAGTATGTAATTGTTGGGTGGGAATAGCAGAGAGGCAGTGTTAGGATGTAGACGTTCGATGGGAAGAGCAGAGAGGCAGCGTTAGGATGTAGATGTTGGATGGGAATAGCAGTGAGGCAGGATTAGGATGTAGATATAGGATCGGAATAGCAGTGAGGCAGCGTTAGGATTTAGATGTTGGATGGGAATAGTAGTGCGGCAGGATTAGGCTGTAGAAGTTGGATAGGAATAGCAGTGAGGTAGGATTAGGATGTAGATGTTGGGAGGGAATAGCAGAGAGTCAGCGTTAGGATGTAGTTGGGTGGGAATAGCAGGGAGGCAGTGTTAGGATGTAGACGTTCGATGGGAAGAGCAGATAGGCAGCGTTAGGATGTAGATGTTGGATGGGAATAGCAGGCAGGATTATAATGTAGATATAGGATCGGAATAGCAGAGAGGCAGCGTTATGATGTAGATGTTGGATGGGAATAGTAGTGAGTTAGGATTAGGATGTAGATATAGGATCGGAATAGCAGAGAGGCAGCTTTAGGATGTAGTTGTTGGGTGGGAATAGCAGAGATGCAGTGTCAGGATGTAGACGTTCGATGGGAAGAGCAGATGGGCAGCGTTAGGATGTAGATGTTGGATGGGAATAGCAGGCAGGATTAGGATGTAGATATAGGATCGGAATAGCAGAGAGGCAGCGTTAGGATGTAGATGTTGGATAGGTATAGCAGGGTTAGGATGTAGATTTTGGATAGGAATAGCAGAGAGGCAGGATCAGGATGTAGACGTTGAATAGGAATAGCAGAGAGGCAGGGTTAGGATGTAGACGTTGAATAGGAATAGCAGAGAGGCAGCATTAGGATGTAGATGTTGGATAGGAATAGTAGGGAGGCAGGATTAGGATGCAGATGTTGGACTAGAATAGCAGAGAGATAGGATCAGGATTTAGATGTAGGTTGGCAATAGCAGTGAGGCAGGATTAGGATGTAGATATAGGAATAGCAGAGAGGTAGGATCAGGATGTAGATGTTGGATGGGAATAGTAGTGAGGCAGGATTAGGATGTAGATATAGGATAGGAATAGCAGATAGGCAGCGTTAGGATGTAGATATAGGATAGAAATAACAGAGTGGCAGCATTAGGATGTAGATGTTGGATAGGAATAGTAGTGAGGCAGGATTAGGATGTAGATGTTGGACTAGAATAGCAGAGAGACAGGATCAGGATGTAGATATAGGATAGGAATAGCAGGGAGGCAGCGTTAGGATGTAGCTGTTGGATGGGAATAGCAGAGAGGCAGGAACAGGATTTAGATGTTGGAATAGCAGAGAGGATGACTATTGCTATATTAGAATTTCAGGTTAGGATTGTGATACAGTGATATTACTGGTACATGATAGTAAATATACTTAGACTATACTGGTAAATGGTAATAGAGAGAGATGATTAGAAGGATAGCAGAGATCTGATTAGGATGTATCGGATAGGACGTATCGGACCACCATCGTGTAGGATTATCATAGTTTTCTCTATCGTCCTAGTGGATGCTGGGGTTCCTGAAAAGACCATGGGGAATAGCGGCTCCGCAGGAGACAGGGCACAAAAAGTAAAGCTTTAGGATCAGGTGGTGTGCACTGGCTCCTCCCCCTATGACCCTCCTCCAAGCCTCAGTTAGATTTTTGTGCCCGGCCGAGAAGGGTGCAATCTAGGTGGCTCTCCTAAAGAGCTGCTTAGAAAAGTTTAGCTTAGGTTTTTTATTTTACAGTGAGTCCTGCTGGCAACAGGATCACTGCAACGAGGGACTTAGGGGAGAAGAAGTGAACTCACCTGCGTGCAGGATGGATTGGCTTCTTTGGCTACTGGACATTAGCTCCAGAGGGACGATCACAGGTACAGCCTGGATGGTCACCGGAGCCTCGCCGCCGGCCCCCTTGCAGATGCTGAAACAAGAAGAAGGTCCAGAATCGGCGGCATGAAGACTCCTCAGTCTTCTTAAGGTAGCGCACAGCACTGCAGCTGTGCGCCATTTCCTCTCAGCACACTTCACACGGCAGTCACTGAGGGTGCAGGGCGCTGGGAGGGGGGCGCCCTGGGAGGCAATGAAAACCTATTATTTCTAACGCCAAATTAGTGCCCCCCCTCTCTGTTTTAACCCTGTTTCAAAAAACGCTATAATTATATAGGGACAACCTTATATAAGTGTTTTCCCTTATAGCATCTTTTTTATATTTTGGCTAAAAAAAAATACCTCACATATAGCCTCCGGGGGCTATATGGAGATATTTAACCCCTGCCAGAATCCGTTAAGAGCGGGAGACGAGGCCGCCGAAAAAGGGGCGGGGCCTATCTCCTCAGCACACAGCGCCATTTTCCCTCACAGAAAGGCTGGAGGGAAGGCTCCCAGGCTCTCCCCTGCACTGCACTACAGAAACAGGGTTAAAACAGAGAGGGGGGGCACTAATTTGGCGTTAGAAATATATAAAAAAGATGCTATAAGGGAAAACACTTATATAAGGTTGTCCCTATATAATTATAGCGTTTTTGGTGTGTGCTGGCAAACTCTCCCTCTGTCTCTCCAAAGGGCTAGTAGGTCCTGTCCTCTATCAGAGCATTCCCTGTGTGTGTGCTGTGTGTCGGTACGTGTGTGTCGACATGTATGAGGACGATGTTGGTGAGGAGGCGGAGCAATTGCCTGTAATGGTGATGTCACTCTCTAGGGAGTCGACACCGGAATGGATGGCTTATTTAGGGAATTACGTGATAATGTCAACACGCGGCAAGGTCGGTTGACGACATGAGACGGCCGACAAACAATTAGTACCGGTCCAGACGTCTCAAAAACACCGTCAGGGGTTTTAAAACGCCCGTTTACTTTAGTCGGTCGACACAGACACAGACAGGGACACTGAATCCAGTGTCGACGGTGAATAAACAAACGTATTCCTTATTAGGGCCACACGTTAAGGGCAATGAAGGAGGTGTTACATAATTCTGATACTACAAGTACCACAAAAGAGGGTATTATGTGGGATGTGAAAAAACTACCGTAGTTTTTCCTGAATCAGATAAATTAAATGAAGTGTGTGATGATGCGTGGGTTCCCCCCGATAGAAAATATGGGCGGTATACCCTTTCCCGCCAGAAGTTAGGGCGCGTTGGGAAACACCCCTTAGGGTGGATAAGGCGCTCACACGCTTATCAGAACAAGTGGCGGTACCGTCTATAGATAGGGCCGTCCTCAAGGAGCCAGCTGACAGGAGGCTGGAAAATATCATAAAAAGTATATACACACATACTGGTGTTATACTGCGACCAGCGATCGCCTCAGCCTGGATGTGCAGAGCTGGGGTGGCTTGGTCGGATTCCCTGACTAAAAATATTGATACCCTTGACAGGGACAGTATTTTATTGACTATAGAGCATTTAAAGGATGCATTTCTATATATGCGAGATGCACAGAGGGATATTTGCACTCTGGCATCAAGAGTAAGTGCGATGTCCATATCTGCCAGAAGATGTTTATGGACACGACAGTGGTCAGGTGATGCAGATTCCAAACGGCACAAAGGTGTATTGCCGTATAAAGGAAGAGGAGTTATTTGGGGTCAGTCCATCGGACCTGGTGGCCACGGCAACTGCTGGAAAATCCACCGTTTTTTACCCTAAGTCACATCTCTGCAGAAAAAGACACCGTCTTTTCAGCTTCAGTCCTTTCGTCCCTATAAGAGTCATATCTGCCCAGGGATAGAGGAAAGGGAAGAAGACTGCAGCAGGCAGCCCATTCCCAGGAACAGAAGCGTTCCACCGCTTCTGACAAGCTCTCAGCATGACGCTGAGACCGTACAGGACCCCTGGATCCTACAAGTAGTATCCCAGGGGTACAGATTGGAATGTCGAGACGTTTCCCCTGCGCAGGCTCCTGAAGTCTGCTTTACCAAGGTCTCCCTCCGACAAGGAGGCAGTATGGGAAACAATTCACGAGCTGCATTCCCAGCAGGTGATAATTAAATTACCCCTCCTACAACAAGAAAAGGGGTATTATTCCACACTATATTGTGGTACTGAAGCCAGAAGGCTAGGTGAGACCTATTCTAAATCTAAAAAAATTTGAACACTTACAAAGGTTCAAATCAAGATGGAGTCACTCAGAGCAGTGATAACGAACCGGGAAGAAGGGGACTATATGGTGTCCCGAGACATCAGGGATGCTTACCTCCATGTCCCAAATTTGCCCTTATCACTAAGGGTACCTCAGGTTCGTGGTACAGAACTGTCACTATCAGTTTCAGACGCTGCCGTTTGGATTGTCCACGGCACCCCGGGTCTTTACCAAGGTAATGGCCGAAATGATGGTTCTTCTTCGAAGAAAAGGCGTCTTAATTATCCTTTACTTGGACGATCTCCTGATAAGGGCAAAGTCCAGGGAACAGTTGGAGGTCGGAGTAGCACTATCTCGGATACTGTTACAACAGCAGGGGTGGATTCTAAATATTCCAAAATCGCAGCTGATCCCGACAACAAGTCTCCTGTGCTTAGGGATGATTCTGGACACAGTCCAGAAAAAGGTGTTTCTCCCCGGAAGAGAAAGCCAGGGAGTTATCCGAGCTAGTCAGGAACCTCCTAAAAATCAGTGCATCATTGCACAAGGGCCATGGTAAAAAAATGGTGACTTCCTTCGAAGCAATTCCAGTCGGCAGATTTCATGCAAGAACTTTTCAGTGGGATCTGCTGGACAAATGGTCCGGATCGCATCTTCAGATGCATCAGCGGATAACCCTATATCCAAGGACAAGGGTGTCTCTCCTGTGGTGGTTACAGAGTGCTCATCTTCTAGAGGGCCGCAGATTCGGCATTCAGTTTTGGATGTTGGTGACCACGGAGGCCAGCCCGAGAGGCTGGGGAGCAGTCACACAAGGAAAAAATTTCCAGGGAGTGTGATCAAGTCTGGAGACTTTTCTCCACATAAATATAGCTAAGGGTAAATTTATAATGCTCTAAGCTTAGCAAGACCTCTGCTTCAAGGTCAGCCGGTATTGATCCAGTGGGATAAAACATCACGGCAGTCGCCCACGTAAATAGACAGGGCGGCACAAGAAGCAGGAGGGCAGTGGCAAAAACTGCAAGGACTTTTCGCTGGGCGGAAAATCATGTGATAGCACTGTCAGCAGTGTTTCATTCCGGGAATGGAAACTGGGAAGCAGACTTCCTCAGTAGGCACGACCTCCACCCGGCAGAGTGGGAACTTCATGGGGAAGTTTTCCACATGATTGTAAACCGTTGGGAATTACCAAAGGTGGACATGATGGCGTCCCGTCTGAACAAAAAACGGGACAGGTATTGCGCCAGGTTAAGAGACCCTCAGGCAATAGCTGTGGACGTTCTGGTAACACCGTGGGTGTACCAGTCGGTGTATGTGTTCCATCCTCTGCTTTTCATACCTAAGGTACTGAGAATCATAAGACGTAGAGGAGTAAGAACTATACTCATGGCTCCGGATTGGCCAAGAAGGACTTGGTACCCGGAACTTCAAGAGATGCTCACAGAGGACTTATGGCCTCTGCCGCTAAGAAGGGACTTGTTTCAGCAAGTACCATGTCTGTTCCAAGACTTACCGCAGCTGCGTTTGACGGCATGGCGGTGGAACGCCGGATCCTAAGGGAAAAGGCATTCAGGAAGAGGTCATTCCTACCCTGGTCAAAGCCAGAAAGGAGGTGACCGCACAACATTATCACCACATGTGGCGAAAATATGTTGCGTGGTGTGAGGCCAGGAAGGCCCCACGAAGAAATTTCAACTCGGTCGATTCCTGCATTTCCTGCAAACAGGAGTGTCTATGGGCCTCAAATTGGGGTCCATTAAGGTTCAAATTTCGGCCCTGTCGATTTTTCTTCCAGAAAGAATTGGCTTCAGTTCCTGAAGTTCAGAAGTTTGTCAAGGGAGTATTGCATATACAACCCCCTTTTGTGCCTCCAGTGGCACTGTGGGATCTCAACGTAGTTCTGGGATTCCTCAAAACACATTGGTTTAAAACCAGTCAAATCTGTGGATTTGAAGCATCTCACATGAAAAGTGAACATGCTCTTGGACCTGACCTGGACCAGGCGAGTGTCAAATTGGTGTTTTTTTTCTCAAAAAAAGCCCATATCTGTTTGTCCATTCGGACAGGGCAGAGCTGCGGACTCGTCCCCAGTTCTCTCCCTAAGGTGGTGTCAGTGTTTCACCTGAACCAGCTTATTGTGGTGTCTTGCGCCTACTAGGGACTTGGAGGACTCCAAGTTGCTAGATGTGGTCAGGGCCCTGAAAATATAGGTTCCAGGACGGCTGGAGTCAGGAAAACTGACTTGCTGTTATCCTGTATGCACCCAACAAACTGGGTGCTCTTGCTTCTAAGCAGACTTTTGCTAGTTGGATGTGTAATACAATTCAGCTTGCACATTCTGTGGCAGGCCTGCCACAGCCAAAATATGTAAATGCCCATTCCACAAGGAAGGTGGGCTCATCTTGGGCGGCTGCCCGAGGGGTCTCGGCTTTACAACTTTGCTGAGCGGCTATTTAGTCAGGGGCAAACACGTTTGTAAAATCCTACAAATTTGATAACCTGGCTAAGGAGGACCTGGAGTTCTCTCATTCGGTGCTGCAGAGTCATCCGCACTCTCCCGCCCGTTTGGGAGCTTTGGTATAATCCCCATGGTCTTTTCAGGAACCCCAGCATCCACTAGGACGATAGAGAAAATAAGAATTTACTTACCGATAATTCTACCGATAATTCTATTTCTCGGAGTCCGTAGTGGATGCTGGGCGCCCATCCCAAGTGCGGATTATCTGCAATACTTGTACATAGTTACAAAAATCGGGTTATTGCTGTAGTGAGCCATCTTTTCAGAGGCTCCTCTGTTATCATGCTGTTAACTGGGTTCAGATCACAAGTTGTACAGTGTGATTGGTGTGGCTGGTATGAGTCTTACCCGGGATTCATAAATCCTTCCTTATTGTGTACGCTCGTCCGGGCACAGTATCCTAACTGAGGCTTGGAGGAGGGTCATAGGGGGAGGAGCCAGTGCACACCACCTGATCCTAAAGCTTTACTTTTTGTGCCCTGTCTCCTGCGGAGCCGCTATTCCCCATGGTCTTTTCAGGAACCCCAGCATCCACTACGGACTCCGAGAAATAGAATTATCGGTAAGTAAATTCTTATTATTAAAAGATGTGGCAGACACCCAATAATAAGGAATTCTTATTCACCTGAATGTATTACTGGGACGCCGGGTTCCTTCTCCCCAAAGGTCGGCGGAGTGTAGTCCATAAGCTACAACCAGCTAAGCGCGTGTAAAGAACGCGAGGGTAACTCTGACAGCTGTGCCGGCTATATGGGGGCTACCGCTGCTGGCGGAAGTGGAAGGACCCTCCGTGGTACCTTCCGTGGATACTTATATTTAGGATGTTGATAAAACACAGTGATTACTTATTTACTAACACATTAAAGGCAGACAACAGCCAATAAATAACTAGCATGGATTGCTCTAGTGTTATGACTGGTTGCTGTGGGTTACGGCACATCTAGTTATTTGCACTATTGAATGTTTAGGAATATGAATGAGGACCGTGTAATGGGTCAGATATAATGGGGTATACAGTAGGAGTAGAAGTGAGTATATGTTTAGGTTGTAGTGATGTCACGGGTACATAGGGTATGGGTCGTTGGGTCGACTCAATTTAGGTCAACTGGGGCAATAGGTCAACATGGGTTTTTGGACTTTTTTTTGGTGTCGTTTTCTTCGTAGAGTTACCGGGAACCCCAATTAGTGCACCGTGTCCCCTCACTTCGCTCGCCATGCTTCGGGCAAGGCGCCTCGCTCCGCTACCTCTGCACTCTGCACAGGTTACCGTTCCCAATTGTAGTCCACGTACATTGTAAAGTATGAAAAAGTCCAACAATTTTTTTTATTTTTTTTAAAACTCATGTCGACCTTTTGACCTGTTGACCTATTGCCCATGTCGGTCGACCTAATTTGTGTCGACCTAACGACTGTATCCCGGTACATAATAATATACAGGTCAGGATTAGCATGTAGTATAATAATTGGAGTATAGGAATATAAGATTGGGTTGTATATAGCACGGTTAAGATGCCGTGACTGTACTGGCTGTTTGGGAATACTGTACTACAGGGAAAGGAGTAGGATGTAGTGGGTTTACAGGAATAGCAGAGAGAACAAGATTAGGCTGCAGTGACTGCCCTTTGCACGCATGAATAGGATTACAGAGTATGGAATGTGAAGTACTGTAGTGGAGAATGATTTACAGTGTACACCGAAGTAAATATTGTTTGAGCTACCACACATGCACTCTACTCCCCATACGCTTCCTGTACCCAGTTACATTCGTCTACTCCACATACCCTTCCTGTACCCAGTTACCTCCCGTCTACTCCCCATACCCTTCCTGTACCCAGTTACCTCCCGTCTACTCCCATACCCTTCCTGTACCCAGTTACCTCCCGTCTACTCCCATACCCTTCCTGTACCCAGTTACCTCCCATCTACTCCCCATACCCTTCCTGTACCCAGTTACCTCCCATCTACTCCCCATACCCTTCCTGTACCCAGTTACCTCCCGTCTACGCCCCATACCCTTCCTGTACCCAGTTACCTCCCGTCTACTCCCCATACCCTTCCTGTACCCAGTTACCTCCCGTCTACTCCCCATAGCCTTCCTGTACCCAGTCACCTCCCGTCTACTCCCCATAGCCTTCCTGTACCCAGTTACCTCCCGTCTACGCCCCATACCCTTCCTGTACCCAGTTACCTCCCGTCTACTCCCCATACCCTTCCTGTACCATTACCTCCCATCTACTCCCCATACCCTTCCTGTACCCAGTTACCTCCCGTCTACTCCCCATACCCTTCCTGTACCCAGTTACCTCCTGTCTACTCCCCATACCCTTCCTGTACCCAGTTACCTCCGGTCTACTCCCATACCCTTCCTGTACCCAGTTACCTCCCGTCTACTCCCCATACCCTTCCTGCACCCAGTTACCTCCTGTCTACGCCCCATACCCTTCCTGTACCCAGTTACCTCCCGTCTACTCCCCATACCCTTCCTGTACCCAGTTACCTCCCGTCTACTCCCCATACCCTTCCTGTACCCAGTTACCTCCCGTCTACTCCCCATACCCTTCCTGTACCCAGTTGCCTTCATTCTACCTTCTACTCCCCATACCCTTCCTGTACCCAGTTACCTCCCGTCTATGCCCCATAGCCTTCCTGTACCCAGTTCCCTCCCGTCTACGCCCCATGCCCTTCCTGTACCCAGTTACCTCCCGTCTACTCCCCATACGCTTCCTGTGCCCAGTTACCTCCCGTCTACTCCCCATAGCCTTCCTGTGCCCAGTTACCTCCCGTCTACTCCCCATAGCCTTCCTGTGCCCAGTTACCTCCCGTCTACTCCCCATAGCCTTCCTGTGCCCAGTTACCTCCCGTCTACTCCCCATAGCCTTCCTGTGCCCAGTTACCTCCCGTCTACTCCCCATAGCCTTCCTGTGCCCAGTTACCTCCCGTCTACTCCCCATACCCTTCCTGTACCCAGTTACCTCCCGTCTACTCCCCATACGCTTCCTGTACCCAGTTACCTCCCATCTACTCCCCATACCCTTCCTGTACCCAGTTACCTCCCGTCTACTCCCCATACTCTTCCTGTACCCAGTTACCTCCCGTCTACTCCCCATACTCTTCCTGTACCCAGTTACCTCCCGTCTACTCCCCATACTCTTCCTGTACCCAGTTACCTCCCGTCTGCTCCCCATATGCTTCCTGTGCCCAGTTACCCCCCGTCTGCTCCCCATACGCTTCCTGTGCCCAGTTACCCCCCCATCTACTCCCCATACGCTTCCTGTACCCAGTTACCACCCATCTACTCCCCATACGCTTCTGTACCCAGTTCCCTCCTGTCTACGCCCCATGCCCTTCCTGTACCCAGTTACCTCCCGTCTATGCCCCATGCCCTTCCTGTACCCAGTTACCTCCGTCTACTCACCTTAGCCTTCCTGGACCAGTTACCTCCCGTCTACGCCCCATAGCCTTCCTGTACCAGTTACCTCCTGTCTACTCCCCATACTCTTCCTGTACCCAGTTACCTCCTGTCTACTCCCCATAGCCTTCCTGTGCCCAGTTGCCTTCAGTCTACCTTCTTCTCCCCATACTGGGTTGTTTCTCTCTCTCTGCACCGAGTTTCGCTCATATCCGGTGACATTCCTCCTCTGCCCATGTCCGCCTGTAATGTGTAATGTTCCTCTGTATGACTGTATTGCTCTGCGTATCTCCAGTGATGCTTTTGATTTTGCATAGTATTATATTGAGAATTCATTCACATATTAAAGTTTATACTTGAGCCAAAACTTATGGTGAGGAAAAGTTGATTCTTCCAAACAGTATACATGATCAGACAATGGGCCGCATGTAATGACGTTCCAGGTCCGGCGGCCATGCTGGATGCTGGCCGAACTGTGACTTTTTTTTTTTTAAAGGAGCAATCGCTTACAAGGCATGGTTTTGCCTGGTAAGTGATTGCCCTTTTAAAAAAATTGTCCGAGTTAAGGTGGCATCCGCGTGGCCGCCAAACTGGTAAATGCTGTTCAGAATGTTAGTTCATAATCTAAAAGTTAAGGAATACCATTTATTTTCAGCCGGCTTTGAAGTATATCCTCACAACATGCCATTCAGTTCTCCCAGTTGCGTTCATTAAGTTCCTGCCCACCGTCTGTACGGATGGAAACGAATAGCATGTTGTGAGATAATCCTTCAAAATGTTCCGGCAGACCCTGCTCCGCTCACAAGTGATGAAACTCGCTTTCAGAAATCTACCACAAATGTGTATCCTGAATAAAGGCCACCATCTTGGGGGGGGGAGGGGTGGTTAGACATAGGGTTAGGCTGCGAAGAGGGTTAGGCTGCGGAGGAGAGGAGGTTAGGTTGCAGGGAAGGGATGTGTGTGTGTGTGTGTGTGTGTGTAGTGTGTGAGGGAATAGGGGTAGCATACTTACCTAGTAGGTGTCGGATCCTGAGCATCGGATGCCAGTGTCGGTATTCTGACTGTCGTCATCCATCCGCTCGAACGCATAGTGGGCGGAGCACTGGCACGATTATCGGCAGTCCTTGTTCAGCCTGTGAGCGACTAGACTTCTTATCGGTAGGCTGGACGAGAATCGTTCAGGACCATCCTTCCATGGGCTGATCTGAGCGGTTATCGTTCGGTGTATGGGTCAGCTGTTATCTCCCTCTTCTGATCTTCTTCTCGCCGACAGTCTTCATTCCATTTGTACCTCCTCCTCGCCCCTACCCTGTAATCACGCTTTCCTGCTTTCTGGCAGCTGGCAGCCATGGACCGGATGAAGAAGATCAAGAGGCAGCTTTCTATGACCCTACGGGTGGGCGCACAGCGGAAAAAAGCCCCGGAGATCACTCGGAACAGATCACTGTGGAAGATAACGGTGGCAGTGGATAACGGTAAGTGACCCTGAGAAAGGCAGGCTGGATGGAGGGCACAGGTGAGTGTATAGCAGTGACCAGTGCTCTTGCTGATTGAGTGAGGGTCTTGGATTATGAGATTGGCTGTGAAATGTCAAACTAAACTATCAGTAATTATGGCTGGGTCATAGAAGAAAAAAGTGACTGGGGTGTCGAAAGGAGAAAGGCAGACAGCTGCAGAAAAGAGTGTAAGCTTTATGACTATGTATTATTTAACTACTGCTTGCCCTCACGTAATCAATCCAACTTTCGGGGTGCATCCTCAGTGAATGTCTGAGAATCCATCACAGTTCAATATGAATAGGGTGCTCACCATGATGGAGTGTGAAAACACTGCTCACTAGTGCACGTGTCTGGGGATTAAGGCATGTTAATAGTGAAATGCGTGGTAGGGAACATAATTTCAGACCTGTGTGAAAACACTGCTCACTAGTGCACACATCTGATGGGGACTAGGAAATGTTAATGGTGAAATGCGTGGTGGAGAACATAACTTCAGACCTGTGTGAAAACACTGCTCACTAGTGCACACATCTGATGGGGACTAGGAAATGTTAATGGTGAAATGCGTGGTGGAGAACATAACTTCAGACCTGTGTGAAACACTGCTCACTAGTGCACACGTCTGCTGGGGACTAGGGAATGTTAATAGTGAACTTTGTGGTGATGAGCAAGTTGTAAGAGGAGATTGAAGCTTTGTATGTAGAAGGGTTAGGGAAAGTAAATCTTTGTATGGCAGTGAAGGTAATGAATACATTAGGCAAGCAAATGTCCAACAATAACCTATAAAGCCCATAACTGCTACTGCCACAAAAGTTTTGGCCCTGTCTAGGGTTATAAACCCCCTAATTTCAGCTCTTGGACCCATTTTTCTTTTAGATGCTATTTTTTTTTCCTTTTCTTACAACTACATAAATTCTCAATAACAGAAAATATAGAATTGTCAGTAAATACTGATTCTATGGGGCATAGGAAAATTGGGTCTCAGTCTGCCAGGTGTGCGGGATCCCGAACGATTTCAGACTTTTATTTTTTAAAGCGGCAATCCGTTTATAAGGCAAAACCATGACCCAATTACATATGCCCATATAAGTTGGCATGGGGTGGTAAGATGGAAAAGAAGTGGGGGGGTCACATTGTGAGGAAGGCATGTGATTTGAGGGTAGGACTTAGAAGGTTGGCGTCTGATAAGGAGACGGGGTTAGTATTTTGGATTGATGACTGTTGAGGGTGAGTAGTGGTTTAAGAAGATGAATGTAGAGTTGGCTTGTCGATGTAATGTAAGAGCCAGTAGGTTGGCAAGGGCACGTGTATCGTGTTATGGAGACTGGCATCAGGTGGTGCCAGTTTCTGTGGCACCTTGGAGGTATCTGCACGTGGTCACTGAACATTTCTTACTGGAGATCGCACTGGTGAGTGCCCGCTTTGCATGCTGCTGGTTTTGGGTTAAAATCTAAGGGTTTTCTCTACCTCTTTTTGTTTTATTATTATTTTTTTTTATATTTTTAATCTGTATTATTTTATTTTAAGTTAATTTATTCTTCCCTTACTGTTTTTCCCTTCTCTGGAACCTCTTCCCTCCCTCCCCCCGCCCCCCCCCCCCCCCCCCCACCTCCCCTGGATTTGTCATTTCAACTTTTTCCACCACCTTAATAACTCCTCATCCGCCTACCTTCTCTCTGTGATTGTGCCATGGCGTCCTGTACCCCCCTCCCCATCCTTGCATCGTTTGTATACCCATCCCCGCCTTCCCCCCCTTGTTGTCTTGCTTTGGATCTATGCCCATTCCGTCCCATTCTTGTCCCGCCTCTACCCTTCCCTCCCCTGCTCTTGTCCTGCCCCTCAGAGCCCATCGTCCGAAATGGGAGAAGCCTTTCGTCCCACAGCATGCAATCCTTCCTGCACCACTACACCACCAGCTCCTTCCAAAAGCCGCCCATCCCCGACCCCACAGTGTCGTCTGCCGGAGCCTCAGCTCTTATCTGAACCGGAGCAGCCGATTAGGTACGTGTGTGTGTGTGCGCAACTGACGAACCGTGTATGCACATCCAAATCTTTCTCTGTGTGTGTGCAGGACTGCCGCAACATGCCCGTCAAGTCATGTGTGTTGTTTCCGTGTACACACTTCTGCGTGTATGGTATTGTGTGAGAGAGAGAGACGGTCATCACCCTGCATTAAGTATTGGTTATATCTATACTCCTCTGATGGGGGATGCAGCAAGCCGAGGAGCGACGGGTGAGGAGAACATCCTAGAAGTTGGTGCTGTTGACTCCTGGGTCCTGCCAGTTGGGACGAGGAGGAGGGTTCTGGGGTAAATTCTCAGTATGGGAGGGTTCTGGGGTAAATTCTCAGTATAGGAGGGTTCTGGGGTAAATTCTCAGTATAGGAGGGTTCAGGGGTAAATTCTCAGTATAGGAGGGTTCTGGGGTAAATTCTCAGTATAGGAGGGTTCTGAGGTAAATTCTCAGTATAGGAGGGTTCTGAGGTAAATTCTCAGTATAGGAGGGTTCTGAGGTAAATTCTCAGTATAGCAGGGTTCTGGGGTAAATTTCTCAGTATAGGAGGGTTCTGGGGTAAATTCTCAGTATAAGAGGGTTCTGGGTAAATTCTCAGTATAGGAGGGTTCTGGGGTGGATTCTCAGTATAGGAAAGTTCTGGGGTAAATTCTCAGTATAGGAGGGTTCTGGGGTAAATTCTCAGTATAGGAGGGTTCTGGGGTAAATTCTCAGTATAGGAGGGTTCTGGGATAAATTCTCAGTATAGGAGTGTTCTGCTGTAAATTCTCAGTATAGGAGGGTTTTGAGGTAAATTCTCAGTATAGGAGGGTTCTGGGGTAAATTCTCAGTATAGGAGGGTTCTGGGGTAAATTCTCAGTATAGGAGGGTTCTGGGGTAAATTCTCAGTATAGGAGGGTTCTGGGGTAGATTCTCAGTATAGGAAAGTTCTGGGGTAAATTCTCAGTATAGGAGGGTTCTCTCAGTATAGGAGGGTTCTGGGGGTAAATTCTCAGTATAGGAGGGTTCTGGGGTAAATTCTCAGTATAGGAGGGTTCTGTGGTAAATTCTCAGTATAGGAGGGTTCTGGGGTAAATTCTCAGCATAGGAGGGTTCTGGGGTAAATTCTCAGTATAGGAGGGTTCTGGGGTAAATTCTCAGTATACGGTCTGTTCTTTCACATCATCTCTTGTACCTTTATTACGGCACAGAAAACTTTGTCAACTTTTCCCTGTGTCAGAATTGGTGTCCGGTCTTTAAGTCGACAACACTTAGGTTGACACTCATTAGGTCGATCACTATTGGTCGACATGCATTAGATCGACATGGTCACTAGGTCGACACACAAAAAGGTCGACATGAGTTTTTCACTTTTTCTTTTTTTTTTTTATTAACTTTTTCATACTTTACGAACCACGTGGACTACGATTGGGAATAGTAACCGAAGCATGGCGAGTGAAACGGTGCACTAATTGGGGTTCCCGGTCACTTTACGAAGAAAACGACACCCCCCAAAAAAAGTAAAAACTTGTGTCAACCTTTTTCCATGTCGAGCCAATGACGTGTTGACCTATTTCAGGTGTCGACCTAACGACTGTCGACCCAATGACCCACACCAGTCAGAATTGACATAAGGGCTGGAATTCATGAGGCTTCTTTTCACTTGAGTGTTTAAATAATGAAGATTTGGAAAAAAATTGCGCAAACCTGGGATTTTGCACGGTGTAGCGGCACATAAACGGTGTATGATTGGAACACCATGATTGGATCCACCATTTATGCGCCAGTACGCCTTGCCAAAGGCCCGTTTAGCGCTTAGTCAGCCCCCCCCCCCCATATTTTCCATTTATCCACTGTTTTAGGAAGTTGGTTACCTCCAAACCTAGCAGCTTCCAAAACACAGAGGCAACCTTAACCTTTAGCGCTTGTCCGCCATCCCCTATTTAAATAATGAAAGCTACACAAATGCCAATATATTTATACCAATAAACTGAGCCGTTTCTAGTCTGCAGCCACAGAGGTAGTGTAAAGAACAGTCGTCCCTGTAGGATAAAGAATAAACGTTCTGCAACAGTGGTTGTATGGACCTGACGCGTTTCGTCACTTTTTGTAAAAGGTTGTGACTAGGTGTTTGCAATGCTTGGACAACTGTCAGAATTTTATTTATTTTTATGTATTAACAGTTTCTTATATAGTGCAGCATATTCCGTTGCGCTTTACAATTGGAAATAACAATGCTATAACAAAACTGGGTAATAACAAACAGTCATAGAGGTAGGAAGGCCCTGCTCGCAAGCTTACAATCTATAGGGAAATAGGCATGGATACACAAGGATAGGTGCTACCTATTGAATAATTGTCCACCAGATTGCAAAGGTTCTTGGTGGGCTGCATGATATGGTCACACAGCAATGATGAACCGGGGTCAAGAGGAAGGGAAAGTGAAGAATGAGAAGACATGTGAGGATATGTGTGGACTGTGCAGAGTGGATGCAGTTTGATAGGAAGGTTTAGGAAAGTTATGTGGGCTGTTCTGGAATTTGATAGGCTTGCTTGAAGAGGTGAGTTTTCAGGGAATGCTTGAAGGTTTGGAGACTAGAGGAAAGTCTTATTGTACGTGGTAGGGCATTCCACAGAGTGGGTGCAGCCCGATGAAAGTCCTGCAACCGTGAGTGGGAGCAAGTAATGAGTGTGGATGAGAGACGCAGATCTTGTGAAGAGCGATGAGGTCGGGTTGGGAGATATTTTCAGATAAGTAAAGTGATGTACGTTGGTGTAGTTTGGTTAATAGCCTTGTGTGTGAGTAAAAGTATTTTATATTGAATACGGTAGAGTACAGGTAACCAATGGAGGGACTGACAGAGTGGATCTGCAGATGAAGAACGTCTAGCGAGGAAGATGAGCCTCGCCGCTGCATTCAGAATGGATTGTAGTGGTGAGAGCCTATGTTTGGGAAGACCGGTTAGGAGACTATTACAATAATCAATGCGGGAGATAATGAGAGCGTGGATTAGAGTTTTAGCAGTGTCTTGTGTAAGGTATGGTCGTATTTTGGATATGTTTCTAAGATGCATGTAACATGATCTTGAGACAGATTGAATGTGGGGAATAAAGGGCAGATCAGAGTCAGGAATGACACCTAGGCAGCGAGCTTGTGGGGTAGAGGTGATTGCAGAGTTCTCAACAGTGATAGAAATATCAGGTTGGTAACTGCTATAGACCGAACTTCAAGTTCAGATCCACTTGGGAGACATTAATGGAAAGTGCTCTATAAGTAACGGTGTAGAAAAGATGGTGTTTCCCATAGTAACCCATCAGAATCTGGCTGCTATTTCTCTAGTAGAGTTCAGAAAATGAAAGCAAACATCTGATTTGCTCTTGTGGGTGATGCCATGTTCTATTTACAAAGCATACACATACTCCTTTACCTGCAGATCAGTTATGACTAATAATTATACATTTCTCTATCGTCCTAAGTGGATGCTGGGGTTCCTGAAAGGACCATGGGGAATAGCGGCTCCGCAGGAGACAGGGCACAAAAAAGTAAAGCTTTTACCAGATCAGGTGGTGTGCACTGGCTCCTCCCCCTATGACCCTCCTCCAGACTCCAGTTAGATTTTGTGCCCGAACGAGAAGGGTGCAATCTAGGTGGCTCTCCTAAAGAGCTGCTTAGAGAAAGTTTAGCTTAGGTTTTTTACTTTACAGTGAGTCCTGCTGGCAACAGGATCACTGCAACGAGGGACTTAGGGGAGAAGTAGTGAACTCACCTGCGTGCAGAGTGGATTTGCTGCTTGGCTACTGGACACTAGCTCCAGAGGGACGATCACAGGTACAGCCTGGATGGTCACCGGAGCCGCGCCGCCGGCCCCCTTGCAGACGCTGAAGAGAGAAGAGGTCCAAAATCGGCGGCTGAAGACTCCTGAGTCTTCATAAAGGTAGCGCACAGCACTGCAGCTGTGCGCCATTTTCCTCTCAGCACACTTCACACAACAGTCACTGAGGGTGCAGAGCGCTGGGGGGGGCGCTCTGAGAGGCAAATAAAAACCTTATTAGAGGCAAAAAATACCTCACATATAGCCCACAGAGGCTATATGGAGATATTTAACCCCTGCCTAACTTCAAAAATAGCGGGAGACGAGGCCGCCGAAAAAGGGGCGGGGCCTATCTCCTCAGCACACAGCGCCATTTTCTCTCACAGAAAAGCTGGAGAGAAGGCTCCCAGGCTCTCCCCTGCACTGCACTACAGAAACAGGGTTAAAACAGAGAGGGGGGGCACTGATTTTGGCGATATTGTATATATATAAAAGATGCTATAAGGGAGAAACACTTATATAAGGTTGTCCCTATATAATTATAGCGTTTTTGGTGTGTGCTGGCAGACTCTCCCTCTGTCTCCCCAAAGGGCTAGTGGGTCCTGTCCTCTGTCAGAGCATTCCCGGTGTGTGTGCTGTGTGTCGGTACGTGTGTGTCGACATGTATGAGGACGATGTTGGTGAGGAGGCGGAGAAATTGCCTGTAATGGTGATGTCACTCTCTAGGGAGTCGACACCGGAATGGATGGCTTATTTAGAGAATTACGTGAGAATGTCAACACGCTGCAAGGTCGGTTGAC
This sequence comes from Pseudophryne corroboree, assembly GCF_028390025.1. Classification (NCBI taxonomy): domain Eukaryota; kingdom Metazoa; phylum Chordata; class Amphibia; order Anura; family Myobatrachidae; genus Pseudophryne; species Pseudophryne corroboree. The sequence goes on from NC_086451.1 coordinate 27,246,026, forward strand.
GACATGAGACGGCCGACAATCTATTAGGACCGGTCCAGGCGTCTCAGAAACACCGTCAGGGGTTTTAAAAACGCCCATTTACCTCAGTCGGTCGACACAGACACAGACACGGACACTGAATACAGTGTCGACGGTGAATAAACAAACGTATTTCTCATTAGGGCCACACGTTAAGGGCAATGAAGGAGGTGTTACGTGTTTCTGATACTACAAGTACCACAAGAAAGGGTATTATGTGGGAGTGAAAAAACTACCTGTAGTTTTTCCTGAATCAGATAAAATAAAATGAAGTGTGTGATGATGCGTAGGGTTACCCCGATAGCAAATATTGGCGTTATACCCTTTCCCGCCAGAAATTAGGGTACGTTGGGAAACACCCCTTAGGGTGATAAGGCGCTCACACGCTTATCAAGTGGCGTTACCGTCTCCAGATACGGCCGCCCTCAAGGAGCCAGCTGATAGGAAGCTGGAAAAATATCCTAAAAAGTATATACACACATACGGTGGTTATACTGCGACCAGCGATCGCCATCAGCCTGGAGATGCAGTGCTGGGTTGGCTTGGTCGGATTCCCTGACTGAAAATATTTTATTCATGTAGAGCATTTAATAGGATGCATTCTATATATATGTATGTGAGATGCACAGAGGGATATTTGCTCTCTGGCATCAAGATAAGTGCGTTGTCCATATCTCCCAGAAGATGTCAGGGACACGACAGTGGTCAGGTGATACAGATCCCATACGGCAGATGGAAGTATTGCTGTATAAAGGGAAGGAGTTATTTGGGGGTCGGTCCATCGGACCTGGGGACCACAGCAACAGCTGGGAAATCCAACCTTTTTTACCCCAAGTTGCATCTCAGCTAAAAAAGACACCGTCTTTTCAGCCTCAATCTTTCCTTTCCCATGAGGGCATGCAGGCAAAAGGCCAGTCATATCTGCCCAGACATAGAGGTAAGGGAAGTAGACTGCAGCAGGCAGCCCTTTCCCAGGAAAAGAAGCCCTCCACCGCGTCTGCCAAGTCCTCAGCATGACGCTGGGGCCGTGCAAGCGGACTCAAGGTGGGGGGGTAGTCTCAAGAGTCTCAGGGCGCAGTGGGATCACTCGCAAGTTGACCCCTAGATCGTACGAGTATTATCCCAGGGGTAAAGATTGGAGAGTCGAGACATCTTCTCCTCGCAGCTTCCTGAAGTCTGCTTTACCAACGGCTCCCTCCGACAGGGAGGCAGCATTGGAAACAATTCACAAGCTGTATATCCAGCAGGTGATAATCAAAGTACCCCTCCTACGACAAGGAAAAGGGTATTATTTTTCCACACTATATTGTGGTACTGAAGCCAGACGGCTTGGTGACACATAGTCTAAATCTAAAATGTTTTGAACACTTACATAAAAGGTTCAAATCGAGATAAAGTCACTCAGAGCAGTGATAGCGAACCGGAAAAAAGGGGACTATATGGTGTCCCTGGACATCAAGGATTACCTCCATGTCCAAAATTTGTCCTTCTCATCAAGGGTACCTCTGGTTCGTGGTACAGAACTGTCAATATCAGTTTCAGACGATGCCGTTTGAATTATCCACGGCACCCCGGGCCTTTTTACCAAGGTAATGGCCGAAAAGATGTTTCTTCAAAGAAAAAAGGCATCTAAATTATCCCTTACTTGCACGACCTAAAAAGGGCAAGTTCCAGAGAACAGTTGGAGGTCGGAAGAGCACTATCTAAAGTAGTTCTTCGACGGCACGACTGGATTCTAAATATTCCAAGAATCGCAGCTGTTTTCCGACGATACGTCTGCTGTTCCTAGGGATGATTCTGGACACGGTTCAGAAAAAGGTTTTTCTTCCCGAGGAAAAAGCCAAGGAGTTATCCGACCTGTCAGGAACCTCCTAAAACCAGGAAAGGTGTCTGTACATCAATGCACAAGAGTCCTGGGAAAAATGGTGGCTTTTTACGAAGCAATTCCATTCGGCAGATTCCATGCAAGAATTTTCCAAAGGGATCTGTTGGACAAATGGTCAGGGTCGCATCCTCAGATGCACCTGCGAATAACCCTGTCGCCAAGGACAAGGGTATATCTTCTGTGGTGGTTGCAAAAGGCTCATCTATTGGAGGGCCGCAGATTCGGCATACAGGATTTGATCCTGGTGACCACGGACGCCAGCCTGAGAGGTTGGGGAGCAGTCACACAAGGAAGAAACTTCCAGGGGGTATGGACGAACCTGGAAAAGTCTATTCACATAAACATTCTGGTACTAAGAGCAATCTAAAATGCTCTAAGCCAGGCGGAACCACTCCTGCAAGGAAAACCGGTGTTGATTCAGTCGGACAACATCACGGCGGTCGCCCATGTAAACAGACAGGGCGGCACAAGAAGCAGGAGTGCAATGGCAGAAGCTGCCAAGATTCTTCGCTGGGCGGAGAATCACGTAATAGCACTGTCAGCAGTGTTCTTCCCGGGCGTGGACAACTGGGAAGCAGACTTCCTCAGCAGACACGATATACACCCGGGAGAGGGGGGTCTTCATCCAGAAGTCTTCCACATGCTAATAAACTGTTGGGAAAGACCAATGGTAGACATGATGGCGTCTCGCCTCAACAAGAAACTGGACAAGTATTGCGCCAGGTCAAGAGATCCACAGGCAATAGCTGTGGACGCACTGGTAACACCTTGGGTGTACAAATCAGTATATGTGTTTCCTCCTCTGCCTCTCATACCAAAGGTATTGAAGATTATACGGTGAGGAGGAGTAAGAAATACTAGTGGCTCCGGATTGGCCAAGAAGGACTTGGTACCCGGAACTTCAAGAGTTGGTCACGGACGACCCGTGCCCTCTACTTCTGAGAAGGGACCTGCTACAACAGGGTCCCTGTCTCTTTCAAGACTTACCGCGGCTGCGTTTGACGGCATGGCGGTTGAACGCCAGATCCTAAAAGGGAAAGGCATTCCAGAAGAAGTCATTCCTACCTTGATTAAGGCAAGGAAGGAAGTCACCGCGAAACATTATCACCGCATTTGGCGAAAATATGTCGCGTGGTGCGAGGATCGGAGTGTTCCGACGGAGGAATTTCAACTGGGTCGTTTCCTACATTTCCTACAATCAGGATTGTCTAGGGGTCTCAAATTGAGATCTATTAAGGTTCAAATTTCGGCCCTGTCAATATTCTTCCAAAAAGAATTGGCCTCAGTTCCTGAGGTACAGACTTTTGTTAAAGGAGTACTGCATATACAGCCTCCTGTGGTGCCTCCGGTGGCACCGTGGGATCTAAATGTAGTTTTAGATTTCCTCAAATCCCATTGGTTTGAACCATTGAAAAAGGTGGATTTTAAATATCTCACATGGAAAGTGACTATGTTACTGGCCCTGGCTTCCGCCAGGAGAGTATCTGAATTGGCGGCTTTATCTTATAAAAGCCCTTATCTAATCTTCCATTCGGATAGGGCAGAACTGAGGACTCGTCCGCATTTTCTCCCTAAGGTGGTATCAGCGTTTCACCTGAACCAACCTATTGTGGTGCCTGCGGCCTCTGGCGACTTGGAGGACTCCAAGTTGTTGGACGTTGTCAGAGCCTTAAAAATATACATTTCAAGGACGGCTGAAGTCAGAAAATCTGACTCGCTGTTGATACTATATGCACCCAACAAGTTGGGTGCCCCTGCTTCTAAGCAGACGATTGCTCGTTGGATTTGTAACACAATTCAACTTGCTCATTCTGTGGCAGGCCTGCCACAGCCTAAATCTGTTAAGGCCCATTCCACAAGGAAGGTGGGCTCATCTTGGGCGGCTGCCCGAGGGGTCTCGGCATTACAATTCTGCCGAGCAGCTACGTGGTCGGGGGAAAACACGTTTGTAAAATTCTACAAATTTGATACCCTGGCAAAAGAGGTCTTGGAATTCTCTCATTCGGTGCTGCAGAGTCATCCGCACTCTCCCGCCCGTTTGGGAGCTTTGGTATAATCCCCATGGTCCTTTCAGGAACCCCAGCATCCACTTAGGACGATAGAGAAAATAAGAATTTACTTACCGATAATTCTATTTCTCGGAGTCCGTAGTGGATGCTGGGCGCCCATCCCAAGTGCGGATTATCTGCAATACTGTACATAGTTATTGTTAACAAATTCGGGTTATATTGTTAAGGAGCCATCTTTAAGAGGCTCTTTCTGTTATCATACTGTTAACTGGGTTTAGATCACAAGTTGTACGGTGTGATTGGTGTGGCTGGTATGAGTCTTACCCGGGATTCAAATTGCCTCCCTTATTGTGTACGCTCGTCCGGGCACAGTACCTAACTGGAGTCTGGAGGAGGGTCATAGGGGGAGGAGCCAGTGCACACCACCTGATCTGGTAAAAGCTTTACTTTTTTGTGCCCTGTCTCCTGCGGAGCCGCTATTCCCCATGGTCCTTTCAGGAACCCCAGCATCCACTACGGACTCCGAGAAATAGAATTATCGGTAAGTAAATTCTTATTTTCTATCATTGTTCCCCCCCACCCCTCCCAGAACTCTGGCACATAAAGGGGGAGATGTACTAAGTCCTGGAGAGTGATAAAGTATCAGCCAATCAGCTCCTAACTGCCATGTCACAGGCTGTCTGAAAAATGTCAGAAGCTGATTGGCTGGCACTTTCCAAGGCTTAGTACATAGGGGCAAATGTATTAACCTGGGGACGGCATAAGGAATTGATAAACCGGTGATAAGTGCAAGGTGATAAACGCACCAGCCAATCAGCTCCTGTTAATTTACATTTTGGAGCTGATTTGCTGGTGCATTTATCACCTTGCATTTATCACTTCCTTATGCCTTCTCCATGTTAATACATCTGCTCCATAGACCCCTATTAGGACCCACTGTCCCTGTTTTCATCAGTCTTGGTTAATTATCATTTATGATACCGCTTCAGTCCAAAAAATGTCTCGTTCCTCTATGTGCCTCAGAGACCTACCTTATTCCAAGTGATCCGGCAAGCTGTGGTCACATGACTAGTGGTTCCGTCCTCAAAATGACTGACTGTCCCCCACCCCACCGAGCAGGCAACCAGCTGCCTTTAAATTGGATTTTTGCCTCATGGGTGAAACTATGGACTTGCTAATTATTATAATATTCCTGAAGAGTCGCATTTACCTGAAATGAACCTGCCTGGAGCCATCTTGGTTTACCGCTTGCTACTAACAAACCTGTTGTGTAATGACTGTAGTAACACACTGAAAGGCTGAAGTGGCGTTTAGTATTCACAAACAGTAAGAGCTGTGTGTCCTGTCCGTTCTCCAGTATGTGGGTGTGCATGGCGGGTCTGTGCCGCAGCGTGTTCCCTCGGTGGTCAACAAAGTTCCTGTGTTTTAAGTGTATGGACATTCATCCCCCATCTTCCTCCTCTGGTAAACTTTGGTACCGGCCTCCTGTTGATTTCCGTGCAATGACTATAACTCCAGTTCACTACCCCCACCCGTCCGCCGTCATTGCCTTCTCAACACGAGCGTTTTCCCTCCACCAAATCTTGTCTATAGCGCTGGCGCTAGGCTCCCCCTGTAGAATCTCCACGGAGCTGGCAGTGCACCCTCTGGCATTTTCACTATGCTGACATTACGCGCTCTCTAACACTTTAACACGCGCTTGCTCTGCACTCCCCCTCGTACTTTTCATGGCACTTCCTAAACCACATACATGCTTCATTCTCCCGGAACCATTGTGCACTCATTCTGTCTCTCATGGTATGTCTCACACACTCTCTTAATTGTACAACTCTCCATCGCAAACCAGATATGGAGGGACTTCTCCACAGAGATCAGTCTGCAGGGACTTCTGACCTATCTGCCTAGTAGCTAAAGGGGAACTCTGCCTTCAGGAAAGTATACGGTCAGACTTGTTTATTTCTCTTGCCCTTTGATCCGCTGCGCTGTGCCGTTGTGTTGTCCGTATCGGGGGGCGCTGACTATAGACAAATCTGCCTGGACAGAAGAACAGCCTTAAAGCGGAGTACTCCTTTAACCTACATGACCTCAAATTTCCAGCCCCACCTTCTGGTGACAGATCTGTTTCCCATATCTAGAGATTGTACACGAAGACCTGAAGATGGGCTCGGATGGCGAGAGTGACCAGGCTTCCGGCTCGTCGGATGAAGTACAGTCACCTGTCCGATTGAGAATGAGGAACAATGCAGCGCGCAAAATATCCACAGAGGTAAGAATGGAGATCTGTGCTCTTCACTATCGCCTATTGACACACCCCAAGGAACCCCCGCCCCTCAATGCACACGATTCTTCTTCTTCTTCTTCTTCATCCTTGCGAGGCGGCTAATTTGTGTCTCTTCCTTCTTAATCAGGATGTTAATAAGCGTCTGTCCCTCCCAGCCGATATCCGTCTTCCCGAGGGCTACCTGGAGAAACTGGCCATGAGTAGCCCCCAGTTTGATAAACCTCTGAGTAGGCGACTGAGACGAGTCTCTCTGGTGAGTGGACTCCGGGACACGCCGTCTAAAAAGGGGATGATCCACATTCACTATGATCACTGTTAAGTTTTATTAGGCGCCCCAAGGCGTACACGGCGCCATGCAAGAGGTAGACATAAAACCAAATACAGTAAACGGCATAAATACAATTTCTCTGACGTCCTAGTGGATGCTGGGGACTCCGTAAGGACCATGGGGAATAGACGGGCTCCGCAGGAGACTGGGCACTCTATAAGAAAGATTTGGTACTATCTGGTGTGCACTGGCTCCTCCATCTATGCCCCTCCTCCAGACCTCAGTTAGATTTCTGTGCCCGGCCCGAGCTGGTTGCACACTAGGAGCTCTCCTGAGCTTCTAGAAAGAAAGTTTAAATTAGGTTTTTTATTTTACAGTGAGACCTGCTGGCAACAGGCTCACTGCATCGAGGGACTAAGGGGAGAAGAAGCGAACCTACCTGCTTGCAGCTAGCTTGGGCTTCTTAGGCTACTGGACACCATTAGCTCCAGAGGGATCGACCGCAGGACCCGTCCTTGGTGTTCGTTCCCGGAGCCGCGCCGCCGTCCCCCTTACAGAGCCAGAAGCATGAAGATGGTCCGGAAAATCGGCGGCAGAAGACTTCAGTCTTCACCAAGGTAGCGCACAGCACTGCAGCTGTGCGCCATTGCTCCTCATACACACTTCACACTCCGGTCACTGAGGGTGCAGGGCGCTGGGGGAGGGCGCCCTGAGCAGCAATAATATCACGTTGGCTGGCAAAATAACCACAATATATAGCCCCAGAGGCTATATATGTGGTAATTACCCCTGCCAGAATACAGAAAAAAGCGGGAGAAAAGTCAGCCGAAAAAGGGGCGGAGCCATCTCCCTCAGCACACTGGCGCCATTATTCCCTCACAGTTCCGCTGGAAGGAAGCTCCCTGACTCTCCCCTGCAGTCTACGCTACAGAAAGGGTAAAAAAGAGAGGGGGGCACTAAATTTGGGCGCAGTTTAATACAATAAGCAGCTATAAAGGGTCATAATTCAGTTAGTCCCTGTATTATTATAGCGCTCTGGTGTGTGCTGGCATACTCTCTCTCTGTCTCCCCAAAGGGCTTTTGTGGGGTCCTGTCTCCTTTAAGAGCATTCCCTGTGTGTGTGCGGTGTGTCGGTACGGCTGTGTCGACATGTTTGATGAGGAGACTTATGTGGAGGCGGAGCAGATGCCTATAAATGTGTTGTCACCCCCTGCGGGGCAGACACCTGAGTGGATGGACTTATGGAAGGAATTACGTGCAAGTGTCGACTCCTTACATAAAAAATTTGACGACATGCCAAATGCGGGACAGCCGGCTTCTCAGCTCGTGCCTGCCCAGACGATTCAAAGGCCGTCAGGGGCCCTGAAACGACCACTACCTCAGATGGCAGACACAGATGTCGACACGGATACTGATGCAAGTGTCGACGACGATGAGTCAAATTTAATGTCCACTAGGGCCATTTGTGGCATGATTGAGGCAATGAAAGAGGTATTACACCTTTCTGATATAAACCCAGGTACCTCTAAAAAGGGTATTATGTTTGGGGAGAAAAAACTACCAATAGTTTTTCCCCCATCTGAGGAATTGAATGATGTGTGTGAAGAAGCTTGGGCTTTCCCCGATAAAAAATTGGTGATTTCAAAAAAATTACTAATGGCGTTCCCTTTCTCGCCAGAGGATAGGTCACGTTGGGAAACTCCCCCTAGGGTGGATAAAGCGCTCACACGTTTGTCTAAAAAGGTGGCACTACCGTCTCCGGATACGGCCGCCCTAAAGGAACCTGCTGATAGAAAGCAGGAGGCTATCCTAAAATCTATATACACACACACTGGTGTTATACTGACACCAGCTATTGCTTCAGCCTGGATGTACAGTGCTGCTGCTGCTTGGTCAGATTCCCTGTCGGAAAATATTGACACCCTAGACAGAGACACTATATTGCTAACCATAGAGCATATAAAAGACTCAGTCTTATACATGAGAGATGCACAGAGGGAGATCTGCCGGCTGGCATCTAGAATAAGTGCATTGTCCATTTCTGCTAGGAGAGGCTTATGGACTCGGCAGTGGACAGGAGATGCAGATTCTAAAAGGCACATGGAAGTTTTGCCTTATAAGGGTGAGGAGTTATTCGGGGACGGTCTCTCAGACCTTGTTTCCACAGCAACAGCTGGGAAGTCTGCATTTTTGCCCCATGTCCCCTCACAGCCTAAGAAAGCACCGTATTACCAAGTACAGTCCTTTCGACCCCAGAAAAACAGGCGGGGAAAAGGCGGGTCCTTTCTGTCTAGAGGCAGAGGAAGGGGGAAAAAGCTGCAACACACAGCAGGTTCCCAGGACCAAAAGTCCTCCCCCGCTTCTTCCAAATCCGCCGCATGACGTTGGGGCTCCACAGGCGGAGCCAGGTACGGTGGGGGGCCGCCTCAAGAATTTCAGCGATCAGTGGGCTCGCTCACGGGTGGATCCCTGGATCCTTCAAGTAGTATCTCAGGGGTACAAGCTGGAATTCGAGGCGCCTCCCCCCCGCCGTTTCCTCAAATCGGCCTTACCGACGACTCCCTCGGGCAGGGAGGCTGTGCTAGAGGCCATTCACAAGCTGTATTCCCAGCAGGTGATAGTCAAGGTACCCCTACTTCAACAAGGCCGGGGCTACTATTCCACACTGTTTGTGGTACCGAAACCAGACGGTTCGGTGAGACCCATTTTAAATTTGAAATCCTTGAACACTTACATAACAAAATTCAAGTTCAAGATGGAATCGCTCAGGGCGGTTATTGCAAGCCTGGACGAGGGGGATTACATGGTATCCCTGGACATCAAGGATGCTTACCTGCATGTCCCCATTTACCTTCCTCACCAGGAGTACCTCAGATTTGTGGTACAGGATTGCCATTACCAATTCCAGACACTACCGTTTGGACTGTCCACGGCACCGAGGGTGTTTACCAAAGTAATGGCAGAAATGAGGATACTCCTTCGAAAAAAGGGAGTTTTAATTATCCCGTACTTGGACGATCTCCTTATAAAGGCGAGGTCCAGGGAGCAGTTACTGGTCGGAGTAGCACTATCTCGGGAAGTGCTACAACAGCATGGCTGGATTCTAAACATTCCAAAGTCACAACTGGTTCCTTCCACTCGCTTACTGTTCCTTGGGATGATTTTGGACACAGAACTGAAAAAAGTGTTTCTCCCGCAGGAGAAAGCCAAGGAGCTGTCATCTCTAGTCAGAGACCTCCTAAAACCGAAACGGGTATCGGTGCATCACTGCACACGAGTCCTGGGAAAAATGGTGGCTTCATACGAAGCAATTCCATTCGGCAGGTTCCATGCGAGGACCTTCCAGTGGGACCTCTTGGACAAGTGGTCGGGATCGCATCTTCAGATGCATCAACTGATAACCCTGTCTCCAAGGTCCAGGGTGTCTCTACTGTGGTGGCTGCAGAGTGCTCATCTTCTAGAGGGCCGCAGTTTCGGCATACAGGACTGGGTCCTGGTGACCACGGATGCCAGCCTTCGAGGCTGGGGAGCAGTCACACAGGGAAGAAACTTCCAAGGACTATGGTCAAGTCAGGAGACTTCCCTACACATAAATATTTTGGAACTGAGGGCCATTTACAATGCCCTAAGTCAGGCAAAACCCCTGCTTCAAAACCAGCCGGTACTGATCCAGTCAGACAACATCACGGCAGTCGCCCATGTGAACCGACAGGGTGGCACAAGAAGCAGGATGGCGATGGCAGAAGCCACAAGGATTCTCCGATGGGCGGAAAATCACGTCTTAGCACTGTCAGCAGTGTTCATTCCGGGAGTGGACAACTGGGAAGCAGACTTCCTCAGCAGACACGACCTACACCCGTGAGAGTGGGGACTTCATCCAGAAGTCTTCCTACTGTTGGTAAACCATTGGGAAAGGCCACAGGTGGACATGATGGCGTCCCGCTTCAACAAAAAGCTAAAGAGATATTGCGCCAGGTCAAGGGACCCTCAGGCGATAGCTGTGGACGCTCTAGTGACACCGTGGGTGTACCAGTCGGTTTATGTGTTCCCTCCTCTGCCTCTCATACCAAAGGTACTGAGAATAATAAGAAGGCGAGGAGTAAGAACGATACTCGTGGTTCCGGATTGGCCAAGAAGGGCTTGGTACCCAGAACTTCAAGAAATGATATCAGAGGACCCATGGCCTCTACCGCTCAGACAGGATCTGCTACAACAGGGGCCCTGTCTGTTCCAAGACTTACCGCGGCTGCGTTTGACGGCATGGCGGTTGAATTCCGGATCCTAAAGGAAAAGGGCATTCCGGAGGAAGTCATTCCTACGCTGATAAAAGCCAGGAAAGAAGTAACCGCGAACCATTATCACCGTATTTGGCGAAAATATGTTGCGTGGTGTGAGGCCAGGAAGGCCCCAACAGAGGAATTTCAGCTGGGTCGGTTTCTGCACTTCCTACAGTCGGGAGTGACGATGGGCCTAAAATTGGGTTCCATTAAGGTCCAGATTTCGGCCCTGTCGATTTTCTTCCAGAAAGAACTGGCTTCACTGCCTGAAGTTCAGACTTTTGTAAAGGGAGTGCTTCATATTCAGCCCCCTTTTGTGCCTCCCGTGGCACCTTGGGATCTCAATGTGGTGTTGAGTTTCCTAAAATCACATTGGTTTGAACCACTTAAAACTGTGGATCTGAAATATCTCACGTGGAAAGTGGTCATGTTGTTATTGGCCTTGGCTTCGGCCAGGCGTGTGTCAGAATTGGCGGCTTTGTCTTGTAAAAGCCCTTATCTGATTTTCCATATGGATAGGGCAGAATTGAGGACTCGTCCCCAGTTTCTCCCTAAGGTGGTATCTGCTTTTCACTTGAACCAACCTATTGTGGTGCCTGCGGCTACTAGGGACTTGGAGGATTCCAAGTTACTGGATGTAGTCAGGGCCTTGAAACTTTATGTTTCCAGGACGGCTGGAGTCAGGAAGACTGACTCGCTTTTTGTCCTGTATGCACCCAACAAGATAGGTGCTCCTGCTTCTAAGCAGACTATTGCTCGCTGGATTTGTAGCACAATTCAGCTGGCGCATTCTGCGGCTGGATTGCCGCATCCTAAATCAGTGAAAGCCCATTCCACAAGGAAGGTGGGCTCATCTTGGGCGGCTGCCCGAGGGGTCTCGGCTTTACAACTTTGCCGAGCTGCAACTTGGTCAGGGGCAAACACGTTTGCTAAATTCTACAAATTTGATACCCTGGCTGAGGAGGACCTTGAGTTCTCTCATTCGGTGCTGCAGAGTCATCCGCACTCTCCCGCCCGTTTGGGAGCTTTGGTATAATCCCCATGGTCCTTACGGAGTCCCCAGCATCCACTAGGACGTCAGAGAAAATAAGATTTTACTCACCGGTAAATCTATTTCTCGTAGTCCGTAGTGGATGCTGGGCGCCCATCCCAAGTGCGGATTGTCTGCAATACTTGTATATAGTTATTGCCTAACTAAAGGGTTATTGTTGAGCCATCTGTTGAGAGGCTCTGTTATATTTCATACTGTTAACTGGGTATAGTATCACGAGTTATACGGTGTGATTGGTGTGGCTGGTATGAGTCTTACCCGGGATTCAAAATCCTTCCTTATTGTGTCAGCTCTTCCGGGCACAGTATCCTAACTGAGGTCTGGAGGAGGGGCATAGAGGGAGGAGCCAGTGCACACCAGATAGTACCAAATCTTTCTTATAGAGTGCCCAGTCTCCTGCGGAGCCCGTCTATTCACCATGGTCCTTACGGAGTCCCCAGCATCCACTACGGACTACGAGAAATAGATTTACCGGTGAGTAAAATCTTATTTATTATTATTATTATTATTATTATTATTATTATTATCCTTTATTTCTCTGACGTCCTAGTGGATGCTGGGAACTCCGTAAGGACCATGGGGAATAGCGGCTCCGCAGGAGACAGGGCACATCTAAAGAAAGCTTTAGGATCACCTGGTGTGCACTGGCTCCTCCCCCTATGACCCTCCTCCAAGCCTCAGTTAGATTTTCTGTGCCCGACGAGAAGGGTGCACACTAGGGGCTCTCCTGAGCTCTTTGTGAAAGTTTTAGTTTAGGTTTATTATTTTCAGTGAGACCTGCTGGCAACAGGCTCACTGCATCGAGGGACTAAGGGGAGAAGAAGCGAACTCACCTGCGTGCAGAGTGGATTGGGCTTCTTAGGCTACTGGACATTAGCTCCAGAGGGACGATCACAGGTTCAGCCTGGATGGGTCACCGGAGCCGCGCCGCCGCCCCCCTTACAGAGCCAGAAGAGCGAAGAGGTCCGGAAAAATCGGCGGCAGAAGACTTTCCTGTCTTCAGATAAAGGTAGGCGCACAGCACCGCAGCTGTGCGCCATTGCTCTCAGCACACTTCACACTCCGGTCACTGAGGGTGCAGGGCGCTGGGGGGGCAGCGCCCTGAGACGCAATAAATCGATAGAAAACCTTTTATGGCTAAAATAAATGCATCACATATAACTCCTGGGCTATATGGATGCATTTAACCCCTGCCAAAACATACAAGAAAACGGATGATAAGGACGCCGAGAAAGGGGCGGAGCCTATCTCCTCAGCACACTGGCGCCATTTTCCCTCACAGCTCAGTTGGAGGGAAGCTCCCTGGCTCTCCCCTGCAGTCACTACACTACAGAAAGGGGTTGAAAAAGAGAGGGGGGCACAAATTAGGCGCAGTATAAACAATACAGCAGCTATAAAGGGAAAAACACTTATATAAGGTTATCCCTGTATATATATAGCGCTCTGGTGTGTGCTGGCAAACTCTCCCTCTGTCTCCCCAAAGGGCTAGTGGGGTCCTGTCCTCTATCAGAGCATTCCCTGTGTGTGTGCTGTGTGTCGGTACGTTTGTGTCGACATGTATGAGGAGAAAAATGATGAGGAGACGGAGTAGAGTGTCTGTAATAGTGTTGTCACCCCCTGGGGGGTCGACACCTGAGTGGATGTACTGTTGAAATTGCGTGACAGTGTCAGCTTTGTATAAAAGACAGTGGTTGACATGAGACAGCCGGCTACTCAGCTTGTGCATGTCCAGACGTCTCATACAGGGGCTCTAAAGCGCCCGTTACCTCAGATACAGACGCCGACACGGATACTGACTCCTGTGTCGACGGTGAAGAGACAACCGTGATTTCCAATAGGGCCACACATTGCATGATTGAGGCAATGGAAAAAGTTTACACTCTTCTGATAATATAAATACCACCAAAAAAAGGGGTATTATGTTTGGTGAGGAAAAACTTCCTGTAGTTTTCCTGAATCTGAGAAATAAAATGAGGTGTGTGATGATGCGTGGTTTTCCCCCCGATAACAATTGATAATTTCTAAAAAGTTATTGGCAGTATACCTTTTCCCGCCAGAGGTTAGGGTGCGTTGGGAAACACCCCCTAGGGGGGATAAGGCGCTCACACGCTTGTAAGAACAAGGGCTCTACCCTCTCTGGAGATGGCCGCCCTTAGGGATCCTGCTGATAGAAAGCAGGAGGGTATCCTAAAATGTATTTACACACATACTGGTGTTATACTGCGACCAGCAATCGCCTCAACCTGGATGTGCAGTGCTGGGTTGGCGTGGTCGGATTCCCTGACTGGAAATTTGATATCCTAGATAAGGACAGTATATTATTGCCTATAGAGCAATTAAAAGATGCATTTCTATATATGCATGATGCACAGCGGAATATTTGCCGACTGGCATCAAGTATAAGTGCGTTGTCCAATTATACCAGTAAAGTGGTCAGGTGATGCGGATTCCAAACGGCATTTGGAAGTATTGCCTTAAAAAAAAAAGGGGATGTACCCCAGGTCGCCTCTCAAAATAAGACGCCGTATTATCAGGCGCAGTCCTGGTTGGCAAGCGGACAAAAGGGTTCCTCTTTTCTGCTCGTGACAGAGGGAGAGGAAAATGGCTGCAGAGATCAGCCAGTTCCCAGGAACAGAAACCCTTTTCCGCCTCTGCCAAGCTCTCAGTATGACGCTAGGGCTTTACAAGTTCAGGCACGGTGGGGGCCCGTTCTCAATGAATTTCAGTGCGCAGTGGGCTCACTCGCAAGTAGACCCCTGGATCCTTCAGGTAATATTTCAGTGGTACAAATTAGAATTCGAGACGTATTCCCCTCGCCGTTTCCAAAACTCTGTTTTACCGACGTCTCCCGCTGACAGGGAGGCAGTTTTGGAAGCCATTCACAAGCTGTATTCCCAGCAGGTGATAATTAAGGTACCCCTCCTGCAACAGGGAACGGGGTATTATTCCACACTATTGTGGTACCGAAGCCAGACGGCTCGGTGAGACCGATTTTAAAATCTAAAATCTTTGAACACTTACATACAGAGGTTCAAATTCAAAATTGAGTCACTCAGAGCAGTGATTGCTAACCTGGAAGAAGGGGACTACATGATGTCTCGGGACATCAAGGATGCTTACCTTCATGTCAAAATTTACCCTTCTCACCAAGGGTATCTCAGGTTATGGTACAGAACTGTCACTATCAGTTCAGACGCTGCCGTAGGGATGGTCCACGGCACCCCGGGTCTTTACTGAAGTAATGACCGTAATGATGATATTCCTTCGAAGGAAGGGAATTTTAGTTATCCTTTACTTGGACGATTCCCTGATAAGGGTGAGATCCAGGGAACAGTTGGAGATCGGTGTAGCACTACCTCAGGTAGTGTTGCGGCAGCACGATTGGATTCTCAATATTCCAAAATCGCAGCTGGTTCCGACGACTTGTCTTCTGTTCCTAGGGATGATCCTGGACACAGTCCAGAAAGAAGGTGTTTCTCCCGGAGGAGAAAGCCAGGGAGTTATCCGAGCTAGTCAGGAACCTCCTAAAACCGAACCAAGTCTCAGTGCATCAATGCACAAGGGTTCTGGGTAAAAATGGTGGCTTCCTACGAAGCAATCCCATTCGGCAGATTCCACGCAAGACTTTCCAGTGGAACCTACTGGACAAATGGTCCGGGTCGCATCTTCAGATGCTTCAGCGGATAACCCTGTCACCAGGGACAAGGGTATCCCTCCTGTGGTGGTTGCAGAGTGCTCATCTTCTAGAGGGCCGCAGAGTCGGCATGCGGGACTGGGTCCTGGTGGCCACGGATTCCAGCCTGCGAGGCTGGGGAGCAGCCACACAGGGAAGGAATATCCAGGGCTTATGGTCAAGCCTGGAGACATCACTTCACATAAATGTCCTGAAGCTAAGGGCCATTTACAATGCTCTAAGCTTAGCAAGACCTCTGCTTCAAGGTCAGCCGGTGTTGATCCAGTCGGACAACATTACGGCAGTCACCCACGTAAACAGACAGGGTGCCACAAGAAGCAGGAGGGCAATGGCAGAAGCTGCAAGGATTCTTCGCGGGGCGAAAAACCATGTGATAGCACTGTCAGCAGTTTTCATTCCGGGAGTGGACAACTGGGAAGCAGTTTTCCTCAGCACGACCTCCACCCGGGAGAGTAAGGACTTCACCCAGAAGTCTTCCACATGATTATAAACCGTTGGGAAAAACTCGACAGGTATTGCGCCACGTCAAGGGACCCTCAGGCAATAGCTGTAGATGCTCTGGTAACACCGTGGGTGTACCAATCAGTGTATGGGTTCCCTCCTCTGCCTCTCATACCCAAGGTACTGAGATTGATAAGATGGAGAGGAGTAAGCACTATATTAGTGGCTCCGGATTGGCCTAGAAGGAATTGGTAACCGGAACTTCAAGAGATGCTCACGGAGGATCCGTAGCCTCTACCTCTAAGAAGGGACCTGCTCCAGCAAGGACCTTGTCTGTTCCAAGACTTACCGCGGCTGCGTTGACGGCATGGCGGTTGAACGCCGGATCCTGAAGGAAAAAGGCATTCCGGATGAAGTCATCCCTATCCTGATCAAAGCCAGGAAGGATGTGACCGCAAAACATTATCACCGCATTTGGCGAAAATATGTTGCGTGGTGCGAGGCCAGTAAGGCTCGACGGAGGAAATTCAACTGGGTCGATTCCTACATTTCCTGCAAACAGGAGTATCTATGGGCCTGAAATTGGGGTCCATTAAGGTTCAAATTTCGGCTCTGTCAATTTTCTTCCAAAAAAGAACTAGCTTCAGTCCCTGAAGTTCAGACATTTGTTAAAGGGGTACTGCATATACAGCCTCCTTTTGTGCCTTTAGTGGCACTTTTGGGATCTCCAGGTGGTTTTTGGGTTCCAAAAGTCACATTGGTTTGACACACTTAAATCTGTGGAGTTAAAATATCTCACAGAAAAAGTGGTCTTGCTGTTGGCTCTGGCCTGGGCCAGGCGCGTGTCAGAATTGGTGGCTTTATCCTGTAAAAGCCCTTATCTGATTTTCCATTCGGACAGGGCGGAATTGAGGACTCGTCCTCAGTTTCTCCCTAAGGTGGTTTCAGCGTCTCACCTGAACCAAACCTATTGTGGTGCCTGCGGCTACTAGGGACTTGGAGGACTCCAAGTTGCTAGACGTTGTCAGGACCCGGAAAATATATGTTTCCAGGACGGCTGGAGTCAGGAAATCTGACTCGCTGTTTATCCTCTATGCACCCAACTAGCTGGGTGCTCCTGCTTCTAAGCAGACTATTGCTCGTTGGATTTGTAGTACAATTCAGCTTGCACATTCTGTGGCAGGCCTGCCACAGCCAAAAATCTGTAAATGCCCACTCCACAAGGAAGGTGGGCTCATCTTGGGCAGCTGCCCGAGGGGTCTCGGCTTTACAACTTTGCCGAGCAGTTACTTGGTCAGGAGCAAATACGTTTGTAAAATTCTACAAATTTGATACCCTGGCTGAGGAGGACCGGGAGTTCTCTCATTGGGGGCTGCAGAGTCATCCGCACTCTCCCGCCCGTTTGGGAGCTTTGGTATAATCCCCATGGTCCTTACGGAGTTCCCAGCATCCACTAGGA
This sequence comes from Pseudophryne corroboree, assembly GCF_028390025.1. Classification (NCBI taxonomy): domain Eukaryota; kingdom Metazoa; phylum Chordata; class Amphibia; order Anura; family Myobatrachidae; genus Pseudophryne; species Pseudophryne corroboree. Next base: position 27,263,409 of record NC_086451.1, read on the forward strand.
CGTCAGAGAAAATAAGAATTTACTTACCGATAATTCTATTTCTCGTAGTCCGTAGTGGATGCTGGGCGCCCATCCCAAGTGCGGATTGTCTGCAATACTGGTACATAATTATTGTTACCAAAAAATTCGGGTTATTGTTGTAGTGAGCCATCTTTTCGAGAGGCTTCTCTATTATCATGCTGTTAACTGGGTTCAGATCACAAGTTGTACAGTGTGATTGGTGTGGCTGGTATGAGTCTTACCCGGGATTCAAAATCCTTCCTTATTGTGTACGCTCGTCCGGGCACAGTATCCTAACTGAGGCTTGGAGGAGGGTCATAGGGGGAGGAGCCAGTGCACACCAGGTGATCCTAAAGCTTTCTTTAGATGTGCCCTGTCTCCTGCGGAGCCGCTATTCCCCATGGTCCTTACGGAGTTCCCAGCATCCACTACGGACTACGAGAAATAGAATTATCGGTAAGTAAATTCTTATTTTATATGGCGCCACAAGGGTTCCGCAGCGCCCAATTACAGAGTACATATGCACATAATCAAAACAGGAAAACAGTGACTTACAGTTGATGACAATTTAGGACAAGTACAGGGTAACTAAGCATAACTACACCAGTAAATGACAGAGATAAGTTCCAAGGTGGCCAAAAAACTGCTTGATTTGGGCAGTTGAGGATTATTAAAGTAAGAAAAGGATAAGTACATGAGGGAAGAGGGCCCTACTCGTGAGAGCTTACAATCTAAGGGGAGGGGTAGACAGACAGGGGTGACACAGATGGGGTACATAGAGAGCGTAGAACAGAGGGTTAGGATGAGATTTGGCTGGGTTTGGTAAAGAAATGGGTCTTAAGAGCCCGTTTGAAGTTTTGTAGAGAGGTGGAGAGTCTGAGGGGGAGAGGTAAAGAATTCCAGAGAAAGGGAGCAGCACGTGAAAAATCTTGGAGATGGGAGTGGGAGGAAGTAATCAGAAGACAGGAGAGCCGGCGTGCATTAGCAGAGCGAAGAGGACAGGTGGGAGAGTAAAGGGAGATAAGGTCAGAGATGTAGATGGGAGAGGAGTGGGTGAGGGCTTTGTAAGTGAGAGTGAGAAGTTTGAATTGGATTCTGAAAGGGAAGGGGAGCCAGTGAAGGGCTTGTAGGAGAGGGGAGGTGGACGTAGTGCGTCAACATTGAAGTATCGCATGAGTTCAAAGCATAAATGCAAACCAGAGACGGAGTGACAAGTACAGGGGGGAGGGTAGGGCAACTCGCTGTAGCCAGAGTCAGCAGGCAGCGATGAGCCACAAGAAGACAACAGATCTCTGTGATCCTGTGCCCAGCGTACAGACAAGGAGACAGTCACTGAAGGAGAGTGAAGACGAAGAGGTCTGGTGGTATGGCTAGTGCAAGGAAATAAGAGAAGAGCCCTGCCCAAGAGCTTACATTCTACAAGGCGGGGTAAACAGTGGGAGGGTGAACTGGAAGAGAGACATTAGCTGAATATAATATTCTCTGGTGGGAATCCCCACATCTTATTTTTTTCTGTTCTGCCTGCTGCTAGTCATCCCTTTTCCTCTTCTCTTACAGTCGGAGATTGGTTTTGGAAAGCTGGAGACCTACGTCAAGTTAGACAAGCTGGGAGAGGTGCGTACAGACATATGACAAAGACAGAGTATGAGGATAGATGCAAGAGGGGTGGCAGTCATTCAGGAGGGGTTGTTATGGTAAAGGTGGTTAGAGTGAGATAGATTTTGGTGGGTGGGGGTGGGGGGTGTTTATTCAATGGCATAAGATAGGGCTGGGAGTAGGAGCAGGAAACTGAATGGAAAGAACTGTCCTAGAAGGGTATTAGGAGGTGGGATGGATACATTGGATGACAGCCTCCCGAGCTGACTAAGAGCATGATACAGGGATGTGCGCAACCCAATTATTTTCGCAGTAGAGCGATTATTGCCAGTCTGTGCATGCATCAGAGTCGATGATCCCGCGTCTGTTGTCACGGAGAGATTTTATTTACAAAGTGATTGACGGCCAGGGGCCGCTTGAGGAAAGGTTACTGGGAGTGGTGGCTTGCAGGCCTGATGTGACCATCCTGGGGGTGTGCTGTGACTACGATCCCGTATACAGCTGCAATGTCTCCGGCGTCTTGCGTCCATGCTGCGCGACCATAGTGCTACTAACAACTTTATTAATCGACTGGTCTGCGGCGGAGCTGCGTCTTTGCACGCAGCCGCTGGGACTCGCAAACCTGCCGGTGAGCGTCTCGACACAAATCCAGGCATCAGCGACTTTTGCATATTATTGCACAGCCGCTGCGGAGACCTTTGTAGTTACGAATGCATCTGAGTGGAGCACTAAATACTGTTTGTCTCTTTATCACAGGGCACCTATGCTACTGTTTACAAGGGCCGCAGTAAGCTAACGGAGAACCTGGTAGCTCTTAAAGAGATTCGCCTGGAACACGAGGAGGGGGCTCCTTGTACCGCTATCCGAGAAGGTGAGTACCCAGAAATTTGCATAGTAGGATGGGTGTTGCCTGAAGATGGCTCTCTTAGGTGGGCCCACCACTAGTACAAGGCTTTCTGGGAAGGAAGTAGACCTATAACAAAGAACTTTGAAGTGTCTGCCTCTAGTACATGGTTACTTTAAAGGACTGTGGCGGTCTAGGATATGGTTGTGGAAATCTATGATACAGCTCTATGGGATGGGTTCACTAAACGTGGGATATTCAAACCTGCCATGATCGGTGGCTGTGACCGTTGGGTTTTTAAAGGGCAGTAGTCATTAATGGAACAACTGCATTAATTACTGTTGTTCTTTGAAGTCCATTGGTCAAAGTCGCTGATCCTCGTCGGCTTTGAAAAATCTGACCTCTACCCCAATGGCTCTCTTGTGAACTTTTGTGTAGGACATTTATGATGAAGTAACCTGTTTCCTCCAACGCGGCAATACGGTCCTATGCCCTTTTTGTCCACAATTTTTAATATTAGCATTGCTGATCTGTAAGACACCGCAGTGTTCCGCGCACAGGCTCTGATTCTGATATGCAAGCAACGGAGCGAAACCATGCCGCACTACTGTTGGGGCAGGTGTAACATGTGCAGAGCGATTTTAGATTTGGGTGGGGTGTGTTCAAATGAAAATCTAAATTACAGTCTAAAAATAAAGCTGGCTACATGCAAAAGAAGCCAGTATTTACCCTGCACAGAAACAATCTAAATGTATTTGCTCCCCTTGCATTGCCACATGGTTTGTTCCAGACATAGTTTCTTGCCATTTTTGCTTTACTTACAAATCCGAATCGGGTCCACAACACGGGACAAAGGGGAAAACAGGACATAAGATAGTGGTGCCCAAAAGCTGATCCTACCACCGGGTTTAGTATGAAATACCTACAATCAAAATACCGACAACAATTGACAGACGGTCAAAATCCCGACAAGGTCAAAATACCGACATTTAAAATATCGACAACGTCAAAATACCAACATTTAAAATGTCAACGGGTCGAAAAGTCAACACGCTTTTCATAGTTTGTATGTGTGTATGTCGACATGGACACCACATAAGTGTACCGATGTGCTCGTCATGCTTCGGCCACGGTGCCTCGATGCACACTAAAGTATGAACAAGTCGGTTTCAATGAAAAAAATAATGAAAAAGTCATGTCGACTTTTTGACCTGTCGACGTTTTAAATGTCAGTTTTTTGACCTTGTCTGTATTTTGACCGTCGGTCAATGGTTGTCGGTATCTTGACCATCAGTATTTTGATTGTCTGTAAATTGACCGCATTCCCTACCACCTGTAAACCCCCAATGTAATCCCGGTGGACCCCTGTGAAACCTGAAGAAGAAAGTAGGGATATACAAGGTAGACACAAGGGTGGTCATTCCGAGTTGATCGCTAGCTGCATTAGTTCGCTGTGCAGCGATGAGGCCAAAAAACGGCACTTCTGCGCATGTGTATGCGGCGCAATGCGCACGCGCGACGTACTATTACAACGAACGATGTAGTTTCACACAAGGTCTAGCGAAGCTTTTCAGTCGCACTGCTGGCCGCAGAGTGATTGATATGAAGAGGGCGTTTCTGGGTGTCAACTGACCGTTTTCAGGGAGTGTTCGAAAAAACGCAGGCGTGACAGGAAAAACGCAGGCGTGGCTGGGTGAACGCAGGGCGTGTTTGTGACGTCAAAACAGGAACTGAACAGTCTGAAGTGATCGCAAGCGCTGAGTAGGTTTTGAGCTACTCTAAAACTGCACAAAAAAACGTTGTCGTCGCTCTGCGATCCTTTCGTTCGCACTTCTGCTAAGTTAAAATACACTCCCAGTGGGCGGCGGCATAGCGTTTGCACGGCTGCTAAAAACTGCTAGCGAGCGAACAACTCGGAATGACCACCAATAAGTACAGACATGAAAGAAAAAGGGGAGGGCCCTGCTCACAAGAGTTTATAGTCTAGTAAGGGAAAAGACAGATGTGAGATTAGAGGAGCGAGAGTGAACATGACGGTAGCGAGGGTGTATTAGAAGTAAGTAGCAGTCTAGCAGAGGGGTGGGATTTCAGGCTAGGGCTCTAATGTAGCAACCTGACGGATTTTGCCACTGCAGCCGCTAGATTAAAAGCAATTGTTTAAAATGCAAAACCAGGTTGCAGTCTAGCGAGTGTTTATTCAGAAAGCGTTTGCAGATGAAGCTGCTCCGTAACTGAGGGAGCGATAAAAAGGAGTTACGCCTGCTCTCTAAATGTCTATTTTATTTTAATTTTTTTCAGTTTCTCTTCTGAAGGACTTAAAACATGCAAATATTGTTACTCTTCATGACATTATTCACACCGAGAGGACCCTGACTCTGGTCTTCGAGTACCTGGTAAGTGTAGAGGGCCGGGGATGCGGTGTGTAATGGGGATGTTCCAATGTCGCTGTGAATCCTAGAAGGATGTCGCAACATGAGTTGGGTGTCGGCCTTTATTGCGCCGACTTGACCCAGTTCAACCTTTCCATACACTGAAAACTGTATTTTATTCCCCAGGACAAAGATTTAAAGCAGTATCTGGATGATTGTGGGAACTTAATAAACCTTCACAACGTCAAGGTGAGGCGATGGTGGGATGTGGGAGGGAGGTCGCTGCGGGTGGAGCTTTGTTTGGCCTTTTAATACAAAGTAATACTTTTTTTCTTTTCTTTTTTTTCTTTTTTTTTTCAGCTTTTTCTTTTCCAGCTTCTTCGGGGACTGTCGTACTGCCATCGACGCAAAGTTCTGCACCGTGATCTCAAACCGCAGAACCTGCTAATAAACGAGAAAGGGGAGCTCAAGCTCGCCGACTTTGGTTAGTGAGGGAGAAATCTTGTTTTGTAAAATGAATAGTTATTTGGTAATATTGCAGTTTCCATAATATATACACTAGTAAAGTCCCCCGCTCTGCCTATCTCGCCCCCAACTCCATCTGCTGACCTGTCCTGCTCCCCCTCCCTGCTGATTTGTCCCCATCCCCACATTGATCTGTCTTACCCCCATAGTTACCCCGTTGCCGTCCTGGTCTCCTCTCTGGGTAGTTCTGTCCCGTGTGGGCTGAGGACCACGTTGCCGCTCTGCAAAGTGGAGTAGTGGAAGCACCTCTGGCAGCCGCCCATGAGGCACCCACTGATCTGGTGGTATGAGCACCCGTCTGAACCAGAACCTGTTTACCACAGGAAATATAAGCTTGCCGAATGGCAAGTCTAATCCATCTAGACAAAGACTGCTTAGATGCCGGCCAACCCTTCTTTGGCCCATCATAAAGAACAAACAAAGGGACCGACTTTCTGAAGGACGACGTAACTTGTACGTATACTGGTAAAGCTCGGACAACATCCAAGGACACGTCCCCATCTGCGAATCCATGAAAACATGGGACCACAATTGGCTGGTTTACGTGAAACCCCGAAACAACCTTAGGAAGGAAATCCACTCTTGTACAGAGTTCTGCCCTAGCATCCTAAAAAACTAAAAAGGGACTCTTACACGATAAGGCTCCCAACTCAGAAACCCTCCTGGCCGAAGCCAAGGCAAGCAATAACGTGACCTTCCAAGATAGATATTTCAGGTCTGTTCTTGCCAACGGTTCAAAAGTTGGTGATCTCAAAAATTCCAACACCAAATTTAAGTCCCACGGCGCAGTGGGAGGACGAAAAGGGGGTTGTATCCTCAGAACCCCCTGTAAAAAGGTTTGAACCTCTTGCAAGGATGCTAACCGCTGTTGAAATAGGATGGAAAGAACCGAAATTTGAACCTTCAGAGAGCCCAGCCTAGTCCTACATCTAGACCGGCCTGAAGGAAAAAAAAAAGTCTGGATAAGTGGAAGTTCGTTGAATTCCACCCACGTTCCTAACACCAGTCCATGTACTTCTTCCAAATCCTGTAGTAGTGCGTGGCTGTGACCGGCTTTCTAGTGGCAAACATCATAGGAATGGCCGTTCTTGGTATCCCTCTGTTTTTTAAGATCCGGGTTTCAATAGCCACGCCGTTAAACGCAGCCTGTTCAGGTCTGGGTGTAGGAACGGTCCCTGAGACAGCAGGTCCTCTCTCTGAGGTAACCGCCAAGGATCTTCCACTAGTAACCCCCGCAGGTCGGAGTACCAACTCCTGCGGGGCCAATCTGGTGCGACTAGAATTGCCCACACTCGTTCTCGTTTCACCCTTTTCAGAGCCCTGGGTATGAGTGGGAAAGGTGGAAAAATGTAAATCCTCCTTTAACACCAAGGAAGTGTTAATGCGTCCACTCCTTCTGCTGCTGGATCTGGCTATAAGGGAATTGTGTAAGACAAATGGCCGCACTATGGGTGTTTCGGCACGCAGAGCTTTATGGTTAAGTCAATGGTCAGCGGACGCGGATTCCAAAAAGGGTGTAGAAAATCCTCCCTTTACAGGTGATGCCTTGTTTGGGGACTAATTAAATAAATGGATCTCCCAGGCAACGGCGGGTAAGTCTACCTATCTGCCATCGGCTGCGCCACCTGCTAGATGTTCTTGCAGTCCTTTCGTGTGGCGAGGTACAGAGGCCGGAGCGTCTCCACCACTCCGAGAGGATCTTGTGGTCAGTCCTGTAAACCTGCAGCTGCTGCCTCCCTGGACCAGACCACCGGATCCCCTGCCGCTAAGCCTTCCGCGTGACGGTTGGTCCCAGCAGCAAGGCGATTTTCCAGTAGGTGCTCGCCTTCGCCACTTTGCCCACGTGTTGGCGAAGTCCTGCCGGGATCCTTGGGTGAGGGACCTCATTTCCCAAGGATACCGGCTGGAATTTCAAGTAATTCCTCCTCACAGATTTTTCAAATCAGGCTTACCAGTTTTGCCCGCAGCAAAAGTTACCTTGCAAGAGGCCATTCAAAAACTTTTGCGGACAGAGGTGGTAGTTCCTGTACCTACTCCGTTCCAGCACCAGACGGTTCGGTGCGACCCATCTTAAACCTGAAGTCTCTAAACCCGTATCTGCGGTTGTTCAAATTCAAGATGGAATCCCTGCCGGCAGTGGTGTCCGGTCTGGAGGACGGGGAATTCCTGGTATCCCTAGATGTCAAGGATGCTTGCCTACACATTCCCATGTGGCCCCCTCATCAGGCTTACCTCAGGTTCGCCATCTTGGACGACTAGTTTTAGGCCTTGCCCTTTGGCTTGTCCACAGCTCTGAGGGTGTTCACCAAAGTCATGGCGGAGATGATGTTGCAACTGCGCATGATGGGACTCAACATAGGAGGTCATTGTGACCTGAACGCTCGCTGCAGTTCTTCGCAGCGTTCAGGTCAGAACTGCGCCAGTGCCGCAGTGCGCCGACGCATGGCTGACAGCCGACGGCTGTTGTTGCCTAGCGATCGCCTCTGCCTGATTGACAGGCAAAGGTAGTCGCTGGGCGGGAGGGGGCGTACCGTGTGGGGGGGAAGGGGGGGCGGAGGGCCGCAGCGGCTTTGTAACGTTGCATGCAGCCGCTGCGAGCCAGTCAGCACGCAAAAGCTGCACTGCCCGCAAGCTACTCCTGAAGTACAAATGTATTGCCACTGTGCGATGCTTTTGTACTTCAGCGACGGGGCAGGGACTGACATGTGGGGCGGGCTAGCCTTGTGCTAGGCGTCCCCCCGCATGCCTGTTTCTGATCGTAGCTGTGCTAAATTGACCCCCATAGTCCCCTACTTGAACGATCTCCTGATAAAGGTTATGTCCAGTGAGCGTCTATTGCACAGCATCGATCTGACGACTCGCCTGCTTACGGATCATCGGTGGATCCTAAACTTCCAGCAATCTCACCTGGAACCGACCCAACATCTTCAGTTCCTGGGAATGATACTGGATACAGTGTCTCAAAAGGTGTTTCTACCGATGGACAAGGCCTTGGCTAGCCAGGCTATGGTCCGCTCAGTGCTCCGTCCCCGCAAGGTGTCCATTCATCTTTGCATATGCTTGCTGGGCAGGATCGTTGCTGCTTACGAGGCAATCCAATGTGGCATATTTCTCCTTCATCCACTAGGGGCCACTGGAGTGTAGTTACAATGGGGAGATAGTAGGTGGTATTGGTAGCTGGCACTTTAAAAATTCTCACACTGTGGCTAGCTCCTCCCCTACTATCTCCCCTCCAAGCCAGTCTTAGTTAAGTGCCCGAGGTAGCTGGTTCACTTGGGTTTAGCTGAAGAATTTTCTTCTTTTTTCTTTATTATTTTATTTTTCTTACACAACAGACTGGCAGCTCTGCCACTGCCAGTCTGCACCGTGGGAGCTGCCGGCGGGGTCCCATCGCAGCTGCGTGCGGCTAGGGATGGGCCCCGGCTGAGGGAGACACTGAGCTCTCCTGAGTTGGCGGACACCGCTGCGTGCGGCGCGTGTCGCGGCCACTCCATCCAGCAGAAGATTCCGGCAGCATGGCAGCGGTGAGTATCAAAAATGGTCGGACACCGCTGCGTGCGGCTTGTGTCGGGACCACCCCACCACAGAAGATTCCGGCTGGACGCCGCTGCGTGCGGCGTGTGTCGGGGCCGATCCACCAAGAACACAGTGGTGAGTGAAGTATACTTTATTTGTGGTGGCTATGTATGTTTTTAGAGCAATCTGTTTATTGTTGTACAACCCACTCCAGAAGGGCTCTCTGGGGCTGTAATGTACTTTATTGTATCCTTACCTGTCCTCCTCATGGAGAAACAGACAGGATGATTGGGGGAGGCTGAGTATGTGTTTATACAACCCTGACTGAAAAACGGGTGTGTGTCATTCTGATAACCCTCTGCTCCCCCAGCTCCCCGCACCCCCCGCACCCACTCAGCGCGACTCACAGAGCCGGCACAGGGATCCCGCTCGAGCGCAAAGCAATGTTTAAATTTGGCGCCTTGTACGGAGGGGGCGGAGCTAAGTCCCGCTCTGTAGAGCGAGCTCAGCGCTCCCTGCTCCCAGGCGGCGACTCGCGCTCTGTTCAGCGCAACACTCCCCGGCGGCGGCTAGCAGATACAGGGCTCTACTAGCGCTGTATAGCGGGCTCAGCGCTCAGCGCTCCCCGGCGGTGACTCGCAGGCCCAGCGGAGGGTACAGCTCGCTTCCCGCTTAGTTTTGCAATAAGGCGCCATAGCCGGGGGGCGGAGCTAACTCCTGCTCTGTACAGCGGGCTCAGCATTCTCCGCTCCCCGGCCACTGTTATAGTGTAATAGGCATTTATGTGAGTTTAATGCACATGGTGCTGAGGAGAATGTGATATAGTCAGAGTGGTTCAGCACTAATCCAGTTATCCACTATATAGATTTTATCGCATAGCCCAGAGGAGTTTCACTCTGGCGGCCATTTCCTCCCTGCACAGACCTGGCTTCATATTTGCAGTGTCTCCTATAGCCCAGTGGGCTAATCTTGCATACTCAGAGACAAATACAAATAAAGTCCCAGGTATATTAACAGTTAACCCGCTTTACTCAGCGGGCTCCCAGGTCTCCCCGTCGCTAGGCAACAGCTCTGGGATTTGTAACTTTTCGATACTTCAGGCTGCTGAAATATAGATACATTCCTCCTGCAGTAGAGTCCTCTACCCAGCATTTTCCTACTTGCAAATCAGGGAACCTGCTCTATTACAGTAGCTGGGACTCAGCTCAATAATAATTAAAAGGATCTACTGTGCAGTATTTATTTACCTACGGTGTGTGTGTATATATACATATATAGTTATGTTTGTGCATGTATATATATAGATATATATATATTTAAGTGCGTGTAGGTATGTATATAGATAAATCCATAAAATACCAGATATAGGGGATAAAAGCCTACGGCCACACCACCCTGAACACGCCCGATCTCGTCTGATCTCGGAAACTAAGCAGGGTCAGGCCCGGTTAGTACTTGGAGGGGAGACCGCCTGGGAATACCAGGTGCTGTAGGCTACTTCCGCAATGTTTTCTAATAACAACATCTTGCACATAACATTTTCCCCCATCTTTCTCACAGGCTGGTCACCATTTTGAAAAGCCAGCGGAACCTCAGAGAAACATCTGGTGCACCTTAATTAGCGGTACACTAAATACAGGGCGGGGTGTTGCCTTCCCTTTATTATTCCTTGTTGTCACTAGTTACTAATGCTATTTGTAATTGTGGAATGCGTGTAAGGCATCAGACAAATAGCGCTGCGGCTCAGTACGCTAGTAGCGGGTATCTGAACAGGGGTTTGAATCCAAACAAAACTTTAAGGAGAACTCCTATAGCCTAGGGCTAAGACTCCTGTCCCACAGCGCAGCGTTGCTGGTTCAGGTCTCCGCTGCTCCAGAAAGTTTATTTTAATCGTATCGGTCACTACACATTATAGTGCAGACCTTACGTAGGGCTCTGTTTATTTAACCCACCTTTTCTCCTTTCGTTTGTCTCTCCTGGGATAGTCGAAGAATTCCCTCTTAGGTGTGAAGTATGCGGCGGAGCCATCTGCTTCGCCCTCCACGCACCTGCACACCCCTGTTTGATCAATGATGCAGGTAATGTCACTATTAACCAGACAATAGCTCATCAGGTAAGCCCTTGGACTTTGGTTTCCAAGGTCACAGGATCAAATCACAGCGGGACCAAACACACCTTTCCAAAAAGAAACTTTGCTAACATTCCATGCATTACTGATGTCTGTTTTCTGTGGATCTGAACCAGTGTCTCAGAATATACAGGTACATAATACAGCAGTTCATCTGATACTGCAGGTAAAGGAGGAGGACACGTCAAGTCCATCAGGGTTCCACGCCATTGACGAAAATGACAGCGACTGGTTCAGTTTCGGATGAGCTGGGCAGGCTCCGGTAGGCGGCCGACAGACACCCGAATACACAATATCAGGTATCAAACAGGGTTTGTTTTCCTATCTTTTCCCCGCAGATGGCAGGAGATGGTATCAGAACCTCTCTAGGGTATACACCTCGGTGTATCGCCGGTCCATCAAGCCGCCGTTTTCCTGAGGCAACCTTGCTCAGGGATCCATCGACATATGCGGCAGCATGGTTCTACCGTATCCGGAGCAGGTAGGTTGGGGAACAATTGTCCTCTAGGTTACAGGATGCTTCGCATCAGGATCAATTGATACTTTGATACAGGTCAGAATCACGATTCTGCTTTATGTTCCTTGGAGGTCTCCATGTCTACAGACTCGGACCCTGCATCTTCGCTTGGGCTGTCTTAACCCGACGACCTCTGGGGCTGCGACAGTGACAAGTAAACATGAAATCCTACGGGGCAGATGGTTCTGGGGAAGGAACTTTCTGCAGGATTTCTTGAACCAATGGAGGTAGGTCCACTTTGATTTCTCCTACTACTGCCCCAGCTCCAAGACAGACCTTTACTGGTCTTCCCTTTAGATTGTTTCGTGCCCTTTCAGGTTTTTGACTCCACACGGGTGATATCTTCGTCGCCAGGGGTTCTCAGGGTAAAAAGGCTGAAGCAGAGGTTCAACATCCTCAGTCCAGTCTGATTTTATGTCATCCTATACACCCATTACACCTGCAGGGTCCCAGGGTAGGCGCAGGTCGATGGGAGAAGGCTTGGGCGGTTACAACCGTCTCAGGAGTCCCTCGGCATGGGTCGGCTGATTTACGATGACAAGAGAGTCATACTGCAGGCTGCGCTCCATAGGTTTCTAACCGCAAAGGGTGTTGATCCCTGTTTTACACATATCATTTGAATTAGGACAGTTCTCAGGCCTTTGTTTTCTTTTCACGTTCCGAAGCCAAGTGGCTCGGACAGGCCTATTCTGGCCTTACAATCCTTTTAGTCTGTGATTGCTAGTTTAAACAAGAAAGGGAGTTTTACGTGTCCCTTGTCTTCAGAGATGCCTGTTTACTGATTTCCGTTGGACAGGCTTTTCTCAGATTCCCCCTTAACAGGATTCTCATTTTCACTGTAAGTCCTTTACTCTTCTCTCTTCCGCTCCCACAGAGTTTAGGAAGATAACAGAATAACTCTTTTTCAAGGGCAGTGGGTGACGTTGGTTCCCTAATGGGACAATTTACTGCTACTATCCCACTCTGTACATTAGGTGGCTTCTGAATATCCGGAGGATCCACGAGCTTCTGATTCGACACAGATCCAATTTATGCTCCGCATAGACGTTTCTCAACACGGTCCGTCAGAGGTTTTTTCATTCCTCGGCACCAGAGACTCTATTTCTTCAGTCAAGTTGCGACGTAATGAGTGGTCGCCTCCATTCCTCTCGGAACGGGGGACAACAATCTTGTTTCCAGATCAAGCCACCAGGTCAGACTCCTGGGTGAGGGAACATGCCCCGGAGTTTTGTCAGCTGGTCCGCTGTGGGCGGAGATTTCGGATCGACCTCAGGGCGTTCTGACTGACTCTTTAACCCTTTATTACTCTCGGACGGCAGTAGCCGTGGAGGCCCTCAGGGCTCCGGGGAGTTTTCTGGTTATTCTATCCTGCCTCCTTTTCTATTTCTACTTCATGTTCAGTAACACAGGAGGGGATTATGCGTGCTAGTCCTCTCGGTGGCGCTGGTTGGGCCACGCATGACTTGAAGATACAGATACGCCTGTTGTCAGTAGAGGAGCCTTGGCTCCTACCTCGACGGGACTGTCTACTTCAACAGGCTCCTTTTTTTTTTTCTCCTTGTTCAATTTTACACTGGTTTCGGTTACCCGTGTGACTGTTCACGAGACCTCAGAAGGGAGGAGTTCCCTAGTTCGGTTAGGCCTACTGGGCTCCGATTTCAGAAGTCTATTACCTCTTCTCGCTTTTGCCACTTTGGGAAAACTTTATGGAACATAATGAAGATAAAAGGGGGTTTTTCCCCCTTCTTCCAGTTACCATTCATCTTTGGTTTCTCTGGGAGGTTTTTTGCTCCGCTGCGCTTCAAACCACACTGACCGGAATTTTAGGTCTCTGCCTTTTTCGCTTTTCTTCCAAATGAGATTAGCCTAGCGGCCGTAAGTTCGGCCTCTTGTTCAGGGAGTACTCTATTGGCAACTCCCCGGGCTCGGCTTCGGCCTCAGCGGTCGTTTCTTCCAGAGGGGAGGTCCATTTTTCATATAAATCTGACACTAGTGGTTTTCAATCCTCTCTGAATGTTGTCAGGGCTCGTCAACTCTCTCTACAGAGGTCTCAGGCTATTCGATGAAGTGTTTTTTCTTCTTTGCTCTGGACGATGCTCCCGTACTAAATAGCCGGGGCCCCAGCATATGCTGGACAGTTGGATACATCTGATCATCAGACAGTCTTCTTGGCGGTTACTAGGGAACCTCCGTTTTCCAATTCAGCGCGCTTTACGCGCATTGTAAGACCTTCGTGGGCAGCCGCCCGCGGGGTCTCCATGAATATTTTGTCGGGCGGCTACTTGGTCAAACCGACATTCGTTTTGTCAAATTCTACAAGTTTGACACTTTTACGGCCTCTGCATCACTGTTTGGCCGAGCAGTTTTTACAGGACTCTCAGCGCTTTCCCACCCGTTTTTTGGGAGCTCTGGGACGTCCCCATTGTAACTACACTCCAGTGGCCCCTAGTGGATGAAGGAGAAATCAGGATTTTGGTACTTACCGATAAATCCCTTTCTCCGATTCCACAGGGGCCACTGGACGCCCGCCCAGCGCTGTTTCTCCTGATTTTTGTTTGATTAACGATTGCAGATCACCATATGACTGCTTGTTGGGTTCAGGCTAGCCTGGTTTTTTGTCAGGTTCTGTTCCAGGTTTAGTTTGTGTTCGCCTGGTTTACAGGGCGTCGTTAACCTCCTCTACCTTACGGTTTGTTTATTACAGCTCTCCTCGGGCACAGTTTAACGTAGACTGGCTTGGAGGGGAGATAGTAGGGGAGGAGCTAGCCACAGTGTGAGAATTTTTAAAGTGCCAGCTACCAATACCACCTACTATCTCCCCATTGTAACTACACTCCAGTGGCCCCTGTGGAATCGGAGAAAGGGATTTATCGGTAAGTACCAAAATCCTGATTTCATGCCCGGCCATTTCAGCTGGATCTGCTGGACAAATGGTTGGGGTCTCGCCTTCACATGCATCAGGAAGTGACCTTTTCTCCGAAAGCCCGGATTTTTCTGTTATGCTGACTGTAAGTTCCTCACCTGAGCGAAGGCAGGATTTTTAATATCCACTTGTGGGTTCTACTTACAACAAATGCCAGCCTCCGGGGTTGGGGGTCTGTGACTCAAGTGGCCCAGTTCCAGGGGATATGGTCAGTTCAGGAATCTGCTCTGCCGATAAACATCCTGGAACTTTGGGCAATTTACAATGCTCTTCTGCAAGCTTCCCATCTCCTGAGGGATTGGCTGAACCAGGTTCAAACGGACAATGCCACGGTGGTGGCATACATAAACAGACAAGGGGGAACAAGAAGCAGAGCAGTGATGCAAGAAGTGTCAAAAATCCTCCTTTGGGCGGAGGCCAATGCAAGGGCCATCTCAGCCATATTCATTCCAGTAGTGGACAAGTGGTAAGCGGACTTCCTCAGCAGACACGACCTCCATCCGCAGGAATGGGGACTACATACCCAGTTGTTTAGATAGACCTGATGGCTTCTTATCTCAACAAGAAGCTATGCCGTTACTGTTCCAGAACAAGGGATCCGCAGGCTGTAGCAGTGGATGCGCTGATGACACACCATGGATGTACCAGTTTGTGTACCTGTTCCCTCCTGTACTGCTAATCCCAAGGTTTCTAAAAAGACTAAGAAGGGAAAACGTTCAGGCAATTCTACTTGCCCCGGATTGGCCTCGACGGGCTTGGTACTCTGACCTAAATATGGCTCTGGAGGATCCCTAGCCTCTCTGCTGCAAAAGGATCTTCTTCAACAAGGTCCGTTCGTCTATCCAGACTTACAGCGGCTACGTTTGACGCCTTGGAGGTTGAGAGGGAGATTCTAGCAAGAAAAGGTCTTCCCTCCCAGGTTATTTCCACCATGGTCCAAGCCAGGAAGATGGTGACGTCAAAACATTATCATCGTATCTGGAAAAAGTATGTTTCCTAGTGTGAAAGTAGAAAGGTGTCTCCCGTGGAATTTAGAATTGGTAGTTTTCTACTTTTCCTCCAAGCGGGAGTGGATATAAGCCTATGTTTAGGCTCCATCAAAGTCCAGATTTCGGTGCGATCTATTTTCTTCCAGAAACAACTTGCCATGTTGCCGGAAGTACAAACTTTTCTAAAAGGAGTTCTTCAAATGCAACCGCCCTTTGTACCTCCCACGGTTCCGTGGGATCTCAATGTGGTTTTGTCCTTTATTCAATTGGACTGGTTTGAACCCTTGCATAGGGTGGAGTTAAAATGTCTCACCTGGAAAACTGTGATGTCTCTGAATTGGGGGCCTTATCATGTAAGAGCCTTTATTTGATTTTTCATGAAGACAGGGCGGAACTCAGGACCCGTCCTCCGTTTTTACCAAAGGTGGTTTCAGCTTTTCATGTCAATCATTTCATTGTGGTTTCGGTGTTGTCAGACGATTCCATTGGGCCAGAGTCCTTTAGATGTGGTGAGGGCTCTGAAGATTTATGTAAAGAGGATGGCTCGTCATCGGAAATCTGATTCACTGTTTGTCCTTTATGATGCCACCAAGATTAGTCGTCCGGCTTCCAAGCAGTCCATTGCTCGTTGGCTCAGATTGACCATTCAACATTCGGTTGGCTCTGCCTTTTCCAACGTCTGTTCAGGCACACTCGACGAGGTCTGTGGGCTCTTCCTGGGCAGCTGACCGGGGTGTCTCTGCCTTACAGTTGTGCCGAGCTGCTACTTGGTCTGGTTCAAACACTTTTTTGTGAAATTTTATTGGTTCGAAACCTTCAGTTTGGTCAGGTGGTGTTACAGGGGTCTCAGCAATCTCTCACCCTTTTGGGATCTTTGGGACTTCCCCATGGTACTAAAGTACAGATCCCCAGTATCCACTAGGACGTTGGAGAAAATAGGAATTTAATACCTACTGGTAATTCCTTTTCTCGAAGTCCGTACTTGATATTGGGTGCACGCCTCAGTTCTTCGTTTCCTGCTTACCTGTGTAAGTATTTGGTTGGCCGCGGTTGCGGTCCCGTTATGATGTTGGGATAGCTGTGCTATCCTCTGTTCTGGTTAGCGCCCTCCTTTTGGTTATGGTTCTGTGTTGGCTTGTTGCCTCACCGCTGTTGTCTTTATTCCTTCTCTCATGGTATGTCTGTCTCCTCGGGCACAGTTTTCCTACACCGAGTCTGGTAGGAGGGACATAGAGGAGAGGAGCTAGCACACACACACACAGAAAGGTTTTAAAGTGCCATGCTCCAGTGGACTCTATCTATACCCCCGTGGTACTAAAGTACAGAACCCCAGTATCCACTATGGACTACGAGAAAAGGAATTACTGGTAGAAAATATTTGTAAAAAATATTTAAATTAAAACATTACAAAATGGAGACTTTATTTCTATATTTGACTTATCATTTATTAAAAATGTTTTTTAATAATGTGCTTTGAGCCACTTGTTTTTACTGCTGAAGTCAAATTACTGCCTTGTGCCATTTTTGTATATGTCTACAACAGTGGGTGGGGGAATAAACACATCTCCGTGTGTTCCTGGATTATCGGCCCGGCATAATCCGGTCGGATCGAAATTTATCTGTACATTTTGTCTACAACTTTGTGGTTTTCCTTGTAAAATATTGGATACTTTCTGAAATTTATGTACCTTTTTTTTTTTTTCTCTTCTTCTTCTAGGTTTGGCCAGAGCTAAATCTATCCCCACCAAGACGTACTCCAATGAAGTGGTGACGCTGTGGTACCGGCCCCCGGATATACTTCTGGGGTCCACAGAATACTCCACCCAGATTGACATGTGGTGAGTAGAATGGGGACTGGATAGTAGGATAATAAGAGAAGTCCGGCAGTGGGGCGTTTTTATGATGTAACGTTAAGCGAAGTCTAATAAAACAAACCAAGCTCCTAAAAATAGAGTTGGCCTTAAAACGTCGGACTAAATATTACACCTGCTTTGAGGAAAGGAGAAAGTGCCAGCCCCACATGACCTAAAAAGTACCAAAAAGTTAGTATTAAAAAGCATTGATTAGTGTCTCCGTACCGGCAGGATAAATGATCCACCTTATCCATGATCATTCTGAGTGATGGTGCACGACTTTGCTGATCTTTTAATAGTGTCACAGGCTGACAGAATTTCATTTAAACTTGTTTGTTCAGGAACTTCCAACACAGTTGGCTGCTTCTAAGGAACTCCTATCCTATAGGGATCTTCTAGGCCTTACGTGTAAAGTCTGAAGAACCTAAAAGATCCAGAATTGTGTAACATGCGAAGAAGTCACTTGTTATCTGACTGAAAGATTATTCACGATGTGTGTGTGTGTTTATCCATTGTATGTTGTTGTGTGGACTACGTATGAACACCGGACTTCTATGTATGTTTCCCTTAATGTAGGGGCGTTGGCTGCATCTTTTATGAGATGGTTACAGGGCGACCTCTTTTCCCAGGATCCACTGTGGAGGAACAGCTGCACTTTATTTTCCGAATACTCGGTAAGTGATGCGCTTGTTGGAGCACAACGTACGGGGAAGGAGGAATGAGAGCATTGTAACCAGACCCATGGTTTATTCTTTGTAGGCACTCCCACGGAGGAGACGTGGCCCGGGATCCTCTCTAATGAAGAATTTAAATCCTACAGTTACCCAAAATATCATCCAGATCCTATCCAGAAACACGCAGCAAGGTATAAGCCAAAAAGAACCCCCCCTTCCTTCCAGATGTTTGTCCATCCATTTGTTACTTACTGACCATCTAAATTTGATTCTTGCCCTCAACAGGCTGGATTCAGACGGAGCCAACCTTCTCTCTAAGCTCCTACAGGTAAGATCTCCATGAGATGACATAAGGGGTAAACAGATGTTTCCCCCCCCCTGGGTTGGGGGGGGGGGGGGGGGTTTTAAAAAGGTAAGTCTTATATACCTCATTATCTTGTCATTAGAGTTTACACAGTGGTCATCGTTTGGTTATGGACAGTAAAGTAACAAGTAGCTCAACTCTGGCTCTCTCTCTCGCAGTTGGAAGGAAGGAGTAGGATCTCAGCCGAGGAAGCCATGAAACACGTATACTTCCATGAACTGGGGGAAAGGATTCACAAGCTACCAGACAGTAAGCGATATATGTCTGTTCTATACATGGTTACAAAGCTGCTTCTAACAAATTACCAATTTCCCGCCAGTCCGACTCCTTTAAAACGGTTCATAACCTCAACACAAGTTTTCCCAGCAGGTCATGTTTTCCAGATTTCTGTCTGTGTAAGCAGTGGTATGTTTACTGACCCAGCAGCATAGATTATAGCACCTGTGCATGATGAAAAACATCCACAAAATGTGACCGGTTAGCGGCACTTGAGGGAGTAGAACACCCTTGCCTTAAAAATCTACTCAGCGGAAAATGTCCTCCAAGCTTTTAAGCAAAGTGGAAGGGGACCGCACGCATTGTGACTCCCCCACATTACATGACATTGGGGCCCGGTATGCACCATACTCTGCTCACATTCCTTGCATAAAGCTCTTACGCTGCACCCTTCCGTACAGCTTTATGATGTTGTACTGGCCTGCAGTAGAGCTTCATGATGTACTGAAGAATGGTGGACATGGAGTTCAGTGGTGTGGTCTACTTGCCGGTACTTGAGCACTAGCTTAGTGAAAAGAAAGGATCCCTTATTTGGTATATGCCAAATGCATGTTCTATTGAGGATGGACCATTCAAAAGTGGCAATCGTTTACTGCCAAGTTTCCCAAACTCCACCATTACAATCCAGGTTTTAAGGCTAAATCGATGCTTGTACACAGGTGACTTAATTAGTACCTGTCAGTTTGAGTCAAACATGACTAGCCTTAAAACCTGGACTATAATTTAGTGTATTTGTGAGCTAAATTTTTCATTCCGCATGTTCCTCATAGGTTCTACACATCCTAGTGAATATATTGAGACATGTTAATGGGAATGTATCCAGGTCACTTTTTCCCAGACCTAGTCGCATGTTCTTGCTCAATGTTGCTTAACCCTCTCTCTAGACAGATCTTCTAGCCCTTTCCCAAGCATTGGATTAAATGAATGCAGGCTGTCATGAGTGGACAGAGAGCATGGCCTCTCTAGGTGCATAGCGACCAAGGGGGAATTTAAATTTAGCGGCTTCGATGGGGTGCAAGTGGAGCAGCACCCAATATTTTTACTTGCGCCCTCCTGAGGCTTTATGTGGCTAACCTGGTGCTTTTGGGCATGACAAGAGAAACGATTCAGTATTGCACCATCAGTTGAGACATGTTCAGACACCCAGAAACAATTGAATCGCCCTCTTTAAATTGCTTCTGTAATCTGTTGGGGCATCCTTATCCTGGGTACAATTAACCGTTTCTGTTTTGTAGGAAATGGGGAGATCAATAGTCATTAGGGATTTGATTGGCTACGTCCTCAAATGTTAAATGAGTCTGCAACATGGTTGTATACGTGCCAAAATTTGGGACTCCGTCACTTGCTAGGGTATTCCAGAAGGGTGTGGTTCATCAAATCGACAGTGTCTAGGTCAACAATGTTTAGGTCGACCACTATAGGCCGACATGGATGGAAGGTTGACAGGGTTTCTAGGTCGACTGGTCTAAAGGTCGACATGCGGTTTTTTATTTATTTATTTTGTGTCGTTTTCTTCGTAGAGTGACCGGGATCCCAAATTAGTGCACCGCGTCCGCTCGCCATGCTTCGGGCATGGTGCCTTCGCTCCGCTACCGCTTGGCACACTTTACCGTTCCAATCGTAGTCCACGTGGATCGTTAAGTATGAAAAAATTCAAAAAAAGAAAAAAGATTTTACTTACCGATAAATCTATTTCTCGTAGTCCGTAGTGGATGCTGGGGACTCCGTCAGGACCATGGGGATTAGCGGCTCCGCAGGAGACAGGGCACAAAAATAAAGCTTTAGGATCAGGTGGTGTGCACTGGCTCCTCCCCCTATGACCCTCCTCCAAGCCTCAGTTAGGATACTGTGCCCGGACGAGCGTACACAATAAGGAAGGATATTGAATCCCGGGTAAGACTCATACCAGCCACACCAATCACACCGTACAACTTGTGATCAGAACCCAGTTAACAGTATGACAACGTAGGAGCCTCTGAACAGACGGCTCACAACAAGAACAACCCGATTTTTTTGTAACAATAACTATGTACAAGTATTGCAGACAATCCGCACTTGGGATGGGCGCCCAGCATCCACTACGGACTACGAGAAATAGATTTATCGGTAAGTAAAATCTTATTTTCTCTAACGTCCTAGTGGATGCTGGGGACTCCGTCAGGACCATGGGGATTATACCAAAGCTCCCAAACGGGCGGGAGAGTGCGGATGACTCTGCAGCACCGAATGAGAGAACTCCAGGTCCTCTTTAGCCAGGGTATCAAATTTGTAGAATTTTACAAACGTGTTCTCCCCCGACCACGTAGCTGCTCGGCAGAGTTGTAATGCCGAGACCCCTCGGGCAGCCGCCCAGGATGAGCCCACCTTCCTTGTGGAATGGGCCTTGACAGATTTAGGCTGTGGCAGGCCTGCCACAGAATGTGCAAGTTGAATTGTGCTACAAATCCAACGAGCAATCGTCTGCTTAGAAGCAGGAGCACCCAGCTTGTTGGGTGCATACAGTATAAACAGCGAGTCAGATTTTCTGACTCCAGCCGTCCTTGAAATATATATTTTCAATGCCCTGACAACGTCCAGCAACTTGGAATCCTCCAAATCGCTAGTAGCCGCAGGCACTACAATAGGCTGGTTCAGGTGAAACGCTGACACCACCTTAGGCAGAAAATGAGGACGCGTCCGCAGTTCTGCCCTGTCCGAATGGAAAATCAGATATGGGCTTTTATACGATAAAGCCGCCAATTCTGACACTCTCCTGGCTGAAGCCAGGGCCAGTAGCATGGTTACCTTCCATGTAAGATATTTCAAATCCGCCGATTTGAGTGGCTCAAACCAATGGGATTTGAGAAAATCCAAAACTACATTAAGGTCCCACGGAGCCACTGGGGGCACAACCGGGGGCTGTATATGTAGTACTCCTTTTACAAAAGTCTGGACTTCAGGAACTGAAGCCAATTCTTTTTGGAAGAAAATCGACAGGGCCGAAATTTGAACCTTAATGGACCCCAACTTGAGGCCCATAGACAATCCTGTTTGCAGGAAATGTAGGAATCGACCCAATTGAAATTCCTCCGTGGGGGCCTTCCTGGCCTCACACCACGCAACATATTTTCTCCAAATGCGGTGATAATGTTGTGCAGTCACCTCCTTCCTGGCTTTTACCAGTGTAGGAATGACCTCTTCCGGAATGCCTTTTTCCCTTAGAATTTGGCGTTCAACCGCCATGCCGTCAAACGCAGCCGCGGTAAGTCTTGGAATAGACACGGTCCCTGCTGAAGCAGGTCCCGTCTTAGAGGTAGAGGCCACGGATCTTCCGTGAGCATCTCCTGAAGTTCCGGGTACCAAGTTCTTCTTGGCCAATCCGGAGCCACGAGTATCGTTCTTACTCCCCTTTGCCGTATGATTCTCAGTACTTTTGGTATGAGAGGCAGAGGAGGAAACACATACACTGACTGGAACACCCACGGCGTTACCAGAGCGTCCACAGCTATTGCCTGAGGGTCTCTTGACCTGGCGCAATACCTGTCCAGTTTTTTGTTGAGGCGAGACGCCATCATGTCCACCTTTGGTTTTTCCCAACGGTTCACAATCATGTGGAAGACTTCTGGATGAAGTCCCCACTCTC
This sequence comes from Pseudophryne corroboree, assembly GCF_028390025.1. Lineage (NCBI taxonomy): Eukaryota > Metazoa > Chordata > Amphibia > Anura > Myobatrachidae > Pseudophryne > Pseudophryne corroboree. The sequence goes on from NC_086451.1 coordinate 27,285,605, forward strand.
CCGGGTGTAGATCGTGTCTGCTGAGGAAGTCTGCTTCCCAGTTGTCCACTCCCGGAATGAACACTGCTGACAGTGCTATCACATGATCTTCCGCCCAGCGAAGAATCCTTGCAGCTTCTGCCATTGCTCTCCTGCTTCTTGTGCCGCCCTGTCTGTTTACGTGGGCGACTGCCGTGATGTTGTCCGACTGGATCAACACCGGCTGACCCTGAAGCAGGGGTTTTGCCAGGCTTAGAGCATTGTAAATCGCTCTTAGCTCCAGTATATTTATGTGAAGAGATCTCCAGGTTTGACCATACTCCCTGGAAGTTTCTTCCCTGTGTGACCGCTCCCCAGCCTCTCAGACTGGCATCCGTGGTCACCAGGACCCAGTCCTGTATGCCGAATCTGCGGCCTTCTAACAGATGAGCACTCTGCAACCACCACAGAAGAGACACCCTTGTCCGTGGCGATAAGGTTATCCGCTGATGCATCTGCAGATGCGATCCGGACCATTTGTCCAGCAGATCCCACTGAAAAGTTTGTGCGTGGAATCTGCCGAATGGAATCGCTTCGTAAGAAGCCACCATCTTTCCCAGGACTCTTGTGCATTGATGCACAGACACTTTTCCTGGTTTTAGGAGGTTCCTGACAAGTTCGGATAACTCCTTGGCTTTCTCCTCCGGAAGAAACACCTTTTTCTGAACCGTGTCCAGAATCATTCCCAGGAACAGCAGACGTGTTGTCGGGGTCAACTGAGATTTTGGAAAATTCAGCATCCACCCGTGTTGTTGCAGCACTACTTGGGTTAGTGCTACTCCGTCCTCCAGCTGTTCTCTGGACCTTGCCCTTATCAGGAGATCGTCCAAGTAAGGGATAATTAATACGCCTCTTCTTCGCAGAAGAATCATCATTTCGGCCATTACCTTGGTAAAGACCCGAGGTGCCGTGGACAATCCAAACGGCAGCGTCTGAAACTGATAATGACAGTTTTGCACCACGAACCTGAGGTACCCTTGATGTGAAGGGCAAATTGGGACATGCAGATAAAAGATGCTTATGTCCAGGGACACCATAAAGTCCCCTTCTTCCAGATTCGCTATCACTGCTCTGAGTGACTCCATCTTGAACTTGAATTTTTGTATGTACAGGTTCAAAGATTTCAGATTTAGAATAGGTCTTACCGAGCCGTCCGGCTTCGGTACCACAAATAGTGTGGAGTAATACCCCTTTTCCTGTTGTAGGAGGGGTACCTTGACTATCACCTGCTGAGAAAACAGCTTGTGAATGGCTTCCAATACCGTCGCCCTGTCTGAGGGAGACGTTGGCAAAGCAGACTTTAGGAACCGGCGAGGGGGAGACTTCTCGAATTCCAACCTGTAACCCTGAGATACTACCTGCAGGATCCAGGGGTCCACCTGTGAGCAAGCCCACTGCGCGCTGAAATTCTTGAGTCGACCCCCCACCGCTCCTGAGTCCGCTTGTAAAGCCCCAGCGTCATGCTGAGGGCTTTGCAGAACCCGGGGCGGGCTTCTGTTCCTGGGAAGGAGCTGCTTGCTGCCCTCTCTTACCCTTTCCTCTGCCTCGGGGCAGATATGACTGTCCTTTTGCCCGCTTGTTCTTATAGGACCGAAAGGACTGCGGCTGAAAAGACGGTGTCTTTTTCTGTTGGGAGGGGGTCTGAGGTAAAAAGGTGGATTTTCCGGCAGTTGCCGTGGCCATCAGATCCGATAGACCGACGCCAAATAATTCCTCCCCTTTATACGGCAATACTTCCATATGCCGTTTGGAATCCGCATCACCTGACCACTGTCGCGTCCATAAACTTCTTCTGGCAGATATGGACATCGCACTTACTCTCGATGCCAGAGTGCAAATATCCCTCTGAGCATCTCGCATATAAAGAAAAGCATCCTTTAATTGCTCTAAAGTCAATAAAATACTGTCCCTATCCAGGGTATCAATATTTTCAGTCAGGGAATCCGACCAGACCACCCCAGCACTGCACATCCAGGCTGAGGCGATGGCTGGTCGCAGTATAACACCAGTATGTGTGTATATACTTTTTAAGGTAGTTTCCAGCCTCCTATCAGCTGGATCCTTGAGGGCGGCCATATCAGGAGACGGTAACGCCACTTGTTTTGATAAGCGTGTGAGCGCCTTATCCACCCTAGGGGGTGTTTCCCAGCGCGCCCTAACCTCTGGCGGGAAAGGGTATAATGCCAATAACTTTTTTGAAATTAGCACTTTTCTATCTGGGTTAACCCACGCTTCATCACATACATCATTCAATTCCTCTGATTCAGGAAAAACTACAGGTAGTTTTTTCACCCCCCACATAATACCCCTTTTTGTGGTACTTGCAGTATCAGAGATATGTAAAGTCTCCTTCATTGCCGTGATCATATAACGTGTGGAAAATACGTTTGTTTCTTCACCGTCGACACTAGATTCAGTGTCTGGGTCTGTGTCGACCGACTGAGGTAAAGGGCGTTTTACAGCCCCTGACGGTGTCTGAGACGCCTGGGCAGGTACTAACTGGTTTTCCGGCCGTCTCATGTCGTCAACTGATTTTTGTAATGTGCTGACATTATCACGTAATTCCATAAACAAAGCCATCCATTCCGGTGTCGACTCCCTGGGGGGTGACATCACCATTACCGGCAATTGCTCTGCCTCCACACCAACATCGTCCTCATACATGTCGACACACACGTACCGACACACAGCAGACACACAGGGAATGCTCTATTGAAGACAGGACCCCACTAGCCCTTTGGGGAGACAGAGGGAGAGTTTGCCAGCACACACCCAAGCGCTATAATATATATGGGAACAACCTTATATAAGTGTTGTATCCTTATAGCAGCTTAAATATAGTAATATCGCCAAAAAAGTGCCCCCCCTCTCTGTTTTACCCTGTTTCTGTAGTGCAGTGCAGGGGAGAGTCCTGGGAGCCTTCCTCACAGCGGAGCTGAGCAGGAAAATGGCGCTGTGTGCTGAGGAGAATAAGCCCCGTCCCCTATTTCAGCGGGCTCTTCTCCCGGAGTTTGTGAGATCTGGCAGGGGTTAAATACATCCATATAGCCTCAAGGGCTATATGTGATGTATTTTTAGCCATAAAAAAAGGTATTATACATTGCTGCCCAGGGCACCCCCCCCCCCCAGCGCCCTGCACCCTCAGTGACCGCTGTGTGAAGTGTGCTGACAACAATGGCGCACAGCTGCAGTGCTGTGCGCTACCTCATGAAGACTGAAAAGTTTTCTGCTGCCTGTTTCTGGATCTTCAATCTTCGGATCTGCAAGGGGGGTCGGCGGCGCGGCTCCGGGACCGGACTTCATGGCTGGGCCTGTGTTCGATCCCTCTGGAGCTAATGGTGTCCAGTAGCCTAAGAAGCCAATTCATCCTGCACGCAGGTGAGTTCACTTCTCTCCCCTAAGTCCCTCGTTGCAGTGAGCCTGTTGCCAGCAGGACTCACTGAAAATAAAAAACCTAAAAACTTTTTCTAAGCAGCTCTTTAGGAGAGCCACCTAGATTGCACCCTGCTCGGACGGGCACAAAAACCTAACTGAGGCTTGGAGGAGGGTCATAGGGGGAGGAGCCAGTGCACACCACCTGATCCTAAAGCTTTATTTTTGTGCCCCGTCTCCTGCGGAGCCGCTAATCCCCATGGTCCTGACGGAGTCCCCAGCATCCACTAGGACGTTAGAGAAAAAAAACGTGAAAAACTCATGTTGACCTTTAGACCTGTCGACCTTCCATCCATGTCGACCTAGTGTGGTCTACCTAAACATTGTCGATCTTCAGACCGGATCCCATTGCACAATCATACAATCTGAGTATGCGGCGAGATGCCATTATGAAAAGCTCCTGTGTCAAATGTCCGATTTCAAAAATAAACCTTTAACCAAGATTTTAATTTTCACTTTTGCCAGCTACTTCCATCTTTGCACTGAAAGAGATACATCTGGACGAGGAGAATAAGCACAGGCCGGTGGTGCCAGAACCAGGTGAGATGCCGATTTCTCCATACATTTTGGTATAGCGGCCACTTCTATTATGGGCAAATTTGAGCATGACCCTAAAAGTATAGAAGGGAGAAGTGCAGAATGAGTGTACGATGGATGATCACTAAAATAGTGCTTTGTTTCTTTCCCAGTTCACACACAGTCCCGGAGGCTTAGCCTCGTTCTTGGGTGAACACCGCCTGGAGCTTTGTCTTCGAAACAAGAGTGTGGTCCTGCAGCTGGAAACAGAACAAGGCCAGACAGAGCCTTGCCTGAGATTGCTCTTGGTGCCTGCAGTTGGTGGACAAGTGAACGTGGACATTAGGCAGTGCCAGCATGTGGCATCTATAATACCCATATTATCTTTCCCATTTGGACACTATGTGCTGATATGCTGCTGTTCCTTCGGGGACTCATGCCACACTCCTTGCCGTGTGTCATAACGTATAACTCCCCCGCATCCTCTCCTTGTTCTCCCATGTGCGCTGGTCCTTCCAACTCATCTAGGGGGTCTTACTATCTGCTTCATTACTCTTCATGAAGATTTGGCCAAGACTCAGTTGTGATCTGGGTAAGAGCATCTGTATATATATATATCACGCTGCTGACCTCCAACTCTACATGAGGGGGTTCCAGTAACGGGGGCTGGTGAGAGCTGCATGGACCACTGCAAGCAGGGTAAAGACTTTAAAGCTGCTTAGCAAAAACACGACTCTGCCATAGGCCGGTAGAAATGAACAAGGAACGTTGGTGGAAAGAGAGGTCTTGCTACCATCCTGGCTATGACAGGTGGTCTAGATCTTGCTCCAACTGAGTGTTAGAAGGGCTGATATTTACCACTTCCCCTACTTACTCTTCAGTTAGGTTATGCCGTGTGTGTAAACCACTCCTAACCTCCTCTTTGTGTGGCGAAGGTTTGTATATCATGGGCAATGGGGACAAATCTGTCTCCAAGGTAAAGTCACTTTACTTTTCTCAGGAATAAAGATGCAGGGCTGTGCCTGAGGCAGTCAGTATTACAGACGGGGCTTGTTCACAAGTCTTTAGAAACAGCAAACAGAACAGAAAGGATATGTAGGAACAGGGAAAGATTGTGGCTTTCCACCGTGCACAGGGCCACCGTTGACAACCCTAAGCGGTTGCACTCCCTTCCCTAGTTGGGTACCTTTTTTTTTTTTTAGTTTGTCACCCAGGGGAGGAGCAAGGCAGGGGCTCCACACCCCTCTTCCTGCTACATATCAGATGTATGAACAACTATTAAAACCAAACTTTGCTCTCCACGTTGATTTGTTCTTTAATGCCATCGCCTTGTTTCTGTAAATCGGTAAGAGTGAAAGTTGTTTAATCCACAGCTTAGAAATTAGGGCAAGCTATGTAACTGTAACTCGCTGCACCAGCCTTCTCCAGTGACCAACATGGTGATTACAGGGCCTTCTGGTTTGTTCTACAAAATCTCCAGTGTTTGGTTTGTAAATTATTTATACTTGGCACCGACACAATAGTTTATTATATATATATATATATATATATATATATATATATATGACATTGATCTTAGATGTAATTAATATGAAATCCCATTGGGTCAATAGCTGACAAGACTTGTTTTAATGAACCAGTCTCTAAGAAAAATACAAGGTAGACGGTGGTGGCGTCTCTTTCAACCACACTGTGATCACTGACTAAAGTCCAGACTCAAGTCCTTAGAGATCAAATCTTCTTCTACGTTCTCCAGGGCCCATTGGTGTTCTGTAATCTCCATGGCTTCCCATTCCGCCTGGAGAGGATAAAGGTTGAATAAAGCTGAATGATGGGACGGGCCCGCAATACACCCCAATCCCATGACATTTTGTTATATACTCACTTTAAAAGCTTTATTAGTGTCGGGCGGTACAGCCATTGCGGCTCCGGTCATTTGATCCTGCATTATACGGCTCTGATCAGCAGCTGTAAGACAGACATAACCATGAAATCAGCTCAACATTCCTTATAGCTCTAAACCTCAATTTTGGATTAGCTCTCATAGGTTAAAGCACATCCCAGCAGACCAGTTACTTGGTCTTCAACACGTTCTCTATAGTTAACCACTAACAAGATGGACGTTGGTCTTCAACGCGATCTCCATAGTTAACCATCAACAAAATGGATGTTGGTCTTTAACATGTTCTCTATAGTTAACCACCAACAAGATAGACGTTGGTCTTCACCATGTTCTGTATAGTTAACCACCAACAAGATGGACGTTGGTTTTAAACATGTTTTCTATGGTTAATCACCAACAAGATGGAGGTGGGACGTAGGCATCTGCCACACCTCACAGTCCCACCAGACTCCATCTAGGATAAGGTTTAACTTGTAACACTCCAACCAAAATGGACTGAAGTTATGAAGGCATTAACTTCATACCCCTTTACACCTACTCACCATTGTCCTGTCCCAAAATGAGGGTATACATACTGCGTAGTCCAAACACATTGAGAAAATACCAGGATGCAGAGCTGACCCTACAAGCAAAACCACAGGTCAGAGCCATTGCTGAACCATGCTGGATGGATAGAAGGCAGAAAGTGTTCTCACCAGGATGCATCCAGAGAGACCAGCTCGATACCACGCTGTAACATGGGCTTGAATCGCAGAGTCAGGGGGAACGGAACCTTGGCTAGAAAGACAGTGCGACATGTTACAGACACCCAGCTTCACACAGAGATCATTCAGGAGGTCTCCACGTGTAACACTTACTTGTAAGAAAACCAGAAAAGGCCCAGTTGATCCACCCGCCGATGACGATCATAGGTAGGACATTGGTGAGGTTACCCTTCATCATTTCTGTCACCATGGTTGGGTCTGTGGATTGAGGAATGAAGAGTGATAAACTGCTTAGAAAAGGAGATAACCACAAATGCAGCAGGCAGTCTTATTGTGTTGGCAGTTTGGCTAATTCATTCCCTAAAGCTGGGTACACACTAGAGAGGCAGGGATTCAATCAGACATCTGAACGAATCCCTGTCAGCCCTAGATCGGGTGTACACACTGGGGCCATGCTGGTGAAGGTCGGAACAAACATGTTCTGTCCTTCATTAGCATACTACAGGACGCTAGCTGCAAAGCTTGGGTTTTATGTGCAGAACATACAACCAAACGTCCGTCGCTAGCGCGCAATCCCCTGTACACATTGAGCGATGTAGGCAATGTGTCAATGGTGTGTAAAGAGTTAATAGACCACGCCATCTGCATCAAATAAATACTGTTTCCTATAAAACTAAAAATATCAGACAAATCTCTGGTTAGAAAGTTGGGAACAAATATTTATTTTACAGTAATAACGAAATCGACAAATCTAGTAATAACTTAAGGTGGGTACACACTGGCCGATATATCAGCCGTTCTCTTGAACGGCCGATATATCGCGGGTCCGTCGGCCAGTGTGTACGGGTGATATTTCTGTGAACTCCATCGTTCACAGACATATCGCGTCAGCCCCGCAGCACAGCCGACGGCCAATATATCTACCAATATACTGGTGTGTGTGTACACAGGCGGTTGGGCCAACCGCCCGTACACAATGCGGCAGCCGGCGGTGATTGACAGCCGAACTGGGAGGGCCTGTGTACACACCCGCCCAGTTCATGACATCCGTCCCCGACGGATCCGTCCATAGATATATCTGCTGATCAATTGATCGGCAGATATATCTGTCAGTGTGTACCCACCTTAAATCAATCTTGTTTGCATCTGACGTGCGTTTTCACTCCCCTTGTTACCAACACAACTCCAGCGGGTAACTGGATTTCTCGCCCTTCCGGTTCCCCGCCACTGCAATAGGTCATTCTGTTTTATCAAAGAATAAGCAGTCTTTTCATTGCATCTGATGTACCACATCTTGTTCTGTCCTTCATTAGTATACTACAGGACGCTAGCTGCAAAGCTTGGGTTTTATGTGCAGAACATACAACCAAACATCCGTCGCTAGCGTCCGCGTGAGCGTGCAATCCCCTGTACACATTGAGCGATGTAGGCAATATGTCGTTTTGAAACGGCATATTGTGCCGACATCTTTGTAGTGTGTACCCTGCTCAAGACACACGGCCAATTCAAATGATGGCTGTGAGGTTATGGTGCTATTATCGCAGCTTTATTACAACTATACTTGAGCTGTATATGTGTGATCAAAAAGGGGGGGGGGGGGGGGGGGATATTGCATTAATAATAATCTGAATACATCTCATATACTTTATATTTTCAGCAATCTCTTTTGCCATTTTAAAATGATAGGAACTCTTGTTGCTTTAACTTTCTCTAAATAACCTTCATAATTCTAAGATCACCCTGAGGAAGCCCCGAGATCAGCCCAGCATTTAGGAACTAGCCTATAGCCAATTTACCCCCCATAGGAATATGCATACTGCACAATCAGCCTCAGTACCCCATAACTCTGAAGTTTAGGCTCCTACGTCAATAAGCATTGTGAAATTGTGTGAACAATGTTCTTCCCCATAGTTACATTGAGAACAGAGGATGGATAATTACCCGTCATTGGATTACGTTGTACCACTTTCCTTTTGGTTTTCTTAAAGAACCCCGTCTCTGCATCATTGAAATAGAACTTCCGCATGAGGAACGACTGGGTGGAACGGAGAAAGCGGTCATACAGAGATGGGTCACACACAGCCAATGGTGTGTAAAGAGTTAATAAACCATGCCATCTGCATCAAACAAACATTGTTTCCTATAAAACTAAATATCAGACATAAATCTCTGGTTATAAAGTTGGGAACAAATATTTATTTTACAGTAATCACTAAATCAATCGCTGGATCTAGTAATAACTTAAGGTGGGTACACACTGGCCGATATATCGGTCGTTCTCTGGAACAGCCGATATATCGCGCGTCCGTCGGCTAGTGTGTACGGCCAATATGTCTGAACTCCGTCATTCACAAACATATCACGTCGGCTCCGCAGCACAGCAGACGGCCAATATATCTACCAATATACTGGCGGTGATTGACAGCTGAAGTGGGTGGGCGTGTGTACACACCCGCCCAGTTCATGACATCAGTCCCCGACGGATCAGGCAGTGTATATGCTCAACACACTGCCCGATCCATCCATAGATATATCTGCCGATAAATTGATCGGCAGATATATCTATCAGTGTGTACCCACCTTAAATAAATCTTGTTTGCATTTGACGTGCGTTTTCACTCCCCTTGTTACCAACACAACTCCAGCGGGTAACTGGATTTCTCGCCCGTCCGGTTCCCCGCCACTGCAATAGGTCATTCTGTTTTATCAAAGAATGAGCAGTCTTTTCATTGCATCTGTTGTACCACATCTTGCCCAGACTTATTCACACAGCATTGTCCCATTCACAACACATAAGAGCATACGGACCTGCCGCGGAATGTATTTTCCATTTTCCCTGAGAATCCGGCTGCGGATGAGCACCTGACTGAGAGATGAAGCAGAGTCACATTAGGGTGAGGAGAGGATCTCACCGAACAGCAGACATTAGGTAGACAGGGGAGTTATACTTGCTCGTCTGCTGTGAGGGCAGCAGGGGTAGATGGGAGGGGACCATACAGCTGGGAGAACCCACACGCCATTAATGTAAAAAGTGATAAGGGTCACACATGGCATGAAATGGGCAGAGGCAGCACACAGCGGGGAGGCTGTTATTTGTTGGGGTTGCTTAGTGATCTCAGATCAAATATAGCTGAAAAGGGATCACATAAATGACAGGGGGTACATATAATGAGGTGGGGGAGAGACTGCTCAGGGGTGACATAGCTGGAAAGGGACCACATATAAACCACAGGGGGTACATATAATGGGGTGGGGGAGAGACTTTGCTCAGGGGTGACATATAGCTGGAAAGGGACCACATATAAACCACAGGGGGTACATATTATGGGGTGGGGGAGAGACTTTGCTCAGGGGTGACATAGCTGGAAAGGGACCACATATAAACCACAGGGGGTACATATAATGGGGTGGGGGAGAGACTTTGCTCAGGGGTGACATATAGCTGGAAAGGGACCACATATAAACCACAGGGGGTACATGTTATGGGGTGGGGGAGAGACTTTGCTCAGGGGTGACATAGCTAGAAAGGGACCACATATAAACCACAGGGGGTACATATAATGGGGTGGGGGAGAGACTTTGCTCAGGGGTGACATATAGCTGGAAAGGGACGACATAAACCACAGGGGGTACATATAATGGGGTGGGGGAGAGACTTTGCTCAGGGGTGACATAGCTGGGAGAGGGGCCAGAGAACATTCAGGGGCACATATAGAAGATTCCCATGTATATACAGACCGTGTTTAGTTAAACAGTAGGTTGAGCCCAAACGGTCGACATGGTCAAAAGGTCGACAGGTTCAAATGGCTGATACAAGTTTTTGGGTAATTTTTTTTTATAACTTGTTTCATTAACCATAACTGTGTACCCCTATTGGTAATAGTTACATTGCCCGACCCATGGCAAGCCACCAAGGGTCTACATTTACACTAATTGTGGTCAAAGACTGTGAAATGGACAAATTTTGGGCAAAAAAAAAAAAACAACTGAGCAGACTTTTTTGTGTCAACAATTTCCCTGTCAGCCTTTTATACCTGAAAAGCTTTTTACTACTGACCTCTGAACATTTATCTAATTTGTGTATATCTATTATGCCACACCCCATATAGCTGGGGGGAGGTGGAAGATATAACTCGGGGGCAAGGGGTACATATGGCTGTCAGGGGGTCAGATATAACTCTGTGGGCACATGGAGCTGGGAGAGGTGGTCGAGTATAACTTGGGTGGCACATGTAGCCCGGTGGGGCCAGATAGCTGAGGGAGGGGGGCAGATATGGATCAGGGGGGCACATGTAGCTGGGGGAGAGGGGGCAGATATGGGTCAGGGGGCACATGTAGCTGGGGGAGAGGGGGCAGATATGGGTCAGGGGGCACATGTAGCTGGGGGAGAGGGGGCAGATATGGGTCAGGGGGCACATGTAGCTGGGGGAGGGGGGCAAATATGGGTCAGGGGGCACGTGGAGGTGGGAGGCAGATATGGATCAGGGGGCACATGTAGCTGAGGGAGGGGGGCAGATATGGGTCAGGGGGCACATGTAGCTGGGGGAGGGGGGTCAGATATGGGTCAGGGGGCACATGTAGCTGGGGGAGGGGGCAGATATGGGGCACATGTAGCTGGGGGAGAGGGGGCAGATATTGGTCAGGGGGCACATGTAGCTGGGGGAGGGGGGCAGATATGGGTCGGCGGCACGTGAAGGTGGGAGGCAGATATGGGTCAGGGGCACATGTAGCTGGGGGAGGGGGGGGCAGATATGGGTCAGGGGGCACATGTAGCTGGGGGAGGGGGGTCAGATATGGGTCAGGGGGCACATGTAGCTGGGGGAGGGGGGGCAGATATTGGTCAGGGGGCACGTAGCTGGGGGAGGGGGGCAGATATGGGTCGGCGGCACGTGGAGGTGGGAGGCAGATATGGGTCAGGGGACACGTAGCTGGGAGAGGGGCAGATATGGGTCAGGGGGCACATGTAGCTGGGGGAGGGGGGGCAGATATAAGTCGGGGCACATGTAGCTGGGGGAGGTATGGGTCAGGGGCACATGTTGCTGGGGGAGGGGGGCAGATAAGGGGCACATGTAGCTGGGGGAGGGGGGGGGCAGATATGGGTCAGGGGGCACATGTAGCTGGGGAGGGGGGGGGCAGATATGGGTCAGAGGCACATGTAGCTGGGGGAGGGGGGGGCAGATAAGGGGCACATGTAGCTGGGGGAGGGGGGGCACATGTAGCTGGGGGGGGCAGATATAGGTCAGAGGCACATGTAGCTGGGGGAGGGGGGCAGATATGGGTCGGGCACATGTAGCTGGGGCAGATATGGGTCAGGGGCACATGTTGCTTGGGCAGATATGGGTCAGGGGGCACATGTTGCTTGGGCAGATATGGGTCAGGGGGCACATGTTGCTTGGGCAGATATGGGTCAGGGGGCACATGTAGCTGGGGGAGGAGGGCAGATATGGGGCTCATGTAGCTGGGGGAGGAGGGCAGATATGGGGCTCATGTAGCTGGGGGAGGAGGGCAGATATGGGTCGGGCACATGTAGCTGGGGCAGATATGGGTCAGGGGCACATGTTGCTTGGGCAGATATGGGTCAGGGGGCACATGTAGCTGGGGGAGGAGGGCAGATATGGGGCACATGTTGCTGGGGGAGGGGGGCAGATATGGGTCAGGGGGCACATGTAGCTGGGGGAGGGGGGCAGATATGGGTCAGGGGGCACATGTAGCTGGGGGAGGGGGCAGATATGGGGCACATGTAGCTGGGGGAGGGGGCAGATATGGGGCACATGTTGCTGGGAGAGGGGGGCCGCACCTGTCACTGAGGGGCTCCAGCTCGGTCTTCTTGTCTCCCTGGAGCAGGCGGGTGACATGGTGCCGGAGGAGGCCGCTCAGGAAGGTGATGAACACGATGGGCAGCACTACCCAGAGCCGGATGCTGGAGTCCAGCAGTAACTCGGGGCTCGCCATCTTGTCGCGGCGTCAGACCGGAAGCTGAAACATGACCAGGAAGACTGCTGCCAATAACAATCATGGCGGCCGGGTGTGCCTACGTCATCGTTCGACACGTGACCCTAGCATAGCCGCATGACATCAGAAGATTCGCCCGGAAGCGGCGCAGGCTGCCCCTGACATGGAGAAGGTGCAGAGATACGAAGCGTTCGTGACAGACACCCTGCAGCGAGACCTGAGGTGCGCACCACGTGACCGGCTACCGACCACGTGATCCCCATACGGTGCTTGTCATGTGATCTCTTCCGCCTATAGCACCTTATAGCTTATACCTGCCTACCATATATAGCACCTCACACCTCATCCCATCTATAACTCCGCACACCTTCCTTACAGATATAGCACCTCACACCTCATCCAACCTATAACACCACACACCCCATCTCTAACTCCCAGCTATAGCACCACTCACCTCATTCCTCCCTCCCACCTATAGCACCACACACCTCATTCCTCCCTCTCACCTATAGCACCTCATTCCTCCCTCCCTCCTATAGCTCTTCACACCTCAATCCTCCCACTCCCCTATAGCACCTCATTCCTTCATCCCTCCTGTAGCACTTCAAACCTCAATCCTCCCTCCCATCTATAGCACCTCACGCCTCATCCGTCCCACTTATAGTACCACACACCTTAATCCTCCCTCCCATCTGTAGCACATCACACCTCATCCCTCTCTCCCGCCTATAGCATCTCACACCTCATCCCTCCCTCCCTCCCGCTTATAACACCCAGGGCCGTTTCTAGCCAATTTGGCTCCTAGTGCGAGATTTCAAAATGCGCCCCCCCCCCCCCCCCCCCCCATTGCTATAAAAAAAATTGCGTCCCCCCCCCACATAGCTATAAAAAGAAACAGCATGCGCGCGCGCTCCCGGCATGGGTGTGTGGCCTGAATAAAATGGGTGTGGTCTCATTAAAGTGGGCGTGGTCTCATCTGATATCATCACACCCACCACAGGGGAATAAAAATAAAAAAAGTCCCCATTTTACACAGCGCGGCAGGCAGGTGTCCCCATTTTACACAGCGCGGCAGGCAAGAGTCCCCATTTTACACAGCACGGCAGGCAGGTGTCCCCATTTTACACAGCGCGGCAGGCAGGTGTCCCCATTTTACACAGCGCGGCAGGCAGGTGTCCACATTTTACACAGCGCGGCGGCAGGTGTCCCCATTTTACACAGCGCGGCAGGCAGGTGTCCCCATTTTACACAGTGCGGCAGGCAAGAGTCCCCATTTTACACAGCACGGCAGGCGTCCCCATTTTACACAGCGCGGCAGGCAGGTGTCCCCATTTTACACAGCGCGGCAGGCAGGTGTCCCCATTTTACACAGCGCGGCAGGCAGGTGTCCCCATTTTACACAGTGCGGCAGGCAGGTGTCCCCATTTTACACAGCGCGGCAGGCAGGTGTCCTCATTTTACACAGCGCGGCAGGCAGGTGTCCCCATTTTAGGGTGGTCTTCTGTATGCCGAATGTCGGGATCCCTGCGCACAGTATACCGGCGCCGGAATCCCACACACGGCATACCGACAACTATTCTCCCTCGTGGGGGTCCACGACCCCCCTGGAGGGAGAATAAAATAGTGTGGCGCGCGTAGCGAGCCACCGTGCCCGTAGCGTGGAGAGCGCAGCGAGCCCGCAAGGGGCTCCTTTGCGCTCGCCACGCTGTCGGTATGCCGGCGGTCGGGCTCCCGGCGCCGGTATGCTGGTCGCCGGGAGCCCGGCATACCATACTACACCCTCCATTTTACACAGTGCGGCAGGCAGGTGTCCCTATTTTACACAGTGCAGCAGGCAGGTGTCAAGTGGGGGGGAGGGAGGGAGGGGGGAGAGAGATAGAGATAATACTTACATCTTCCCGCTCTTCGGGTGCGGCCGGCTCATGTCCCTCGCGCCGGCCGCCTCCTCCTTCCAGGCTTATCTCCTCCCTCTTCCAGAGCACTCCAGCTCGGGGGGCGGGGTTTCGCGGAATGCCGTGTTTGCGTTGTGACGTCACGACGCAAACGCGTCATTTCGCGAAACTCCGCCCCCCCGAGCAGGAGCGCTCGGGAAGAGGGAGGAGAGGAGATAAGGACACACAAAGTGCCGCGGCGGGCGCCCCGTGCGGTTGCACGGCTCGCCGCCGCTAGAAACGGCACTGATAACACCTCACCCCTCCATCCCGCCTATAGCATCTCACACCTCATCCTTCCCTCCCACCTATAGCACCTCACACCTCATCTCTGCTGACCACCCTATAGTACCTTACACCTCATCCCTCCGCCCACCTATAGCACCACAAAGCTCATTATCCTTCCCCTACACGTGCAGGACTTATGTCTCTCTTCCCCATATAAGTCAGTTCACCTGATAACTACTGGTCTCTGACACATATATAAGCACACCGGGTGTGGTATGGAGGGTCGACAGTGTCTAGGTCGACCACTATTGGTCGACAGTAAGTAGGTCGACATGACATAAGGTTGACATGAGTTTTTACTTTTTTTGGTGTCGTCTTCTCCGTACAGTGACCGGGAACCCCAATTAGTGCACAGTGTCCCCTCACATGGCTCGCTTCGCTCGCCATGCTTCGGGCAAGGTGCCTCGCTCCGCGACCGTTATGCTTGGCACAGGTTACCGTTCCCAATTGTAGTCCACGTGGATCGTAAAGTATGAAAAGTTCAAAAAATTAAGAAAAATTTTTTGAAAAACTCATGTCGACCTAGAGTTCCTGTTGACCTAGAAATCATGTCGACTTACTTACTGTCGACCTAGACACTGTCGTCCTAAGTCTTGTCGACCTAGAGACCAGATACCAAGCGCACCTAGGGGTATATTTACTAACGTGCAAGTTTTTAAGAAGTGGAGATGTTGCCCATAGAAACCAATCAGATTCTATCATCTTCTAGAAGCAGCTAGATAAATGTTAAGTGGGCTCTGATTGGTTGCTACGGGCAACATCTCCACTTCTCACACCTTAGTAAATATACCCCCTAATGCTTGTACACATTGGAGGCAGCCATTTTGAACACTGAACCATGACAATGACAGCCAATCAGTGTACTATGTCTCTGTTTTAAAGTGTACTGGTCGCCTAGATTTGTCGAATCAGTATTATATATGTTAATACCATGCACCCTTTTCTGTTTACTAGAAGGTAGTGACATCGCTGAGGTAGGAGGCACCACCTACCTCATGACACATCAATGCCAAAAGTTCCTAATAACTTCATAGGCTTAATATTGGCCCGGCTCCCAAAATGGCTGCCTTGATGGTGTGTAGATGATAGGTCAACGTTAACGATTCCTATGTGCATATTTCTGGATCCAGCTAAAATGAACAAATTATTCTCGTCACAGGAGAGTATTGGAGAACCGCGATAGTGTGTATGAGAAAATCAGCCAGTACCTGCAGCTGAAGAATGTCATTGAGAGACTACAGGTACCTACTGGAGGGCACCGTGAAAAGCCGAATTACGAGCCTGTTGGGGACTTGCTCTATCATTAAGGTTGAATTGTCCCCTATACACCGTAGAAGCAGATATCTTATGTGTTGACTTAAAATGTTGAACCTATGAATTCATGAGAAAATAGGATTTTAATACCTACCGGTAAATCCTTTTCTCTTAGTCCATAGAGGATGCTGGGGACTCCAAAAGGACCATGGGGTATAGACGGGATCCGCAGGAGACATGGGCACTTTAAGACTTTAATGGGTGTGAACTGGCTCCTCCCTCTATGCCCCTCCTCCAGACCTCAGTTATAGGAACTGTGCCCAGAGGAGACGTACATTTCGAGGAAAAGGATTTTGTTAAACTAAGGGTGAGATACATACCAGCTCACACCACAACACACCGTACAACATGGTATACAACTAAAACCAGTTAATAGCGTGAACCAAAGAGATCAGCAACAGGCTGACCTTTACCAAAACACAACCTTTGTGTAACATAAGCAATAACTATTTACAATTACTGCAGATAGAGTCCGCACTGGGACGGGCGCCCAGCATCCTCTACGGACTAAGAGAAAAGGATTTACCGGTAGGTATTAAAATCCTATTTTCTCCTTCGTCCTAGAAGATGCTGGGGACTCCAAAAGGACCATGGGGTTTATACCAAAGCTCCAGACCGGGCGGGAGAGTGCGGATGACTCTGCAGCACCGATTGAGCAAACATGAGGTCCTCATCAGCCAGGGTATCAAACTTGTAGAATTTTGCAAAAGTTTTGAACCCGATCAAGTAGCTGCTCGGCAAAGAGGTAATGCCGAGACGCCTCGGGCAGCCGCCCAAGATGAGCCCACCTTCCTAGTGGAATGGGCTTTCACTGATTTCGGTACCGGCTATCCAGCCGTAGAATGAGCCTGCTGAATCGTATTACAGATCCAGCGTGCAGTAGTCTGCTTCGAAGCAGGAGCGCCAACCTTGTTGGCCGCATACAGGACAAACAGCGCCTCTGTTTTCCTAACAGGAGCCGTCCTAGCTACATACATTTTCAAAGCTCTGACCACATCGAGAGACTTTGAATCAGCCAAGGCTTCAGTAGCCACAGGTACCACAATAGCTTGGTTCATGTGAAACGAAGAAACCACCTTTGGCAAAAATTGTTGACAAGTTCTCAACTCCGCTCTATCCTTGTGGAAAATCAAATAGGGGCTTTTGTGAGACAAAGTCGCCAATTCGGACACTCGCCTTGCGGACGCCAAGGCCAATAGCATGACTACTTTCCAAGTGAGAAATTTCAACTCAACCTTTTGTAAAGGTTCAAACCAATGTGACGTAAGGAACTGTAACACCACATTAAGGTCCCATGGTGCCACTGGGGGCACAAAGGGAGGTTGGATGTGCAGCACGCCTTTCACGAAAGTCTGTACTTCTTGAAGCAAGGCTAATTCCCTTTGAAAGAAAATTGATAAGGCCGAAATTTGCACTTTAATGGAGCCTAACTTCAGGCCCGCATCCACACCTGCTTGCAAAAAGTTGTAGAAAACGACCCAGCTGAAATTCTTCCGTAGGAGCCTTCTTGGATTCACACCAAGACACATATTTCCTCCAAATACGGTGATAATGCTTCGCCGTTACCTCCTTTCTAGCTTTAAGTAGAGTGGGGATGACTTCCCCGGGAATACCCTTTCTGGCTAGGATTCGGTGTTCAACCGCCACGCCGTCAAACGCGTTAAGTCCTGGAACCCACACGGCCCCTGCTGTAACAGTTCCTCTCTTAGAGGAAGGGGCCAGGGATCTCCTGTGAGCAATTCCTGAAGATCCGGATACCAGGCCCTCCGTGGCCAATCTGGAACAACGAGTATCCCCTGAACCCTTGTTCTTCTTATTATCCTTATCACCTTTGGGATAAGTGGAAGTGGAGGGAACACATAGACCGCCTGAAACACCCACGGTGTCACCAGTGCGTCCACTGCTATTGCTTGAGGGTCCCTCGACCTGGAACAATATGTCTGAAGCTTCTTGTTGAGGCGAGACGTCATCATGTCTGTTTGAGGAAGTCCCCAACGACTTGTCACTTCTGCAAAGACCTCTTGATGAAGACCCCACTCTCCTGGATGGAGGAAGTCTGCTTCCCAGTTGTCCACTCCTGGAATGAAGACCGCTGACAGAGCGCTTGCATGTTTTTCCGCCCAGCGAAGAATCTTGGCGGCCTCCGCCATCGCCGCCCAGCTCCTTGTTCCGCCCTGGCGGTTTACGTGCGCCACGGCTGTAATGTTGTCCGACTGAATCAGGACGGGCAGGTCGCGAAGAAGATGTACCGCTTGCCGAAGGCCGTTGTAGATGGCCCTTAACTCCAGCACGTTTGTGTGCAGACAAGCTTCCTGGCTTGACCATTTTCCCTGGAAATTTTGTCCCTGTGTGACTGCTCCCCAACCTCGGAGACTCGCGTCCGTGGTCACCAGAATCCAATCCTGGATCCCGAACCTGCGACCCTCTAGAAGGTGAGAACTCTGGAGCCACCACAGGAGAGAAACCCTGGCCCTGGGGGACAGGCTTATCTTCCGGTGCATGTGCAGATGGGACCCGGACCACTTGTCCAGCAGGTCCCACTGAAAAGTTCTTGCATGGAATCTGCCGAACGGAATGGCTTCGTAGGCCGCCACCATTTCCCCCAGCACTCGAGTGCAGTGATGAATCGACACTCTTGGCGGTTTCAGAAGTTCCAGACCGTGTTCTGGAGTTCCTGAGCCTTTTCCAACGGGAGAAAGATCCTCTGCCATTCCGTGTTCAGAATCATGCCCAAAAACGACAGCCGAGTTGTCGGAATCAACTGCGACTTTGGTAAATTTAGGAGCCAGCCATGTTGTTGCAGCACCTTCAGGGAGAGCGCAACGCTTTTTAGTATCTGCTCCCTTGATCTCGCCTTTATAAGGAGATCGTCCAAGTATGGGATCATTGTGACCCCTTGCTTGCGCAGGAGCACAATAATTTTCGCCATTACTTTGGTGAAAATCCTCAGGGCCGTGGTCAGACCAAACGGCAACGTCTGAAATTGGTAGTGACAATCCTGAACAGCGAACCTCAGGAACGCCTGATGAGGATATATGGGGACATGTAGTTATGCATCCTTTATGTCGACTGACACCATAAAATCCCCCCCCCCCCCCCCTCCAGACTGGAGATCACAGCTTGGAGAGATTCCATCTTGAATTTGAATCTTTTTAAATACAGGTTGAGGGATTTTAATTTCAGAATCGGTCTGACCGAGCCATCCGGCTTCGGGACCACGAACAGAGTTGAATAAAACACTTTCCCCTGTTGTAACGGGGGAACCGTGACAATGACTTGCTGTTGACACAGCTTTTGTATTGCAGCACACACTACCTCTCTCTCTGGGTGAGAAACTGGTAAGGCCGATTTGAAAAATCGGTGTGGAGGCACGTCTTGGAACTCCAGTTTGTACCCTTGGGTCACAATTTCCAGAACCCAAGGATCCAGGCCCGAGCGAACCCAGACTTGACCGAAGAGCTGAAGACGTGCCCCAACCGGTGCGGACTCCCACAGAGGAGCCCCAACGTCATGCGGTGGTTTTGGCAGAAGCCGGGGAGGACCTCTGCTCCTGGGAGCTTGCCACAGCCGGCGATCTTTTTCCTCTTCCCTTACCTCTGGCCGCGAGGAAGGAAGATCCACGTCCTTTCCTGAATTTATGAGACCGAAAGGACTGCATCTGGTATTGAGGCGTTTTCTTTTGCTGTGGAGGGACAAAAGGCAAAAAAAGAAGACTTACCCGCAGTAGCTGTAGAAACCAGGTCCGCAAGGCCTTCACCAAACAACACTTCACCTTTGAAGGGCAGAGCCTCCATAGCCTTTTTAGAGTCAGCATCACCATTCCATTGATGAGTCCACAACGCCCTCCTAGCCGAGACTGCCATGGCATTGGCCCTTGATCCCAAGATGCCAATATCTCTCGCTTCTTCCCTTAGATATATCGCTGCGCCCCCTGATATGACCCAGCGTTAGAAGCACGTTATCCCTATCCAGGGTGTCTATGTCAGATGACAAGATATCTGCCCACCTTTAACAGCGCTACTCACCCATGCCGATGCCACGGCCGGCCTGAGCAGCGTACCCGTAGTAACATAAATAGATTTTAAGGTAGTTTCCTGCTTACGATTCGCAGGATCCTTTAGGGCCGCCGTGTCCGGGGACGGTAGCGCCACCTTCTTGGACAAACGCGCCAGAGCTTTGTCCACCGTGGGTGAGGATTCCCACCGTAACCTATCCTGCGAGGGAAAAGGATACGCCATAGCAATTCTCCTGGGAATCTGCAGTCTCTTGTCAGGGGATTCCCAAGCTTCAGGGACAGTGGGGTCTTCTGTGATATGTAACACATCTTTAATTGCCACAATCCTGTACTGAATACTCTTAGCCACCTTAGGATGTAACTTGGCATCATCATAATCGACACTGGAGTCGGAATCCGTGTCGGTATCCGTGTCTGCTATCTGGGTAAATGAACGTTTCTGCGACCCTGAGGGGGCCTGAGATTGTGACAAAACATCTCCCATGGATTGTCTCCATGCTTGGTTCTGAGACTCAGATTTGTCTAACCTCTTATGCAATAAAGCCACACTTGCATTTAAAACACTCCACATATCTACCCAATCAGCAGTCGGCGGTGCCGACGGAGTCACTCCCACATTCTGTTCAGCCTCCACACCAGCCTCCTCCTGGGAAGAGCCTTCAACCTCAGACATGCCGACAACCGCGTACCGACACCCCCAAACACACTGGGCTATAGGGGACAGACCCACAGTAAGGTCCTTCAGAGAGACAGAAAGGGAGTTTGCCAGCTCACACCCAGCGCCTCACCGGTCTGAAGGAATTAAATAAGCGCTTTTATACCAAATAATCAACACCAAAATTTCGTTTCCCCCCCCCCCCTTCCCTCGTTTCGTGCACCCTGTTACTTGTGTACAGCAGTGAAGGGCCAGGAGCAGCGTCTCTGCAGCAAGCTGTGGAGAAAATGGAGCTGGTTGGAGCTGAAGGAGGAAGCCCCGCCCCTTACACGGCGCGCTTCGTTCCCGCTTTTATTTATCATGGCGGGGGTCTGTATACATTGCCTATGCAATGTATACTGTCATGCCAGTCTCAAAGTGAAGATTTTATTGCTGCCCAGGGCGCCCACCCTGCACCCATATAGTGCCGCTTGTGTGAGGGAGCAATGGCGCGCAGCGCGACCGTTGCGCGGTACCTCAGGAAGATCTGAAGTCTTCTGCCGCCTTTGAAGTCTTCTTGCTTCTACTACTCACCGGCTTCTCTCTTCAGGCTCTGTGAGGGGGACGGCGGCGCGGCTCCGGGAACAAGCAGCTAGGCGCACCAAGTGATCAGACCCTCTGGAGCTAATGGTGTCCAGTAGCCTAAGAAGCAGAGCCTTTGAACTCACAGAAGTAGGGCTGCTTCTCTCCCCTCAGTCCCACGAAGCAGGGAGCCTGTTGCCAGCAGTGCTCCCTGAAAATAATAAACCTAACAAGTCTTTTTTAGAGAAACTCAGTAGAGCTCCCCTAGTGTGCAACCAGTCTCCTCTGGGCACAGAATCTAACTGAGGTCTGGAGGAGGGGCATAGAGGGAGGAGCCAGTTCACGCCCATTAAAGTCTTAAAGTGCCCATGCCTCCTGCGGATCCCGTCTATACCCCATGGTCATTTTGAAGTCCCCAGCATCCTCTAGGACGAAGGAGAAACTTAATTGACATTACTGAGGCATGAAGTGCCTCGTGCCTCAGTGAGGTCACTAGTTCCCAAAAGAAATTCTTAGCTTAAATTCTTATGTATCTTCTTTTCATTAACAAAATGGCTGCCTCAACCGTGTTTGTAGCTCCTCCTCACCAACAATCATTTTTACATTTGCCTGTGTGTGTGTGTGTGTGTGTGTGTGTGTGTGTGTGTGTGTGTGTGTGTGTGTGTACACCTACCTGCCTTCCAGCTGATGGACCTCTGCCTAATTTCTGCACTCATGCCCTGTTAACGAAACTTCACTATACTGAATGACTGATAGCTGATGGCCACCAGTTTACATTAATATATATACTAGCTAAAGGCACATTTTTCTCAAAAGTGCAGGTGTTGATACAGTGGGAGGGGCCAGTTATGTGATTGGTGATTAAATGACTGCAGTCTCGGATTTTTTTTAATTTCGCAAAATGTATTTAGCACACATGATAAAAGAGCTGCGTTGGAATAGCAAGTTAGCAGTGAACACTGGTGCCGCGATAGAAGACAATTAAAATGTTTGTTATATTTTCTTATTTCTGTCATTCAATTTTGCTTTTAACTGTAGCATTTACCTAAATACAGTAAATTCCTCGTTCTGGTAATTTCACAACACAGCTGATTGACTTTAGTTAAAAACAAATCATAATTCTGACTGTAGTTCTCAACTGTGCAGCATCATCAGATATCACTGAGGTATGAGGTACCCCCTACCTCATGACTCATTAATGATACTAGTTCCTAGTGACTAAATCATCATTCGGACTGTAGTTCTAAACTGCAGCATCAGCAGACACCACTGAGGTATGAGGCACCCCCTACCTCATAACTCATTAATGATACTAGTGACTAAACCATAATTCGGACTATAGTTCTGAACTGTGCAGCATCACCAGATATCACTGAGGTATGAGGCACCCCCTACTTCATGACTCGTTAATGATACTAGTTCCTAGTGACTAAACCATAATTTGGACTGTAGTTCTAAACTGTGCAGCATCAGCAGACACCACTGAGGTAGGAGGCACCCCATACCTCATGACTCATTAAGGATACTAGTGACTAAACCATAATTGGAACTAGTTCTGAGCTGTGCAGCATCAGCAGACACCACTGAGGTAGGGGGCATCCCCTACAATAGGAATATCCTCATTAGTATGAAAAAAAATGTTGTCATACGTTTGAAGTTGAACACATTTAGAGGATTACCTGGGTATATACATGAGATTGACTATTAGTATATCAAGTTTGGTGTTCCTGTTTTTATTTTTCTGCAGGAGCTGGATTCTGGGCCCCTCCAAACGCAGGTTGATCTAGGCTGCAATTTCTACGTAAACGCTGAGGTGTGAGTGACCGGTACCGCTCCAAAGCCATTCTTCCCCCCGTTACCTCCTCTCTCTGTCTTGTATGTGGACCTCAGTTTCTCTTTCTTACCCCACCACCTCTCTCTGCCTTGTATGCAGACCTCTGTCTCTCAATCATACCCCACCTCCTCTCTCTGTCTTGTATGCAGACCTCAGTTTCTCTATCTTACCCCACCTCCTCTCTCTACCTTGTATGCAGACCTCAGTTTCTCTATCTTACCCCACCACCTCTCTCTGCCTTGTATGCAGACCTCTGTCTCTCAATCATACCCCACCTCCTGTCTCTGCCTTGTATGCAGACCTCTGTCTCTCAATCATACCCCACCTCCTTTCTCTGTCTTGTATGCAGACCTCAGTTTCTCTTTCTTACCCCACCACCTCTCTCTGCCTTGTATGCAGACCTCTGTCTCTCAATCATACCCCACCTCCTCTCTCTGCCTTGTATGCAGACCTCTGTCTCTCAATCATACCCCACCTCCTCTCTCTGCCTTGTATGCAGACCTCTGTCTCTCCATCTTACCCCACCTCCTCTCTCTGCCTTGTATGCAGACCTCAGTCTCTCCATCTTACCCCACCTCCTCTCTCTGCCTTGTATGTGGACCTCAGTCTCTCCATCTTACCCCACCTCCTCTCTCTGCCTTGTATGCAGACCTCAGTCTCTCCATCTTACCCCACCTCCTCTCTCTGCCTTGTATGTGGACCTCAGTCTCTCCATCTTACCCCACCTCCTCTCTCTGCCTTGTATGCAGACCTCAGTTTCTCTATCTTACCCCACCACCTCTCTCTGCCTTGTATGCAGACCTCTGTCTCTCAATCATACCCCACCTCCTCTCTCTGCCTTGTATGCAGACCTCTGTCTCTCAATCATACCCCACCTCCTCTCTCTGCCTTGTATGCAGACCTCAGTCTCTCCATCTTACCCCACCTCCTCTCTCTGCCTTGTATGTGGACCTCAGTCTCTCCATCTTACCCCACCTCCTCTCTCTGCCTTGTATGTGGACCTCAGTCTCTCCATCTTACCCCACCTTCTCTCTCTGCCTTGTATGCAGACCTCAGTCTCTCCAGCTTACCCCACCTCTTCTCTTTGCCTTGTATGCAGACCTCTGTCTCTCAATCATACCCCACCTCCTCTCTCTGCCTTGTATGCAGACCTCAGTCCCTCCATCTTACCCCACCTCCTCTCTCTGCCTTGTATGCAGACCTCAGTCTCTCCATCTTACCCCACCTCCTCTCTCTGCCTTGTATGTGGACCTCAGTCTCTCCATCTTACCCCACCTCCTCTCTCTGCCTTGTATGCAGAACTCAGTCTCTCCAGCTTACCCCACCTCCTCTCTCTTCCTTGTATGCAGACCTCTGTCTCTCAATCATACCCCACCTCCTCTCTCTTCCTTGTATGCAGACCTCAGTCCCTCCATCTTACCCCACCTCCTCTCTCTGCCTTGTATGCAGACCTCAGTCTCTCCATCTTACCCCACCTCCTCTCTCTGCCTTGTATGTGGACCTTAGTCTCTCCATCTTACCCCACCATCTCTCTCTGCCTTGTATGCAGACCTCAGTCTCTCAATCATACCCCACCTCCTCTCTCTGCCTTGTATGCAGACCTCAGTCTCTCCATCTTACCCCACCTCCTCTCTCTGCCTTGTATGTGGACCCCAGTCTCTCCATCTTACCCCACCTCCTCTCTCTGCCTTGTATGCAGACCTCAGTCTCTCCAGCTTACCCCACCTCCTCTCTCTGCCTTGTATGCAGACCTCAGTCTCTCCATCTTACCCCACCTCCTCTCTCTGCCTTGTATGCAGACCTCAGTCCCTCCATCTTATCCCACCTCCTCTCTCTGCCTTGTATGCTGACCTCAGTCTCTCCATCTTATCCCACCTCCTCTCTCTGCCTTGTATGTGGACCTCAGTCTCTCCAGCTTACCCCACATCCTCTCTCTGCCTTGTATGCAGACCTCAGTCTCTCCATCTTACCCCACCTCCTCTCTCTGCCTTGTATGCAGACCTCAGTCCCTCCATCTTATCCCACCTCCTCTCTCTGCCTTGTATGCTGACCTCAGTCTCTCCATCTTATCCCACCTCCTCTCTCTGCCTTGTATGTGGACCTCAGTCTCTCCAGCTTACCCCACCTCCTCTCTCTGCTTTGTATGCAAACCTCAGTCTCTCCATCTTACCCCACCTCCTCTCTCTGCCTTGTATGCAGACCTCAGTCTCTCCATCTTACCCCACCTCCTCTCTCTGCCTTGTATGTGGACCTCAGTCTCTCCATCTTACCCCACCTCCTCTCTCTGCCTTGTATGCGGACCTCAGTCTCTCCATCTTACCCCACCTCCTCTCTCTGCCTTGTATGCTATCCATTGACTCTCCATCTTACCCCACCATCTCTATCTCCCTTGTATGTTGACCTCAGTCTCTCCATCTTACTCCCTATCTTGTAATCCCTTCTCTCCTCACTAGACTCATAGAACGACTGTATAACTATATGTGTCAGACATCTAGGACAGAAACATAATTTCTCTCATATTTGTTGTTTATGTTCTTCTCTTCAGCCCTGACTCCTCTAAGATCTTTCTGGCTTTGGGATTTGGTTTCTTTGCTGAGCTGACCCTGGGTGAAGCTCTGAGGTTTATCGAAAAGAAAAGCAAAATGCTGACACAGTAAGAAAATTCTGACTCTTTATGATAAGGCCTCTATCTCCTAATGTTTCTTTTCCCCTACATTTTCTGTAATCCTCATTTTCTTTTTGTCAGTCTTTCACTATAAATGAATCAGTCAGGAGCTGCATTCATCACCTAACCACAGTGGAGGCAGCCATTTTGAAAAGTGAGGATTTAGTGGCAGGTGAGGCAGCCATTTTGTAAACTGAGCCAATAGACTATTAATTCACTAGGAATTAGTTGCATCGCTAAGGAACCTGTACTTCCTGTGAATGTGTAGGGTGCACCCTGTGAATATTGGTCCAGCCAACAAAATGGCGGCCTTCACTGCAGGTAATTTGCTGAGGACAAAATGGCCATTTACGCAGTACATAATCAGTAGCAGGCAAACCGTTTATCGAGACACACCTATAATCCTGTCAAGACACGAGTGCAAAGGATGGGCTTTTGGCTCTGTGTATGGACTACAGTGCAGTACATAAACATGGCTGACTGTGCAGATCATCTACTTACAGCGCACAGTTCCCTGAAATGGGGCAAAGGCAAAAAGGTGGTTTTTGCTCATAGCAACCAGTCAGATAATAATAATAATAATGTTATTTATATAGCACTTTTCTCCTAATAGGACCCAAAGTGTTTTACATTTGCCGTTACAGCACAAAATACAAAACAAGCTTAGTATGGGACATTAGTGAAACGCGTGAGTAAACAGGAAGTCTTGAGTCCATTTTTTAAGAATTCTAGAGTGGTTGCCTCTCGCACTGTGCGGGGTTCCACAGAGTCGGAACTACTGAGCTGAAAGCTCGACCCCCAGATGAATACATAAGTCCTGTTGTGTGTTTGTGTGCATGTTACAACCCTGTCCCTATTCGCTCATCATAATGTTTGATCACAGAGTCGTTGGTGCCATAATGGAGTCTGTATCTTGTGCCGCTACCCTTACTTGTCTTTCAGAATCAGTGACAATCTGACCAAAGACGCTGCAAATATTAAGGCTCATATCAGGCTGGTACTAGAGGTGAGAGATGAACCCAGGAGGGGGTATTCTATAACATAGTGTAATGACACAAGTATGAGGTCTAATGCTAAATGTCTTAATATGGAGCTATATATACAATGTGCTGTGACACACAGTAACCAATCGGATTCGGCCCCCTATGTGTTGATCCAGCTTGGAAGATAAAAGCAGCCGTCTAATTGGTTTCTTTCGGGTAACACCCACATTTGTGCACAGTTGGTATACTGGTCAGCATTATTGCCTCACAGCGCCGCGATCTTGGGTATGATTCCCACCAAGAACCAATCTGTGTGGAGTTTGTATGTACTCCACATGTCTGTGAGTTTGCTCTGGTTTCATCCCACACTCCTAAAACATACTGGTAGGTTAATTGGCTTATGATTCTGTTCCCCGCGCCTGCCCCCCGTGCGCATGCACGCTTCATGGTTCTTTTCCTTTCCGGCGTTCGATCTCCTCCCGCGCATGCGCCGAAGGCCTCCTTCCCAGCAGTCTCTGCGACTGTCTCCTCGCACATGCGAGCTGGATCCTCAGGGATACCGACGCTGGCGAGGTGGCGGGGGCACCCGTTTGGCTGGAGCAGAGAATAGAAAACAAGCAACGGCAGCCTGGAGGAGACGAAGAGAGCATGGAGGGATAGCCAGTCGATAAGCGCGGTGTCCCCGTTGATACATAAGGTACAGCAGCGGGTCCCAATAGACGGCAGTGGCTCCCTAAAGAAGCATACGGCATATTCGCTAATGAAAATGCCGCTATTTGCTCCCCATAAGCAGGCGCAAAAGCACCAATCATACATTCAGGTGAAGCAGTAAGAGCGGGAATTACTGTAACTTGCGCTATGTGCAAAATGTACGTAGCGCACTTTCTTACATCTGCCCCACAGATCATAAGCTCCATTGGGGCAGGGACTGATGTGACAGACAGAAATATTCTCTGTACAGCGCTGCGGAATATGTGTGCACCATATAAATAACTGTAAATAAAAACATAGCACTGTGATATGCAATAACTTCAATAGCCCACAGATGGCCTTAGGAAATCAATAAACAATATGAGATCGTTTTGCAAGTGGCCAGGGCAAGCTGCACCTAGCTTTTGGCATTTAACCTACTGCAGCCAATCAGATTTGCCTATAATATATTGATCAAAGCTTATCTGTAATTGGTTACTATGGACCAGAGCACATTTGTGATAGTTGCCTTGGAGGAGATTTATCAAAGATTGGAGAGAGATAAAGTACCAACCAATCAGCTCCTAACTTTCGTTTTTCAAACACAGCCTGTAACATGGCAGTTAGGAGCTGATTGGCTGGTACATTGGTAGTCATTCCGAGTTGATCGCTAGCTGCATTCGTTCGCTGTGCAGCGAAGAGGCAAAAAAAAACGGCACTTCTGCGTATGCGGCGCAAATCGCACGCGCGTCGAACTATTGCAACGAACGATGTCGTTTCACACAAGGTCTAGCGAAGCTTTTTGGTCGCACTGCTGGCCGCAGAGTGATTGACATGAAGTGGGCGTTTCTGGGTGTCAACTGACCGTTTTAAGGGAGTGTTCGTAAAAACGCAGGCGTGGCAGGAAAAAAACGCAGGCGTGGCTGGGCGAACGCAGGGCGTGTTTGTGACGTCAAAACAGGAACTGAACAGTCTGAAGACATCGCAAGCGCTGAGTGGGTATTGAGCTACTCTAAAACTGCACAAAAAAACTTTGCCGCCGCTCTGCGATCCTTTCGTTCGCACTTCTGCTAAGCTAAAATACGCTCCCAGTGGGAGGCGGCATAGCGTTTGCACGGCTGCTAAAAAACAGCTAGCGAGCGAATAACTCGGAATGACCACCATTATTTCTCTCCAAGCTTTGATAAATCTCCCCCAACGCAACTATTACAAATATGCAAATTGCCTAAATATAGGCCCGTTGCAAGATAATAATAATAATAATTTTATTTATATAGCGCTCTTTCTCCAAATAGGACTCAAGGCGCTTAACAGATACATAGCATAATATAGTACAGAAAATAATGAAGTACATTTTCATAAAATACAGAAGCATGAAGATACTAAAGGGACATTATGGAAATGCTGAGTAAACAGGAAAGTCTTGATTCTACTCTGTAGTTGGGGCCTCTCGCACTGTGCGGGGAAGTGAGTTTGTTCCATAGAGTCGGAGCCGCATGACTAAAAGCTCCACCCCCAGATGAATTACGGGAGATTCTAGGTTTGCTCTAAGATTGCTCCCTTTGGTTTGGACTCTCTTCATGAATGTAATTTATCATATTGTAATTTGCGTTACATTAGGTCAAAATGAAGATAAACATACTGCAAACTCTTATTAGTCCACAAAGCACGTTGTGTACCCAACTGTTAACCTGATATAGAGTTTACTTGATTCAAGTCAGCGACTTGCCATGTGGAATAGTCCTTTTCTGAAATAAAATGACATCCGACGGATACATTGTTCTGTTCTGACTACCAAAAGAGTGCAGTGCGCCCCCTACTGGACGCCGATACATATTAACTTTAGTTCACTGCTCTGTTCATACATTAAAACAGGATGCATGTAGAAGGGGGTTAGGGCAGAGGGAGGGAGGTTTAATGGTAACTCCGCCATTCTCGGAGGGTGAGGGGGGGGGTAAAAACAATTTCCCGCTTCAATGTTGGGATTGCGCAGTTGGTCATGTGACCGTCGGCATCCGGACAGCACTGTGGGGGGGGGGGGGTTTAACCATGGTCAGGACAGGGCAGAGGTGTACTGTGGTTATTTTGTTCTGCTGGCAGTATATAGTAGTCAGATCTCTTATTTAGGCTGTAATGACTGAGCGGTCTTTGAATTTTTCCAGGGTCTTCGTGAATTACAGGACCTTCCAAATGAGCCAATACTGCAATGATGACGGGGGGAGGTCAGAGGACTCGCCACCAACGCTCCCAGTGCAGGATAACTGGAACTCTGACATAATTCTGGAAGACAAGCAGCCTGTTCCATATGTGTGTGCGTACGTGTGGGTGTGTGTTTACAGTGCGTGCACAAGCCAAGGCCTTGCGTATTGCACTCCCTTTAGAGCCCCGTAATACGGGATAATAAACTAATTGCAAAACTTAACCCTACTGGTGCTGAGTTTCCATTACAGTGATCAAGCGGAAAGGGGATCATTGCACAGGTTTGTTACAGATGGGGTTAAATACAGATTGTGTAGATCTGGCAGAAGAAGGAGTTACTAAAGTGCAGGAATCCAGGTGATATTACGCTGGAAGCTTTGTAGTGGAAAGATGCTGCGTCAGGTAATGTTACTGGGGTGGGGTGTTGGGGGGGGGGGGGATAGGTGCTGTGAAACATGAATATACATTGTTTCACACAGAGAACATATAATCATATAAGTGTTTATTAATCCCTTCCGACTTTATGTCTGCCAGGAACACCTAAAAGACTGAGGTTCATAAATAATTGACATATGTTGCATTGTTGAGCAATGGCCGTCAGTCACTGCCCCAGGCGAGGTAAGGGCCCGGGCGTCTTTCAGTTTCTGGAAATCCGGTTATTAAGCGCGGCTTTCAGAGGAAACACTGCGCACTTGCTCTCTACAGTGTGCCTGGTGAGACTGGTGCGGAGAGGAAAATCTGGAGCAGCTGTTTGGGGGTCATTAAAGGGACGCTATCATTAAAATCGCTTATGTATAAGTGTATTGCGTGCAAAAACACCTTTCTCTGATTACTGTCTCTTTGTTGGAGCTGCTGCTGGCTTTACTGTCTCCAGGATAACGTGAACCTTATTTAATTAGGCAGTAGAGGCGTACCTCCCAACATTAAACCCCGAATCTTGACATGTGGCAAGGCTGCAACACACTGGGGATGAGACTGCGGCATTGTGGGGCGTTGCTATGGCACAGTGGGTGTGCGTAGCTCTTATGCGGTCCTACACTGCTCCCAAGCACACCCCACCCCCACCCCAATACACCATTAAATTGCTGCATGCGCGGGAGCCACCTGTCACCGCTGTGTATAGCAGAAGTAGTGCCCCCCACCTACCCACAAACTGGAGAGAACCTGCCAACTGGGACAGTCCCCTAGAAATCGCGTTTCTGGAGGAACCTCGACTTTGCATGCTGACGTTTTATGGCATTCGGGAAAGATACACTACATAGAACGTGCTTTTCTGCTAAAGCAAAATATAGGAATAAATAAGTGAGAATGTTTTAGGGAGCATTTCACACTTGTTGATCTTTCAGTGTCGGCATTCAAGGGTTAACCTAGATCAGGCAAGACCGCTATGGACAACATCATCACTTTCCAATTTAAGAAGCTTTAAATAAATATAGGCCCTCATTCCGAGTTGTTCGCTCGCAAGCTGCTTTTAGCAGCTTTACACACGCTAAGCCGCCGCCTACTGGGAGTGAATCTTAGCTTATCAAAATTGCGAACGAAAGATTCGCAATGTTGCGAAAAGACATCTCTGTGCAGTTTCTGAGTAGCTCGAGACTTACTCGGCATCTGCGATCAGTTCAGTGCTTGTCGTTCCTGGTTTGACGTCATAAACACACCCAGCGTTCGCCCAGACACTCCTCCGTTTCTCCAGCCACTCCCGCGTTTTTCCCAGAAACGGTAGCGTTTTTTCGCACACACCCATAAAACGGCCAGTTTCCGCCCAGAAACACCCACTTCCTGTCAATCACATTACGATCACCAGAACGAAGAAAAAACCGTGAGTAAAAAACCTAACTGCATAGCAAATTTACTTTGCGCAGTCGCACTGCGGACATTGCGCATGCGCACTAAGCGGAAAATCGATGCGATGCGAAAAAATTTACAGAGCGAACAACTCGGAATGACCCCCATACCCTCTAGTGTTATGAAGCCCTACTCACGCAGTTTACCGTTCAGTATAGATTTATTGCTTGTGGCCTCCGTACCATAATCCTTATCTCATCCCAAAGCTTTCCTGCCAGACTTCCTTAGGTGCCTTAAATATGTCAAGCGCCAAAAAGCTCTCTCTTCTCCCCATTGGCCGCTTCACGCAAACGCAGTCAAGCAAGGGGGTATCGCAAAAGCAAAGCGCGAAATATAGAGATACACATCATCAGAGGGGCAAGATCATGCAACACCTCTCCGATACCTGAAATACTGATAAATATTGATGAAACGCGTCTCTGAAAAACATCAGTATCATCTGTCACTTTACCATAAAAAATAGGGAGTATTGATAAATCGTCTCCATAGTCTTGTCCACAATTGACTAAGGCCAAGTTACACATCAGAACAATGGGGGTCATTCCGAGTTTATCGCTAGCTGCCGTTGTTCGCTGCGTAGCGCTCAGTGAAAAAAACGGCTAATCTGCGGATGTACCGCAATGCGCACGCGCGTCATACGGGTACGAAGTCCTTTGTGGTTTTGCGCTGGTTCTAGTGACGATTCCAATTGCACAGCCGATCGCAAGGAGATTGACAGGGAGAGGGCGTTTCTGGGTGTCAGCTGACCGTTTTCTGGGTGTGTTTGGAAAAACGCAGGCGTGGCCGAGCGTTTGCTGGACGGGTATCTGACGTCACTACCGTGTCATTGGTCGCAGCAATCATCGCACAGGATAAGTAACTACAGGGCTGGTCTTGTTTTGCACAAAATGTGTTTGCAGGTGCTCTGCTGCACAGGCGTTCGCACTCCTGCAAAGCGAAAATACACTCCCCCAGGGGCGGCGACTATGCGTTTGCACGGCTGCTAAAAACTGCTAGCGAGCGATCAACTTGGAATGACCCCCAATGTGTATACCAGCTAACTGACGCTGCATGGAAGGATATATCGAGTGGCCGTACATACTGCACGATCCGGTGTACCACTGTGCGATATATCCTTCCATTCTGCGTTCAGATATATTCAGTAGACCATGCATCAGATGGGACCACCCCACTGCTGATGCACGCACAATTGAGGGTACACCCTAGACCACAGGTTCTCAAACTCGGTCCTCGGGGGCACACACAGTGCATGTTTTGCAGGTCTCCTCACAGAATCACAAGTGAAATAATTAGCTCCACCTGTGGACCTTTTACAATGTGTCAGTGAGTAATTAATACACCTGTGCACCTGCTGGGTTACCTGCAAAACATGCACTGTTTGGGGGTAATGAGGACCGAGTTTGAGAACCTCTGCCCTAGACCATACCTCCCAAGATTACCCTCTCCAGGAGGGACAAAATGCTCTGCTTCTGGACTTTTCTCCTAATTCATGATTGCCATCACCTGTGGTGAAGCACCTTTCTTATCCATGAACTTGTTCAAAACAGGAGCTGGCAATCATAAATTAATTGAAAAGTCCAGAAACAGCATTTTGTCCCTCCTGGAGAGGGTCATGTTGGAAGGTATGATATATCGCCTAATGCAGGCCTTGCCAACCTGTGGCTCCCCAGCTGTTGTGAAACTACAAGTCCCAGCATGCAGTGCCACAGTTTTGCTGTTAGGGAATGCTGAATACGTGGCAGGGCATGCTGGGATGTATAGTTTCACAACAGCTGGAGTGAAACTAAGCCTGGTCTAATGTGTACTCGGGGTAAGAGCTGGGAAAGGGGAGCTAAGCACTAGCCTAGAGGTTCTCAAACGCGTTCCTCAAGGCACCCCAACGGTCCAGGTTTTAAGCACAGATGGTTTAATCAAATTGATTAAGGTACTAATTAAGTCACCTATGGCCAAGCATGGATATACTTAAAACCTGGACCGTTAGGGTGCTTGGGGACCATGTTTGAGAACCTCTGGCACAGCTGAAACTTCAACATTGGTCTGGTAATTGTAGTGCACAGGTTCTCAAACTCGGTCCTCAGAACCCCGCACAGTGCATGTTTTGCAGGTAACCCAGCAGGGGCCCAGGTGTATTAATTACTCACTGACACATTTTAAAAGGTCCACAGGTGGAGCTAATTATTTCACTTGGGATTCTGTGAGGGGACCTGCAAAACATGCACTGTGTGGGGTCCTGGGGACCGAGTTTGAGAACCTGTGTTATAGTGTAAACCATTCCTGGATGTGAAGGTGTTAAACGGAAGAGTGCGTAAACATCAATGCACAGCTCCACCTAGTGGCCACAGTGCCATAGAGCGCCGCTGCACATTATTATCCTACAGTACCTAACCGGTACCTCTCAGAGCCATGGGAGTACTACTAGTAATACTGTTTATAAACAAATACCCCCCACACTCCCTCTCACATTGGGGGTAATTCTGAATTGATCGCAGCAGCAAGTTTGTTAGCAATTGGGCAAAACCATGTGCACTGCAGGGGGGGAGATATAACATTTGCAGAGAGAGTTAGATTTGGGTGGGTTATTTTGTTTCTGTGCAGGGTAAATACTGGCTGCTTTATTTTTACACTGCAATTTAGATTTCAGTTTGAATACACCCCACCCAAATCTAACTCTCTCTGCACATTTTATATCTGCCCCTCCTGCAGTGCACATGGTTTTGCCTAACTGCTAACAAACTTGCTGCTACGATCAACTCAGAATTAGGCCCATTGTCCCCGTATGTGAGCAGATTATGGCAGGGTAGGGATGATGTTCCATAATCCATCAATAAGGGATTCATCTGCAGGAGAACAGTGAATTACTGTGTTAGAGGCCGGTTTTTGTGTAGGGCAGTGACTGAAGGGGTTAATAAGAGCTTCTGCCATAATGGAATAATTCACCATGCCATGGAGTTCCATGGCATGGCAGAGGAGCAGGCAGTGCAGGGGTTAATGATTTGCTAGAAGATGGGTTGAGCCATGTAAAGCGTTAAAGGCTTTCTCTGTTACCATGGTGACCGTGTGACGGGACCTTGCTGTGCCTTTAATAGAGTGCATGAATAGCGTCCTCCTCTGTTACCATAGCAACCATGCATTCCTGCGGCCTGTAATGAGGTGTATAGACTGTGTCACCCTCTGTTATCATGGCAATCGCGCCTTGCTGCGGCCTGTAATGGGGTGCATAGACTGTGTCACCCTCTTTTACCATGGCAATCACGCCTTGCTGCAGCCTGTAATGGGGTGCGTAGACTGTGTCACCCCCTGTTACCATGGCAATCGCGCCTTCCTGTGGCCTGTAATGGGGTGCATAGACTGTGTTACCCTCTGTTACCATGGCAATCGCCCCTTGCTGCGGCCTGTAATGAGGTGCATAGACTGTGTCACCCTCTGTTACCATGGCAATCACGCCTTGCTGCGGCCTGTAATGGGGTGCGTAGACTGTGTCACCCTCTGTTACCATGGCAATCGCGCCTTCCTGCGGCCTGTAATGGGGTGCATAGACTGTGTCACCCTCTGTTACCATGGCAATCGCCCCTTGCTGCGGCCTGTAATGGTTTGCATAGGCTGTGTCACCCTCTGTTACCATGGCAATCGCGCCTTGCTGCGGCCTGTAATGGGGTGCATAGGCTGTGTGATCCTCTGTTACCATGGCAATCGCACCTTGCAGCTGCCTATCAGAGGGTGTATGCACTGTCACCCTCTGTTACCATGGTAACAATGCCTTGCTGTTGCATGTAATGTGATGCATGCACTGTGTCACCCTCTGTTACCATGGCAACTGCACCTTGCAGCTGCCTGTAATGGGGTGCATACATGGTGTCACCCTCTGTTACCATGGCAACTGCACTTTTGCTGCTGCCTTTCTGTTACCATGGCAACTGCACCTTGCTGGTGCCTGTAATGGGGTGCATAAACTTTGTCACCCTCTGTTACCATGGCAACTGCACCTTGCAGCTGCCTGTAATGGGGTGCATACATGGTGTCACCCTCTGTTACCATGGCAACTGCACTTTTGCTGCTGCCTTTCTGTTACCATGGCAACTGCGCCTTGCTGCTGCCTGTAATGGGGTGCATGCACTGTATCACTCTCTGTTCCCATGGCAACTGGGCCTTGCTGTTGACCGTAATGAGGTGTATACACTGTGTCACCCTCTGTTACCATGGCAACCGCACTTTTGCGCCGCCTGTAATGGGGTGCATGCACAGTATCCTCCTCTGTTATCATGTAATGGTGCATTTAATACATCACCCTCTGTTACCATGACATCAGCACCCTGTCCTGCAATGACACTACTGTACTGTAATGCTGAATAGTCACTGACTAGTGTCATTTTTCAAACACAGCCTGGAACATGACAGTTAGGAGCTG
The DNA here is from genome assembly GCF_028390025.1 of Pseudophryne corroboree. Lineage (NCBI taxonomy): Eukaryota > Metazoa > Chordata > Amphibia > Anura > Myobatrachidae > Pseudophryne > Pseudophryne corroboree. Next base: position 27,321,515 of record NC_086451.1, read on the forward strand.
ATTGGTTGGTACTTTATCACCGTGCAATTTATCACTCTCCAAGGTTTGATAAATCTGTGCCTAGATCTCCACCTATTGTACAATTCTTTCTAAATATAGAGTGCTCCCGTCACTGTATCATAAGGGGGCATGCCAACCCCTCTCCCACCCCCCCCACCCCCGAGTCCCTGTAGAGACTGCACCATGTGTCTCTATGGCCCTGTATTTGGAAGCCCATAGGATGTCACAAGTGTCAGTGGTGCACAGTGGTGGAGTGTTCAGAACCACTGACGTAGTTGCACGGTCCACGGACACTAACGGTGGGCTCTGCGTCGCAGGCCTGTGCACAAGGGAAAGCTGATGCTAGCATTCGCATATTATCGCTCCCACTGAACAGACGGTGCCCGCTATTGCGGACGCTGCAACACCCACCCATGTGTATCCTCCCATTACCTTGTTATAACCTGCCCGGAGCTGACTAGTATCTCACATTATAATTGAATATACAAACCAAGACTTGCAGCTGTTCTCTGACAAGAATCCTAAGTGTCACTCATTGTGTGACTACTAACAATGGTTCCTAATCCCACACATACTATAATGACAGTAAGTGCTCTCTGTAATGCGTGCATAGTACTAGAACCATTATAGTACGGGAATATTACATCTGGCAGAGCGCTTTGAGGTTCAGTAATTCAGCGGGAAATGTCCCCCTGGATTTTTAACTAATATATAAATTAACATATCTAATGACATATTATAGGTTGCATTTAGCTGTTGTTAATAATGAAACTGATTATTCCTGCATATTCCTGGTCCGAGCCTTGGACATTGTTGCATGAGTAGTGCTAGATGCCAGGGTTCACGGTTACGCTGATTGTGGTCACAAAGATGATATATACACAATTACACCCAAAAAACTGAAAAAAACTTGTGTCAACTTTTTTTGCGTCGACCATTTCCGTGCCGTTCTTTTGTCCCTATCGACTTTTTCTACTGTCTACCTTTTCCAAGTCAGTTTTTTTGGCCCTGTCGACCTAATGCATGTCAACCAATGTGGGGCCAACCTAATGACTATCTAACTACTGTAGATCTCTATACCGCGCAGCGGCAAGCCCTATCGCATGGGCAGACGTTTTGTGTCAGAAGCTGCGCTATTAGTGCGCATCTCTGAATAAAACCATCTATCTCTATCTCTGTAGCTGGCGTAGTGGTTAGCATTACTGCGGAGGTCATGCGTTAAATTCCTGACCAAGGCACTCTCTGTGTGGAGTTTGTGTGTTCTCCCGGCATTAACGTGGGTTTGCTCCCGTCCCTTCCCCACTCCAAAAACATACTGGTAGTTACGTGACAAAAATAAATTAATTAACCCTAGTGTGTCCAAAGTACCACTGCTAATAGGATATACCCCTAAGCGTCCCTGGAATATATGTAGGAGGGGCCGCAGTAGGGGGTCTATTTATGAAGCAGTGATAAGTGTGGAGAAGTGAACCTGTGGAGAAGTTGCCCATGGCAACCAATCAGCTGCTCCGTACAATTGTATAGTATGCAAATTATAAATGTTACTTCAATGCTGATTGGTTGCCATGGGCAACTTCTCCACTGGCTCACTTCTCCACACTTTTCACTGCTTCCTGAATAGACCCCTTAATATCACCACCTGCTGCCATCCCTCCATTCCCTCCCGCAGCCGCATCCGTTTCAATGGGGGATGCAATGCTGCCATGTATATCAATATCCAGAATGTGAAGCATTCTCGATGTTGGCCCCCGCAGCTACCGCCATCTGAAATGAAAATGGGCCCCATAGAGTGTATGCATCACTGAGGCAGGGATGGATGTGGGTGACTGAAACAGTCTTTGTAAAATCGCAGGAAACTATCCGTGCATTATATAAATGACTGTTATTAAATAAGAGAACACGGACCTCATTCAGTGAGGATTACAAACTTTGCGAATCGATAGCCGTCCGATTATCGAACAACTGCGCATTGTTCGCATTACGCACGCGCGAGTAAAAATAACGACAGAAAATGCGTACACATCGTGATCACAATGCAGCCGCTGTTTGACTGACAGGAAGACGACGTCTCTGGACGGACACCTGCCGTTTTCTGGGTGCGTGCCCAGGCGTTTTTAAGGAGGGCCTCTGACGTCGACGATGACCACTTCCAGCCTCTTGTGTCGCAGGAATTATGGACGACCTTGCCTGGCGATGACAGGAAAAGTCTTCCATGTTACGGTAAATGCGTATGGTTCTGCAAACAGCCCGCATATTGCGATGCATTCGCTATTTCTGCGATGGTCGTTTTTTCTCAATTTCTGGGCAGGAAACTATTTGATCGCAGCAACTGCTACTTAGCAGAACTTGCAATCCTTACTGAATAAGGTTCTACGTCTATATATGGTTTTGGCGCTGTGTACCGGTTTCTGCTTCTTATTTTCTTGTACAGTTCATCATTTTTACAACTAGTTTGGACGACAGGAAAAAATCAGGGACTTCTGAGAACTTGGTCCAGAGTGGGGACGCTACTTCTTTCTAGCTACAGATATACACATAAATACTATTGACTTTTCCCAGCGGTGATCAGGGAAGCTGGGCTCGGTGAGACAGCCTTGCAGGGTCACCTCAGGCTCGCCCGGCTAGCGGCAGTGTGGGCAGAGGGTGAGATGCTGACGGTACAGCTTGCTGTGAGTATTTCCATTCTCTCCCTGAGTGCTGCTGGCTTCCTATTTATGAGAAAGCTGGGCCCCGTGCCTCGTCTCTCCCCTCCCATGTCACCTCCTCTCTCCTCCCTTCCACACTCCTTTCCCTTCTCTCTGACGTGAACCAGGATTCTCTCTCCTCCTGTGTCTGCAGCTGGGAGAAGGCGAGAGAGGGCCACATAACACCAGGAGGAAGCAGAGGGCCAGCAGACCAGAGAGCGATGGAGGGACGAGGCACAGGAGAAGGACTGTAGAGCGACACCTGTGTATATGTATATATAAGGCCCAGGGAAAACATTCAGCCATTCTCTTTCTCTCTCTGTCTTTCTCTTCCCCGTGCCCAGGAACATGTTCCAGACTCCTCTCTCTGCAGCCTTAGGGTTGCAGGGACTGGCTGGGAGTCTGGGACCCTCCAGGAGCAGAATGAGCCAGACACTCAATGCTAGGAGGGACGCCTGAGAGACTCCAGACAGGTAAGAGAGGAAACGGAGGGGAAAAAAATAATAATAAAAAAATAATGTGGGGGATCTAGCAAGGGTTGGTGGGGCGGGAGCAAAGGCATGTTGTGCTGTCAATTCATTCGCTGCTTTATCCTGTCCCCTGTTCCTCCCACTCTGTGGCTGCTCTGTCATGCAGTGTGCGCTTCTGTTCAGCACCATCTACTTGTAAAACGCCATGAGAGCGGGGGAGAGCGAGCAGGAGAGTAGAGCAGTGGGGGAAAGTACTGAGCGGTGACAGGGGAAGCATGGAGCGTAATAAAGGAGTCAGGTGAGATTCAGATGTGATCCAGAGATTGGCCGCTGTGCAGTCAATATTGACACCAACCAGTGCTCTATGTCTCTTCTCTGTCCTTCCACCTCTTGCCAATTCTCTCGTCTTCCTCATCTGTGTCCTTCTTTCACGAATACCTCTAAGTCTGTGTCCATGTGCTCGCTTTCATGTTATCTCCGGTGTGAAAGCCATCTTCTCCTCTCTCGCTGACTGTCACCCTTTTCCCATGTCTCACGCCGCGGTCTTACGCTTTTGCTTGGTCTCCCAGAGATGGACCCTTCTGGGACTCTCTGGCAGTTTCTCTTGCAGTTACTGGAGGAGCAGAGCCACCGGCATCTCATCTCCTGGACGTCCAACGATGGGGAATTTAAACTCCTGGATGCCGAGGAGGTCGCCCGACTGTGGGGCCTACGTAAAAACAAGACCAACATGAACTACGACAAGCTGAGCCGAGCTCTGAGATATTACTACGATAAGGTGAGCCGAGTTATGAGATGGGAGGCTGGCCGGGCGAGACTAGGTGCTAAGATGGTCACGTGATCTGGGACCTGAGATGTTAGTAGGAACAGGTGAATAGAGCGCTGGTATATTACTACAACAAACTGAGCTAGTTTAACTGGGTGAGCTGAGATATTAGTATGTTAGGTAGGTTTGATATATTAGTATAACTGGGTGAGCTGAGGTCTGATATATTACTATACACAGGTGAGCTTAGCTCTGAGATAATTATAATCAAGTGAGTTTAGCTCTGACATATTATAACCAGGTGGGCTTAGCTGTGAGATATTAACTCTGACATATTAGTATAACCAGGTGAGCTTAGCTGTGAGATATTAGTATAACCAGGTGAGCATAGCTCTAAAGATATTAGTATAACCAGGTGAGCTCAGTTGTGAGATATTAGTATAACCAGGTGAACTTAACTCTGAGATATTAGTACAACCAGATGAGTTTAGCTGTGAGATATTAGTATAACCAGGTGAGCTTAGCTATGAGATATTAGTATAACCAGGTGAGCTTAGCTCTAAAGATATTATTATAATAACCAGGTGAACTTAACTCTGAGATATTAGTATAACCAGGTGTGCTTAGCTGTGAGATATTAGTATAACCAGGTGAGCTTAGCTGTGAGATGTTAGAATAACCAGGTGAGCTTAGCTGTGAGATATTAGAATAACCAGGCGAGCTTAGCTGTGAGATATTAGTATAACCAGGTGAGCTTAGCTATGAGATATTAGTATAACCAGGTGAGCTTAGCTGTGAGATATTAGTATAACCAGGTGAGCTTAGCTGTGAGATATTAGTATAACCAGGTGAGCTTAGCTGTGAGATATTAGTATAACCAGGTGAGCTTAGCTGTGAGATATTAGTATAACCAGGTGAGCTTAGCTATGAGATATTAATATAACCAGGTGAGCTTAGCTGTAAGATATGAAGATAACCAGGTGAGCCTAACTCTTAAGATATGGGTGCACGTAATGCAGATTTTTCCGTGCAGCCTCTGGACCTAAAGCTTAACCCGGGAGCTACAGCTGTGCACTGAAGGCTAATTGATCTGCCCCTTTGTGTATCATACCTTAGTGACATCACTAGCTAATACTGATTTGCTAGAATTCATATTGGCTCCTCACACAATAGGCGTGCCTTCTCCACCTGGAGGCAATGATTACTCTTTAAATATAAATTGTAAATCCTTCTCAAATATGAATTATATTGCATCCACTGCTTATTTTTCCAAGCTGAGAAGTAAAGTAATGCTTTTGCTTTGTATATAGGGCCTAATTCAGACCTGATCGCAACAGCAAACTTTTTCTCTAATGGACAAAACCATGTGCACTGAAGGGGGGGGGGCAGATGTAACATGTGCAGAGAGAGTTAGATTTGGGTGGGGTATGTTCAAACTGAAATCTAAATTACAGTGTAAAAATAAAGCAGCCAGTATTTACCCTGCACAGAAACAATATAACCCACCCAAATCTAACTGTCTGCACATGTTATATCTGCCCCACCTGCAGCACAGCATGGTTTTGCCCATTAGAGAAAGATTTTGCTTTTGCAATCAGGTCTGAATTAGGCCCAGAGTTATGATGGCATTTAAAAGAATAGGAGTGTGTTTTTAATTATGTTTCAGAACATTATCAAGAAAGTCAGTGGCCAAAAGTTTGTGTACAAGTTTGTGTGCTATCCGGATCCCGGCAGCTGTGAGACCGCAAAGGAGAACGGCAAATGTAGCGAGGCTGTGCCTGAACTGACCCAGCCCCCCAGAACCGGAGACAGCTCCCCGTATGTCCCAAAGATGGCAAGGAGCAGCCCCAAGACAAGCCGCAATGAATACATGCGCTCCGGTCTCTACTCCACTTTCACCATCCAATCGCTGCAGTCTCCACCCGCCACGCAGACCAAGTCTAGCAAACTGGAAGTCTTGATTCCAGCCGAAGCTCCGCCCCTGCAAGAGGACAAAGGTCAAAGCATTGACATCCAATCATACGAGGCCGCAGAGCAGAGCGACGGAGATCTGTCGGTAGAAGTCAACATCCAAAGCTCCAAAGAACTACAGCTACATGTAATATCCATTTGTACTCCAATACCAGTCCAATATGGTGGTGGTGGTGGTGGGAGATGCGGTTAATTTTCCTGCTGTCAGGATCCCGGTGGTCAGTTTATCGAAGCCGGAATCTCGACAGCTGACAGTGCCGACATTGAGGACCTGTGATCATGATACACTATGTAGACAAAAGTGATTGGCCACTGACAGCAAATAGATTAACGAGATTTTATTGGCGTCAGTACTTTGTAGGGCCACCGCGAGTAGTGATTACTGCAGACACTCTTCCTGGCAAACTGACCACACGTTCCTGGACAACAGCAGGTGGTATGTTTTGCCATTCCGCCTTAAGGGGCCTATTCAGACCTGGTCACTGTTGTGCGAAATCGCACAGCGGACGATTATCGACTGACTGCGCATGCGTATGCACCGCAATGCACAGACGCAACGCCAAACAGCGACAGGATGGTGCGAAAATTTTGATTGCAAAGCGTTCGCAAGGTGATTGACAGGGAGCGGACTTTGGGGGTGGTAACTGGCCGTTTTCTGGAAGTGTCAGGAAAAATGCAGGTGTTCCCAAGCGACAGCAAGCATTATTTTAAAGGCAGCCAAACTTTTCGATGCAAATATCTTACCTCTCCTTCCTGCTTAGGTGACCGTCGATCCGCCAACTCCTGACATAAAGGTGGAGGACTCTCTTGAAGACACAGCCACCGACGTTGACGACCTCTCCGAGCCTCAGGTCTTTCTTGCTTCTCTGCCTGAGTTGAAGACCCTGGCTGCCGACCAGCCACTTGCCCAGGAGATTTTGGTCGTAATTAACTCTCCGGAGAAGGAGGATGTAAAGATGAAGATGGAGCCCCATGAGGAGGAGAAGAAGGAGGACATCCCTAGTCCAACTACATCTCCTGAGGGACAACCTGTGAAAGGGAAGAAGCCAAAAGACTTAGAACTTCCATTCTCCTCGGTCATAGGACATGAGAAGATGAACGTTACGGTTAACTCCCTACTGGCTCCTACAAGTGCGTCTTCAGTCATCACCTCTCATTCGCTGGTAAGTGGGACACGAGGTTGCAAGTATTCAGTGTAGCATTTGGCGTTCTGCATTAAATTGTGTTCATTTCCTGTGGAGGAAGACATCATCTTCTACTTCTTCTGGACCCATGTTCAGAAGAAGAGCACCGTACAAATACACTAAGATCTAGCGACATCCCCTAGACAGGTGACTTGTTTTGTGATACAACGCAATGTGTTGCCACTATTTGACGTAGAGACCTTGTAGTGTGAAATGTTGCCACAAGTAGGTTTGTATACACCTACAGTAGTATTGATTCACCTATACGCTGTATGGCGTGAGATGCGCAGTGTGACTGAGACATTCTGAGGCGAGCCTGCTCTATAATATTATGGTGGCTGCACTCTTCAGTATAATGCAGAGGTGATAGGACATAGATTACCTCTATAGGGACCTGGAAGAGCTGGAGAGGCATAGACACACCCCCCACCCCCCGTGATTCCATGACCACGACCTCTATAAAAATTTAATGAAAAAGAGGGGCATATCTGGGTGTCCCCAGCAGCCGGGTCTGCTGGAAGTCTCGACGGCTTTGCTGCTCATCCAAGGAGCGTGCCTAGTGCTTCTAACGAAAGCCCTGCCCCTGACACCTGGGACCAGGGGTCCTGAGAGAAGAAAGAGTGGATACAAATTTATCAGGCTCAGACCTCTGTAGGGGCCCGGGAGTGAATGGGAGGTGTAACCACGCTCCTCTGGGTCATGTGATCATGCCCCCCAATTGTAGGAGTGCCTAATACACAACCAGAGCAGTAGAGAGCCTGGTTGGGCCCAGGAATTTTTTAGGGGGTGTGCCCTAATCACAGGAGGCGTGGTCATGCTCCCTTAGAAAAACATACAGAAAAAAATTGTATCTTAAGCACCTCCCTGGCCACTGGGCTGAGGGGAAATTCTGCAGCTGGGAACCTGGGCCACTCCATCAGACCTGGGCCCAGGCAATTAGTACCCTTCCCCCCACCTCTCGGTGCCACTGTACACAACCGTATATCATTTCTTAGATCCCTCAGACCTGTCCTGCGTAAGCACGGGTAGACACACACAAGACTTCAAATATATGTTGCGGTCAGTCCACCGGAGGCCAGATTTTCCTCAGGGACACGTTCTTCTCGCTCAGTCAGGTCTTATCCTATGAGCACAGAGAGAAATTGAAAGTGAAAGTCGCTGATCATTTCATACAATTAACCACAATTTATACTCAGCAGATCCCATAGTGATGGATGAGCCATCTCTGGACACCGGTGGGAACGTCCGCCTGTGATTGTCTCTGTTTAGTCTATGACTTTACAGCGTCATGTGACAAACGTCTGATTCATTCTCTGGTTAGTCAGAGTCTGGCATGTCAGGGAAGATGAGGCGGCACTGTCTGGGATCCCCCGCGTCAGTGTCATAGCGTGTTTGCTGGGTTTAGTTTCTCCTTAAGGCTGGCCGCTCGCTGAGGACCTCACCTACTGGGGTGTGGTATAGATCTACAGTATTAAGGTCGACGTGAATTAGGTCGACAGGTACATAAGGTCAATAGATAAAAGGTTGACACTAGTTAATGTCGTCAGAGTAAAAAGGTCAACACGACAATGGTCTAACACAGCTGACATAAGTTTTTCAGTTTTTGGGGGGTCAAATGTATGTTTGGTAATATGTGTAGTAATACGTGACCACCATCATTAAAAACGTATACCCTTATGGGCTGGCTTTGCTCACCACGCTTCGGGCAAGGTGGCTCGCTCCGCTCCACTTGCCACAGGTTACTATTCCCAATCATAGTCTGGATAGTAAATCAAGCAAACGTTGGAAAAACATGTACACAAACCCAAAAGCATGTGTCGACCATTTGTGTATCAACCAAGGTCATGTTGACCTTTTGAACCGGCGGTGGGGGGTGAACTTTCTTCACTGCTCCCGTCACTCAGCCCCATAGCCCTGCATACTAATATGGACGAGATTGTCCATAGTGGCCTGCATGTGTAAGCGACCCGGCACCAACGATGAACGAGCGTGGGGCCGCACACTGAGCGATATGAACGATATCTCGTTCATTAATGAAGGAGATCGTTCATATCTTTCAGTGTTATCGCGTAGTATGTAGGGCCTATAATACATATGTCAGTGTCGTCTGCTGCTTGTCCTATATTGTCTTGAACTGTAAGTCACTGTTTTCTTGTTTTGCTTACTAGTTTATGTACTCTGTAACTGGGCGCTGCGGGCACCTTGTGACGCCATATAAATAAAGGATAATAATAATAATAATGTTAACCGTATGATGTAGTCCTATTGACTGTTGGCCTAGACGCTGTCTATCATTCATTAGGTTACCCACTTACTGTTAGTACATACAGTACAGAGGTTCAGGTTTGCGACCTCGGTAGGGCCACGTTGTGCTGCAGGAGATCCCGTTCGGTCAGAACTGGGTGGAGGGGCCGAGGTGATCACTCCCCCCCCCCTGACATACAGAGGATACAAGCATTAGATCCAATGGGCAGACTTGATCTCATACAGCATTTACTGTAGTGATGTACCTACTGCCAGCCGGGAGCGCTCAACGCAGGGATTCAGAGATTTGCGATAGTTCCGCCGCCGCTGCTGCCTATATTTTCCACATTTTATTTGTATTTTCTGTTGTTCAGTACATTTAGTGATAGCATGAGCCGGATCATGTGTTTTCTATATATATAATGTGCCTAGCAGCATAAGCAAAGGGTGTCCCAGAAAAGTGATTTAGGAATTGGAAAGTGCTGAGGTGGGTGTCTGGATAAACCTGGCCTACGCTGCATTATGTAATGGGTGTGGCCACCAGGCATGACAGCAGTAAGGATTGCCTGCCCGGCGGCTGCTGTGTGTCATTTAGGAGAATCCGTTCCATCAAAGATCTTGTCCATTAATGTAGAAAAACAAAAACTTGTAATTAACGTTGTTTTTGTGTGTGTGGTTTCAGACTCCTCTCCTGCTCACCCCAAGTTCACTGCCGCCCTCTATCCATTTTTGGAGCACCCTCAGCCCGATCGCCCCCAGAAGTCCTGCAAAGTTGTCCTTTCAGGTAAGTTTGGCCGTCCAGTTCTCACAGCAGCACATCTTATTTCAGCGTCTGTAATAGTATGTGAGGATAGAGCTATATGTTACAAGGGCAGTGATATTACGTGAGCAGAGAAATGGAGGCAGCAGGAAACCACAGACTGAGAGTTATATAGTGGGAGGAGCAGGGTCCCCAGCAGCACAGAGTACATCAGGAGATGAGTGATGTGTCAGCGAGGACAGGGCTGCATGTGACAGGGGCAGTGACATGATGTGAGGAGGGGAATGAAGGCAGCAGGAAGCAGACTGAGAGTTATATAGTAGGAGGAGCAGGATCCCCAGCAGCACAGAGTACATCAGGAGATGAGTGATGTTTTAGTGAGGACAGAGCTACATGTGACAGGGGCAGTGACATGATGTGAGGAGGGGAATGGAGGCAGCAGGAAGCCACAGACTGAGCGTTATATAGTGGGAGGAGCAGTGTTCCCCAGCAGCACAGAGTATATCAGGAGATGAGTGATGTGTCAGTGAGGACAGGGCTGCATGTGACAGGGGCAGTGACATGATGTGAGGAGGGGAATGGAGGCAGCAGGAAGCCACAGACTGAGAGTTATGTAGTGGGAGGAGCAGGGTCTCCAGCAGCACAGAGTATATCAGTAAATGGGTGATGTATCATTGAGTAGAGGGCTGCATGTGACAGGGGCAATGACATGATGTGAGGAGGGGAATGGAGGCAGCAGGAAGCCACAGACTGAGAGTTATGTAGTGGGAGGAGCAGGGTACCCAGCAGCACAGAATATATCAGGAGATGAGTGATGTGTCAGTGAGGACAGGGTTGCATGTGACAGGGGCAGTGACATGATGTGAGGAGGGGAATGGAGGCAGCAGGAAGCCACAGACTGAGTGTTATATAGTGGGAGGAGCAGGGTCCTCAGCAGCACAGAGTATATCAGGAGATGAGTGATGTGTTATTGAGGACAGGGCTGCATGTGACAGGGGCAGTGACATGATGTGAGGAGGCAGCAGGAAACCACAGACTGAGAGTTATATAGTGGGAGGAGCAGGGTCCCCTGCAGCACAGAGTATATCAGGAGATGAGGGATGTGTTAGTGAGGACAGGGCTGCATGTGACAGGGGCAGTGACATGATGTGAGGAGGGGAATGGAGGCAGCAGGAAGACACAGACTAGGAGTTATATAGTGGGAGGAGCAGGGTCCCCGGCAGCTTAGAGTATATCAGGAGATGAGTGATGTGTCAGTGAGGACAGGTCTGCATGTGACAGGAGCAGTGACACAATATGAGGAGGGGAATGGAGTCAGCAGGATGCCACAGACTGAGAGTTATGTAGTGAAAGGAGCAGGGTCCCCAGCAGCACAGGGTACATCAGGAGATGAGTGTTATCTTAGGGAGGCAGGGCTGCATGTGACGGGGCAGTGACATGATGTGAGGAGGGGAATGGAGGCAGCAGGAAGCCACAGACTGAGAGTTATATAGGGAAAGGACTAGCGTCCCCTGCAGCACAGAGTATATCAGGGGATGAGTGATGTGTCAGTGAGGACAGGGCTGCGTGTGACGGGGCAGTGACATGATGTGAGGAGGGATTAGAGAGTTGGATAGTGAAAAGATCATGTACACCCCCCACTGATGTGATGTTCTAGTGACACTGTTGCAGATTTTTTTTTAGAAGAGAAACAGTATTAACATCCAATGTGTCTTCTTTTTTATTTTTTTTTATTTTAATAACCATATATGTCTTTCTTGATTGTTTTTATCTGCATTTATATGTTTTTTTGTTTATATATTATCTATGAGCCTTTCAGGCATCCCAATCACTTTCTTTCATTCCAGTTCCCAACCAATGGAAGCAACCAGATTCATGTTCCAACACTCAGCGTTGATGGTCTTTCCACCCCTGTTGTCCTGTCGCCTGGACCTCAAAAGCCATAAGGAACCCATAGAGCTGTTACCTCTAAAATCCTGCCAGGACACGTAATTTTATCTCTTTAACGCCCATGTGAATTTCCTTGGGATCTAAGATAGCTTTCCGTCTGCATCATCTGTTGAAAGAGATGCGTGTTTTTGTGTAGTTGCAGCCTACATGTCATGCGGGGCGGCTTCCGGGCAGGAAGCAGGAAGACCCACCTTGGATATCCACTTTGAGGCCTAGTCCAGTGCACAGATCACTGCGTGGAAGTTGAACCTCCGATCCTTTAGCTTGTTGATGGAATCAAGCTAATTCTACCCCCCACATACATGAGGGTGCCCAAAGTCCGGCGAGGTGCATTATACATGATGGAGAGCTTTATTGAGACTGTTAAGCTCAGTCACGTGGAGGATTAGTTATTTGGAGAGATGGAGAAGATGAAACAAAATGCTTTTTTTGTGACAATTGGTCACTTGGCTTTCTGAGGAGAATTTTTTTTATGGGATCACGTTTTGTGTTCACGGAAATGTCCGCCAACAATTTAATCAACTTTATCACAGGAAGTCATATCAGCGGCCTGAATACACCTTAACCACTGGATATTTTTATTCGTGCGAGCGACCATCGAATCATTAATTTATTGGAATTAATTTGTCATCCTCCCCGGATCCTCAATTTTTTTTGTTAAATACCTTTATATCTTACTTTCAATGAACGTGAGATAATGATGCTCATTTCTTGTTCAATGTGAAGCTCAAGAAAGAGAACTGGTAATGATACATATTAGATTTGGTTATGTTGGCATTTGCATATGGGGAATCCGTCCGTGTCATTACTTTTAGAGCAGTGATGAATTTCATTAGGAACTAAATAGAAAGACTTCCTATAAGAGATAGGGTGGGCAATTTTAAAGCTGTTTGAAGAATTTGAGAAGATTATCCTGCATATGAGGGACTGGCATGGTTGTGAAGTACAAAATGGCTGACAGGATGGATTAAAGATGGCTCCCACTTGGCTGAACCAAACAAACAAACAAACAAACAGAATAGTCTACCTATATGAGGAAATATGGTTTCCAGGTAGATCAGAAATTGCTATTTCCACTTAGATGAAAGAGGCTGTGACATATTTAAAGGAAGGTATGTCAGCTTCGCCCTGAATACATGGAAGTGTAATATTTATATAGCACAGATTACCTGCTGGTGTTCACTTGTACATAATGCTCAAACGCCACAGATCTCTCGTCTATGGAGTGTGATAACCTAGATTATATTGTTACAGAGATTTTGGAACTCAGAGTCTCTCACACATATAGGGAGCTGTCACCTCACCTCCTTTTAAGCAGCATAACATTCAGCAACTAAGAAAAGAGGCTAAATTTAGGCTTTGCGTTGCTGCCCTTTTTTAGGGCTGTCGTGTTTCTTTCCATAACGCTTAATTACCTCTGAATCTGCTTCTAGAATGTCCCTCCCCACTCTTTGTATATTAAGCGGGTGACCACTGCGTCCATGCAGATGGATTTGTAAAGAAAAAGGTCTCTGCGTTATGAACAAGAGTATTGTAGAACAGAGGCGCGCAAGATACCAAAAGGGGGTTCTACAGTCTGTTTTTGTGGGGGGCCTGATTGTCATATGTTTTGGGAACCCACAACAATAGCATATTGACCCCTGGTCTAGAAAGGGACTTTTATATATTTATTACAACCTGAAATAAATGCAGATCTTTTCATTATAATTTTTCTTGCTCAGTAGGAAACAGGTTCTATTGCCAATTTCCCAAACTTGCCCCCCCCCCCCACCACCATCCCCATCCTTATCCAGTCTCCAAGATATATATATATATATATATATATATATATACATATATCTTGGAGACTGTTTAACTGATAAACACTAGGACTATAAATAAATATATATATATATATATATATATATATATAAACAAATAAAATTGAGCGGCACTCTCAGGACTTTAACAAAGAACGGGTCCTCAGTCCATCATAAGTTTGCAACGTTTCGGTAATTTTATTTCAACCGTCGTCAGGCATAATAGGTTATTATGCCTGACGACGGTTGAAATAAAATTACCGAAACGTTGCAAACTTATGATGGGCTGAGGACCCGTTCTTTGTTAAAGTCCTGAGAGTGCCGCTCAATTTTATTTGTTTATACAGTGGATAACTCTGCAAGAGAAGGCACCAGGCATTATATTCATTTAATCAGGAGTGCCGACCACTTGGACATCTATATATATATAAATATATATTTATAGTCCTAGTGTTTATCAGTTAAACATAACTCTCCCATTTGTTCCCTGAGGGCCTAATCCAGATTTGTACATACATCCGATGGTTTATGTACAAATCCGATGGTGTGGCTGGATCCATTCTTGCCATATCACTTGCAGCCCCCTGTCAACCATTTGGGGGGCTGCACCCAGTACCATTCTATGACACGCCCCCGTTTTGTAGGCGTGACGACTACGCAGACTTCCTGGACCCGGACGTCCGGATCCGACGGCCAGCCTGAGTAAGCTTCCGCTTACGTAGGCTGACCAGTGCCGAAACCCATTGCGAATTGTGACCAATGGTGATCCAAGGCTGCATCCTCAGGCACAACACTTGGATCTTGCAAATGCACAGACCTTTCCCGTCTAAGCCCCTCCCTCTTTTGCATCATGTCTAATCTACATTTCCCTCCTTTTCACATCCTAAAATGGTCATAAAATGTGGCATAGAACCTGAGGAGAAAAAAAACAGAAACAGGCCCCAGAGTTTATTTATTCGCGTTTTTTGTTGTTGTTTTTTGCAATGTTGCCAGCGGTTTTCAAAATGGCACTTTTATTCAAGGCAAAACCCAGCGCGTTGGGATGGAAAATAATGAAACTTTTGTAAACGGTTCCTCACAACCAGCATTCTCCTAACTGATTAATAATGATAATTATTATTATTGCCCTGTCAGTTAACCTAGGGGGAGATTTATCAAAGCTTAGAGAGAAAATGGTGAGAGGTAAAGCACCAACCAATCAGCTCCTCGCCTTCATTTTTCAATAGCCTGTAACAAGGCAGTTAGAAGATGATTGGTTAGTACTTTATCTCTCTCCATGCATCGATACATCTCCCCCCTAGTGTTGGCAACCATGCTTCCCTCCTATTCGGATATTCTCATGTGTCAGCCGCCTCTCTTATTGTCACAGCATTGTGAACACCTATACGCTGCTTTCTGTATGGTCACTGTATATAATATGATGTTTGTTGTGTGTTTCCCCCCCTTTTCTTATTAGCCAATGGTGGAACAGTCTCTATCTCACATTCCCTTCTGGTGGTCTGAGATCACCTATTCCAAAGAACTCCTCAGGAATGTTCCACATATGCCAGACGGAGGGGGAGCCCGGGGACACCTCCTGAACGCAGACATTTCAGGGTAACTTATTTTTATTTTCAGGAGGGTGGGACGCCTGCGGCTCCCCCTCATCTTTCCTAAGGCCTTTCTCTTTTAACCACAGGGGCGTCTTGTCCTTGAAAGGGCTTCTGGGAAAACAGTATTTTCCTGCGCAGCGTGACGGTGCGTGCTTAGTGAGGTCACAGGCTGCTTTCTCCAGCATTTCACCCGCTGAGTATTTGATAGAAAACTTTATCTTTGCTGCTGAAATTGCCAAGCACAACGTGGTACCGGCTCTATGCGTTTTGCAGATCCCTCCGTGCCGTGTACCGTTGTTTCCTTGACACCAGATAGAACTATCTTTTTGAAAAGGGATAACTTTTGAATGGTTGGGGGGAACAGAATTTCTGACAAATATGGAATGGGGCATGCTATTCTCCAGAAAATATTATTTTTACAGGACAGGGTCTTGTTTTATTATGTTGCCTGTAGCATCCAATCAGATTCCTGCTTTAATTTATCTAGTACGTTCTATAAAATGGTAGCTGCATTGCCATTGATTGCTGTAGGCAACACCTTTACCTGTCATCAGTCGAAGGTTTGATACTGAAGAGCTCCCACTTGGGCCTTTTTTGTGCTCCTTGTAGAAACTGGTAACAAGTGCAGACTGTAAGCTCTGAAGGCAAGGTATATATCAAGCCTTGGAGAGTGATAGATTGCACGGTGATAAAGTACCAACCAATCAGCTCCTAACTGTCATTTTTCAAACATATGGGCTCATTTATCAATGAGTGATACATTTCACTGTGAGTGATAAATTGCCCAAGCCAATCAGCTCCTAGCTGCCATGTTACAGACTGTGTTTGAAAAATGACCATTAGGAGCTGATTGGCTGGTGCAATTTATCACTCACAGTGAAATTTATCACGCATTGATAAATTAGCCCATTAACCTGTAACATGACAGTTAGGAGCTGATTGGTTGGCACTTTATCACCGTGCAATTGACCACTCTCCAAGGCTTGATAAATCTGGGCCTTAGGGTGACATTTACTAAGCAGTGATAAGAGCGGAGAAGTGAGCCAGTGGAGAAGTTGCCCATGGCAACCAATCAGCACTGAAGTAACATCTATAATTTGCATACTATAAAATGATACAGAGCTGCTGATTGGTTGATGGGGCAATTTCTCCACTGGCTCACTTCTCCGCTCTTATCACTGCTTAGTAAATGTCCCCCATAGTCTTTACATTCACAATGTGGTTAGATTTCTCAGTATGAAATGCTGAACGTTAGCCAGGTTGTGTAGCCCCCGGGGGTATAGATATCTCTGCTGATCTTAATTCTGATGATCCTGTTAGTTGGTTAATGTGAAACAGTCAGCACAGCGATCGTTGGAGCTACTGCGCTGTAGGCTACTAAAGGGTTATGTTGCGTTTAGTGCGGACAAGCTCCAGCGTGTTCCGTCAGTTCACGCATAGGACACTGCATTTAACAATCTTTAAATAAAAAAAGGAAAACATGACAATGTAGTCGACACTTATGATGAATGTCGACAAAATATACCTTTTCCTCCAGCATCAGGTGACTTTACTATAATGGTGTGCACATACCCTCCTGCAATTTTTACTAAGAATAGTGTTTTGTCTTAATAGAACTGCAGCAAAGTATAAAGTCAAAGTTGCAGGAAGGGAACGCTCTAGCTTATAAATAAAAGTCAGCTGAAGACTGACAGCGGGATGCAGTCAATAAACCGGCTGTCGGGATATCAGCATTCAGGAGACCGACGCCGGAATCTCAATAGCCGGTGAAAATACCGACAGCCGGAATCCCGACCACTGCCAGGTGATCCCACGCGGATGGTAGGTCCACGCCACCAACCAAGTGGGCATATAACCTGTGGCGAGCGATACGTGGCAAGCCTGCGAGAGTACTCGCTCCTGAGCCGCCAGAATTCCGGCAGACGGATGCCGCTGTTGGCATAGCGACGTCTGCCAGGATGTCATATTTATCCCCTGACAGCACTTTATCTTGTGGATAATAGTAAATCATAAAGATGAGCACAGACGCCCGAGTTTTTTCTTCTTCTTAGAATTCATCACCGTGTTTTGGTTCGGATTCAGATTTCGGTTCCGTTTAAAATCGATGAAAAATCAGTAATCATTGATAAAAATGTTTCCATCCAAAATTCAAAATTGAGATTTAATATTCAAATTCCATACCGCGGGAAGATTTGAACCGTGACTCAGCTCGGATCGAATCCCCTCGGGAGATAACGGACACGGGTGGTCATTCCGAGTTGATCGCTAGCTGCAGTTGTTCGCAGCGCAGAGATCAGGCTATAAAACGGCTGTTCTGCGCATGCGTATGCGGCGCAATGCGCACGCGCGTCGTACGAGCACATCGAACTATGTAGTTTTGCACAAGGTCTAGCGAAGCTTTTCAGTCACTCTGCTGGCCGCAGAGTGATTGACAGGAAGTGGGCGTTTCTGGGTGTCAACTGACCGTTTTCAGGGAGTGTTCGGAAAAACGCAGGTGTGCCAGAAAAAACGCAGGCGTGGCTGGGCGAGCGCTGGGCAGGTATGTGACGTCAAAACAGGAACTGAACAGTCTGAAGTGATCGCAAGCGCTGAGTAGGTTTGAAGCTACTCTGAAACTGCACAAAAAAACTTTGTAGCCGCTCTGCGATCCTTTCGTTCGCACTTCTGCTAAGCTAAAATACACTCCCAGTGGGAGGCGGCCTAGCGTTTGCACGGCTGCTAAAAACTGCTAGCGAGCGATCAACTCGGAATGACCACCATGGTTTTGGACAAATTGGGGTTTCTGGAGAACCGAACCACACTTCCCTAGTAAATCATTTTCATTCTAGTTGTGTAAGGCACCAGATTGCTGTCTCTCTTCGTCCTTCTCCCTCTGACATTTCCATACTTGTAGCTTGATGAAAGGACTTTGGCAGTTCAGCGTGTGATTACTCTGCCCTGGCAAGGCTCTCCTGGATCTCAGCCTCCATTACACATCCAGAGACCCGGCTAAGGCCTCTCTGTGCTGCCAAATGTATTGTCGGGCCAGATCAATGCAGAGGTCAGAAGAGGCGGCGGTGGGGTTTTAGAAAAGGGATACAGTTGATGTTTCAAAAAGTTGAGAATATTTTATTGTAATTAGTTTTTAGCCAGGACGGTCATACAAGAGATGAACTGGTCATTTGTGCATGCCTGTAGATATCCTATGAGTTTCCATGTGTGTGATATTTATCACTCGCAGAAATAAGCAAACCCCAACAGGCCTATTTATCAAACAATGGGGTAAAGTGTCTAAGGTGGGAGGTGTTTTTTTTAGAACTTGTGATGTTTTCCATAGCAACCAATCAGATTCTGTCCTATTATCTTCTGGAAACAGCTTTATGAATGTTAAGTTGAATCTGATTGGATGTCACGAGCAACATCATCAGTTCTAAAAAAAAACTTCCACCTTAGTAAATTGACATCAGTGTTTGTGGCTTATACCCCCAAACACCAGCTTTCGGGGTGGTACCCACTAATATTAAGGATCCCACCCCCGGACCTATGAAGGAAGGGCCACAGCAGATACCTCCTTATCTGCCACAGTCACTCCATTTCCAAAAGTGGCAGCTGCCCACATGCCAAGCTGTCACATTTACCAAGCTTCGGAATCCATATTATGCCAGTGTTTGGCATTAGTCTGTAGCCTATGGGTTACATTTCACAGAAATTACCAGGAGAGGGTCCCCCAAGGGCTTTCGGAACCCCTGGTCCTGTATGTGATTTTTAGTACTATCTACAGTATAATTTCTTATTGCCGTAAATATTGGCAATAAGAAAATATCATTATTAGGCCTAAAACCAACAATGCTCCTAAAACAGCATAATATTGTACTCACAATAAACTAACCTGATTGCACAATACTGTCCGCTGATGAATAGAATAGAATTGTCTAAAAAAAAATCAATATAACCTAAGATAACATTACAGCTTAGTTGCCTACCTGACCCTCTCCATGAGGGAGAAAATGCTCTGTTCCTGGACTTTCCTGGTAATGAATGATTGCCATCACCTGTGGTGAGCTAGTTAATGGATAAGAAAGGTGTTTCACCACAGGTGATGGCAATCATACATTACCAGGAAAGTCCAGGAACAGAGCATTTTCTCCCTCATGGAGAGGGTCAGGTAGGCAAGTATGATGTTATGATTCGGCTATCCAGGTTACACATATCTCCTCAGGTCGGTCCGGCGCAATTCATAGGTTTACTCTTACTGCCCAGTATCGCCAAATATCACTCAGCTGCCTCTGCGAGATTTTAAGGGTAGATTGCAGCAATAGGGGATTTTCTGGTGCCGCTGGGCCCCTCTATAGCCAGCAAGGTGCCTTGCACCCTGTGTGGCGAAAACCGCTCACAACCCCTTAGTTACGGCTAAGATAATATTCTGGCATTGATAGTAAGGAGAGAATGTTTGAGGAGGAAAAGTCGCCAGGCCATAGAAAATGGGGGCTACTTGCAGTTACTCGTTCCATTCAGCGCACACACAAAAAAATCAGTTTCGCAGAGCGTGAAGGGGTAGAAAGTATTTTCTGCAGAGCCTTTTTCGGTATGCTAAATGGCCAAACTTTAACACGGCGGCTGTAATTATACCTTCACCGCTACTTTTGGGAGTCTGCCTTTTGCACCGGTTTATACTTATTTGATAGCATTAAACTGTTCCCATAAAGTACACACATAGCCCCTCTATATTCTGTGGTTAGCCAGTGTCTCCGCAGTACGCATATCTCGCAGTCTACACGTGCCAGTCCCGGCGTGCAGGTTTTATGCCAGAATAGAGCAATGTATATATTTCTCTGCGTTTCCCTTTCTGCATATTGTTGCTTCCAGATGGTGGGCTGTGTAGTGATAGGGCCAGCAGCAGAACTCCCCCCCTAGTGGTGGCACTGTATACCAGTGCGTAGCACCATTCCTGTATCCATTCCCTGGATGCTGGGAAACTTCACGTGTACAACATCCTACGTGACCTCAACTCTTACCTCATAGTTTTACTTCATGTCCCAATTGTCTTGCAGTGCTGGCCAGTTGGTTTAAAGCCATATTAATTGCAGCTTCTAGGCGCTAAGTGTCATGGTGTATGTTGTTGTCTGTCAACTGGCTCAGCGCAGCTTTAACGATGATGGTCTTTGATATGTTTATAGAACACCCTGTCACTTATGGTGGAGTGAGCCGTGTTTTCAGTTGAACCAATATTTAGCCGGTGGCGTGCCTCGTTGATGATAGGCATGCGTGTTTATGAGCCGTGGAGAGATATGGAGTACCCACGTCCCCTTGTGACGCCATAGCTGATGGCCCAAATTCTTCACAAAGGTTCTATGTTGAACAAATAAGGGTCAAGGGCTTGTGAACTTTAAAAATGATCTACCTGTGGGTGGGCTGTATCAAACCTTGGAGAGAGATAAAGTGGGGACGTTGCCCAAAGCAATCGGCTGCTAACTGTCCTTTAAAGACTGTGCTAGATAAATGACAGATGCAGAGGTTGCTTCGGGCAGATTTTCTACTTTATCTCTCTCCGAGGCTTGATACATCTCCTCCATGCGTCCCTGAACACAGCTGTATCATATAGTAAGATGTCAGTTACTGCACTCAGTGGAGGCGACTGAATTGTTTTGCCCTGTGGCTACCACTAGGGGACGCAGCATAGAGCAATTCATTTGTTGCTCCGTTCGGACACCCATTAGCCGCGGGAGAGACATTTCTTATCCTCCTGAGGCGGTGATAAGAAATGTGCGAAAAGTCCATGTCTCAGGCTCCTAAACGGGAGTTTGGGAGCACTAACCAGGACTTTAGATGGGATTAGCCGCTATTCGCGGCTAAACCTGTGTTTATTTTAGCACCCCACCAGATCAACAACTGAATTGCTCTGATGGGCATCCATTACTTTGGATGCCCAAAAACCATTTGAATCGCCCACATTACAGAACACTTCCAAGATGTTGATATGTTTATCCACGTGCAGTGGAAGGTACTGTACACTGGTTCCAGTATTAGCAGGATGCAGGCTGGCAGTTTGCTAGAGCTTGTCCTGTTACATCATGACATACCCGGTGCACTGGTAGGCTGCAGTCAGTCATCTGACCGGTTCCTGGCCAATGGATTATTCAACATTCACATTATTATTGGTGCAGCGCACAAAACAGCTGCCTGCACTCTGGACCTATCTTGTGAGGCCTTGTGATATCTCTCATAGCCCCCTGTCAGATTGGGGGGGCAGAGCTGGGGTGATACCTTTAAAACGGGCGGGTGTTGCCTTCATTTTGAAGGCGTGGCGGATCCAGAGTCTGTGTCGGGACTCGGTCATCCAGATTATGCAGGTTGACCTGTGCCTAAAACCACCACAAATCGTGATCGATGGTCGCGATGGTGGTCCTCAGACCAGGTACTCAGATCTTGCAATGCTAACAGGAGGCCTCTACCTCCTACAGACACCTGCTGCTGCATTTTAATTTTAATTAGATGTAATTGCACAGGCGCTTACTTGCAGCTGTGCAATTCCATACGAAAATGAATAAGGCCCGCTGTGTAAGCTGGGTAGGCCACAGGCCCACTTTATCAAGCAAAATATTCCATAGGCCTTGGCGCTATTCTTTCAGGCTATGCAGCCTGCCATAGTAGACAAATATTCAGCTACGGCAGGATGCAGGTTTTTCTTTGATATCCACCCTTGTGTATGTATAATATACAGTTCCTTCTCCCAATCACAGGTCCGTTAGTCTATTGCATGGTAATTTTAAGCAACCAATCAATGATTTCACCAATTGAAGCCCTGTTGCATTGAAGTCAGTGAAAAAAGGAAAAATCTGTGCGTGTATGTGCGTGTGTATATATATGTGTGTGTGTGTGTGTGTGTGTGTGTGTGTGTGTGTGTGTGTGTGTATATAGATATAAAATTTTATATATATATATATATATATATATATGTATAATGTTTTATTTTCGTTAATGCTGAGGTCAAGGCAGAATTCTACTGTTATATATTTAGAGTCTGAACATTTCCGGGAGCCTCTTTAGATGCTCCCTTGACCCTTTCTTTCTCTATGTATGTATTTTAGATATTACATGGCTGTATCTATTGTTTAAAAGAGATTTTATATGCTCGCCGAGTGCGACAACGTTAATGAATGATGGTGATATAATCACCGGAGGTGAGTGTTTCTTTTGTATTTATTTTGTTATTCTTAGATACATGCCAGGTGAATCCTGAGAGCAGAATTATTTGCAAGTTCACAATGAAAAAGGAAATATGGTCATTTAAATGAAAAGCTGCTTCTCCCATTGTCGTGCAATGTTACATAATAAGCGAGACGTTGAGCTCTTGGGTCAATTTATTTAACCCCGGCAATTCTGGGACGGCCTGCAAGCTGCAACGCAACAGATTTTTCATGGACGCTCAAAATGTTTCGCTGCTGTGAAATTTTACAGCCTGGTTTATTTATAAAAAAACAAAAATTAGAGGGGGGGGGGGGGGTTACCTGGCGGATTACTTTAGGGCAGGTGTCAGGTGGCTGCGTCAGTACTCTTTGTGTGCCAAAACGTCATTAGAATATTTAGGTTTGTTTATACGTAGATCTAGGTCAGGTAGAGATTTCATGAGAGGTTTTAGTCATTCAGATTTTTGTTCAGGTGACAGATTCAAGTCTTATGCAATATTTTTGTGAAGTGGTGTAAGAATGTGCTCTATGGTGGAGTGCGTCTCTCTAACGGGAATGTATTGCCGACACACCGACGTCGCCGGCTCCTCCTGCCGACCTCGGACACCATGTTTGTTATGAAATGCTTTAGTCATAAAAAAAAAAGAAAAAAAATCCTTGCTTTTGCTTATAATGTATTCTCATACAGAGATTTGTATCTATTTATTATCAGTTCCTTGGACTGAAATCAGAGGCAACTATATTTATTGAACAGGAGAGAGATGAAAAAAGCTTATTTTATGGACAAAAAAACACTGTTCCCTCCACTCATTACACCCGCCCCCTCCCTGGTTCCCCCCGCCTGCTCCCTCCACTCATTACACACACACCCTTTCCCCCCCCCCGCTCCATCCACTCCCCCCTCCCTCCACACACATTTTGTCTCTCCACTCACTACACACACACACACACACACACACACACACACACACACACACACACACACACACACACACACACACACACACACACACACACACACACACACCCTGTCCCCTCCAGTCACTACACCCTCTCCCCCCCCCACATTTACACAACCTGCCCCCTCCGGTCAGGGCTGCCAACAGGGGGGACTGCGGGGACTGGAGTCCTGGGCCCTTACAGAGAGGGCGACCCTGTCTTTTACCGCCAATACCTTGAGAGCTGCACCAGGCTGCACAACAACAGCCTTCAGTCACTACACCCCCCCCACACAATTTGTCCCCTCCAGTCACTACAACCCCTCCCACACACACACACAGCCTGTCCACTCCAGTCACTACACCCCTTCCCCCCCGCACACACACAGCTTGTCCCCTCCAGTCACTACTCCCCTCCCCATACACACCCACAACTTGTCCCCTCTAGTTACTACACCCCCCCCCACACACACACAGCCTGTCCACTCCAGTTAGTACACCCCCCCTCCCACACACACACACACACACACACACACACACAACTTGTCTCCTCCAGTCACTACACACACAGCCTGTCAACTCCAGTTAGTACACCCCCCCTCCCACACACACACACACACACACACACACACACACACACACACACACACACACAACTTGTCTCCTCCAGTCACTACACGCACAAAGCCTGTCCCCTCCAGTTAGTACACCCCCCCCCCCACACACACACACACAACTTGTCTCCTCCAGTCACTACACACACAAAGCCTGTCCCCTCCAGTCACTACACCCCCCCCCCCCCCCACATACACACAACCTGTATCCTCCAGTCACTACACACACACAGTCTGTCCCCTACATTGAATTTCATAATTTACAAAAAAGTATTGTTCTCATATGTCACTCCCTCCTAAATACGTGGTTCTAGGGACCCTGAAGCTGTCACTATGCACAATTTAAGTGAACCAGGCAGTGGCATGTACCCCGGTGCCAGATGTCCACCTCTAGATGGCGTTTCTCTCTGACAGTGATGTCATCTGTTCTTATTGATAAGGAGACGCTCTAATAGGTGTCTCTGTGCTGCTTTCACTCTGTCTCACTCTTCTGGTCTTGTTCATTTTACAGTTTTAAGAAGGCCTTTGAGGACACTGTAAATCATTATATATTGTTATATCTGTAAATATATTTTTTAAAAATATCTGTAGTCTGGGTGTTTTTCCTGTCGCCTCACCATCGCTTTCCTCCACACAGCGCTGAATCTTACTTCCTGACTGATATTACACGAGCCTCTTACTGACACATCGCTGACAACCAGATTTCTTTAAATTCTAAGGGCACTAGTGGCACATGTTATATATGATGCGGTCAAAGCTGTTCTTGGTGCATTATTATTCCCACACATATGTTCAGTAAATAGGATTATTATGTCATTTTTCTTTTTTTAATACTTATCGTTGATAAAAAAAAAATATTTATAAAGCCTAGAAACTAAAAATTAATACCAGGTCAGTGTTAGAGTGACAATTTCACACAGAAGGTTTATATATATATATATATATATATATATATATATATAGCAAGTTAGGTACCTTTTAAACATGCATGTAATAGTAATTTTTCTTACATGACCTTCTGCATATCATTATCTCCTTTTCAAAATCTCTGGAGGGCACAAAATATGGCTGACACACACACACACACGCACACACACATACAGACTCTTAGCCACTCTGTCATGTGATGGCAAGTGGAGCTGGGGGAGAGGGGAATCTACAAAACACAGGGCAGACAGAGCTCAGAGGGACATTTCACAGCCTCGCTGCTTACTGCATCATGTGCCAAGCAACTGTGGTCGCCATGACTGTCGATGACTGCAGAAATATAAATAATTAGCACTCAGAAGAAGCAATCCGAGGAAATGTGGTAATTGTAAAGATTGTTCTTATAGACTGCCCCAGTTATTTAAAAACTAGGGACCTTAAAGGGACAAAACGTGTCAGGGTCAAATTATCCAATGATGGACCTTCCAGCTCTAGTGGGGTGTGGCCATGGGAGTCATGTGACTACCACTACTAGAATGTTACACATGCAGACATCCATATGAAATCAACAGGCTGCAGGCAAGTTTGATATTCCAAAATTCCTTACTTATTCACAGAAATTGTCTACAATTGACACTTGACTTATAAATGTTAGCATTGTACTGTTGGAGGCTGGTAATGAAGTTAAACAGAGAATTCTCTAATAACAAAAGACGTTTATCCTTTCAGTGTCTCTAACACCAGCTCGGGTGAAGTTGTGCTGGCATCACCACTGTTCTTTTTTTTATAGCTGCTTGTACAAAAATTTCTACAACAGGAACACCTTCTACTCATGGATCTCATTGCAACACTGCAAAGTCTTTGTTTAATGGTAATTGTTATGTTCAGTTCTGTGCGTGTTTAAGGCTTCCACATGTAAGTCTTTGAGGTGTCAATTTGAACCATGACGGGAAAAGTCTTGTCCTCCTGGGGTGGCACCAACACTGGCTGTTCCAAGCTGCTCTCTTTCTCTTTATCTCCTTCTCCTTCCCAAAGGCTGATGAGTGGTGGGTAAAAGTCATTGAGAGGGATGAACGATGCCCGTTGCATATATTTCTTTAAAGAGTGTCCACAGCTTTTGTACCGGAGGTGGTGTCCTGCATATACAATGACAGCAGCCATGCATAACCCAGCAATGAGGGACCCCAGTGCTGCTGAGAGGGCAATGCTTACTGGCCTGCCAACCGCTGCCACTGAAAAGGAAGCATCTTTAGTGGTCACGTTGAGGCAAGACTGCTGACTTGGACGGGATACAGAGGAGACGGTAAGGCACACCTCGTACTTTGTGGCTGGCTGGAGGTGGGTCAGATTATACTCTTGTATCTCTAGCGGAACTTTGGCTGTATAACTGATGTGTGGGTTATGTATCCTCATCGTCGCAGAGGTCCACTGGACTGGCACAAGGACGCTCGGAGTACTTGCTTGGCCGCCCAACATTTTCCACTCCACCACAACAAAACTGGAATGCACTTTCTTGGTAATGATAGAAAGAGAAGTGAACTCCTGCTCTTGAGTTCCGTTGATGTTAATAACTACACTTTTACTGTCCGTCCCATCTGAGTTCCACATCTGACACATATACGACCCAGAGTCTTCCTCTGTAGCATCCAAAATTTCCAAAGTGCCTTCACCTTGAATGCGGACTCTGCCTGTTCCTCCTGATATTCTTTCTCCATGTGGTGTTATCCAGTAGATCTCTGGTTTTGGATGACCACTGGCTTGGCAATTGAGATTTACTAGCTGGTGCTTGGAGAGATGAAGCTGAGATGGGAAAGAGTGTGCATCTATTAATGGCGGACATCTACTTAACCATGTTTGGCCTTGAATTTCCTGAAAAAGGTGTCCACTGACCAAAGGCGGGCTTCTACAGAGCGTGGCCTGGGCTTCTATCAGTCGTAGTGATGAAAGACCTTTCCAGTTGTTTTGGCAATCACAGCGCAAAGGATTACTGTATAAACTTATTTCAGTTAATCCTGGTAGTGTCTGAAAAACTTTAAGGGGAATTAAGGCTAATTGGTTGTTACTAAGAAGTAGGGTCTTCAAAGCACCAACATTAGAGGCAAATGCACTAGGGTCCAGGTAGTTTAACCTAGGGTTGTTGCAGATTTCTAATTTAATTAGCTCTGGCAGATCTTGGAAGGCCTCAGCTTCCACACGTTCTAGCTCTTCCATTGAATTTAAGCTTAGCTCCTCAAGGTGAGGCATGTCTTTGAAATCACTCGATTTAATTCTACTTATAGGGTTTTTGTTCAGGTCCAAGAACTTTAGCAGTTTTAGGTGCTTCAGAGCTTCCTTGGGAACAGAAATTAATCGGTTATCGAAGAATGAGAGACTTTCAAGGTAGTCCAATCCAAAAAAGGCATTTTCTGGAACATGATCGAGCTCCATCCCCGCCAATACAAGACTATGTAACCTTCCAAGGGGCTGAAAATTCAAGTTTTGAAGTGCGCTCACGGGATTCTCTCCGATCATGAGTATCTCTAAATTCGGGAGATCTTCAAACCATCTTGAGTCAATATCATGTAATCGGTTGGCATTGAGATGAAGTCTCAGAAGCTTTCCTAGACCAGAAAAGGCTCGGGGGCCAATAAAATTGATCTGATTATGGTTAATATACAGCTCTTCTAGACTCTCTAGATCTTTCAAGCAATAATCTGGCAGTTCAGTGAGCTGATTCTCCTCTAGATAAAGGGTTATGAGATGTGAGAGGTTAGATACGCTCAAGTCCTCAATACTTTGAAAGTGATTTTGTGACAAATCCAGCTCAGTGAGGTTGACTAGATCTTGCAGTTCCCATCCCATATGTGAGATCTTATTACTTTGCAGCAGCAACACTTGGGTGTCAAAGGAAATATTTTCTGGGATATGAGTCAGTAGGAGATCATTGCAGTCTACTGTCTTGGCTTCATGATAGACAGACTGCGGCGTAAACCAAGGTCTTGTCTCACATACGCATTGAGGGGGACAGAATGCCAGACAAGGCATAGACAATGAGTGTGAAAGCATCACAAGAACGCACAGTTGAGTCCAAGAAAGTGATCTCTTCATCCTCGTGCTCCGGGAACAAGGCATACTGAACTTCTTCCAGCAAATAAAAGTAGCTTGTGGATCGATCTGCAACAAGAGACAGTGATTGGAATTTAGACAAGATTTAGATATAAAAGATTGTAAAACATTGCATGCTGGAACACAGGGGGTCATTCAGAGTTGTTCGCTCGCTAGCAGATTTTAGCAGCATTGCACACGCTAGGCCGCCGCCCTCTGGGAGTGTATCTTCGCTTAGCAGAATTGCGAACGAAAGATTAGCAGAATTGCGAATAGAAAATTCTTAGCAGTTTCTGAGTAGCTGGAGACTTACTCCTACACTGCGATCAGCTCAGCCCATTTCGTTCCTGGTTTGACATCACAAACGCGCCCTGCGTTCGGACAGCCACTCCCCCATTTCTCCAGACACTCCCGCGTTTTATCCTGGCACGCCTGCGTTTTTCCACACACTCCCTGAAAACGGTCAGTTTCCGCCCAGAAACACCCACTTCCTGTCAATCACACTCCGATCACTTCAACGATGAAAATTCTTCGCTCGTACGTGAGTAAATCTACTAAGTTTTGTGGTAAAATACTTAGCGCATGCGCACTGCGTACCATGCGCATGCGCATTTTCGCCTTAATCGCTCCGTTGCGAAAATCGGAAACGAGCGAACAACTCGGAATGACCCCCATAAAATGCATCATCCAACAAGCTATACATACATTTATTGTAGCATTAACAGTTTCCTGGACTAGATGTACAAACAAACAAAAAACATTGTTCAAGGAGGTATCAATGGGCATAAAATGAATCAGGTTTCTCACATAAAATGATCTGAAGTGGAATAGAAGCATCTATTGATTTTGTCTTCTGCGCTTAACAATAAGGTAGGTCTTTTTTATTTCCCATTTAACATTTTTGGGGTGCCAGAAACATTTTGCGATGGTAGAACAGAAACAGTGGCAAAAACAAGAAGCATGACATCTGCTGCCAACATTACATGGGTAAAAGAGTACCGGGTACCTAGATGTGGTGGGGTTACATAGGAGAGCATAGTGGTGAGGTGCAGCAAAAAAAAGAAGAAAAAACATAGATAAGCAGAAATAAAGCTTAAAACAATAAATAAAAAAAATAAAAAAATAAAAAAGAAAAGGTTGAGAATGCCGGCACTACATAATGAGCAGAATGTTAATTGAGAAAGACATAAAGACTATTAATTCCCAGGAGCGAGAAGAGGGGAGGAACAGGTATAAATTACCTAGGCCGCAGCAGGGGGCCCCTGACATAGCCAAACAACCCCAAGTCCAGGAGCCCAGCTGATGTCTTTAATGAATTACTAATTAGTGTATCAGATTGTGCTCCGCCAACATTTTGCTGGAACATTCATGTGCACTTTACAGCAGAGTTTCCCAAATGCCACCACTGCAGTCCAGGTCTTAAGGATATCCATGCTTGATTCCAAACGGTTAAATCAGTTTGACTAAGATACTAATTAAGTCTCCAGCGCTTAAGCATTGACATCGTTAAAACTAAAACCCGAACTGTAATAGTGGAGTCTGGGAAACTCTGCTTTATTGGGATCATTAAGGCAATTCCGACCACAGCTAGAAGCTCTAGGTTCTGATTCGGACACAGCTGATTTTGTTCTATGTCAGACACCCGCTTGCAGCAGGTGCAAATCCGACTCAGTGTTTCATTGGGTGCAAACATTAGTGGACCATTAGATGCACCGGCTCCTGGAAAGCGCAGTTTCTCCGTCTGAGCATGGCGTCCTGTGTGAGCGGTTCTGCGTCTTTAGACGCAGCCGCTGTCAGTGACACAGCCGCATCTGATTAGCCCCCACCAGTGGCGGCCCCAGAGGCGGAGCTGCAGCACAGTCCAAAATTCAAATAGGGGAACCTCAGCAACTCCCAGTAATTCCAGGCTGGCAGTGTTTGGGGTGGCAGTTAGTGTGGTTCTCCTACTTGAATTTTGGACTGTGCTGCAGCCCCCACCTCTGAGCCACTACTGTTCCCCACCCTGTTACGTCCCATTAATGACCACTAAAGTCCACACTCCCTGTGTCCAAATTCGCTCTGCGTCTCCACGGGTATCCACCAGGACACATGTGCAGTACTTCAAACATTGGCCAACTGCGTGCATATCGGCATTACATGCAGTTAGTGTCCCACACACATCCAAGCCTGGGATGCCCTGTTTGCCCAGCTATCCTCCTACTGGTGCCAAGTGTCTGGCCGGTTACAACAGCTATTGGGATGCTGTCAAGGTTTGGTCCTAAATGAACGATTGGTTTTTATTTTCTATTGAAGGAAATAAACTGTAATGCTTCAGCTTCTGCAATTAATAACTCTTCAGCCCTCTATAACAGGGTCAAAACCGGTCAGAGATCACCCACGCTGATGGACACTTACCTGGCTATTTTGAAGTATTTATAGGGTGGGGGAGGGAGCGGGTACTCTTTACCCTAGCTGCTGTGTGCTGGGCTGAGGAGAGAGGCAGCTGCAGCAGCAGTCAGTCCTCTCTCTCCCTTCCCAAAGTGTGGCTCTTTGCAACAGGGGAGGGCAGCCATGACCCGCCGAGCCTGCCCAACAGGTTTGCAGCAGCACTTTATCTAAAATTGTTCATATTCTTTAAGGAAGGGGGTGTGGCCACACCTTCCCCCCACACTATTATATCCCCCCTCGGGTGGTGTCGTCGACTACCACCCAAGTGGGAATACCGGGCAGCGGTCAGGATTTTAACCGTCAACATTTCCCCTGCTGTCGGGATTTCGGCATCCTGAAACCTGGATATCACTAAAACCTGCCCTGTTCGTGTGCCTTGAGGACCGAGGTTTGGAATACCTGGTGCAGGGTGTGTGGTGCAAACGGGTCCCTTGTGGCCAGACACCCTGCACCCAGACTAGAACTGCTTCAGTCGACCATCTTTTGGGTGATATATTTGGTAAGATGGCACAATGCCAGAGCCTTCATGGTCTTTTGCACATGTACCATCTGTCGCAAATGTCACCGGCAAGATGGCTGTCGGAGGGAAGCAGGTACAGGGAGAGGGGGGCCTCTTCTGCTCGGAGCCCATCACTGATCTATATTATCTTTATATGAACATAGGTATATACATATGGATGTAATCATGTGAGCATACTGTCATTTCATACATAACGAGCCTTTATATGTCTTTACTCTCCTTAAACCATTTACTCACTAGTCCCTGCTTTTCACCTCCATCCTCCTCGCCGCCATATTGTTTCTCCTCACACTCCAATGTTTGCACTTTTCCCTGTAACGTCCTTCAGAACCTCCCCCCCCCCCCCTTCCACCTTGTGACCATTTCCCTCAGCCCATTCCCTCCTCGTCTCCCAACCGTATTCGCCGGCTCCCCTCATTTGTCTCCCCATCTTAAGCCTCGTCTCCTACGCTCTCGGTAGCTGGCACTAAGACGTTGCCATGGCAACACCCTGAGCGCCTTCTCCCAACAACATGAAAATCAAGGCACATTATTAACCCTGAACGGGCTGGTGAGGTTTGCTACACCCCCTAGATGGGGGCGGGCTTTCGGCATCTGAGTACGCAAACAAAGACAGGGGAACCATTAAATAAAAAATAAAATCACAGATAAAAAAGGATGGTGATAATAAATAGAGATTATTAAAAGAAAAAGAGCATATTATATTTTTTGTTGTTTTTGTGAACGTGTCTGTGGGGTATATTTACTAAGCGATGGAGATAAATTGGAGAGAGATAAAGTACCAGCCAATCAGCTCCTGTCATGTTGCAAGCTGTGGGGCAGATGTACTAAGCATTGGGGGGTGATAAAGTGGAGAGAGAAAGTATCAACCAATCAGCTCCTGTCATTTTCCAAACACAGCCTGTAACATGGCAGTTAGGAGCTGATTGGCCGGTACTTTATCTCTCTCTCTCTCCAAGGATTAATACATATCCCCCACTGTGTTTGAAAAATGACAGGAGCTGGTTGGTGGGTACTAGTTTATATCTCTCCACTTTATCTCTCTCCAAAGCTTAGTAAATAGATCCCAAAGTATATTAAGGAACAAGGGGGGTCATTCCGAGTTTATCGTAGCACAGCTACGATCATCTTCCCTGACATGCGGAGGGACGCCCAGCACAGGGCTAGTCCGCCCTGAATGTCAGTGCCTCCACCCCCCGCAGAAGTGCAAAGGCATCGCACAGCGGCCAAGCCTTTGCACTTCAAGAGTAGCTCCCGGCCAGCGCAGCTTTAGCGTGCTGGCCGGGAGCTACTCCTCGCTCCCCGGCCCGCAGCGGCTGCGTGTGACGTCACGCAGCCGCTGCAGCCCGCCCCCCGTTCGGTCCAACCACGCCTGCATTGGCCTGACCGCGCCTACGAAACGGCGGCCAAATGCCGCCGTTCCGCCCCCTCCCGCCCAGCGATCGCCTCTGCCTGTCAATCAGGCAGAGGCGATCGCAGCCCTGCAACGGCCTTCGGCCGTCTGGCATGGGCCGGTGCACTACGGCACCGGCGTATGCGCAGTAGAGACACGTTCGCTCTGCTGCGAAAAACAGCAGCGAGAGAACGGGTTAGAATGACTGCCAATATTCTCTAGATTATGCAGATATTACCAAGCATCTGTGCTGCGTCCCTTTATGCGGTTACAGATTTAGGGACTTGTAATATCCCTATTTTTTGTACTGCGAAATATATTCTATAAGGATCTGCCAAGAATCTATATTCACTGACTTGCACATTATTAATGTCACACATGTAATTTCTTTTAAGGCCAGAGCAAGCTTAAAGCTATGCCTACTCTTTAGGACACGTGAATTGGAATTTTCCGTTTGACCTAGCACAGAGGCAGGCTCTTTCTGCGTCGCCCACTATAACCATACGTTACACATTCTCCGCACTGGATGCAAAGTACAAAATGCCTCAGGCTTGCACCAGCGCGACCAGCTGCTCTGCCATTGGGCACATCTATGGTCACGCCAACCCCTGGGCTCGGGGGACACAGCCGCATCCATCCTCTGGTATGCAGAGATGTAGAGAAGTGGCAAGAGGGTCACTGTGAAAAAGTGTAAATGTCGCATGAACAGTTCCAAACCTCTAACGTGTTAGAACCGTCACTTTCATGGATCAAAGCGTTCCCAGTTTTCTCCGATATTGCTGCTTAATTTTGCATCATTAAGGCTTAAATGTTAAAATATTCCAATGGCTTAAAAAATTTAAATCTTTGTTTTACAACGGCCAAAATATGGGGTCTATTTACTAAGCCTTGGATGGAGATAAAGTGGGCGGAGACAAAGGACTAGTCAATCAGCTCCTAACTGTCATGTAAGAGTCTGTGAGGGAGATGTACTAAGCAGTGATAAAAGTGGAGAAGTGAGCCAGTGGAGAAGTTGCCCATGGCAACCAATCAGCATTGACGTAACATTTATAATTTGCATACTATAAATGTATACAGAGCAGCTGATTGGTTGTCATGGGCAACTTCTCCACTGGCTCACTTCTCCACTTTTATCACTGCTTAGTACATATCCCCTTGTGTTTGAAAAAAGACAGTTAGCAGCTGATTGGCTGGTACTTTATCTCCATCCACTTTATCTCTCTCCAAGGCTTCGTAAATAGACCCTTAAGTCTAGAAATGCTTTTCTCTGCAGAAGTGCAACTGGAAGGCACAAAATGCATTTTATCAAACATTTTAGGATATTACCCAATCTCTATAAGTTCATAACTGGCGCAGGAATCAAGCCCCTTAAATATGTACCCTCTCACCCCAGTAACACATGCATTTTGGTAAAAATCTAGGTGTATACTTATATAATAACCAGTAAAAGGACCCGGCATATACCAGGTAATTTCACCGATCCCCAGGCTTGGACTGGCCCACAGGGGTACAGGGGAAACCACTGGTGGGCCCCACTGCCTGGGGGCCCCACCTCCTGCTCTAAGGATCAGGGTCCAGACTGTGCACTTGTATTATACATTATACATATGTTACCTTATACTGTACTATGGTGTATTTTCTACAGTGCATTGCTGTTATTAATCTGGTACATTATCATGCATGCAGCAGCTTAATATACTGTATATATTTATGAAGAGGCCCAGACGTTGCACTCTCTAATGGTTAGTCAGACCAATGAGGTGGCAGACCAAACCCCCTCTGCGGACTGGCCACACCCCTAAACATGGGCCCCTACCACTGCATTTCCCCGGCGGGCCCTACATGCCCCAGTCCGACACTGCCAATCCCTGCCCACTCCTGCAAACCCCTATTATACGGTGCAGTGCTCCTCCTCTTTAGGTGGTCTGTCCTGCCATTGTGTTGTGAGCCAATGGGGGGGGGGGGGTGGGGGGGGGGGGCAGGCTCCTGCGTCGTGCATGTCAGAGATGGGACAGACACCGCCAATTATTAAATCATTTTCAAAAGATGCTTTTTACATTGTTGTGCAGTTATAAAAGTAAACTTTTTATTTATTTATGAACAGAAAACTTTCAAGCTTGTCGTACAGTATTTTAGGTGCATCTCACCTGGGTCTTCGCACCTATTCTGGCCATTTTTCTACTGGGCTATACGCACCAGCCGCAAAGGGAGTGGCTGGAACTTTTGTCCAATCAGATCATTACAATGTTCACAGCAGCACAGAATATTTCAGTTCAGCCAACCCCCTCCATGTCCTTATCTTTGTAAATCGGAAGAGACAGGGGCTAGGGAAACAAGTAGCCAATCCAAGTAGATTATAGGGTCAGATGTTTCATATCTCCAATTTACCAGTGATTTTGCTCTGGAATTGGGGCAGTTACCAATATAAATTCATATAGAGCAAGGGGGGTCATTCTGAGTTGTTCGCTCGCTAGCAGTTTTTAGCAGCCGTGCAAACGTTATGCCGCCTCCCACTGGGAGTGTATTTTAGCTTAGCAGAAGTGCGAACGGTTGTATCGCAGAGCGCTTGCAAAAAATTTTTGTGCAGTTTCAGAGTAGCTCAAAACCTACTCAGCGCTTGCGATCACTTCAGACTATTCAGTTCCGGATTTGACGTCACACACCCGCCCAGCATTCGCCCAGCCACGCCTGCGTTTTTCCTGGCACGCCTGCGTTTTTCCGCACACTCCCTGAAAACGGTCAGTTGCCACCCAGAAATGCCCACTTCATGTCAATCACTCATCGCTAGACCCTGTGCAAAACTACATAGTACGTTGTGCCCGTACGTCGCGCGTGCGCATTGCGCCGCATACGCATGCGCAGAACTGCCATTTTTAAGCCTGATCGCTGCGCTGCGAACAAATGCAGCTAGCGATCAGCTCGGAATGACCCCCAATGTCCATTCTGAAAGTCTGCAGATACAGTACAAGTAAGAGTTATACAACATACAGAAGGGAGACCAGATCAGAGCCCTACTGTACTGTATATAGAGTTTCAGCACTAAGGACAGCTCCTGCACACAGCCATATGGAAGAACAGTAAAGGATTGCATGGTAGAATAACTACTGATATAAGTAACGTGAACCCTCATTTTCCAGTTCATGACCTGGCAACCAAATTCTACAACAGTTTGCTCCTTCTGGTAAGAGGTGCTGTCTGGATATGGGAGGGTCCTGTGCTAAATTAAGACTGGCCGTAGCAACGCACCTTGGGCCCCATTCAGATCTGTTCACTGTTGTGCGAAATCGCACAGCGGCCGATTATCGAATGACTGCGCATGCGTATGCACCGCAATGCGCAGGCGCGTCACCAAACAGCAACAAGATAGTGCAAAAATTTTGATCGCAAGGTGTCCACAAGGTGATTGACAGGAAGTGGACGTTTGTGGGTGGTAACTGCCCGTTTTCTGTGAGTGTCAGGGAAAACGCAGGCGTTCCCAAGCGTTCTCAGGGCGGGTGTGTGATGTCAGCTCCGGCTCCGATCAGCCTGATTGTATCGCACTGTAGGAGTAAGTCCTGGGCTGCGCACAGACTGGAAAAATAATTTGATGGGGAGTGTGGTGCGAACAGATTTGCAGCTGTCCGCTGTCTGGCGGAATTTTCGCACACCGTACTCATGCAATCGCACACTTGCACAGGGCGGGTTTTCACTCTCTATGGGCGGCGGCTATCTGATCGCAGACCGCTGCAAAAACGCACAACAGCGACCAGGTCTGAATCGAGCTCTTAATCCTGCGTCCAAGTGCTAAAATAATCATTTGTTCAGGGACATGTTGTAAAGAGCTACAAAGGACATGGGCCGCTTATTTGGGGGCCTATTTAGTAATAATATTTTTGGGGTGAAATTGCAGTTTTTGGAGGAATCCTGCTAGAATTAGATATCCCCAGTATGTGTGAATTGGTAAACCTATTTTCAGCTGCACAAGCCGCCCCCATAGGTTTCTTCTGTGGATCATAAACTATGAAATATGTGAAGCTACACTTTTCAGAGCTAGGCCTCGATAGTTAACGCCATCTTTAGATTTCAGAGCCCTCGTTCCATAAAACAAAATCTTCTCTGCTTCATCAGGAAGCCGTCACTCCATCCAATTGCTCCCTTCTGCCCATGAAATCTGCTGCTCGCCCGCAAATGTGTTTTTTAATAACTGTATAACATTTGTGGCAATTAACCAAGATTAGAGCCCTCACTTTTCCAAATCACCTGCTTATCTGAAATGCTGGACAATCTAAATAAATCATGGTTAGTGCAGTAAAATAATTAACCATGGCCTAAACACATAGGTGTTTCTATAATGGGTGCAGTGTGTGCAGTGCACACAGGCCCCTAGGTCACACACTGCACCCATATAGTATACTTACCCCTCCGGAGTTCCACAGTGGCCATTTCTGAGTGATTTGCGCATGCACACTGGAGAGGTCCCCGGGAACAAGGCGCGGGCGCCATGTTCCTGGAGACCTGCACATGCGCACTATGCCAGAGTCTACTAGCTGTTGGAGTAGGGATGGTCATCAGTGGGTTATCCATTGATGGTTACTATCAATGGTATCAGTTATGGATAACTTCGATGGTGTTAAACCATCTGTAAGGGAACCATCAATGGTTTTGCCCATCAATGGTCCCCTTTACTTTAGTACTGAGGAAGGTGTGGGCCAATCAGGGATCAGGGGTGTGGCTTCATGGGTGCCAGGGGCGGAGCTATGCTTTGTGTCCCCGAAACCCTGGAGAGAAAAAAATCAATAAATATTTGGTAGCTCTTTATCATCGATGGCGGGAAACCATCTGGTTCTCCCCCATCAATGGTAAAATCAGTCATAGACCATCGATGATTTTGAATCAATCGATGGTCGGTGGCCATCTCTATGTCAGAGAGGAGGGGGCCCACAACGAAGGCTGCCCTTGGTTCCCCTCCTCTCTTAAAACGCCCCTGTCTGAACAGTTGCCTGCACAAGTATATAAAGATTTTTGGGTCATGCAAAAAGTATTTATAGACCCTGGCTGTGAATAATATATGTTTAATTTCCTCTGATTCCGGTCTATTTCAGGTCCTGAAATCATTTAAGTCGTTTTACACAAGCATTAGAAATGATTTTACATTTTGGGCCTGATTCCGAGACTGGTGCAGTTGCAATTGCGCAGGGCCGGATTAAAGGGGGGCAACAGGGGCGGTCGCATTTTGGCATGGGGGGGAGGGGGGGTTCACTGTGGTCATATTGGGGGGGGGGGGGGGGGGGGGGCAACAAGCCTTAATCCAGCCCTACATCTGCATCTGGACTCTATTACTTGTGGCACATTTGTGTGTTTGGTACTTTGTTTCCCGTCAGGCAAAGTGGGCCTCATTCAGATGCGGTCGCAACTTCGATGGTGTTGCAACTTAGCGATTATTAGCAGACTGTGCATGCGTCGTGGCCGCAGTGTGACGGCACAAAGGTGCCTCTGCGATGCCGCTTGCAGTGAGGAATTAGTCGCAGAGTGATTGATATGAGGAGGCCGTTCGGGAGAGGTAATGGGGAGTGTCTGCATAAATGCAGGCGTGTTATGGCTGTTTAGGGGTGCGTCTCGGCGTGCGTCTTCAATCTCGTATGCATAAAACATGGGACCAGTGTCGCAGCTAGCGCTCCTATTCTGCGCAGCCATGGAGGCAGTCAGGAAGTCGATGTTTCTTGCATCTGCGTTGCGGTTGCGATGCAGTATGCAGTTGCTGAGCAAGTTGCGATGGCTTGGGTGGGCATTCTCTGTTTACTTGGGGGCGGCTGCCACACTTGCAATGTCTCACAGTTCCCTCACTTAAGAAAGATCGCTGTGGTGTCGGCATTGTGACGACGTGATTGAGGCCCAGTGTGCCTAAAATTTCGCTTTCCCCCCAAAGTACAACTGAATGGCGCAAGATAGTTCCTGTTAAAAATATAGGACATTGGGCAGAGTGATAGGGAGCACGGTGACGCATTGCATTGTCAGGCCCTGTATGGAAACTTAAGTACGGGGCCAGTAGTGATGCTGTAACCTCCTTTCACCCTGTTCTGCTCACCCGCTCAGAGTAGGATTCGGAGGTGGGCTACGGCTGCCCACCACATCTCTGCCCCCGAAGCATCCGCATCCCTTGCACCCACGTTACTTAAGTTCTGCCACTGGTTTCTGCTTCATTTTCAGTGCATCCTTTTTATTATATACAATGTCTATATTGTTGATTTATGCAATTACTTGGTTACAAAATTTAGCAACACTTAAATGAACTCATCTTAATATATTTTGGAGATCTGTAGACAATAAGAGATAAATTTGGATTCCTATACTCTCATGGCTCTGTCATGTGACTGTGCCTGTGGTGTTGTGGCTCTATCATCCCAGTGCTATCACATACTTCTGTCATAATAACTCAGTTGTATGACTCCATTATCTACCTCTGTGATGACTGTGTTATGTACCTACAATATACTGAATTATTTCAGGAGTTATATCTCAGTTACATGCCTCTATTATCTAGCTCAGTTATGTTCCTGTATTTTCTGTCTCGTCCTATTGGCTCATTTATATTCCTCTATTACCTGACTCTTATCAATCTTGCTTAGTCATATGCCTCTAGCTCCCAGATCTGTCGTATTGGTTCATGTATCTATCACGCGGCTCTATTACATGTGCCTCTAGAACCTGGTTATGTCA
This sequence comes from Pseudophryne corroboree, assembly GCF_028390025.1. NCBI lineage: Eukaryota > Metazoa > Chordata > Amphibia > Anura > Myobatrachidae > Pseudophryne > Pseudophryne corroboree. The sequence goes on from NC_086451.1 coordinate 27,360,700, forward strand.
TACTGGCTCAGTTATGTGTCTCTATCTATTGGCTCTATCATACTGGCTCAGTTATGTGTCTATATCTCCTGGGTCTATCATACTGGCTCAGTTATGTGTCTATATCTCCTGGGTCTATCATACTGGCTCAGTTATGTATCTCCTGGCTCTCATACTGGCTCAGTTATGTGCCTCTATCTCCTGGCTCTATCATACAGGCTCAGTTATGTGCCTCTATCTCCTGGGTCTATCATACTGGCTCAGTTATGTGCCTCTATCTCCTGGGTCTCTCATACTGGCTCAGTTATGTACCTCTATCTCCTGGCTCTGTCATACTGGCTCAGTTATGTGTCTCTATCTCCTGGCTCTATCATACTGGCTCAGTTATGTGCCTCTATCTCCTGGCTCTATCATACAGGCTCAGTTATGTGCCTCTATCTCCTGGGTCTATCATACTGGCTCAGTTATGTGCATTTATCTCCTGGCTCTCTCATACTAGCTCAGTTATGTGCCTCTATCTCCTGGGTCTATCATACTGGCTCAGTTATGTGCCTCTATCTCCTGGGTCTATCATACTGGCTCAGTTATGTGCCTCTATCTCCTGGGTCTATCATACTGGCTCAGTTATGTGCCTCTATCTCCTGGCTCTCTCATACTGGCTCAGTTATGTGCCTCTATCTCCTGGGTCTATCATACTGGCTCAGTTATGTGCCTCTATCTCCTGGGTCTATCATACTGGCTCAGTTATATGTCTCTATCTCCTGGCTCTATCATACTGGCTCAGTTATGTGTCTCTATCTCCTGGCTCTCTCATACTGGCTCAGTTATGTGTCTCTATCTCCTGGCTCTCTCATACTGGCTCAGTTATGTGTCTCTATCTCCTGGCTCTCTCATACTGGCTCAGTTATGTGTCTCTATCTCCTGGGTCTATCATACTGGCTCAGTTATGTGTCTCTATCTCCTGGGTCTATCATACTGGCTCAGTTATGTGCCTCTATCTCCTGGGTCTATCATACTGGCTCAGTTATATGTCTCTATCTCCTGGCTCTATCATACTAGCTCAGTTATGTGTCTATCTCCTGGCTCTATCATACTGGCTCAGTTATGTGTCTCTATCTCCTGGCTCTCTCATACTGGCTCAGTTATGTGTCTCTATCTCCTGGGTCTATCATACTGGCTCAGTTATGTGCCTCTATCTCCTGGCTCTATCATACTAGCTCAGTTATGTGTCTCTATCTCCTGGCTCTCTCATACTGGCTCAGTTATGTGTCTCTATCTCCTGGGTCTATCATACTGGCTCAGTTATGTGCCTCTATCTCCTGGCTCTATCATACTAGCTCAGTTATGTGTCTCTATCTCCTGGCTCTCTCATACTAGCTCAGTTATGTGCCTCTATCTCCTGGGTCTATCATACTGGCTCAGTTATGTGCCTCTATCTCCTGGCTCTCTCATATTGGCTCAGTTATGTGCCTCTATCTCCTGGGTCTATCATACTGGCTCAGTTATGTGCCTCTATCTCCTGGCTCTCTCATACTGGCTCAGTTATGTGCCTCTATCTCCTGGGTCTATCATACTGGCTCAGTTATGTGCCTCTATCTCCTGGGTCTATCATACTGGCTCAGTTATATGTCTCTATCTCCTGGCTCTATCATACTGGCTCAGTTATGTGTCTCTATCTCCTGGCTCTATCATACTGGCTCAGTTATGTGTCTCTATCTCCTGGCTCTCTCATACTGGCTCAGTTATGTGTCTCTATCTCCTGGGTCTATCATACTGGCTCAGTTATGTGTCTCTATCTCCTGGCTCTCTCATACTGGCTCAGTTATGTGTCTCTATCTCCTGGCTCTCTCATACTGGCTCAGTTATGTGTCTCTATCTCCTGGGTCTATCATACTGGCTCAGTTATGTGTCTCTATCTCCTAGGTCTATCATACTGGCTCAGTTATGTGCCTCTATCTCCTGGGTCTATCATACTGGCTCAGTTATATGTCTCTATCTCCTGGCTCTATCATACTAGCTCAGTTATGTGTCTATCTCCTGGCTCTATCATACTGGCTCAGTTATGTGTCTCTATCTCCTGGCTCTCTCATACTGGCTCAGTTATGTGTCTCTATCTCCTGGGTCTATCATACTGGCTCAGTTATGTGCCTCTATCTCCTGGGTCTATCATACTGGTTCAGTTATGTGCCTCTATCTCCTGGCTCTCTCATACTAGCTCAGTTATGTGCATTTATCTCCTGGCTCTCTCATACTAGCTCAGTTATGTGCCTCTATCTCCTGGCTCTATCATACTAGCTCAGTTATGTGTCTCTATCTCCTGGCTCTCTCATACTGACTCAGTTATGTGCCTCTATCTCCTGGGTCTATCATACTGGCTCAGTTATGTGCCTCTATCTCCTGGCTCTCTCATACTGGCTCAGTTATGTGCCTCTATCTCCTGGGTCTATCATACTGGCTCAGTTATGTGCCTCTATCTCCTGGCTCTATCATACTAGCTCAGTTATGTGTCTCTATCTCCTGGCTCTCTCATACTGGCTCAGTTATGTGCCTCTATCTCCTGGGTCTATCATACTAGCTCAGTTATGTGCCTCTATCTCCTGGCTCTATCATACTGGCTCAGTTACGTGCCTCTATATCCTGGGCCTATCATACTGGCTCAGTTATATGTCTCTATATCCCGGCTCTATCATACTGGCTCAGTTATGTGTCTCTATCACCTGGCTCTATCATACTGGCTCAGTTATGTGTCTCTATCACCTGGCTCTATCATACTGGCTCAGTTATGTGCCTCTATCTCCTGGCTCTATCATACTGGCTCAGTTATGTGCCTCTGTCTCCTGGCTCTATCATACTGGCTCAGTTATGTGCCTCTGTCTCCTGGCTCTATCATACTGGCTCAGTTATGTGCCTCTATTTCCTGGCTCTCATACTGGCTCAGTTATGTGCCTCTGTCTCCTGGCTCTATCATACTGGCTCAGTTATGTGCCTCTATTTCCTGGCTCTCATACTGGCTCAGTTATGTGCCTCTGTCTCCTGGCTCTATCATACTGACTCAGTTATGTGTCTCTATCTCCTGACTCTATCATACTGGCTCAGTTATGTGTCTCTATCTCCCGGCTCTATCATACTAGCTCAGTTATGTGTCTCTGTCTCCTGGCTCTATCATACTGGCTCAGTGAAATGACTACATTAAGACGGTGTGGTTCTGTCACCCCCTCATCACGCAACTCTATTGCATGGCTGTATGTAATTGTGTACTTTTGTTCCCTACCCAAGTCCTTATCTTGCTGACTCACCCACATGGCTTTTTAGTGCAATGTCTATTCATTAATTCATTGTCTGTGTCACTGCATTGGTCACCTTACTCTCCTGCAGCGAGTCTATCGCAACGATTCAGAACCTAATCAATGACCCCGGTCTCTCTGCAGGAGCCACAGTGGATATATCATACTGGATCAATATCCTGGTTGTATTGCATGACCACAGCTGGTGCTACAGGATCAGTTACACAGCTCCAGGTCTCCTGGGACTCTATCACCTATAACTCCCATAACATGGAACGTCTCCGTGTGTGCGCTACGCCACCTCCCTATCACCACCCAGGAATGAATACATTTTCTGAGAAAGCGCACCTCCCATGAGCCTCACCTGCAATTCTGACTCTGTCATACTTACCTACATTTTCTGTCTACTCTCCTGGACCGGGTTGGGCTGACACATCATTATGCTCCGCCCCCAACCCCTGAAAAAATTGCAGCGATTTGCAGGCCTGCAGGTAGGGTGCGTGGGACTAAGGGGGTCTTTGTACTTCAAGAGTAGCTCCATGCCAGCGCAGCTTTAGCGTGCTGGCCGGGAGCTACTCATTGCTCCCCGGCCCGCATCGGCTACTGGTGACGTCACGCAGCCGCTGTGGCCCGTCCACAGTTCGGTCCGGCCACGCCTGCGTTGGCCAGACGATCCCACAAAACGGCGGCCAAACGCTGCCGTTCCGCCCCCTCCCGCCCAGCGACCGCCTCTGCCTGTCAACCAGGCCGAGGCGATCGCATCCCTGCTACGGCCTTTGTTGACCGCCTGGTATGCGCCGGCGCACTGCGGCGCCGGCGCAGTAGAGACCCGTTCGCTCGGCTGCGACAAAAAGCAGCGAGCGGGTCAGAATGACCCCCTAAATGCCACAATTTGCATTAGCCCCTCCCTCTCCGACGCCTCAATTTCGGCTCACTAGGAAGCAGGTGGGATGCGTGAGATATGCCTACTCTTCTGTGCAAAGATCTACCCAAAAAATCAGGAGTCTCCCGGAACTTCCAGGAGAGTAGGTAAGTATGGACTGTGGCGAAAACAGCGATACCTTCCGCGGCTCCACTTTTGTGTGTAAGTGATCAACAGAACATCATTTGCAATTATGGGTTACAGAAACAGACTGCACGCACCTTTCCAGTCGCTGGCAGACAAATCTACTCCACGTCTGGCAGTTATTCCGTAAAGTCCCTGCAGCACATTTCATAGAAACTATGGCATGTACTATAAATTCTCCCAGGGTTTCATATCAACAGGTGAATACTCTTGCAAACTACCCTCTTATAACACGGTCGCCCACAACACCCATTAAGTGATATCGTGTACCTGACTCACTAATCAGCTACCTACATGGTGCAGGTAGATATTGAGGTGGTTACATATCGTACAAACGTTATATAAGCCATAACTCCCCAAAACGTCGACTGCACAATATAATTGCGATGATATGCAGATTTTATATCGCAGGCTACTGTATGAATCTTACGTCACTCCCAGCCTACAAAGGCATGACGTCACCCCACACAACAGGACTCCCCGGCTTCTGTCACCATTAGTGAAATGTTCTGATGAGTTCTCTTGATTTTTTATTTTATACATATATATATATGGTTATTGTCTGTTTGATCCTGACGAAGGGGCTGTGTCCCCGAAAACGTTTACGTTCGATTTACTACAATACAACTTTGCATATATACCAGTCCCTGAGTGCCGTTCTTATTGGAGTGCTATATATATATATATATATATAATTTCTTTCTTTTTTGGTGGGGTAGTTAGAGTCACGGAAAGCCAAGAACACAAAAACTACACCAGGTAAACTTTTGTCACCTTTGTAAAATTATTTAAAAAAAATTAAAAATAAAAACTCACCAAAAAATGCAGAACACCCCCCCAAACTATTTAGGACGGCGAAAGCATTGGGATCTCACGCTGGGATCAGGCGACGGAGGAAATGTGAAGGGTCTAGGTGACTTATTGCCAATTTGGATTTGTAAACAATGCCCCCCCTTACTCCCTGCCTGTAAATATCCAATGACATAAAGGGCTGGGGGCCAGACTATGGCATACAGCGGGGGGGGGGGGGGGTCATACATTCCATAACAGTGTAGGGAGATGGAGGAATGGGTCGTAATAGAGTCTAAGGAGATGGAAGGTGAGAAGTGACTGGGGGGGGGGGGGGAATTAGGACATCTCAGGCATGGCTACCCTGGAGCTGCACAGCTGGAGGGAGAGGGACAGGCAGTAGAGGGAAGGAAGCGTCTTACCGTGAAGGATTGGCTGGATGCACTGGGAACCCTTGGGGTTCCACGGCTCGGGGTTGTTCTTCTAACACGACCGTCCCCAACTTTACGTCTTCTGCGTTCACCTACCCCGGTCTATCATTCTCTATCTTCTGCGTCCTCAGATGTCTCTTCCAGTCTCTACACAGATGGGTCTTATCCGCCGTCCAATTCTATGGTTCTGCGTTGCTGAAAAGCTCGTTCTTATTTACTGATGGCCCTCCTCGCCTTTGTCTGTCATTATTTCCAGCCTCTCTCTCTCTCTCTCTCTCCCTCGTGTTCCGCTCTGTGTGGCTGATTCTTTCTTTCTCCTTCTGCTGGATAAAAGGAGCTTTTTATCTGACAGGTTCTCCAGCCAGCCAATGGGATGCGCCCGTTCCCAGTGCTCCGGCCAATCCTAGGGATGGAAGGGAGGGAACGGGCTAGCAAAATGGATAGTGTAAAGCTTCTGATATAGAAACTGACAACACAGGGTGATGATATGAATATGGATCAGCCTTGCGCCGGTGTCAGGCTGGGATCACATCACTGACCTGCCTGGAAACAGAGGATTTGTCATCTTTAACTCATTGCTCCCCGGCCAGGCGCTGTCTGCACTAGGGAAGGGCTGGGGCGTCGTTGCAGACAGCAGCACTGGCTCCTGGTGTGTGTGTGTGTGTGTGTGTGTGTGTGTGTGTGTGTGTGTGTGTGTGTGTGTGTGTGTGTGTGGCGCAGTCTGCAGGGAGCAACAATAATTTACATGCAGCCGCACAGTACACAGCCATGTAATATTATGTATATATGTATTATACAGATACGCAGTATATATGTGTACGCAGAGCTGTTCTCAGCCATGTAATATGTATATATGTATTATGCAGACACGCAGTATATAGGTGTACTCAGTGCTGTACACAGCCATGTAATAAATGTATTATACAGATACGCAGTATATATGTGCACTTGGTACTGTACAGACATTTAATACAACAATATATATATTATAATACATTATGATGGTCATTCCGAGTTGATCGCAGCCAGCAACTTTTAGCTGCTGCTGCGATCAAGTAGTACACGCCTATGGGGAGTGTATTTTAGCTTAGCAGGGCTGCGATCGCTTGTGCTTTGACGTCACTCCTCCGCCCTCCGTTCTCCTGGACACGCCTGCATTTTACTCACCACTCCCCGAAAACGCTCTCCAACGGTCCGGATCCGCCCATCCACACCTCCTTGCCGCGCACGCGCCCTGCACCCACCGCGCATGCGCATTCCGCACCCATTCGCACAGCAGCGAAAAACCGCTGCATGCGAAATGGGTCGGAATGACCCCCTATATGTATTATACACATACGCAGTATATATGTGCACTTGGTAGTGTAAAGACATGTAATACAATATATGTATTATAAAACATTATATGTACTATACAGATACGCAGTATATATGTGCACTTGGTGGTATACAGAGATGTAATACAGTAAAAGTATTATATAGATACGCAGTATATATGTCTAATGAAAATGTACAGCGACTTTGTGAAGAGGGCGGGGCTAAAAGGCTTGCATTGCGTCATTCAGCACGCCCCCTACCTATAAACCGCAGGCATTTCCCATCTTGAGGCCCCCTCTCCACCTACCCCCCCCCCCCCCCCCCCCAAAAAAAAAAAAAAATAGCCTGCTGCATCACCTCTCCAGGGGATACATTTACTAAGATGGTAGTTCTATTTAAGATGGGATGTTGCCCATAGCAACCAATCAGAATCTAGTTCTCATTTATCTAGCACCTTCTAGAAGATAATACCTGGAATCTGATTGGTTGCTATGGGCAACATCACATCTTAAATAGAACTCCCATCTTAGTAAATTTACACCCATGCTTCTCTTAGAGAGGAGAAATAGAAGTAGGTAAGGATGGGTAGCGGATACTCCTTGCCCGGGCTTGATGGAGGGGCATGGCAGGGTTCCGGGTCCAACCCCATCCCCCCAACAGCAGTTTCTCTTACAGTCTCTCTGCCCGCCCCTGACACCCAGCCTGGGTACTGAGCTATCACAGCACAGCTGCCGCCCGCCGTGCAGAAGCTGCTGCAGAACCCACTCAGGTTACAGAGTGAAGGGGACTGGGGAGACACGCTGCTGCTGTGCAGTCAGTCCTATCCTCCTGACCGATTGCGCTCCCCGATGGATCTGCACATGGCAACCTCCAACGCCCCCGTGTGGCACCCCCCCAATTCGTGATGGCAGACACAATGTTGGCAGGCGTTTTCCGAGAGAAGGGGTGTGGGCACACCTCCCAGCACTTATAGACATATTGCAGATATTTTGGGCCATTTGACTGTGTGTACCCACCTTAAGATGCAGTCGAGGAGATAGCAGGGGGCGTGGCTACGATGGCGCCATTTTTCCGGATGGAGATTTCCTGGCCTCTGCGTCGGCCCAGGCTTGCGCAGCACCTTAGTTGCCATAAGCTGCCCCATGGTGAGTGAGAGATCCGATGCTGCTTCCTAGGTCACAGGTCAGATCACTACTGCAGCAGGAGGCGTCTGTGTGTAATAGACGCCTCCTGCTGCGTCACCATACAGCGCTATCACTGCTGCTTCCATAGAAATGATCGCACCGCCGACCACACCTGAATGAGCCTCATATACTCCTTTCAGACAGAGAAAAGAACCCGGTAATTTCCCGGCTCGGGAAGGGTCAACCTGGGATTTTTTTCTGTCTGAAAGGGTCAACATGGGACTGAATTCCTGGGATTTCAACCCAGGTTTCTACCTGGGTTTTATCCGGATTGTACACGGGTTGCTGGATGTCTGAAAGGGTCCGACCCGGTATTTTCTAAACGGGTCGCGGTTAACAGCGCTTATTGGCTGAGCTGGCGTGGGCACTGGCAATTGGCTGAGCAGCAGGGTCTCTCTGATTGGCTGAGTGGGCGTGGCGCTGGTGCTGGCGTTTGAGGTCACAATTGTGCTGCAGGGGAGACGGATGAGAGAGACAGCATGGCGCACTGGAAGGAGGAAGAGATCAGGGAGCGGCTTTCTGTTTCTGAAACAGCAAAAAACAGCAAGAACTCAGGAACTCCGCACTACTCAGCAGTAACTCGTCGGCCATGGTTAATGCAATGCTGTGAGCAGTCACCACCAACTTTTCATGACCTCATCTCTGTGTGCCATAAAAACAGTCCATTTCTTATGACACACAAGTCTAAAGCAGGGGTGACACGGGTTCTGTCTGAAAGGGGTCAACCTGGGAGTAATCCGGGTTAAATGTGCTGTGTGAAAGGGGGTTAGGAACTGTGGTGGTCATTCCGAGTTGATCGCTTGCTAGCAGTTTTTAGCAGCCATGCAAACGCTATGCCGCCTCCCACTGGGAGTGTATTTTAGCTTAGCAGAAGTACGAACGAAAGGATCGCAGAGCGGCGGCAAAGTTTTTTTGTGCAGTTTCAGAGTAGCTCAAAACCTACTCAGCGCTTGCGATCACTTCAGACTGTTCAGTTCCTGTTTTGACGTCACAACACGCCCTGCGTTCGCCCAGCCACGCCTGCGTTTTTCCTGGCACACCTGCGTTTTTCTGAACACTCCCTGAAAATGGTCAGTTGACACACAGAAACGCCCACTTCATGTCAATCACTCTGCGGCCAGCAGTGCGACTGAAATGCTTCGCTAGACCCTGTGTGAAATGACATTGTTCGTTGTAATAGTACGTCGCGCGTGTGCATTGAACCACATGTGCAGAAGTGCTGTTTTTTTACCTCATCGCTGCACAGCGAACGAATGCAGCTAGCGATCAACTCGGAATAACCACCAGTATCCCGGATTTTTCCCGGCTTCACAAAACCAGAAAAAAATGGGAATTTGAAATTTTTCTGTCTGAAAGTGGTATTAGAGAGGCTAATAATAATGTAGCATTGGTAGCACATTCCATTTCTGTTAAATTAAAAAAAAATGTAAATACATAATTATTCCGTCCATATTCAGATCTCTAGATACTGTACGTTCTAGGTCGCCGGAATCCCAACTGCTGACAGTACCAACAGTTGGAATCCCGGCTCACAGGTGCTATTCCCACTCATGGGTGTCCACAATGCACATACGAGTGGGAATAGAACCTGTGGCGAGCCCGCGGCATGGCGCGCACAGCGAACCTGGAAAGGGGACTCTTTGCGCTCAGCCCGCTGATGGCATACTGACGGCCGGCATCCCAACTGTCGGTAAATCATACTGAACCCCTCTTGTGCCCATGTTGTAAATCATGTATTTAATGTGCAACAAACATTTGGCATCAATAAAACTCTAAAAACGCCTCTATAGACAGCAGCTCCCTGTCTCACATTATCACAAAAATAAAATAAAAATCATTGCTTAAGTACATTCAGCAAAAGCACAATCTATATCTGAGCAAAAAGGAAAGCGCCAATTAGGGCCAGTGAAACATCCGCAAGCAGCCAATCACAATTGTTCCGCTAGTGATCCCAATCCTGCTGCTACCGCTGCAAGATCTCTAGAATATGAACCTTCCCGGCTCCCAATTCTCTTATTCATGCCCTTGTAATCTCCCACTTGGACTACTGCAACCTCCTACTCAATGGTCTTCCTCTTTCCCGACTCTTCCCTCTTCCATCTCTACTCAATGCTGCAGCTCATCTTATCTTCCTGTACCATCACTCTGATTCAACCCCTCTTCTCCCTCCGCTCCATCACTAGCTCCCCTTCCCTGACAGAATCCTGATTAAGCTTCTCCCCACAACATTCAAAGCACTTCATCGCCCCTTCCTACACCTCTGACCTCATATAAGTCCTCACTCCGCTTCACTCTCTCGACTCTACCTCTGACAGTCGCTTGGCCTCTGTGCTGGTTACCTCCTCCCATTCCCACTCCAATAGTTCTCCCAGCTGCTATCCTCCTCTGGAAGTCACTCCCTGCCCTATCAGACTGAGTACCAGCCTACACTTCTTCACACGTTCCCTGAAAACATAAATGTTCATGAACGTCTATCTGGTCTCCCACTCTTACTGTAACTCTCAGCTCTCTGCCCTTCCACCTCTTTTCTTCACAGTTCACCTCCCAATTTTACCCCGACTCACAGTCTGTTAGCTCTCACGAGCAGGGCCCTCCAGCCTCTTGTTCTCTCCCTGCACTCTTCCTATCTCCACTGCTCTTCCACTCACAGTCAGCCTCTGTGATCCTTTCTGTACGCCCATCCCAGCACACTGGGTCATTGAGTAATACTGTTTTACTGTCACTCACTATCATCTTTTTATTATTTCACTGCTTAATTTATCCCCTCTGTGCTGTCTCTTTGTACTGGCAACCAAGCATATGATAGAACATACGGGATGCAGTAAGCATACTGACGGATGGGATCCCAACGCTCAAAATACCGTCGCCGGAATCTCGTCCGCAGCAGGAACACCGGCGTTTCAAAATACAAACAGGACTCAGGATCCTGGCGTTTAAATACCAACGCCCAAAATCATGATCCTTCTTTCAGTTTAGGGATGGGATGGTTAGGGTTAGGTACCAGGGAGGGAAGTTTAGGGTTAGGCACCTAGAGGGGAGGGTTAGGTTTAGGAAGCGGGGAAGGGATGGTTTGGTTTAGGCAGCGGGGAAGGGAGGGTTAGGTTTAGGCAGCGGGGAAGGGAGGGTTTGGTTTAGGCAGCGGGGAAGGGAGGGTTTGGTTTAGGCAGCGGGGAAGGGAGGGTTAGGTTTAAGCAGTGGGGAAGGGAGGGTAGGATTAGGCAGCGGGGAAGGGAGGGTAGGATTAGGCAGCGGGGAAGGGAGGGTTAGGTTTAAGCAGCGGGGAAGGGAGGGTAGGATTAGGCAGTGGGGAAGGGAGGGTAGGATTAGGCAGCGGGGAAGGGAGGGTAGGATTAGGCAGCGGGAAGGGAGGATTAGGTTTAAGCAGCGGGGAAGGGAGGGTTAGGTTTAGGCAGCGGGGAAGGGAGGGTTAGGTTTAAGCAGTGGGGAAGGGAGGGTAGGATTAGGCAGCGGGGAAGAGAGGCTTAGGTTTATGCAGTGGGGAAGGGAGGGTAGGATTAGGCAGCGGGGAAGGGAGGGTAGGATTAGGCAGCGGGGAAGGGAGGGTTAGGTTTAAGCAGTGGGGAAGGGAGGGTAGGATTAGGCAGCGGGGAAGGGAGGGTAGGATTAGGCAGCGGGGAAGGGAGGGTTAGGTTTAAGCAGCGGGGAAGGGAGGGTAGGATTAGGCAGTGGGGAAGGGAGGGTAGGATTAGGCAGCGGGGAAGGGAGGGTAGGATCAGGCAGCGGGGAAGGGAGGATAGGTTTAGGCAGCGGGGAAGGGAGGGTTAGGGTTAGGCACCACCCGGGAGGATTAGAGTTAGGCACCCACAAGGGAGGGATAGGGTAAGTTAAAGGTGAGGGTTAGGGGGCTTAATAGGGAGCTGTCGGGATTCTGATGGACGGAATGCCGCTGTCGGTACACTGACAGCCGGCATCCCGTCCATCAGCAAATCATACTGGATCCGAACATACACCCAAGTTACATAGTACACGGGTGATCAAACAGGTCAGTAACAGACAAGTCCCCAACTTTCCATATACACATAATTACACACGGCAGATTACATCATTGAATAGAGAGGGACCTTCTCACAAGAGCTTACATTCTACAGGGGCTACGGTCGGACACAAAGATACAGAGGGGGTAATATTAATAATATAATAATAATAACAAATTGCCATTTTTGTAATGACGATGACATGGGACGTATAGTTAAGTGTTCATATGTGTGCGTGCCTTGGCACATGCGTGTTGCCTTGCATCCAAAGACCGTGTTAGGTGCAGATACCTGAAAAGCCCCATTGTGTCATCATAGCCCCTTACAGGACAACAGGCGTTCCTGACTCATCTCTAGTCTGTTCTGCTTACATAGCACAGTGCAATGGGAGATGATGCCACTGCAGAAATCTATAATAATTATAATATTATGTAGTCGCTGATGAGTCACATGCACAAGTGCACATAGCCTCTGCTGCATTGATCCTTCCTCGTGTGGCTCAGAATTCAGCTTTCCATGAAACTCTGCAATGATGGGAAAAACATCTGACGGGGTCCGGTTTCTCTGCCTGAGTCATCCTGGTGCCTTATCATTGGTGTCCCCTGGGGATCCGCTGCAGGAACCCATCAGCGGTGAGAGAATGGCGATAATGTAACCGCAGGGTTCTCCACTTGCACATAACGTTAAATATACAGAACGGTTTACTTGTGGTTTCCATGTTATAAGCAGATAAGCGGAGAATCAGGAGACCCTGATTCCCCGGCCTGCAGATGTATGGTACAGAGGTGGCTGCAGATACAGATGGGTGTTGGGGCACGAGGCTGAATTTAGCTTCTTATTCACTTCTTATTCGAGCTCCAGCTTCTTATTCAGATCACTGATGGGTGACAGGTATGAGGTGTGATTAGTATGTATAGGGATGGAACAGAGCATCTCTGGTCTCCATAGCAACATTTATTTGGGGCCCTTGACACACGGGCCCCCCGCTCTGCACTCAAAAGTGAAAGTCTCTATACGGGTTAGTAAACTAGTATTCTACAAATAGTTAAAGCAGTTAAAGTGGCGCCCTGTAAAATATTTTGGGCGAGTCTGAGTTGGCTTGGCGCTTCTTTAGACGGTCGCACCATTCAAACTTACACCAGGACTATTATAGGTGCAGGTTCTCTGCCTGAGTATGGCGCCCTGTGTGAGCCATTAAGAGCCTGTGTACGCTAACACATCAGCGACACACCTGCGACTCTCCCATGTCACACCAGGGTGTGGATCATTGGGTCGACAGTCATTAGGTCAACCACTATTGGTCGACAGTGACTAGGTCGACACCTGAAATAGGTTGACACGGTCATTAGGTCGCTTTGAACAAGGTCGACGTGAAAAAAGGTCGACATGACGTTAACATTTTTTTTGTTGTTTTCTTTGTAGAGTGACCGGGAACCCCAATTAGTGCACCGTGTCCCCTCGCGTGGCTCGCTCCGCTACCGCTGCGCTCTGCACAGGTTACTATTCCCAATCGTAGTCCACGTGGATCGTAAAGTATAAAAAAAGTTTTTAAAAATGTGAAAAACTTGTGTCGACCTTTTTCCATATCAACCTATAGACCACGTCGATATAGTGACCATGTCGACCTATAGACCGTGTCGACAGAATGCATCTCGACCCAAAGTGGTCCTCTAATGAATGTCGACCTAAAGACTAGATCCCGTCGCACCCATCACATGGAAAAATCCTCCCAGTCACCGCCCAGGAACGCCCAATACATTTTCCATGCGCTTTTCTGTGCGTTCGCCTGAAATTGCTGCTGGGCCCGATGCAGAGTTGTACAGAGATGTACGCAAGTCTGATGGTGGAACGAGTCCTGCAAGATTGCGTGTAGTGCCCCCACGCCGCAGATTTCATGCAGTGGCGAGGCCTGGGTCTGAGTCAGCCATGATGACCCGATGCTGGCAGGAGACGTCTTTTTTCCTTCAGATTTCTCCTACAGGACTTGGAGATACTGTGCAAAGGCGCCATGGGGGTCATTCCAAGTTGATCGCACGCTAGCTATTTTTGCAGCGCTGCAATCAGGTCAAAACGCGGCAAAACCGCGCATGCATATGCACCGCAATGCGCAGTCGCGTTGTACGGGTACAAAGCGGATCGTTGCTGGGTGATGGCTTTTACAAAGAATCCATTCGCACAGCCGATCGCAAGGTGATTGACAGGAAGAAGGCGTTTGTGGGTGTCAACTGACCGTTTTCTGGGAGTGTTTGAAAAAACGCAGGCGTGTCCAGGCGTTTGCAGGGCGGGTGTCTGACGTCAATTCCGGGACCGGACAGGCTGAAGTGATCGCAGCGGCTGAGTAAGTTAAGACCTTCTCAGAAACTGCACAAACTGTTTTTGGACCGCTCGGCTGCACAGGCGATCGCACACTTGCAAAGCGAAAATACACTCCCCCATAGGCGGCGACTATCTGATTGCAGCGCTGCAAAAAGTAGCTAGCGAGCGATCAACTCGGAATGACCCCCCATAACCGGGATGCAGGCGTGGTGCGACTTAGACACATGCGCAGAAAATAAATCACTCAGCTCCATGAACATTGGCATTGCCTTCAACTCAGCATCAGGCTCCAGTGGTGCACGAAGGGGGGGAGGGCTGAGAGCCCAGACGCCGTCAATGGAAGCGGAACTGGGCCCACTGATTATATGGTTGGTAGAGAAATTTACTTTTCTGCCAAAGTGCATCATGAAAGCATGAATTACAATTGTGACATGAGAACTCTTGAGAAGTCTAGAGCGTGGATCACCCGCTGGTGGGTGTCTGCTGTTGAGTGTCCGCTGTTGAGTGTCTGCTGTTGAGTGTCTGCTGAACTTTTCAATGTTTGCCTAATTCCTCCCTACGACCGTTGAAAACTTTTTCCCTCCACAAACACCGCCATCTTGCTCCCCAATTACAATTTGGGGGGAAATTCTTATTAATATTTGCGGAAATTAAGATACATGGGGGGACTATACCTCATTCCTCACTGCATTAATGGCCTCCGCTGTGGACAGGGGTTCTAGCGCCATCTACTGTTACAGCAGAAAATTGCAATCCTCATTTTTTTAAGCTTTCACAGAATCTATTTACATCATTTACAATGTAGAGCTATGAAAGAGAAAAAAAAATAATTTAAACAAATTCATTTTTAAACATTTTTAAAGACACATTTAAACCATCCGCCATGTTTGCGCAGGAGGGAGAACATTTTAGTGGAAAATATTTTCTCTTTCTAGACAATAAAATAACCTGACCTCACATTGCTATGCTGCATTGCAGTTTCGTATATTACACACAGGGCCGGTTCTACACCTTGTGGCGCCCAGTGCAAAAGTTTGCACTGGCGCCCCCGATGGCAAAACAGTTAGTGCACGCCTGAGGCGCTCGTCAAAAAATAGGGGCATGTTTTCATAGGGGAGGGGCGTGGCCACAGTTATGCCCCCAGCAGCTGTGCCCCCAGATTTGCCCCAAGTACTTGTGCCCCCCAGTTGATTTGCCCCCAGTAGATTTGCCCCCTGTAGCTGTGCCCCCTGTAGCTATGCCCCCAGTAGATTTGCCCCAGTAGTTGTGCCCCATCGCTGTGCCCCCTGTTGCTTTGCCCCCAGTAGTTGTGCCCTCTGTTGCTGTGCTCCCTGTAGTTGTGCCCCCTGTAGCTATGCCCCCAGTAGATTTGCCCCAGTAGTTGTGCCCCCTATTGCTTTGCCCCCAGTAGTTGTGTCCTCTGTTGCTGTGCCCCCTGTTGCTTTGCCCTAGGTAGTTGTGCCCCCTGTAGTTATGCCCCCAGTAGATTTGCCCCAGTAGTTGTGCCCCCTGTTGCTTTGCCCCCCAGTAGTTGTACCCTCTGTTGCTGTGCCCCCTGTTGCTTTGCCCCCAGTAGTTGTGCCCCCTGTCACTGTGCCCCTTAGTAGCCGCTTACAAACACACACAAAAATAAAAAAAACTATACTTACCACTGCCCCGCTCCTGCTTCCCGACCGCTGCTGCTGCTGCTCCGTCTGGCCGCCAGCTCCTCTCTATGGGAGAGACGTCATGACGTCTCTCCCATAGCAGCGCTGCACAGACACTAGTGGTCAATAATGACCTCTAGTGTCTGTCACTGGAGCCGTCTGCAGCGGACGCCCACACAGCCCACGCCGTCTGCTGCAGCCGGGGTGCGGGTAGGTGGCGGTGCCTGCGGGGTGACTGCAGCCGCGCCCCCAGGCCATAGCGCCCCGGGCGCAGGCATTGCTTGCCCGCACCAAGAACTGCTCCTGATTACACATCTCTAGGCTATAGCGCGGAACGGCCGGTTCATGTTTCTGCTGGTTAAAAGGTCTTTCCGCAGGTTGATCCAGTTCCCTGCCCTCTAGATCGATGTCTGCCATCCTTTCTTTATATTGCCTCATGGTTTTACCCACGTAGAGGTACCCACAAGCATATTGGATAAAAAAACAGAGTATACTTGCAGGGGTATTCAGCATGCGGCCCTCCAGCAAGTGTGGTACTGCACATCCCAGCATACCCTGCCAGTTTTAGCCCCCAATTCCTCTGCCGCCAAATCCCCTTGAGTGCGGCGCTACAGTGGCCGGCCTAAATCAAGCACTGGGAGGGAGGGAGGGTGGGGCCATTCGGAGGACGCTCCCATGCCTCCTTGCATAGCTCTGTGGGAGAGGCAGGAGCCAGGACATGGAGGAATACACACAGTGGCCGGCTGGGGAGTAGGACAGATCCCGCCCCCAAGCCATCCCCCCTGGTGAGGCCACACCTCCTACACTACCCTCCTTACTGCCCTGGAGGATTGCAGAAGCGCTTAACCTAGCCACCAGGGTACAATGACAGTTCTGTATAGGACATAGGACTTGTCACACGTAATAACCAGAAATAAGGAAGGTATAGCCCTGATTAAGTCCACAATCTCCTGCCAGCTTGCAGATAAATTCCTACCAGCCAGGACCACATGTAAGATAGGCTGTGGTCAGGGCTGGAAAGGGATTAAAAATAGGCCCTGGCATTTAAAGCACACAGGCCCACTTTGAGGTGAGCATCTGGCTCCTGATATGGTTAGACCCCTCCCCTTACTATTCCTGACTCCTCCTACTTCTTAGTCTATACTCTTATAAATACAATTAATATTGGAACAGCATCATACAAGTGTACATTATTCTCTGTATTAAAAGGGATCAGTAAGTTGGTGGAGCAGGATCATGGATGAACATGAATGCTTGGTTTGTTTCTGACAATTAAAGTGGGTGGTTCTGACACGGCACTGTCCCCTCCTTTATACCCTGTTCTTTCAATGTCCTCTCTAATACTTGGCCAAGTCTCTCTGGTGGCTGGATACACTCTTTAAGCTTGGGCACCTACCGCTGCATTTCCTGGTGGGCCCTTCATGCCCCAGTCCAACACTGTGTCCATGTACTAAGTACTAAGCCTTCGAAGAAGATAAAGTACCAGCCAATCAGCTCTTGTCACTTTTCAAACGTAGGGTCTATAGTCAGACATTTGGTATTTGGTTGGTTCTGTTAATACTTTAAGTGGGAAGAACGTGCGCCTTCAAATGAGCATGGTCTGGCAGGGAAGGAGAATGAATAGAGGGGAAAAGACAGGGAGGGAAATCGAAAAGTAGTTGCCTAGTAGGGCGCACTGGTATAATTTGTACTCTGATATTTTATATAAATATCAGAGTACAAATTATACCAGTGCGCCCTACTAGGCAACTACTTTTCGATTTCCCTCCCTGTCTTTTCCCCTCTATTCATATTCAGTTTGAGTTGCAATCGGGCTGCACCCCCACACAGTGAGATCTATTATTAGATTCATAATTTCCTTATTGGGGTTCAAGTATCGGATAAGATCCCAGCAGTTTACAGATCGCTAAGTGTGCAGATACATATTCTTTTCCTGTACATAACTGGCAGGGAAGGAGCATGACCATAAAATAGTTCCACCAACTGAAATTACACTGCACAGTAGTGCCCCTTATTTACATTACATCACACAGTAGTGCCCCTTATTTACATTACATCACACAGTAGTGCCCCTTATTTACATTACGTCACACAGTAGTGCCCCTTATTTACATTACGTCACACAGTACTGCCCCTTATTTACATTACGTCATACAGTAGTGCCCCTTATTTACATTACGTCACACAGTAGTGCCCCTTATTTACATTACGTCACACAGTAGTGCCCCTTACGTCACACAGTAGTGCCCCTTATTTACATTACGTCACACAGTAGTGCCCCTTATTTACATTACATCACACAGTAGTGCCCCCTATTTACATTACGTCACACAGTAGTGCCCCCTATTTACATTACGTCACACAGTAGTGCCCCTTATTTACATTACGTCACACAGTAGTGCCCCTTATTTACATTACGTCACACAGTAGTGCCCCCTTATTTACATTGCGTCACACAGTAGTGCCCCCTATTTACATTACGTCACACAGTAGTGCCCCTTATTTACATTACATCACACAGTAGTGCCCCCTATTTACATTACGTCACACAGTAGTGCCCCTTATTTACATTACGTCACACAGTAGTGCCCCTTATTTACATTACGTCACACAGTAGTGCCCCTTATTTACATTACATCACACAGTAGTGCCCCTTATTTACATTACATCACACAGTAGTGCCCCTTATTTACATTACGTCACACAGTAGTGCCCCTTATTTACATTACATCACACAGTAGTGCCCCCTATTTACATTACGTCACACAGTAGTGCCCCTTATTTACATTACGTCAGACAGTAGTGCCCTTTATTTACATTACATCACACAGTAGTGCCCCCTTATTTACATTACGTCACACAGTAGTGCCCCTTATTTACATTACGTCACACAGTAGTGCCCCTTATTAACATTACGTCACACAGTAGTGCCCCTTATTTACATTACATCACACAGTAGTGCCCCCTATTTACATTACATCACACAGTAGTGCCCCCTATTTACATTACGTCACACAGTAGTGCCCCTTATTTACATTACGTCACACAGTAGTGCCCCTTATTTACATTACATCACACAGTAGTGCCCCCTATTTACATTACGTCACACAGTAGTGCCCCTTATTTACATTACGTCACACAGTAGTGCCCCTTATTTACATTACATCACACAGTAGTGCCCCCTATTTACATTACGTCACACAGTAGTGCCCCTTATTTACATTACATCACACAGTAGTGCCCCTTATTTACATTATGTCACACAGTAGTGCCCCTTATTTACATTACATCACACAGTAGTGCCCCTTATTTACATTACGTCACACAGTAGTGCCCCTTATTTACATTACATCACACAGTAGTGCCCCCTATTTACATTACGTCACACAGTAGTGCCCCCTATTTACATTACGTCACACAGTAGTGCCCCTTATTTATATTACGTCACACAGTAGTGCCCCTTATTTACATTACGTCACACAGTAGTGCCCCCTTATTTACATTGCGTCACACAGTAGTGCCCCTTATTTACATTACGTCACACAGTAGTGCCCCTTATTTACATTACGTCACACAGTAGTGCCCCTTATTTACATTACATCACACAGTAGTGCCCCTTATTTACATTACGTCACACAGTAGTGCCCCTTATTTACATTACGTCACACAGTAGTGCCCCCTATTTACATTACGTCACACAGTAGTGCCCCTTATTTACATTACGTCACACAGTAGTGCCCCTTATTTACATTACATCACACAGTAGTGCCCCCTATTTACATTACATCACACAGTAGTGCCCCTTATTTACATTACATCACACAGTAGTGCCCCTTATTTACATTATGTCACACAGTAGTGCCCCTTATTTACATTACATCACACAGTAGTGCCCCTTATTTACATTACATCACACAGTAGTGCCCCCTATTTACATTACATCACACAGTAGTGCCCCTTATTCACGTTGCATCACACAGTAGAGCCCATTCATGTTATGCCACACAGTATTAGTACCCATTATAACATGTTTTGCCACACAGCAGCAGTGCCCCTTGCACCTCATTATGCCACACAGCAGCAGTGCCCCTTGCACCTCATTATGCCACACAGCAGCAGTGCCCCTTGCACCTCATTATGCCACACAGTAGTAGTGCCCATTATTACATGTTTTGCCACACAGCAGCAGTGCCCCTTGCACCTCATTATGCCACACAGCAGCAGTGCCCCTTGCACCTCATTATGCCACACAGTAGTAGTGCCCCTTGCACACCTTTTTTGCCATGCAGTAGTAGTGCCCCTTACATTAAATTATGCCATGCAGTAGTAGTGCCCCTTTTACATTATGCCACACACAGTAATGCCAATTACACATTATGGCACACACATTAATGCCAATTACACATTATGGCACACACAGTAATGCCAATTACACATTATGGTACACACAGTAATGCCAATTACACCACATTATGCCACACACAGTAATGCCCATTACACCACATTATGCCACACACAGTAATGCCCATTCTTGGGTCAAGACAACACCAACCTACAAACTACTGTAGATGCCACAGATGCTGTCCAAGTTCAGGGTGTTCAGAGTCTACATCTGAAATTGGCGTCCGTTCAGGGTTCCGACTCCTCATAAGCCACCTCTGCGTCCCCCAGTGCACTGGCAGCCGTGTCATGACATCTCGCCGCACATTTCTGGAACACCCCTCACTGAGCACAGTGCCGGGAGGTGGTTCTGCTTGGCGGTTGGGGCTGCAGATGGTCAGATCGACCCATCTGGCTATCAATCCTTCTTTCATTTGCCAGCAGTGCCAGACGGCCAGTCCAGCCCCGATTGTAAGTCAGGTTTGGAGCAGGGTTCTGTGGAACCTCGTCCTGGTCCCAGCCCCCACAGCAAACTCCAGATGTTATGCTGTAGGGACATGACCACCCACACCAGGAAGTAGAGCACCGTGGCACTAGAGGCTGGTGGGAACGTGTCTGGAGCATCTTCTGGATGCTCTGGGCAACTCTACTGCAGCGCTACTGCGCCATGGGCAACATCATCACCTAGATACGGCCCTGCAGCTGGCATAAACCCTGTGCTAAATTTATAGTTGTAGATTGTATTATCCACTGAAGTTATAAAGATGCCACCTCCATGGGCTGGCCACACCAGCTGTAAAATCAAGCATTTGAAAACCACCTCTAGAAATCCTGCATTTGCCACTGGCACGGTGGGCAAGCAACTGGCAATATCTTATTTGTAAAGCCACCAGTTGCTGCTCCTCCATGTTGGTAATGGGCTGGGAGTGCAGTTCCAGGCTACAATGTCACAGCCCGGTACCAAACTCCAAAGAGGAAAACGTACTAAACACAAAAACAACTGTTTAAAGTGACCTCAAAACATCATAAATAGGCATCATTAGAAACCTTCCATATTTTTGTCCATAGAATAAATCTCCATGCGGTCCGCACCTCCCACTCATTGGTCCAAGTGGACAGCGGGGAGCTGTTTAAAGCAAGCCCCAAACAGTTATCTGAAGAGACAGTCTGGTCCCGTTATATAGCCCAGGGTCATCATTGACTTACAAAATGCTCTGGTCAGAAGCAAGTCTGATATATTAGAGTACCACATGTATATTTTTAGATTTTTGGGGGTTTAAATAACTTCACTGAGTTACACTGTTGAGAAGTTGGCGATATCCCTAGTAAGCCCTAGGGGTGGCCATCGACCGTCAATGGTTAGCAACCATCGATAGTCTGCTGATGATGATGATGATGACAAGTGTTTCACCATCGATGGGAGGCCAGTCTAGTGATGTGCACCGGAAATTTTTCGGGTTTTGTGTTTTGGTTTTGGATTCGGTTCCGCGGCCGTGTTTTGGATTCGGACGCGTTTTGGCAAAACCTCCCTGAAAATTTTTTGTCGGATTCGGGTGTTTTTTTTACAAAAAACCCTCAAAAACAGCTTAAATCATAGAATTTGGGGGTCATTTTGATCCCATAGCATTATTAACCTCAATAACCATAATATCCACTCATTTCCAGTCTATTCTGAACACCTCACACCTCACCTCACAATATTATTTTTAGTCCTAAAATTTGCACCGAGGTCGCTGGATGACTAAGCTAAGCGACCCAAGTGGCCGACACAAACACCTGGCCCATCTAGGAGTGGCACTGCAGTGTCAGACAGGATGGCACTTCCAAAAAATAATCCCCAAACAGCACATGATGCAAAGAAAAAAAGAGGCGCAATGAGGTAGCTGTGTGACTAAGCTAAGCGACCCAAGTGGCCGACACAAAGACCTGGCCCATCTAGGAGTGGCACTGCAGTGTCAGACAGGATGGCACTTCCAAAAAATAGTCCCCAAACAGCACATGATGCAAAGAAAAAAAAGAGGCGCAATTAGGTTGCTGGATGACTAAGCTAAGCGACACAAGTGGCCGACACAAACACCTGACCCATCTAGGAGTGGCACTGCAGTGTCAGACAGGATGGCAGATTTAAAAAATAGTCCCCAAACAGCACATGATGCAAAGAAAAAAAGAGGTGCACCAAGATCGCTGGATGGCTAAGCTAAGCGACACAAGTGGCCGACACAAACACCTGGCCCATCTAGGAGTGGCACTGCAGTGTCAGACAGGATGGCAGATTTAAAAAAAAAGTCCCCAAACAGCACATGATGCAAAGAAAAAAAGAGGTGCACCAAGGTCGCTGGATGGCTAAGCTAAGCGACACAAGTGGCCGACACAAACACCTGGCCCATCTAGGAGTGGCACTGCAGTGTCAGGCAGGATGGCAGATTTAAAAAATAGTCCCCAAACAGCACATGATGCAAAAAAAAAAAGAGGTGCACCAAGGTCGCTGGATGGCTAAGCTAAGCGACACAAGTGGCCGACACAAACACCTGGCCCATCTAGGAGTGGCACTGCAGTGTCAGGCAGGATAGCACTTCAAAAAAATAGTCCCCAAACAGCACATGATGCAAAGAAAAATGAAAGAAAAAAGAGGTGCAAGATGGAATTGTCCATGGGCCCTCCCACCCACCCTTATGTTGTATAAACAGGACATGCACACTTTAACGAACCCACCATTTCAGCGACAGGGTCTGCCACACGACTGTGACTGAAATGACTGGTTGGTTTGGGCCCCCACCAAAAAAGAAGCAATCAATCTCTCCTTGCACAAACTGGCTCTACAGAGGCAAGATGTCCACCTCCTCCTCATCGTCCGATTCATCACCCCTTTCACTGTGTACATACCCCTCCTCACAGATTATTAATTCGTCCCCACTGGAATCCACCATCTCAGGTCCCTGTGTACTTTCTATAGGCAATTGCTGGTGAATGTCTCCGCGGAGGAATTGATTATAATTCATTTTGATGAACATCATCTTCTCCACATTTTCTGGAAGTAACCTCATACGCCGATTACTGACAAGGTGAGCGGCTGCACTAAACACTCTTTCGGAGTACACACTGGAGGGGGGGCAACTTAGGTAAAATAAAGCCAGTTTCTGCAAGGGCCTCCAAATTGCCTCTTTTTCCTGCCTGTATACGTACGGACTGTCTGACATGCCTACTTGGATGCGGTCACTCATATAATCCTCCACCATTTTTTTAATGGTGAGAGAATCATATGCAGTGACAGTAGATGACATGTCAGTAATCGTTGGCAGGTCCTTCAGTCCGGACCAGATGTCAGCACTCGCTCCAGACTGCCCTGCATCACCGCCAGCGGGTGGGCTCGGAATTCTTAGCCTTTTCCTCGCACCCCCAGTTGTGGGAGAATGTGAAGGAGGAGCTGTTGACGGGTCACGTTCCGCTTGACTTGACAATTTTCTCACCAGCAGGTCTTTGAACCTCTGCAGACTTGTGTCTGCCGGAAAGAGAGATACAACGTAGGTTTTAAATCTAGGATCGAGCACGGTGGCCAAAATGTAGTGCTCTGATTTCAACAGATTGACCACCCGTGAATCCTGGTTAAGCGAATTAAGGGCTCCATCCACAAGTCCCACATGCCTAGCGGAATCGCTCTGTTTTAGCTCCTCCTTCAATGCCTCCAGATTCTTCTGCAAAAGCCTGATGAGGGGAATGACCTGACTCAGGCTGGCAGTGTCTGAACTGACTTCACGTGTCGCAAGTTCAAAGGGTTGCAGAACCTTGCACAACGTTGAAATCATTCTCCACTGCGCTTGAGTCAGGTGCATTCCCCCTCCTTTGCCTATATCGTAGGCAGATGTATAGGCTTGAATGGCCGTTTGCTGCTCCTCCATCCTCTGAAGCATTTAGAGGGTTGAATTCCACCTCGTTACCACCTCTTGCTTCAGATGATGGCAGGGCAGGTTCAGGACTGTTTGCTGGTGCTCCAGTCTTCGGCACGCGGTGGCTTAATGCCGAAAGTGGCCCGCAATTCTTCGGGCCACCGACAGCATCTCTTGCACGTCCCTGTCGTTTTTTAAATAATTCTGCACCACCAAATTCAATGTATGTGCAAAACATGGGACGTGCTGGAATTTGTCCAGATGTAATGCACGCACAATATTGGTGGCGTTGTCCGATGTCACAAATCCCCAGGAGAGTCCAATTGGGGTAAGCCATTCTGCGATGATGTTCCTCAGTTTCCGTAAGAGGTTGTCAGCTGTGTGCCTCTTCTGGAAAGCGGTGATACACAGCATAGCCTGCCTAGGAACGAGTTGGAGTTTGCGAGATGCTGCTACTGGTGCCGCCGCTGCTTTTCTTGCTGCGGGAGGCAATACATCTACCCAGTGGGCTGTTACAGTCATATAGTCCTGAGTCTGCCCTGCTCCACTTGTCCACATGTCCATGGTTAAGTGGACATTGGGTACAACTGCATTTTTTAGGACACTGGTGACTCTTTTTCTGAGGTCTGTGTACATTTTCGGTATCGCCTGCCTAGAGAAATGGAACCTAGATGGTATTTGGTACCAGGACACAGTACCTCAATCAAGTCTCCAGTTGCCTGTGAATTAACGGTGGATACCGGAAACACGTTTCTCACCACCCAGGCTGCCAAGGCCTGAGTTATCCGCTTTGCAGCAGGATGACTGCTGTGATATTTCATCTTCCTCGCAAAGGACTGTTGGACAGTCAATTGCTTACTGGAAGTAGTACAAGTGGTCTTCCGTCTTCCCCTCTGGGATGACGATCGACTCCCAGCAGCAACAACAGCAGCACCAGCAGCAGTAGGCATTACACTCAAGGATGCATCGGAGGAATCCCAGGCAGGAGAGGACTCGTCAGACTTGACAGTGACATGGCCTGCAGGACTATTGGCTTTCCTGTCTAAGGAGGAAATTGACACTGAGGGAGTTGGTGGTGTGGTTTGCAGGAGCTTGGTTACAAGAGGAAGGGATTTAGTGGTCAGTGGACTGCTTCCGCTGTCATCCAAAGTTTTTGAACTTGTCACTGACTTCTGATGAATGCAGTCCAGGTGACGTATAAGGGAGGATGTTCCTAGGTGGTTAACGTCCTTACCCCTACTTATTACATCTTGACAAAGGCAACACACGGCTTGACACCAGTTGTCCTCATTTCTGTTGAAATAATTCCACACCGAAGAGGTGATTTTTTTTTGTATTTTGACCAGGCATGTCAATGGCCATATTCGTCCCACGGACAACAGGTGTCTCCCCGTGTGCCTGACTTAAACAAACCACCTCACCATCAGAATCCTCCTTGTCAATTTCCTCCCCAGCGCCAGCAACACCCATATCCTCATCCTGGTGTACTTCAACAGTGACATCTTCAATATGACTATCGGGAACTGGACTGCGGGTGCTCCTTCCAGCACTTGCAGGGGGCGTGCAAATGGTGGAATGCGCAACCTCTTCCCGTCCAGTGTTGGGAAGGTCAGGCATCGCAACCGACACAATTGGACTCTTCTTGGGGATTTGTGATTTAGAAGAACGCACAGTTCTTTGCTGTGCTTTTGCCATCTTAACTCTTTTAAGTTTTCTAGCAGGAGGATGAGTGCTTCCATCCTCAGGTGAAGCTGAACCACTAGCCTTGAACATAGGCCAGGGCCTCAGCCGTTCCTTGCCACTCTGTGTCGTAAATGGCACATTGGCAGGTTTACGCTTCTCCTCAGACGATTTTGATTTAGATTTTTGGGTCATTTTACTGAGCTTTATTTTTTTGGATTTTACATGCTCTCTACTATGACATTGGGCATCGGCCTTGGCAGACGACGTTGATGGCATTTCATCGTCTCGGCCATGACTAGTGGCAGCAGCTTCAGCACGAGGTGAAAGTGGATCTTGATCTTTCCCTATTTTACCCTCCACATTTTTGTTCTCCATTTTTTAATGTGTGGAATTATATGCCAGTAATATATCAATAGCAATGGCCTACTACTATATATACTGCGCACAACTGAAATGCACCAAAGGTATGGATGGATAGTATACTTGACGACACAGAGGTAGGTAGAGCAGTGGCCTTCTGTACCGTACTGCTATATAGTATATACTGGTGGTCAGCAAACTGTGCAAAACTGAAATGCACCACAGGTATGGATGGATACTAGTATACTTGACGACACAGAGGTAGGTAGAGCAGTGGCCTACTGTACCGTACTGCTATATAGTATACACTGGTGGTCAGCAAACTGTGCAAAACTGAAATGCACCACAGGTATGGATGGATAGTATACTTGACGAAACAGAGGTAGGTAGAGCAGTGGCCTTCTGTACCGTACTGCTATATAGTATATACTGGTGGTCAGCAAACTGTGCAAAACTGAAATGCACCACAGGTATGGATGGATACTAGTATACTTGACGACACAGAGGTAGGTAGAGCAGTGGCCTACTGTACCGTACTGCTATATAGTATATACTGGTGGTCAACAAACTGTGCAAAACTGAAATGCACCACAGGTATGGATGGATAGTATACTTGACGACACAGAGGTAGGTAGAGCAGTGGCCTTCTGTACCGTACTGCTATATAGTATATACTGGTGGTCAGCAAACTGTGCAAAACTGAAATGCACCACAGGGATGGATACTAGTATACTTGACGACACAGAGGTAGGTAGAGCAGTGGCCTACTGTACTGTACTGCTATATAGTATACACTGGTGGTCAGCAAACTGTGCAAAACTGAAATGCACCACAGGTATGGATGGATAGTATACTTGACGACACAGAGGTAGGTAGAGCAGTGGCCTTCTGTACCGTACTGCTATATAGTATATACTGGTGGTCAGCAAACTGTGCAAAACTGAAATGCACCACAGGTATGGATGGATACTAGTATACTTGACGACACAGAGGTAGGTAGAGCAGTGGCCTACTGTACCGTACTGCTATATAGTTATACTGGTGGTCAGCAAACTGTGCAAAACTGAAATGCACCACAGGTATGGATGGATAGTATACTTGACGACACAGAGGTAGGTAGAGCATTGGCCTTCTGTACCGTACTGCTATATAGTATATACTGGTGGTCAGCAAACTGTGCAAAACTGAAATGCACCACAGGTATGGATGGATACTAGTATACTTGACAACACAGAGGTAGGTAGAGCAGTGGCCTACTGCACCGTACTGCTATATAGTATATACTGGTGGTCAGCAAACTGTGCAAAACTGAAATGCACCACAGGTATGGATGGATAGTATACTTGACGACACAGAGGTAGGTAGAGCAGTGGCCTTCTGTACCGTACTGCTATATAGTATATACTGGTGGTCAGCAAACTGTGCAAAACTGAAATGCACCATGGGTATGGATGGATACTAGTATACTTGACGACACAGAGGTAGGTAGAGCAGTGGCCTACTGTACCGTACTGCTATATAGTATATACTGGTGGTCAGCAAACTGTGCAAAACTGAAATGAACCACAGGTATGGATGGATAGTATACTTGACGACACAGAGGTAGGTAGAGCAGTGGCCTTCTGTACCGTACTGCTATATAGTATATACTGGTGGTCAGCAAACTGTGCAAAACTGAAATGCACCACAGGTATGGATGGATAGTATACTTGACGACACAGAGGTAGGTAGAGCAGTGGACTACTGTACCGTACTGCTATATATTATATACTGGTGGACAGCAAACTGTGCAAAACTGAAATGCACCACAGGTATGGATGGATACTAGTATACTTGACGACACAGAGGTAGGTAGAGCAGTGGCCTACTGTACCGTACTGCTATATAGTATTTCTCTGACGTCCTAGTGGATGCTGGGGACTCCGTAAGGACCATGGGGAATAGCGGCTCCGCAGGAGACTGGGCACAAAAGTAAAGCTTTAGAACTACCTGGTGTGCACTGGCTCCTCCACCTATGACCCTCCTCCAAGCCTCAGTTAGATTTTTGTGCCCGAACGAGAAGGGTGCACACTAGGTGGCTCTCCTGAGCTGCTTAGTGAAAAGTTTAGTTTTAGGTTTTTTATGTTCAGTGAGACTGCTGGCAACAGGCTTACTGCATCGAGGGACTAAGGGGAGAAGAAGCGAACTCACCTGCGTGCAGAGTGGATTGGGCTTCTTAGGCTACTGGACATTAGCTCCAGAGGGACCGATCACAGGCCCAGCCATGGATAGGTCCCAGAGCCGCGCCGCCGGCCCCCTTACAGAGCCAGAAGACAGAAGAGGTCCGGAAAATCGGCGGCAGAAGACGTCCTGTCTTCAACAAGGTAGCGCACAGCACTGCAGCTGTGCGCCATTGCTCTCAGCACACTTCACACTCCGGTCACTGAGGGTGCAGGGCGCTGGGGGGGGGGGGCGCACTGAGACGCAATAAAAACACCTTGGATGGCAAAAAATGCATCACATATAGCTCCTGGGCTATATGGATGAATTTAACCCCTGCCAGAATACACAGAAAAACGGGAGATAAGGCAGCCGAGAAGGGCTGGCGCCATTTTCCCTCACAGCTCCGTGGGAGGGAAGCTCCCTGGCTCTCCCCTGCAGTCACTACACTACAGAAAGGGTTAAAAAAGAGAGGGGGGCACTAATTACGCGCAGTATTAAAAATACAGCAGCTATAAGGGGAAAAACACTTATATAAGGTTATCCCTGTATATATATAGCGCTCTGGTGTGTGCTGGCAAACTCTCCCTCTGTCTCCCCAAAGGGCTAGTGGGGTCCTGTCCTCTATCAGAGCATTCCCTGTGTGTGTGCTGTGTGTCGGTACGTTTGTGTCGACATGTATGAGGAGAAAAATGATGTGGCGACGGAGCAGATTGCCTGTAATAGTGATGTCACCCCCTAGGGGGTCGACACCTGAGTGGATGAACTGTTGGAAGGAATTACGTGACAGTGTCAGCTCTGTATAAAAGACAGTGGTTGACATGAGACAGCCGGCTACTCAGCTTGTGCCTGTCCAGACGTCTCATAGGCTCTAAAGCGCCCGTTACCTCAGATGGCAGATATAGACGCCGACACGGATACTGACTCCAGTGTCGATGGTGAAGAGACAAATGTGACTTCCAGTAGGGCCACACGTTACATGATTGAGGCAATGAAAAATGTTTTACACATTTCTGATAATACGAGTACCACCAAAAAGGGGTATTATGTTCGGTGAGGAAAAACTACCTGTAGTTTTCCTGAATCTGAGAAATTAAATGAAGTGTGTGATGATGCGTGGGTTTCCCCCGATAACAACTGATAATTTCTAAAATGTTATTGGCATTATATCCTTTCCCGCCAGAGGTTAGGGTGCGTTGGGAAACACCCCCTAGGGTGGATAAAGCACTCACACGCTTGTAAGAACAAGGGCTCTACCCTCTCCTGAGATGGCCGCCCTTAAGGATCCTGCTGATAGAAAGCAGGAGGGTATCCTAAAATGTATTTACACACATACTGGTGTTATACTGCGACCAGCAATCGCCTCAGCCTGGATGTGCAGTGCTGGGTTGGAGTGGTCGGATTCCCTGACTGAAAATATTGATACCCTAGATAGGGACAGTATATTATTGCCTATAGAGCATTTAAAAGATGCATTTCTATATATGCGTGATGCACAGCGGAATATTTGCCGACTGGCATCAAGTCTAAGTGCGTTGTCCATTTCTGCCAGTAGAGGGTTATGGACACGACAGTGGTCAGGTGATGCGGATTCCAAACGGCATTTGGAAGTATTGCCTTATTAAGGGGAGGAGTTATTTGGGGTCGGTCTTTCAGACCTGGTGGCCACGGCAACAGCTGGGAAATCCACGTTTGTACCCCAGGTCGCCTCTCAACATAAGAAGACGCCGTATTATCAGGCGCAGTCTTTTCGTGGGCAAGCGGGCAAAAGGTTCCTCATTTCTGCCCCGTGACAGAGGGAGAGGAAAAAAGCTGCAGAAATCAGCCAGTTCCCAGGAACAGAAGCCCTCTCCCGCCTCTGCCAAGCCCTCAGTATGACGCTGGGGCTTTACAAGCAGAATCAGGCACGGTGGGGGCCCGTCTCAATGAATTTCAGCGCGCAGTGGGCTCACTCGCAAGTAGACCCCTGGATCCTTCAGGTGATATCTCAGGGGTACAAATTGGAATTCGAGACGTCTCCCCCTCGCCGTTTCCTAAAGTCGGCTTTACCGATGTCTCCTTCTGACAGGGAGGCAGTTTTGGAAGCCATTCACAAGCTGTATTCCCAGCAGGTGATAATCAAGGTACCCCTCCTGCAACAGGGAACGGGGTATTATTCCACACTGTTGTGGTACCGAAGCCGGACGGCTCGGTGAGACCGATTCTAAATCTAAAATCTTGAACACTTACATACGGAGGTTCAAATTCAAGATTGAGTCACTCAGAGCAGTGATTGCGAACCTGGAAGAAGGGGACTACATGATGTCTCGGGACATCAAGGATGCTTACCTTCATGTCCCAATTTACCCTTCTCACCAAGGGTACCTCAGGTTTATGGTACAGAACTGTCACTATCAGTTTCAGACGCTGCCGTATGGATGGTCCACGGCACCCCGGGTCTTTACCAAGGTAATGGCCGAAATGATGATACTCCTTCGAAGGAAGGGAATTTTAGTTATCCCTTACTTGGACGATTCCCTGATAAGGGTAAGATCCAGGGAACAGTTGGAGGTCGGTGTAGCACTATCTCAGGTAGTGTTGCGGCAGCACGATTGGATTCTCAATATTCCAAAATCGCAGCTGATTCCGACGACTCGTCGTCTGTTCCTAGGGATGATCCTGGACACAGTCCAGAAAAAGGTGTTTCTCCCGGAGGAGAAAGTCAGGGAGTTATCCGAGCTAGTCGGGAACCTCCTATAACCGAGCCAAGTCTCAGTACATCAATGAAAGGGTTCTGGGAAAAATGGTGGCTTCCTACGAAGCAATCCCATTCGGCAGATTCCACGCAAGAACTTTCCAGTGGGACCTGCTGGACAAATGGTCCGGGTCGCATCTTCAGATGCATCAGCGGATAACCCTGTCACCAAGCACAAGGGTGTCTCTCCTGTGGTGGTTGCAGAATGCTCATCTTCTAGAGGGCCGCAGATTCGACATTCAGGACTGGGTCCTGGTGACCACGGATGCCAGCCTGCGAGGCTGGGGAGCAGTCACACAGGGAAGGAATTTCCAGAGCTTATGGTCAAGCCTGGAGACATCACTTCACATAAATATCCTGAAGCTAAGGGCCATTTACAATGCTCTAAGCTCAGCAAGACCTCTGCTTCAAGGTCACCCGGAGTTGATCCATTCGGACAACATCACGGCAGTCACCCACGTAAACAGACAGGGTGACACAAGAAGCAGGAGGGCAATGGCAGAAGCTGCAAGGATTCTTCGCTGGGCGGAAAATCATGTGATAGCACTGTCAGCAAGTGGGGACTTCACCCAGAAGTCTTCCACGTGTTTATAAAACTCGACAAGTATTGCGCCGGGTCAAGGGACCCTCCGGCAATAGCTGTAGACGCTCTGGTAACACAGTGGGTGTACCAGTCAGTGTATGTGTTCCCTCCTCTGCCTCTCATACCCAAGGTACTGAGAATTATAAGATGGAGAGGAGTAAGCACTATATTCGGGCTCCGGATTGGCCAAGAAGGACTTGGTAACCGGAACTTCAAGAGATGCTCACGGAGGATCCGTGGCCTCTACCTCTAAGAAGGGACCTGCTACAGCAAGGACCCTGTCTGTTCCAAGACTTACCGCGACTGCGTTTGACGGCATGGCGGTTGAACGCCGGATCCTGAAGGAGAAAGGCATTCCGGATGAAGTCATTCCTATCCTGATCAAAGCCAGGAAAGATATAACCGCAAAACATTATCACCGCATTTGGCGAAAATATGTTGCGTGGTGCGAGGCCAGTAAGGCCCCGACGGAGGAATTTTCAACTAGGTCGATTCCTACATTTCCTGCAAACAGGAGTGTCTATGGGCCTGAAATGGGGGTCCATTAAGGTTCAAATTTCGGCCCTGTCAATTTTCTTCCAGAAAGAACTAGCTTCAGTCCCTGAAGTTCAGACGTTTGTGAAAGGGGTACTGTATATACAGCCTCCTTTTGTGCCTCCAGTGGCACCTTGGGATCTAAATGTAGTTTTTGGGTTCCAAAAGTCACATTGGTTTAAACCACTTAAATATGTGGAGTTAAAATATCTCACATGGAAAGTGGTCATGCTGTTGGCCCTGGCCTGGGCCAGGTGCGTGTCAGAATTGGCGGCTTTATCCTGTAAAAGCCCTCATCTGATTTTCCATTCGGACAGGGCGGAATTGAGGACTTGTCCTCAGTTTCTCCCTAAGGTGGTTTTCAGCGTTTCACCTGAATCAACCTATTGTGGTGCCTGCGGCTACTAGGGACTTGGAGGACTCCAAGTTGCTAGACGTTGTCAGGGCCCTGGAAATATAGGTTTCCAGGACGGCTGGAGTCAGAAAATCTGACTCGTTGTTTATTCTGTATGCACCCAACAAGCTGGGTGCTCCTGCTTCTAAGCAGACTATTGCTCGTTGGATTTGTAGTACAATTCAGCTTGCACATTCTGTGGCAGGCCTGCCACAGACAAAATCTGTAAAAGCCCATTCCACAAGGAAGGTGGGCTCATCTTGGGCGGCTGCCCGAGGGGTCTCGGCTTTACAACTTTGCCGAGCAGTTACTTGGTCAGGAGCAAATACGTTTGTAAAATTCTACAAATTTGATACCCTGGCTGAGGAGGACCTGGAGTTCTCTCATTTGGTGCTGCAGAGTCATCCGCACTCTCCCGCCCGTTTGGGAGCTTTGGTATAATCCCCATGGTCCTTACGGAGTCCCCAGCATCCACTAGGACGTCAGAGAAAATAAGAATTTACTTACCGATAATTCTATTTCTCGTAGTCCGTAGTGGATGCTGGGCGCCCATCCCAAGTGCGGATTGTCTGCAATACTGGTACATAGTTATTGTTACCAAAAAAATCGGGTTATTGCTGTAGTGAGCCATCTTTTCTAGAGGCTCCTCTGTTATCATGCTGTTAACTGGGTTTAGATCACAAGTTATATGGTGTGATTGGTGTGGCTGGTATGAGTCTTACCCGGGATTCAAAATCCTTCCTTATTGTGTACGCTCGTCCGGGCACAGAATCCTAACTGAGGCTTGGAGGAGGGTCATAGGGGGAGGAGCCAGTGCACACCAGGTAGTTCTAAAGCTTTACTTTTGTGCCCAGTCTCCTGCGGAGCCGCTATTCCCCATGGTCCTTACGGAGTCCCCAGCGTCCACTACGGACTACGAGAAATAGAATTAAGTAAATTCTTATTATACTGGTGGTCAGCAAACTGTGCAAAACTGAAATGCACCACAGGTATGGATGGATAGTATACTTGACGACACAGAGGTAGGTAGAGCAGTGGCCTTCTGTACCGTACTGCTATATAGTATAAACTGGTGGTCAGCAAACTGTGCAAAACTGAAATGCACCACAGGTATGGATGGATAGTATACTTGACGACACAGAGGTAGGTAGAGCAGCGGACTACTGTAACGTACTGCTATATATTATATACTGGTGGACAGCAAACTGTGCAAAACTGAAATGCACCACAGGTATGGATGGATACTAGTATACTTGACGACACAGAGGTAGGTCGAGCAGTGGCCTACCGTACCGTACTGCTATATAGTATATACTGGTGGTCAGCAAACTGTGCAAAACTGAAATGCACCACAGGTATGGATGGATAGTATACTTGACGACACAGAGGTAGGTAGAGCAGTGGACTACTGTACCGTACTGCTATATATATAGTTATACTGGTGGTCAGCAAAATTCTGCACTGTCCTCCTACTATATACTACAATGCAGCACAGATATGGAGCGTTTTTCAGGCAGAGAACGTATAATACTGGTGGTCACTGGTCAGCAAAACTCTGCATTGTCCTCCTACTATATAATACTGCTGGTCCCCGGTCCCCACAATAAAGCAATTAGCACACTGAGCACAGATATTTGCAGCACACTGAGCACAGTCAGATATGGAGCGTTTTTCAGGCAGAGAACGTAGATATTTGCACTTGCAGCACACTGAGCACAGATATTTGCAGCACACTGAGCACAGATATTTGCAGCACAATTTGCAGCCCACTGAACATAGAAACTGAGAGGACGCCAGCTACGTCCTCTCACGATCATCTCCAATGCACAAGTGAAAAATGGCGGCAACGCGCGGCTCCTTATATAGAATACGAATCTCGCGAGAATCCGACCGCGGGATGATGACGTTCGGGCGCGCTCGGGTTAACCGAGCAAGGCGGGAGGATCCGAGTCTGCCTCGGACCCGTGTAATATGGGTGAAGTTCGAGGGGGTTCGGATCCCGAGGATCCGAACCCGCTCATCACTAGAGGCCACCCATTGTAAAGCATAGATGTCTGAACCCGGATGGTGACCGCCAGCCCCCGTTTAGGGAAAGATAACAGCAGTGGTGCATGTATGCGGGTACGATCGGGTACAGAGTACCCTTAAGAATTTGACAGTGGGTACACAGTACCACCTGCCAAACACTTTGCCATTACCACAATTATAATGTGCCACAAAGCAACAAGACCATGGTGCTTGGCAGCATGACGGCTCCTCCCACTTTGTCAGGGTTACTGGGAGTGCCACAGTGGCTGTATTTTCCTGTTATAATGGAGGCATCACTATATATTGTTATTATACTGGGGGCATTACTATATATTGTTATTATACTGGGGGCATTACTATATATTTCTATTATACTGGAGGTAGCATTATATATCTCTGTTATACTGGAGGCATTACTATATATTTTTAGCCTTGCCTCCAGATTCCTCCCCAAAAAAGGGGCTGTTGTATGGCCACGCCTCTTGTGTAATGTAGCCACTCCCACTAGCAGCATGTGGCCACGCCCCCTCACAACACACGACCACACCCATTTTTCATCACTCAGTACCACTAAGAAAATATTTCTACTTGCACCACTGGATAACAGTATACAGTAACCTCCTGATGAAGTCCAGCTTTGTTAGCACCAGGGTGGGGGAGGGGGTTCCGGAGCCACTGCAGGTGGGGGAGGGGTGGCTGCAGGGGTGCCGCGGATGGGGGAAGGGGCCGGAGGTGCTGGGACGGGGGAGGTGCGGGAATGCTCCTCCTGCTTCTCCTCCCTGTAGCAGCTAAGGCGGTGAATGCGACTGTGCCCGGGCCAGGCCCTGCAGCTTCCCCCTCGACGGCGAGTCCCTTTGCAGCCGAGTGGAGTCCAAGGAACACACAGCATCCAGTAGCGGATCTTGCCACGGGCAAGCAGGGCTTTTGCCCGGGGCGCCGCCTTCCGGAGGGCGCCGTACCATGGCAAGATCCGCTGCTGCTGTGGTGCCCCCCGCTGCCGCTGCCCGCTGTCCCGCTGTCCTGTGAAGGGAAACTGGACACTACGCGTCTAGTTTCCCTTCCTGGAGAGGACCTTAACTGTAATGATGTGCGGTGCGCGTTGACGTCATCGCGCACCGCACAGCAAAGGTCCTCTTTACGAAGGGAACTAGACGCTTAGCGTCTAGTTTTCCTTCGTGGAGAGGACCTTTGCTGTGCGGTGCGCGATGACGTCATCGCGCACCGCACATCCTACTACAGTAAAGGGGGCGTAACTGACCATGCCGCCTGTATGAAGCCACGCCCCCTAATGCCACCCGGGGCGCAAGAAGCCCCGGAACCGGCCCTGACAGCAGCCAAAGGGCAGAGCCTCCCATTGGATGTAACCTGTGCGAGAGTGCGTTTCTCGGCCAATCAGCTGTGGCCTGGGTGTGATAGATCTGCCGCTAACCCAATGAGAGCTCCTAGCCACGCCCAGCGTTAGGAAATGAGTCACAGAGTCACAGATCTGGGCAAATATATAGGAGATTTTTAAGTCTTTTTGCATACAAGTATTATACTACAGTATATAGATTATATATATTTAATACACTGCAAACATCAGTGATCCAATTTGATGCCGAGGAAAACATCCTGGAAAAAGGTGTTACTTCCATATAGATAACTGCAGATGAGCAATGTATCACTTATTAATGCATATAACCTGATGGTCACGATTTGTATGCAAGACGAATTTATTTGAAATGTATCTGAGCACGACACTAGATGGCGCTATGTCTCACCCCGTCGTAGCACACGTTTCATATTGACTGGATAACTACAGTCTTCAAGGAGAAAGAACAGCAGCCACCGGAATTAGGGGCATGTATCTCAGCGTGGGAGAATATAAAAGAACTTTATGTGATATTAGAGGCAGATTTAATCAGCCATGGGGCTTACCACGCAGCTAAAGGTCTGCCCTGTGCTATCCAATTACTGCCGATACCCCGCGCGGAAAGCAACAGAGGGTGCACTTCACGCAGATTGTTACTCGCAGCCTCAGGAGCTGTTAGGAAAAATACATGTTACGTGCACCCTCTGGAGCTTATTGCGCGGGATAACGACCCAACTCCAGACATTTAACCCGGAATCTGCTGCCGGCTCGTTTCCTGCATGGGGAGATTGCCTAACAATTGAATAGCTCTGACCGTTCATACAATCTGCCCCAAAGCACTATTTCAGTACCAGGTGACATATAGATACATACGATATCCCGGTGCATGGGATGCTAGAGGCCATATGATCAACACCGGCATCCCGAAGCAGAAAAGTATGTATCTCCTACCCCCCTAACCCTCCCTTCCCGCAGCCTAACCCTAACCCTCCCCGGTGGTGCCTTATCCTACCCCCTCCCCACAGCCTAACCTTCGCCTGGGTTGCCTAAACCTACCCCCCCTCACCACAGCCCAACCCTGACACCACCACCTACGCCCCCCCCAGCCTAACCCTAACCTCCAAACACCCCCCCCCCCCCTCCCCAGCCTAACCCTTCCTTCCCCCGCCTCAGAAGCTGCAGCATACTTGTGCACAATTGCTGCATACGGGATTGCTGCTGCGAATACATTAGACTCCACCTCTGATCAGGCCTAATATCATTTTGTTTCCAGAAATAAATATTGGCCATGTACTGAACCAACATTGTGTAATAGAACGCTGCAGTTTTCCATGGAAATAGACCTCGGAGTCTGTACTTCGCTACTGACCTGGGCTCTCACCCATAAAACACAACTTTTCAGCAGGAATGTGCGCCCGATAAAACTCAGTAAATATTTGGGTGGTGAAATCGTGGTTCTCAGGAACTATGTACATTTGGCAATAGATTCCATTCACCCTTCAATGATCAATCATTGCTAGCGGCTAATCCGGAGGGTTTATTCCTTTCACAGTATCCAGTCACATTGTTGTCAGTTGCCATGGTGAAAATTCATGTTGAGACTGCGGTGGCGACACGGTTCAACATGTCAACAGGCTATCCCCACAACGTCGACATGTTCACAGTGTTGCCATGTGAGATGTCAACATTCTCAGAATGCCGACAGTTTGTTTTATCCATCGCTTGGAGGGTTAGGGTCAGCTACTAGGGCAGGTATTCCCAACCACGGTCCTCAAGGCACACCAACAGTGCAGGTTTTAGTGATATCCAGGCTGCAGCACAGATGGTTAAATCAAAATAACTGAGCTACTAATGAAGTCACCTGTGCTCAAGCCTGGATATCACTAAAACCTGCACTGTTGGTGTGCCTTGAGGACCGTGGTTGGGAATGCCTGTACTAGGGTGAGAGTTAAGTTGGGTACACACCTAGGGGTATATTTACTAAAATTCGTATTAGTCCCGATTTGGTGGGAGATTAAACACGAATGACATCGAATGTGTGAATTTGCAACTTTTTGAATTTATTACGCCTCATTTACTATGCTGTCGTGTTTTGATTATTTCCATTTTTCGATGCCGATGTCATTCGTGCTTTTCCAAGGTAGAATGCGGCCGATTTTGTGGATTTGCGGCTGTGTTGTCAGGTTTTTTTTCAGACTGCGTCATTTTTCGTTTACGGGAGTGTTTTCCCGTTCCCGGCCGCGTTTTTTTTTCTAAGTTTCGTTTTTGTCACTCGTCCGTGATTGGTTTGATTCGTGATGGAGGAGTGTCTGTGCTCATTACTATAAAACCGCCCCAAACCATCCGAACCTCGTGGGTTTAGCTAATGGAGAGGTGAGAGGAAGTTGTGTTTGGAGTTGGAGAGTTGATAGGAGTTTTTGCCGGTTTTGAGGAGGTTCTTTGCGATTGTTGCGTGCTGTACTGTGTGTGTAAGTAGTCTTGTCATACTTGTTGTGTAGTTATTTAAAAGTCTGCCTAGTTTTTTGTCTTTGTTTTTTTTTTAAAGTCTATTGTCATTGTTTGTGAGTGTGTGTGTGTGTGTGTGTGTGTGTGTGTGTGTGTGTGTGTGTGTGTGTGTGTGTGTGTGTGTGTGTGTGTGTTTGGTGTGTAGTGGTAGTGGAGGAGTGTGTTTAGTGTTTTTTTTTCTCAGTGTTATTTGTTGTTTGTCCTGAATATGTCCCAGTCAG
This sequence comes from Pseudophryne corroboree, assembly GCF_028390025.1. Taxonomy (NCBI): domain Eukaryota; kingdom Metazoa; phylum Chordata; class Amphibia; order Anura; family Myobatrachidae; genus Pseudophryne; species Pseudophryne corroboree. Next base: position 27,399,563 of record NC_086451.1, read on the forward strand.
AGATGAGTGTGGTGGAGGAGGTGAGTGAGAGGGAGGAGGTGAGTGAGGTGGAGGAGGTGAGTGAGGTGGAGGAGGTGAGTGAGAGGGAGGAGGTGAGTGAGAGGGAGGAGGTGAGTGAGGTGGAGGAGGTGAGTGAGAGGGAGGAGGTGAGTGAGGTGGAGGAGGTTAGTGAGGAGGAGGGGGAGGTTGCTGCTGCGGCCTCGAGTGATAGTGACAGTGATGGTGCTGTGGCTTCGCAGCCACGCACCACTACAAAGACGGGCCGCAATGTCAAATTCAGCTACGCAGAGAATATGGCATTGGTGCGGGAGCTGATGAGACATCATCGTCAGCTGTTTGGGCCTGATGCTGCCAAGGTTTCTTCACGCAGGAAGAGTGTTCTGTGGGGGAAGGTAGTAGCGGCAGTTAATAGTGAGGGTGTGGTGAGGAGGACCGAGGACACGTGTCGTAAGCGATTCTATGACATCAAGCGGCGTGTCAAGGCTAAGATGTCTAAGGAGGCTAAATCAGCCCGCCAAACAGGGGGAGGACACCCCTTCCGAGCATCATATCGGGATTGGGAGGAGTCTGTGCGTACTCTTATTCCGCCAGAAGTGGTTGGTGCGACTCATGTTCGGGATTCGGATCACCCAAGGCAGGATGGTGAGTTGTATTTTTTTTATAATTTATAATTAAAACATCTGTGCGCTTTGTTCTTAGTTGTCTGAAATGTCTTCTAGCTAATTGTGATTGTAAGTTGGTTAATTCTTCTAATGTGTTGGTGATGTACTTTTATTCACAAATAGTTATGTTTTTGTCCTTTGTATTGTCAATTTAGCAGGTGGCCTTGGCCTTATTCTGTTTTTTTTTTTTTTTTTTAAGTAAATTGTTGTGGGTGTCTTTAAATGAAGTGTGAGTCATGTGTTTTACGTAATGTGTGTTATTTTTTTTTTAATGGACTTATGGTTATTGTGTGTTGTTCTGGGTTGTCCTTTGTGTGGTTGTTGTGATTTTTCATGCAGATTTTAATTTGATGCTTACAATTTGGCGCATATATTTGGTGGTAGTGTTTGGTTGTTAGCAGCAAACAAATGTTAAATACAGAACAATATTCTGGTTGTGTTAAGCTACCACGGTTGGGTTTTTAGTAGAGATGAGCGGATTCGGTTTTACTCGGTTTTACTCGGTTCTCAAAACGGCATCTTATTGGCTCACGGATGTCACGTGTTTTGGATAGCCAATAAGATGCCGTTTTGAGAACCGAGTAAAACCGAGTAAAACCGAATCCGCTCATCTCTAGTTTTTAGTAGTATAATATTGTGAATTCTGCACCTTTGTGTATGGATTGGTTGGTGTAATTGTTTCATAATTTAAGTATACACACCCAATGAAGTCAGGCAGAAAAGCATAAGCATAGTTTTGTTTACTTCTCATCAGGTTCCTCATATGTTTACATCACAATAAGGTTTTTGCATAAACATATAAACATAATATAATGTTCATAAGGACAATCTTCATATTTCTACAGTACGAAAGAGACGCAGCACAGCCAGGCCACAACCCACACTGCCAAGAGATGCCGATGCTGGCGATGCAGGTAAGAATGTAGTCTATCCACATAATCTGAAAACACATAGAAATGCAGAATTTTAATGTTTATCTTATCACATAGGTCCTTCTTCATCGAACACCCCTCCACTAAGACGACCATCACAGGGCTCGGATAGTCTCCATAAGATGGGTACCAAGAGACGCCGTGTTGAGACGGAATATCCACCCGCATCCTCACCACCACAACGGCGCATCTCCACGGTGTCGGCCCTGCCACCACAAGCCATTTTGGCCAGTCCACAAAGCGAGGAACCACAATCCCCTCAGCTGTCTGGTGAGCAAACATAACAATTAATTGTAAAAACTTTAAAAAACAGTGGGGTAGATGTATTAACCTGGAGAAGGCATAAGGAAGTGATAAACCAGTGATATGTGCAAGGTGATAAAGGCACCAGCCAATCAGTTCCTAACTGTTAATTTACATATTGGAGCTGTTTGGCTGGTGCCTTTATCACCTTGCACATATCACTACTTTATCACTTCCTTATGCCTTCTCCAGGTTAATACATCTGCCCCAGTGTTTGTGCACAGCCAAAAAAAATGTGTTAAAAAAAACTCATCCTTGTAATAATCCCCAACAGCAAGCACATGGGGGTAACGTTAGTAAGATTTTTTTTTCCAGATGTGATGTTGGCCATAGCAACCAATTATTTGTTTTTTAAATTTTGCTAGAAACAGCAACATAAATGTTAAGTCTAATCTGATTGTTTTGCATGGCCAACATCACCAGTTCTAAACATCGCCCACCTTAAGACATTTTCTACCATATTTTTTATTACATTTATTTGCACTATATTTGATCAAGTTTTGGGCAGACCATTGACTGCCTTGAACAATGTATGAGTGTATTGCTCAACACATTTAATGTATTGTGTGTGTTTTACAAAAGTAAGCTTCATACACAATATGTAAATGTAGTAATTTGTATTTGTTAGAGTTCTTCGTTTTGGCACATTAATTATGGCTCAGAGTCCAACAATTCCCTGAAACATTTTTGAACTGAGTAGGGAACGTAAGAAGCCACATATTTCTACAAAAAGGTGACCTAAATTGTTAAGTTTAGCCCACAATCTATTTATCATTTACAACTAGTGATGAGCGGATTCGGTTTTACTCGGTTTTACTCGGTTCTCAAAACGGCATCTTATTGGCTCACGGATGTCACGTGTTTTGGATAGCCAATAAGATGCCGTTTTGAGAACCGAGTAAAACCGAGTAAAACCGAGTAAAACCGAACCTCGCTCATCACTATTTACAACATGAATATTAAGAAGTAATGCATGTTGACGTAAAGCTAAAAAAAAAACAATGCTAAATATTGACTAAATAGTGGCTGTCTACAACCCCATACAGAACCACCCATCATGCCCGAGGATACCCAGTAGGAAACTGACTTGCAGGAATCGTACACACTACACCTGCAAGCGATTGATCCAAACCAGCCAACCACGCCGCATGACATAACCCAACCACCCCAAACATCCCACAGCCCCCAATTGAGCCCAACACCACCCCAGCCACAAATGGGCCCAGAGTTTTGGTCCAGTTGGGCCACACAACAGGCACAACACTATGCCTGTCTGAACACCCACAGCCAATACCTTGCCAGTCTGCCCCATCATCTGCCTAGACTCAGACGGAACTCAGGCAGACTGATAGTTCAAGGTGGCAGAGTAGCAAATTCTATGGAGCAGATGAGGGCAGACAACAGCCAAATGCACGCAAATTTACAAAGAATCATGGATGACCAACAGCGGCAGCAACAAGCCCTCATACAAATTATACAACATAACCAATTAATAAACGAAAGCCTCTCACAAATTATTGCCAACAACACTGCCGCAACTACACAACTCACAGCAAGCCTCAACAACCTGAACCAAAGCCTAAATGTGTTGGCATCACACCAACTAAGCTCAAGCTCAGGAACAACCACACCAAGCCAGACCCCAGTTACCTCCCCAGTTAGACGATCCAGCAGAACCAGGACCAATGAACCAGCCCAATCCTCTGCACCCAGCAAACAAAAAACAAAGAAATGATCAAGGTGGCAGCAACAACTACAGTATGTTATTAGAAAATTACTAATTATCTAATTGATTCACTCATAATGCCTGAGTTTAAGGTAATAAATTAATCATACGCAATATGTGCAATGTTTCATTTGTTAATGAGTGACAGTGTCAGTTATACATTTTATTGCCTAACTGTAAACAACATGAGAAATAACAAACAATAACGCAACACAAACAGAATTCAGACCTATCAAACATTTTAGAATTGGTGTTAGCCAAGGTTAATTATGAATAAATAATACTTACCGGTAAAATAACGCAGAATCACTTCTTGCCTTACCTGCCTCCCTACATCTGTACTCACACTGTCGCCAGATGTTTCTAACTCACCTACTTGCTGACTGTTTTCTTCATCACCAACATGTGTCAGATGTTGGCGCAAACACATGGGGCAATATTTACTAATATTCGTGTTTGAGTCGGTTTGTATAGTGTTTAAACTCGTTTTGTATCGGGTGCATTTTCATGCAACTTTTTGAATCCATATACGCAAAGTTACGAAGCAGTCGACTTTATGGTTTTCCGATGTCGATGCCAGTTGGTTTTTTTTGGCACATTTACGGCCGTCATTATCGTTTGCGTACGTGATTTTGTTTTTTTTCCTGTTTTTTTTTCTAAGTTAAACGCGGCAGGGTTTTTTTTTTTCCCGCGGCCGCATTTTCACTTTCAGTTTCATGTTTCATTTTTCATCCCCGTTTGTGATTGGTTGTGTTTCAGATGGTAGGAGTGTCTGTGCGCAACCATATAAATACGCCCCAAACCGTCCGCACCTCGTGGGTTTAGTTAGTGGTGAGGAGGAGGGAGGTTGTGCTGTGGAGGTAGGTGAATTTGTGGTTTGGTGAGGAGTGTTGGTAGCGATTTCTGAGTGTGGTATTGTGTTTGAAAGTGGTCTTGTCATTGTGGTTTTGTCTCATTTTTAGTCCAAGTTATTTTTCTTTATAGTTTCTTGTCAGTGTGTGTGTGTGTGTGTGTGTGTGTGTGTGTGTGTGTGTGTGTGTGTGTGAGAGTTGTGTAGTGGTAGTGGAGGAGTGTGTTGTTTGTCTTTTTTTTCTGTGTTAACTGTTTAGACACACAATTATGTGTGACTCAGAGGTGGGTGAGGTGGAGGGTGTGAGTGAGTGTTAGTGAGGTTAGTGAGGTGGAGGAGGTGGGTGAGGTTGCTGCAGCAGCCTCAAGTGATAGTGACAGTCAGAGTGCTCCGCAGCCATGCACCACTACTAAGACTGGGCGGAATGTAAAGTTTAGTTTTGCTGAAAATGTGGCATTGGTACGTGAGCTGATGAAGTATCAGAGGCAGCTATTTGGCCCTGAGTCCGCCAAGGTGCCAACACGGAGGAAGACGGTGTTGTGGGCGAAAGTTGTTGCTGCTGTCAATAGTGAGGGGGTGGTCAAGCGGACGGAGGACACGTGCCGCAAACGGTACTATGACATAAAGCGACGTGTCAAGTCCAAAATGGCCAAGGAGGCGAAGTCGGCTCGAAAAACCGGTTGTGGGCAGCCCTATATTGCAAGATATCTGGAGTATGAGGAGCCCATGCGGAGTGTCATACCTTCTGAAGTAGTCTCTGCAACCCATGTCCGGGATTCCGATAGGCCCAGGAAGAATGGTGAGCATGTGTATTTGCATTTACATTCTATGACCTTTTTTTTTAAATGTGTGTCATGTGACGTTGCATATTACTCCCATCTTCAAGTGTCTGTCTGCAAATACATTGTTTTGGTTAATGTTTTATACAAAAGCCAATGTAACATCTTACTTTATTGTATGACATGTGTATTTATGAAAGATATTTTGCATGTGTAGTATGGACTTGGTGTGTCTCTGAATTGTCCTGCAATAATGTTTTCCTTTTGGGCCTTTTTTTTTTTTTAATTGTGACTATGTTTTATATTTATGTGATCCATGTGCAATGTTTCATAAACAGTGGTTGTCATGTTAGAGGCTGGAGTAGTGGAAAGTGGTAGAGAAACCACACACATGTGTAATGTCCTTATTAGATAATGTAATATTTTTTTACAAAATACCACTATTACTTTGATATTTTTTAGTTTGTATTTTTACCGTGACACCACACTGCAGTGTAATTTTTAAAATATTTATACATTTTGGTTTGGCTCATATAGTGGTAATGTGTGTTTTGAGTGCCACATCACAGAGCAATTTATATATTGCATCTGTAATATTTTTCCTTTCAATACAAAATGAAGATGTGTGTGTTTTTGGTTGGTAATGTTTTTTTTGTTACTTGTGGCCTATGTCAGTGTCCTGTACATGTTTTCCTGTGTTGATTTTTCCATAGTGCATATGTCTATTGGACAATGTTTATTGTTTTATGTATTATATTTTTTGTTTCCGGTACTTGTGTTTTTATTAAAAATAAAGCAAGCATTTCTTAAAGAATAAATGTTTATAAGCATAATGGGTGGATGTATCAACAATAGCATGAATATTTTTTATTTTTTTTATACAGTGTTTGAAAAAAGCAGTACTACTCGTCGTCCAGTAACTCCTATCACATCTGATGATGATGACGCTGCGGAAGCGGTAAAGTGTCCATTGTAGTATAGAGTATGTTTGTAAAGGAATGGCCATAACAAAATTGCACTTTCATTAATAGGTCCATCAAAAGAAGTATGGAGCAGCAGAAGTGGGACTTCTGTAAGACATCACCACAAAAAACCTGTGGCCGAAAAGAAAGCAAGGTCTGATGTCCAGGGCCAACCACAGCAGGCTACCCCGCCACGAAGATTATCGTCCGTATGTTCTGTCCCCCCACTCCAAATTTTGGACACACCTCCAAGACGTCATCCACACTCCCCTCATCTTGATTGTGAGTATCAAACTGAAATAAATGTAAACAATTTCAGAACGTAAGCCAACTTTTTCTTAACCGCATTAAGTCAAAACACATCAAAAACTTAGATACTTACCGCAGTAAGTAAAACCTGAAATGGAATCCAAGCTAAATGGCCTTGTCCACATCCAGTAAAGATATGTATGTCCACTTGAGCCATACAGTATCACATTGTGTGTAAGATGCTGCAACAAAAAATAATGTTGTTTTTTTTAGAAAAAAGTAAGGTTGTTTTTCCAAATTTCACATGTGTGTTTGAGCTAACATTGCAAAATACATATAAAAACATTACTATGTTTGTTTGATCAAAGCTATAAGGTAACACATTATGGATTCCAATGTGTTTTTATGGTGGAGTATGTGTGAGCTACAATAAAACTAAAGTGTTTGCTTTCACAATTAAGTAACCAGACACATTTGCCACAAACAGGCATATGTATGTATTTAAGTTATGACTGATGATGTTGCTAGGCAGAATATTTGAAAGCAACAGTGAATGACATGTATTCCGTGTGTAGTGATTTGTTTACATTTCTCAAACATATGGATAGCTAATGGAGATTTGTTTAACATTTCAGCTTCTAGTCCTGGGAACAGCATCTCTCCGCAACAACAGCAACACAGTGACATGGAGGAGACAAACATCTTAGAAATGCAGCCATTAAGCCTAGGAATGAGCCACCCAGCACCTGTGAGTACACCACCACAGCAAAGCACACCACCACCACCACCACAACACAGCCCAACAACACCAGTAACACAAGGCCCTGATCAGGTGTTTTGGACCATTTGGGCTAGACAGCAGGCCACTAATGAAGATTGCCTGCATAGGCAGACACAAATGTTTGCAAGCCTACCATGTCACCTCAGAAGAATATCAAGAAATCTGAGTAGACAAAATGAACAAACAACCAGAATTGGCAATACCATGGAACTCATGCGTACAGACATTACACAGGTCATGGGCAACTTACAGCGCATAATGGAAGAACAGCACAGACTAATGGAAGAACAGCACAGACAACAGCAAAGATATATGAACATTTTTCAAAACAATCAAAAGATTAATGAAAGTTTATTCCGAATTGTAGACAATCAAAATGCTGCTACACGTGAACTCAATGCCACCCTCACTAACCTGAATGAAACACTCAGATCCATGCACCAACAGCAAACAAGCAGCAGTTCTGGTACGACTACTCCAAATATCACGCCAGTCTCATCACCACCAAGACGCTCCACCAGAGCACGACAACATGACAGTGCTAAAGGCAAAGGGCAGGACAAGCAGCCACCCAAAAAAACGTGAAAAAAAAAACCAAATTAGACATTTCTGATAAGTAACTCTAAATAGTTAGTAAGTGTATGTTTGGCAAAATATATATAACACTTAGCTCCTTGACAATTTATACAACATCATTAATTATAAGTGGTACAAACAACAACATAAAATTTGTACGCACATTAAATCTTTACCATCTTTTTTTTGTATTGGAGGAGGGAAATGTTGATTGAGCCAAACATACATGTTAGCAGGAAGTAACCAAACCACTTGATTTTTTTCTAATCATTACTCTTTCTAGCTTCCAATCATTCTCCTGTACTGCACACACAATCATTGCCAGGCAGCCACATACATGTTAGCAGGAAGTAACCAGACCACTTGATTTTTTTCTAATCATTACTCTTTCTAGATTCCAATCATTCTCCTCTCCTGCACACACAATCATTGCCAGGCAGCCACATACATGTTAGCAGGAAGTAACCAGACCACTTGATTTTTTTCTAATCATTACTCTTTCTAGATTCCAATCATTCTCCTCTCCAGCAGACAATCCAAATTACAATGTTATTGTTAACTATTTTACCTTTCTTCTCTATACAACATTACAAGAAGAACACAATTGAGTTGCGTAAAAAGCTTTTAATATGTTGGCATTGAATTTTTTTAAAAACATTGACAAAATGAGTGTCATTATTGTTGGGACATGTTTGTGTGTGTTAAAAATTATTAAGAATGTTATTACACATGATGCAGAAACCAACAAATAAGAACTTTTTTACCCAAAAAAAAGAATGTGTATAATAATGTATATATGTGGCAAACTGTGTATTTACTTACACATCAGCAAGTTTACTGCAGCAAACATTAGGAAATAAATTATTTTTTATTACAGTAAGTTTGTGTCCCTTAAATATGATGGAGCATCACACATAGGGACACATGTATTCCTCAAGGCTAACATATTATATGTTGAGTGTTTTTTTGGAACACAGGTTCTCAAACTCGGCCCTCAGGACCCCACACAGTGCATGTTTTGCAGGTCTACTCACAGAATCACAAGTGACATAATTAGCTCCACCTGTGAACCTTTTAACATATGTCTGTGAGTAATTCATACACCTGTGCTTCTACTGGGTTACGTGAAAAACATGCACTGTGTGTGGTCCTGAGGGCCGAGTTTGTGAACCTGTGCATTAGGACGTTACACACAATGATAAAGTAAAATACTAAATGGACTATGTATGCTTGTAATAAATTAGCACTGCAAGTTTACGATCACTTATCCAGACTTAATGCATGCCACTCATAATCTGTTGTTTTGAGTTTTAAAATACACACAATACACATGTGACATTTGTTTTGCATAAAGCGAGGGTATGTTTGTATGTGTCAAGGAGACAGACACATTCTGAGTAATGGTTTTGGGAATAAAAATGGACAAACAACTATTTATGATTACACAACAAATGAAATAAGCAAACAAAACTTACCTTAGAAATAACGAGTGATGAGCTCTTGCCTAACCTGCCTCCCTACATCTGTACTCCAAGTATCACCAGATGTCTCTAATTCCTCTGCTTGCTGGCTGCTTTCTTCCTCCTCCTCAACATGTGGCTGATGTTGTTGCAAACACATGTTATGAAGAAAGCAGCAGCAGAACACAATTTGAGTCACCTTGGAGGGACTATACAACAAAAGGCCACCAGACTTATCCAGACACCGAAACCTAGATTTCAGCACACCAAAACATCTTTCTATCACATTCCGCGTGGACTTATGTGCATGATTGTAATTGTGTTCAGCAGGGGTATTAGGTCGGGACAATGGAGTTAGAAGCCAAGAGAAACAGCCATATCCTCCATCACCTAAAAGACAAATATAGTAACGTGATTCATGTTAAGATACAGCAACACATAAGTAACACACTGTGGGGCAGATGTATTAACCTGTAGAAGGCATAAGGAAGTGATAAACCAGTGATATGTGCAAGGTAATAAAGGCAGCAGACAATCTGTTCCTAAATGTTCATTTACATATTGGAGCTGATTGGGTGGTGCCTTTATCACCTTGCACATATCACTGGTTTCTCACTTCCTTATGCCTTCAACAGGTTAATACATCTGCACCTGTATTTGGACAAAGTATACGCAGGCCTACACATATCAAATTACATACCCAGCAGCCATTCATCTGGCATTTGTCCGTCCTAAAACTTATCAAAGAGGGATGACTGACTGAGGATGAAGGAGTCATGGCAGCCCCCAGGGTAACCAGCAACAACACTCATTATTTTGAGATTTGCATCACAAACAACCTGCACATTTGTGGAGTGTTCGAAATGGCGATTAGTATATATGTGCTGCCTGCCCCTAGGTGGTCTCAGCTGAATGTGTGTGCAATCTATGGCTCCAAGCACATTGGGCATGCCAGCCAGCTCATAGAAATCTACCCTGACGGCATGCCACTGAGACTCCTGGGTAGGGAAGCAGATTGAGGCCTCGATGTGGGGCTGCAAAACAGCCAACACCTGCGTGTATATTTTAAAGAACAATAAACAAGAGATTTTAGGACAGAACTGGCCACCAAGAAATTAAAACAAACCAAAAACAGAAGAGGTTGTTAGGTATACATCACCTGTGTTAAGATTCTGGAAAATGAGGGCTGTGAGATTCCTATGACATCCCCAGACACAGCCTGAAAGCTGCCAGTAGCCATAAAGTGCAACACAGCCAGGAGTTTGTGCAGGCCTGAGACAGAGCGAGAGCGTGCTGTCTCAGGGTCTAGGCCCAGTTTGACAAGGTCATACAGACGGAAAATGTTGTTACGATTTAGACGGAACATCTGTATGACCTTATCATCGGACAATGCGTTCAAGTTTAAACGCCCCCTAAAAAAACGAGGCCTGTGCAGCCTCCGCGGAACCTGTACAACCTGCTGACCATGTTCAGTTTCTTGGCCCTGGGTACTTACAGGCTGATGTCTGAGTCTGAGGAATCCCACAGCACACAAAAGATCTCTGGCCCACAGTCCTGCTGCCATTTTTGAGTGTAGGTGTCTTGAAATGGGCCTAACATCCTTTTATAGGCATCCTAATTCAGGTGTGATTGATTTTTGAGTTGCAACACATGTAAACATGATTGAAAAAAGCAGGTCTATTTTTTTGCCACTTTTTTTACCGATTCGCAAAAAAATACGACCGCAATTGAGCACTCAGAAACTAACACCCAAATACGAATGAATAGTGAATTCCCGTATTGTATGAAATAACAGCCGCGTTTGACCGATGGTCTATTCATTCGTATTTCGGAACTTCAAACCATTACGAATAGTCCAAACACTGCCGAGATTGGTGCTTAGTGAATTCCCGGATTGGGACTTAGAAAAAACACACAAATCGGACAAACTCGAATTCTTAGTAAATATTGGCCATGTTATGAAGAAAACAGCAGCAGAACACAATCCTAGTCACCTTTGAGGGACTATACAACAAAAGCCCTGCAGACTTATCCAGACACCGAAACCTAGATTTCAGCACCCCAAAACATCTTTCTATCACATTCCGCGTGGACTTATGTGCATTATTGTAATTGTGTTCAGCAGGGGAATCAGGTTGGGACAATGGAGTAAGGAGCCAAGAGTAGCAGCCATAACCACCATCACCTGAAAGACAGATATAGGCAACATTAGGACATGTGGTTTATGGAAAAAAAAAAAAACATGACGAGGTTGAAGTTACCACACATACACACAACACACTTGGAACATACCCAGCAGCCAGCCATCAGGCATGTGTCCGGCATCAAACTTATCAAAGAGGGATGACTGATTGAAGATGAAGGAGTCATGGCAGCCGCCAGGGTAACCCGCAACAACACTCATAATTTTTAGATTTGCATCACAAACCACCTGGACATTAGTGGATTGGCCCAGATGTCTATTGGTATTAATATATTGCCTGCCCCTAGGTGGTCTCAGCTCAACGTGTGTGCAATCTATGGCACCCAGCACATTGGGCATGCCAGCAAGTTCATAGAAAGCTACCCTGACTGCATGCCACTGCGACTCCTGGGTAGGGAAGCAGATAGAGGCATCTATGTGGGGATCCAAGACATCCAAAACCTGACTGGACATTACAAAATATAAGGTGAGTGTCATGACCTGTAATAAATACTATACTGTGTTATATTACATAACAGAAGTACCACTTAGACATAGACGTGTATGTATGTTTTAACTCACCTGATTTAAATATTTTGAAAAGGTGGGCTGGGAGATACCAATTACATCGCCAGTCACAGCCTGGAAGCTGCCAGTAGCCATAAAGTGCAACGCAGCCAGGAGTTTGTCCAGGCCTGAGACAGAGCGAGAGCGTGCTGTCTCAGGGTCTAGGCCCAGTTTGACAAGGTCATACAGACGGAAAATGTTGTTTCTATTTAGCCGGAACATCTGTATAACCTGGTCATCGGCCAATGCGTTCAAGTTTAAACGCCCCCTAAAAAAACGCGGCACCTGTACAACCTGCTGATCATGTTCAGTTTCCTGGCCCTGGTTTATTGTAGCCTCATGGAGCACTCTCAGGTATCCCCCAGCAAACAAGAAATAAGTACTACACACGGCAGCAGCCATTTCAGAGTGAGAGATTAGAACAAATGTGCTTGGGTCCCTTTTAAAGGTCAAAAAATTCAGGTGTGATTAATGTAGAATTGGAAACACATGTAAACACGCTTCTCAAAAGCAGGTCTATATTTTTCCGCATTTTTTTACGAATTGGTTTTTTGCACGGTAGAGATTTCAAATACGAATGCATAGTAAATGACCGAGTTCTATACCTAAACAGCCGCGTTTGACCGATGGTGTATTCATTCGTATTTTTACAACACAGCCGTAAACAAAATATGAATGCCCTCATCACTGCCGAGATTTGAGTTTAGTAAATTCCCGAGATGACACTTTTAACAAAAAACACCAAATCGGTCAAAATCGGGAGCTTAGTAAATATACCCCCTAGAGTCGGCCCGTTCTTGCGACTTTGAGCCGTTCGTTTGATAGCGGAAGATTGTGTATGCAGGTCTGCATCTTATGTGCAGTTTAATTTTCATTTGGTTCGACAGGGCCGGGTCGGCCAAAAAGTACTGTGTTCCTGCACCTGTGATCGTTTCTGTGACCATTCCTGTGATTGTACACATAACCAAGGCCGCCTCTGTGGGTGTGCATAATCAGCTCAGGAGACAGTCTGTGTGTCGTTTCTTCTGCACTTTTTCCTTGGCCCATACACCCAGCCATACACCCTGGCCCATACACCCACCCATACAATCTGGCCCATACACTCACCCATACACCCTGGCCCATACACGCACCCATACAACCCGGCCCATACACCCACCCATACAACCTGGCTCATATACCCACCCTTACTACCTGGCCCGTACACCCACCCATACAACCTGGCCCATACACTCACCCACCCATACAACCTGGCCCATACACCCAGCCATACACCCTGGCCCATACACCCAGCCATACAATCTGGCCCATACACTCACCCATACACCCTGGCCCATACACGCACCCATACAACCTGGCCCATACACCCACCCATACAACCTGGCTCATATACCCACCCTTACTACCTGGCCCGTACACCCACCCATACAACCTGGCCCATACACTCACCCACCCATACAACCTGGCCCATACACCCAGCCATACACCCTGGCCCATACACCAAGCCATACACCCTGGCCCATACACTCACCCACCCTTACAACGTGGCACATACACCCACCCATACAACCTGGCCCATACACCCACCCATACAACCTGGCCCATACACCCACCCATACAACCTGGCCCATACAACCTGGCCCATACACCCACCCATACAACCTGGCCCATACACCCACCCATACATCCTGGCCCATACACTCACCCATACACCCTGGCCCATACACTCACCCATACACCCTGGCCCATACACCCTGGCCCATACACTCACCCTTACACCCTGGCCCATACACTCACCCATACAACCTGGCCCATACACACACCCATACACCCTGGCCCATACACCCACCCATACAACCTGGCCCATACACCCACCCATACACCCTGGCCCATACACTCACCCATACACCCACCCATACATCCTGGCCCATACACTCACCCATACACCCTGGCCCATACACTCACCCATACACCCTGGCCCATACACCCACCCATACAACCTGGCCCATACACTCACCCATACACCCTGGCCCATACACTCACCCTTACACCCTGGCCCATACACCCACCCATACAACCTGGCCCATACACACACCCATACACCTTGGCCCATACACCCACCCATACAACCTGGCCCATACACTCACCCATACACCCTGGCCCATACACCCACCCATACAACCTGGCCCATACACACACCCATACACCCTGGCCCATACACCCACCTATACACCCTGGCCCATACACTCACCCTTACACCCTGGCCCATACACCCACCCATACAACCTGGCCCATACACACACCCATACAACCTGGCCCATACACCCACCCATACACCCTGGCCCATACACCCACCCTTACACCCTGGCCCATACACTCACCCTTACAACCTGGCCCATACACTCACCCTTACACCCTGGCCCATACACTCACCCTTACACCCTGGCCCATACACCCACCCATACATCCTGGCCCATACACACACCCACCCATACATCCTGGCCCATACAACCTGGCCCATACACCCACCCATACATCCTGGCCCATACAACCCGGCCCATACACCCACCCATACAACCTGGCCCATACTCTCACCCTTACAACCTGGCCCATACACCCACCCATACACCCTGGCCCATACACCCACCCATACAACCTGGCCCATACTCTCACCCTTACAACCTGGCCCATACACCCAGCCATACACCCTGGCCCATACACCCACCCATACAACCTGGCCCATACTCTCACCCTTACAACCTGGCCCATACACTCACCCACCCATACAAGCTGGCCCATACACTCACCCACCCATACAAGCTGGCCCATACAACCTTTAACATACACCTTTTCACAGCACAGCCTTCAATCGAGGCTTTGCTGGCATGTGTAGTTCCCCAATTTACTGAGATCTGTACTAATAATGCAGGTGCAAGTGGCCAAATGCATACATCCTTTGCTTTAAAACCTTTGCCCAACACAGTATACTACAAGCCTGTTTCTCATATTGGTATGAAGGGCCTCTTCTTAAGGCAGAGAGGTGAAGGCAGGTCCAGTAATTCCTTTACAGGCACAAAAGTTCTAGGATGGTCCAATAAAGTCTTCATTAAATAAAAGAGTCACATTTGTAAAGCAACAGAACAAAAGCAGGTAATAATACAATGCACATACAGTAACCAAGTGCAATAAAAGATACCAGTACCTTGTTACACTAACAATTCTGCTACATCACTACAGACACAAATGAGACATATATTGCACCGCAGCTGCTTCTGTCTCCTGCTGCAAATAACGGCTGGTTAGCAATTCAAAGGGCACTAAATATTTAGCAAATACATAGATCTATAGTAAGCTCTTAATAGGTTCCTGGTTCGTGCCCACTTTTGTTCAGAGATTTTTACTGGTGCTGGCCAGACACTATAAGTTTGTGTACAGTACGCAATTTACCCTGAAGCATGCTATGACGACTGGTATCCTTCTCTGCACTAACACAACAAGGCGGGTGTCCTTGTACTGTGAGTATCACTTAACTCCTGAATCCTTTACTGACTGAGCTGTGCTCAATGATCCATTGGCCTTGTAAGCTGCAAGCCCGGGCCTGGTTTTATTAAACTCTGTCGTTTAAGTAGGATAATAGGATTTTAATACCTACCGGTAAATCCTTTTCTCTTAGTCCGTAGAGGATGCTGGGGATGCTTCAAGAACCATGGGGTATAGACGGGATCCGCAGGAGACATAGGCACACTTTAAGACTTTGATTGGGTGTGAACTGGCTCCTCCCTCTATGCCCCTCCTCCAGACTCCAGTTTAAGTAACTGTGCCCAGGGAGACGGACATTTCGAGGAAAGAATTTATTGTTAAACCACGGTGAGCATCTTACCAGCTCACACCTCAGTATGCCGCCAAATGTTGCATTCAATAGAAAACCAGCCGACGGCATGAAGAATATGCAGCAATACGCTGACATAAAGCGTAACACAACCTGTGTGTGTACACATAACCAATAACAGCATAACGCATGCCATGGCATGAACATCATTAGCAACAGGCTGACTTAAACATAACACACCATGTGTGTAAACATACCCAATAACTGCAGATTCAGTATGCACTGGGACGGGCGCCCAGCATCCTCTACGGACTAAGAGAAAAGGATTTACCAGTAGGTATTAAAATCCTATTTTCTCATACGTCCTAGAGGATGCTGGGGATGCTTCAAGAACCATGGGGTTTATACCAAAGCTCTAGAAGGGGCGGGAGAGTGCGGACGACTCTGCAGCACCGAATGACCAAACAAGAGGTCCACATCAGCCAGGGTATCAAACTTGTAAAACTTTGTAAAGGTGTTTGATCCCGGCCAAGTAGCAGCTCGGCCAAGCTGTAACGCCGAGACTCCTCACCAGCCGCCCAGGATGAGCCCACCTTTCTAGTAGAATGGGCCATCACCGATTTTGGTAACGGCAATCCTGCCGTAGAATGATCCTGCTGAATCGCAGCACAGATCCAGCGCGCAATAGTCCGGTTGGAAGCAGTAGCCCCAATCATGTTGGGAGCCCATAGGACAAACAGAGCCTCTGTTTTCCCAATATGAGCCGTTCTGGAGACATAGATTTTTAAAGCTCTGACCACATCGAGAGACTTTGATTCCGCCAAGGTGTCAGTAGACACTGGCACCACAATAGGCTGGTTTACATGAAACCACTTTTGGCAGAAATTGCTGACGAGTTCTCAACTCCACTCTATCAGCATGGAATATTAAATAGGGGCTTTTGTGAGACAAAGCCACCAATTCAGATACCCGCCTTGCGGATGCTAAGGCCAACATCATGACTACTTTCCAAGTAAGAAATTTTAATGCAACCTTACGTAAAGGTTCAAACCAATGAAATTGCAGGAACTGCAACACCACATTAAGATCCCATGGAGCCACAGGGGGCACAAAGGGAGATTGGATGTGCAACACGCCTTTCAAGAAGGTCTGTATTTCTGGAAGGAAGGCCAATTCCTTCTGAAAGAGAATTGATAAGGCCGAAATTTGTACTTTAATGGAGCCTAACTTTAGGCCCGCATCCACACCTGCTTGCAAAATATGGAGCAACCGCCCCCTCGGAAAATCCTTTGTAGGAGCTTTCTTGGATTCACACCAAGACACATATTTTCTCCAAATACGGTGGTAATGCTTTGCCGTTACTTCTTTTCTAGCCTGAAGAAGTGTGGGAATGACTTCACTGGGAATACCCTCCGGGCTAGGATTTGGCGTTCAATCGCCATGCCGTCAAACGCAGCCGCGGTAAGTCTTGATACACGCACGGCCCCTGTTGAAGAGGAAGAGGCCAGGGATCTTCTATGAGCAACTCCTGAAGATCTGGATACCAGGCCCTCCTTGGCCAGTCTGGAAAAATGAGAATCGCCTGAACCCTTGTTCCTCTTATGATCTTTATCACCTTGGAATGAGTGGAAGTGGAGGGAACACCTAGACCGACTGAAACACCCACAGTGTCACCAGGGCGTCCACCTCTATTACTTGAGGGTCCCTCGACCTGGAACAATATCTTTGAAGTTTCTTCTTGAGGCGAAACGTCAACATGTCCATTTGAGGAATTCCCCAATGACTTGACACTTCTGCAAAGACCTCTTGATGAAGGCCCTACTCTCCTGAATGGAGATCGTGTCTGCTGAGGAAGTCTGGTTCCCAGTTGTCTACGCCCGAAATGAAGATCGCTGACAGAGCGTTTACATGCCTTTCCGCCCAGCGGAAAACTTTTGTGGCTTCTGCTATTTCCGCTCTGCTCTCCAATCCGCCCTGACGGTTTACGTACACCACTGCTGTATGTTGTCCGACTGAATTAAGATGGGAAGACCACGAACAAGATGTTCCAGAATGTTTATGTGCAGACAAGCTTCCTGGCTTGACCACTTTCCCTGGAAATTCGTTTCCCCCTGAATGACTGCTCCCCAGCCCTGGAGACTTGCATCCATGGATACCAGGATCCCATCCTGGATCCCGAACCTTCATCCCTCTAGGAGGTGAGGACTGAGCAGCCACTACAGGAGTGAAATTCTAGTCCTGGAAGATAAAATTATTCACCGGTGCATGTGCAGGTGAGACCCGGACCACATGTCCAATTGGTCCCGCTAAAAAATACTCTGGCATTTAACCTGCTCACTGAATAGTCTCGTAGGCCGCAACCCTCTTTTTCATCAATGGAACGTATTGATGGATTGACACTGTTGTAGATCTGACCCGACTCTGGATCTTCAGAGCTCTTTCCATTTTTCCCAACATCGACAACCGCGTCATTGGGATCAACCGTGATTCTGGCAAGTTCAGGAGCGAACCACCTTGTTGAAGATCCGTCAGGGATAAAACAATGTTTTGCACCACTTGTTTCCTGCCCTCCCCGTACGCAGGAGAGCGTCCCAGTACAGAGTAATAATGCTTTTACTATTGAAGGAAATCATCATACCGCCATCACTCCGGTGAATTGGCACTGACAACCCTGAATAGCAAACCCAGGTAAGCCTAATGCGGAAGGACCGTATTTAGACCCTCTTTCTCCTTTAACAGATTGGAGATACCTGCCCCGAGAGATTCCATCTTGTAGTTCAACTTCTTAAGAATAAATTGTTTGGAATTGTTCTGACCAGGCCTTCTGGCCTCAGAAGCACGAAAAAGCTTGAATAACAGCTTCTTTTTTTTTCTGTGACCGGTACAGCAGGACAATGATCTGATCCTGACCTAGCATACTACCTCCCCATCCAGAGGAGATTTTGAAAAATCAGTGGAGGGAATCGTCTGGAAACTACAGTATGTCCCCCTTTGGACTCTATTCTTAAACTCACTGGTCCGTGTCCGTTCCAGGACTGACTGAAGAGTATTAGACGTGGTCCTACCGGTGTGGGCTCCCGCAAGATAGTCCCAGCGACATGCGGTGGATGTGGTAGAAACAGAGGATGGTTTCTGCTTCTGCGAACTTGAAAAGGCTGCTGACCTCTTACCTTTTTCACCTTCCTCTACCTGCAAAGGGAAAACCGTATCCATTCGGTCGAAATGACTGCATCCTACAAATATGCGTCACCAACCGTCGTGAGGGAACATAGGTCAAGAAGGTAGACTTACCAGTGGTATCTTCTGAGATCAACTTAACAAAGCCATCCCCAAACCAGGTTTCACCTTCATAGGGAAGATACTCCAGTTCTTCTCAGAGTCAGCCTCAGCATTCCATCGGTCAATCCACCACACCCTCCTAGTTGAGACAGCCATGGAATTGGCCCGCGAAAACAAGAGTCCTATATCCCTTGTAGTCGCCCGGCAGTATGCTGCAATGATATAGACATGACTATTTAAGTTGCATACAACTACTCCCCCATGCGCATGTAATGCCAGTATAATCAACAAACATGTGGACACATAATTAGAGTATCACATATCTTCCTGCATATGATCCTTTGTGACAGGGCCCCATGCAGAACAGGGGGTGACTCTCACCTTCTATCCATTGAGAAGGAAAAACTTTACCTCAGCATTCATTATAAATATCTCTATATACATATATACATACATATATACCTTCCAATGCACCTATACACACACACATATATATATATATATATATATATATATATATATACATATACTGTCAAAGTCAGAAAAATATCATGCTACACGTTGCCATATATTCACCTCATGCGCGTGCCTGCTGCACGTGCACATTCTCTCCCGTGCGTGCGGATATACGCAGCCGCGTGATGGCGCCTCGGCCATGCGCTCGAGCGCGTGGTATGTGCATTTACGGTAGAGTTTGTGTGCGTCTAGCGGGCGACTCAATCGTTTAATAATAAAATCAAATAGTATGTTTTATAGATAATGTTCCCCTTAATAATGACTGTAAGTTTAGTTAATGTAAATGGTCGCTGGACAGAGGAATTCCTCTTTGTATGGTACGAAGGGTCAGACAGGGTTTGAACAGCTGTGTCTGGTACCTAACTAAAGAACATTTTAATAGCAACAATCCGGTGTTGGTTAGGTAAAGATTAATCGCTCCTGCGTATAGTTATGGCCATTAGTAGATTCTGGACATTTCATATATTTGCGATTCATTACCCATGCGGCGGGAATCTTCAGATTCCCTCCCACCTGAGCAGTTTGATATAGTCACAGCCCACCTGTTCAAACTAACCTATGACCTTTTGTTATGATGCGAGGAGACATTCCTGTGTCCAATGAACAATGAGATTATAGGTCCCTTTGTAGTATACTGTACTCAGTTTATATAAGATCAGCCAGCCTGGGCAGCTCTCTCTCACTCCACAAACGGTTTTCATATTGACTAACTCGGAGCTGGTACCAGGCTGCGCAGCGATCATTCCCAGTGTGTGTAAGTAATTCTCTGCAAACCAACTTATTCTCTGTGTGTATTGGCCATTCCCTTTGTCTAGATAATCTGTTAGAATTATATGTTAGTCTGTAGTGTATGACTTGTGAACTGTTTACCTTTTTCGATATAACTTAAAAGCTTGTTAGTAAAGGTGTTGGAACCTTAGCACGGTATCGTGTGTTCATTTACATTGCTGAGGGTAATAGGAGCGTCTCGATCGCTCAAACAGCTTTAGTGTAAATCAGGTTAAGCAGCGTTATATCGCTACAGTGTTTCAGTACAAGGTTTACAGTATAAGAGTATCCTTTCTGTGTGTTACATTCAAGGTTTACTGATTGTCATCTTGTAAGCGTCTGCGCCGCTCGTGATCTCCTCGTGGTCTCGAGCGTCCGCTACGCTGGTAGCGTAGCATTACGGTAGTCGCTCGCCTATAGCGTGCTCGACACCACGCATTAAGCTGTGAGCGAGCGTGCCGCATGTGCGTCTCGATCACGGCCGAGCGTATGCTACGCTAAGTGCGTACCCTTACGGTACCCCATACGCCAATTGCGTACTGTGTCTCTTACCCATTATTGTGAAAGTTATAAGGTAATCAAATCAGCATTATCAATTGGTGGCTCGTCCGTCCTCCACATATCCGCACTAGCGAAAACAAACGTTATCTGTCAGCAAGGGCGGGAGGGCAGTATCCCTTCGTATCGGGATACAGTAGTGCTGGCTAGATAAGCGTCTGTTTCGCTACGTGAAGGAGTGCTGGTGGAATCCGGAACCGGAGGTAAGAACAATACGCTAGTGTCTTTTAAAACTGTTTATTTCTGTTTTGCGTACACACGCACGCACACATCTGTATTTCTTTTCACTTGTGTATTTTCACATATCACTTTCCTGGTTGCCATTTCACAATTGATAACGTGCTGAGAAAGATTTGTTGCTATTGGTAGTTAAAGAGTAAAAATAATACGTTAAGGAGTAATTTGTAATACACGCGCACGGCTTGCCTAAGATATAAGGAAGTTTGGTGTGGTGTTCATTAGATGATTACAGTTAAAGATCATCTACATTGATATAAACGTGTTAAATTGTATTTCTGTGGATATACCTGGCTGGCGTACACGTGTCTCGTACACGTGTCTCTAACAAAGGGCGGGACTAGGGTACGCGACGCAAGGGCCGACGCACGGAGCGTATATTACGCAACGGAGCGTCTGGGTACGCCCACATAATACAAATCACACGATAGTATTGTTTTAATTAGGCGATAAGGAGGCAACGCGAAAATAGCGCAAATCGATCTCAGTGTCCAAAATTTTAAGCTAATAGATCCTTCTCTAGTTGTAACTCCTCGGGATTAGCCTGCGATACTGAATGAAAGGGATTTCTGCGCAGAAACGAAAGTAAAGAGTACATGAGGTGAAAGAGTGTGTATACATATATATAAGTTTCTAATTTTTGGGGTTTGAACCAAGGAAATCATCGAGTTCTCGTGAAGGTACATACGTGTAAGTGACTGCATGGTGGCTTGGGAGACATCCCTTGTTAAACATTTAAAAAAAGAGCATTAGAGTATAGCAGACCAGGAGGTCTACTGTAGCACAGACCAGGAGGTCCAGACAGACCAGGAGGTCCAGGTACAGCAGACTAAGAAGTCCGCTATAGATAAAGAGTAAAGGAGCACAACACCAGAAAGGGTTGGTGCGGTACCCATCTAGGCCATTAAGCTCAGGCTGAAGGAATTCGCAGCCACAATTTTCGATTCCACTGGTCGCTCCGCACATAAGTCTAGTTGCTTATGTGCAGAACGATTGTACCGCACGTAATTGTGTGCATTAGTTAGTAACTTGACCCAGTACCATTTGCGTACGCTAGAGGGGTCATAAACGCTATTTGTACATTCTAACGTGATTTGTGTCATTTTTTTTATTTTAAGGGAAGTTCGCTAGTCACTTGGGAACTATCCAACAACCAATAGTTACTGGAAAGGGTTAAGTGTTCTTTGGATCGCACCCACATGTTCCAGTAAATAGAGGTTCAGGTCGCAGGGGCCCTAGGTCGAGTACGCCAGCGCTAGAGCAGTGTGTGGGCGTATTGGTCGACGTGGGCGAGTGAGTGGAGTACTCGGTAAACTGCCACCGCCGGCCTACCCCGGACATCTTGGTTTTTGTAAGGGTTCGCTGAAGACCCTGATTTGAAGTTCAGAGGTAGTGAAAGCAACACCTACAAAGATGGGGGCCAGTTGTTCAGGTAGGGGGCGATCAACCTCGGTTCGGGTTGATTCAGTAAACCGACCAATCGGGTCGGCAAGGTATGTAATGTGTGAGAAATACGGTTCACACACAGAAGTTTTGTGCGATGAATGGGAAAGAATGACTGTGCACGATGGGGAAAAGTTCCCACGGGTAGGCAGTTTTAGTCCCGAGGTGTTACAGAATCTAAGGAGAAGGATATGTCTCATTAAATCTGCAAAGAGACGGATCAAACATTATGATTATTTACAGTTATGGCAACAGGAAGGTGAAATACAAAGAGGATTGGCTTAAGCGGGTGGATCTAACCCTATCAGAAAACTGATAGCCACCGCGCCACCACCACCATACATAACGGGAGAGAGGGTGGTTGCAGAGAATGGCACACTGGTGAATAATAAACATGCACTTAGTAACTGTATAAATGTTAAGCCTAATGTAACCAAGATTGTTGATGCTAATGTTAACCCGTGCAAGCTGTACCCTGTTTTAAACTTTCCCCAGGATTGTGACCAAGAGGATGAACCAACAACAATATCGGCACTCTCTCTAGCAGCCACCATAGCAGAAACAACAGTGGGCACGACCCAACCCGTAAGATTAGTATCAAAGGCCCCTAGTGGAGGGACAGGTGAGATCGTATCAGCTGGTAAGTACGGCACCATACAATATACTGAAACCATTTCACCACATGCTGTAGAATCTACTCAGAATGATGTTATTGGACTTAATCCCGTTAGGGTAATTGCAGTGCCAAATGGGAAAACTGACACTTCAGGAGTCACTACTCTCAGACACATTGCCATGCACTGCCCCTTTACCCGAATGGAATTAAGAACAATGGTGTCTGAATTCCCTAATCCTAGGAAAGATCTAGTTGCAAGACAGGAATACATTAGAGAGCTAGGAAATACTGTGGAGCCCAATAACAAAGACTGGCAGATATTGCTGAGGGCATGTTTACCCTCCAATGTCGACTCAGCGAAATTTTTAGCTGACTGTAAATTAGATGAGGATGTACCCCTTACGGATGTGTACAACCAAGATAATGTAAAGAGAATAAATTTACAGTTAAAAGAGTATTTTCCAGCTGTTGTCAGATGGAACAAAATTTTCTCCATTAAACAGAAAGAGGGAGAAACAGCAGCTGATTATTTTCATCAGGCACTACAGGATATGGCTAAGTATACAGGCATAGAAGACATTAAGACAAATGTGAATCATAGATAAGTAGCAGTATCTGTGTTTAAAGGATGGTTTAAAGGAAGTATTGAGGACAAGGGTACAGACCACCCAACCATGTTGGCGAGGTCTGTCGGTGGCTACTTTGAGAGAGGCCGCTGTTGATCATGATCGGAATATCACCAGACACAGGGAGTCGCAGAGTGATAAGTTAATGGCCGTAAGTATACAGGCCCTGACTACCAGGCAACCTCTGTATAAATCTCCGACCCCTGTGGGTAAGTCAAATGTGGTAACTTGTTATTACTGTCATAAAGAGGGACACTATGCACGAGACTGTAGATCAAAGAATGCACAAAAATCATATCAACCCCCTAGACAACGACATGACACACGAAATTGGGATCAAGGACCGCAGAGACGGAGTTATGAGCCACACGCAGGGGAAACAAAAAGGTATCCCCCAAAAAGAGACTGGCAAGTCACTGATAGATCCCATTTACCCCCTTCACAGGTAATAGCTGCCAGCGCAATGCAGGGAGGCCACCACGCACCATAGGGGCGAGGCCACACCTGTAATCTGCAGCCAGTGAAATTAATTGCGAACCTTGGAAGTGAACCCGAGGTCACAATTGATGTAGCTGGTAAATCTCTAAATTTCCTTGTAGATACGGGGGCGGCCAAGTCAGGGTTAAATTCGACCGTGGGCATGAGAACCACTGGTAAAACAATTCCAGCCATGGGAGTAACAGGAGTAGTACAGCACTACCCTTTAAGCAAACCTGCAGAGATTACGATAGGGCCTTTGCATACCAAGCATTCTTTCCTGCTGGCTGCATCGGCTCCGACTAATCTCCTAGGGAGAGATTTACTGTGCAAAATGGGATGCGTCATATACTGTACTCCTGAAGGTGTGTTCTTGGATATACCTGAAAACCACGCTCAGGAAGCGCAGGATATGCTAGACTCCCCAACAAGATTAATGTCACACACTTTTGTTGTAAATAGGTGTCCGTCCAAGGTAGAGGAAATGATTTCCCAGATACCGGAATCACTTTGGACCAAGGATGGACAAGACACTGGAGTGATGGCAAACGTAGCCCCAGTAGTTGTGCAAGTAAAAGATGGTAGGATAGCTCCAAAAATCCCACAATATCCTCTGAAGCCAGAGGTGGAGTTAGGAGTTTTCCCTGTAATAGAGCGCTTGCTACAACAGGGCATTCTGGTAAGGACGTCCAGCACTGCAAATAGTCCCATCTTCCCTGTTAAAAAGAGTGGGGGGAGGGGTTACCGATTAGTGCAGGATCTAAGAGGGATCAACAAAATAGTTGAGAGTCAATTCCCCGTAGTGCCAAATCCAGCTGTCATCCTTATGCAAATCCCTCCCACTGCCAAATTTTTCACTGTGATTGACCTCTGCTCCGCTTTCTTCTCGGTACCTCTGCACCCTGACAGTCAATACTTATTCGCATTCACATACAGAGGAGTTCAATATACATGGACTCGCTTACCACAAGGTTTCATAGACAGTCCAAGTATTTTCTCACAAGCTCTGCATGATTGTTTACAGTCTTTCCAACCAGAGAGTGGATCAGTATTGATCCAGTACGTGGACGATTTACTACTGTGTTCAGATTCACTGGAAGCGTCCCTGAGAGATACGAAACAGCTCCTGTTTCATCTTTCAGACACAGGACACAAGGTTTCCAAAGACAAGTTACAATTATGCCAGACCCGTGTGAAGTATTTGGGACACTGTCTAACACAAGGACTGAGACACCTTACCGCTGATAGAATTCAAGCAATTCGTGACATGACCCTGCCACAAACCCAGCAACAGATTAGAACGTTCTTAGGAATGTGTGGGTATTGCCGTAACTGGATCCCAGGTTTTTCCATACTGGTCTTACCTTTGCAGGAGATGGTCTCATCAAGCAAACCTGATCGGATTTCGCACACAGACGAATCTGAGATGGCATTTGAGAGACTTAAACAGTGCCTAACGCAGGCACCAGCATTAGGTATGCCAGACTATGGGAAACCCTTTGAGCTGTACGGAACAGAGAGTGCTGGGTGCGCAGCAGGTGTCTTAACCCAGAAGCATGGTGATGCCAGCAGGCCGGTAGCTTACTACAGCGCTCAGCTAGATACGGTAGCGCGATCCCTCCCCACATGCTTGCGAAGTGTTGCAGCAATAGCATTGCTAGTCACAAAAAGCGAAGATGTAGTGCTAGGACACAACCTCACAATTCATACACCACATGCAGTGTCAGCCTTACTGAATTCTGCCCAAACCAGACACGTCTCATCAGCGCGGTTTACAAGATGGGAATTGGCATTGATGGCCCCCGTAAACATCACCATAAGGTGATGCAGCGCATTAAATCCTGCAACGTATCTCCCAGGTGTGCCTGGACAGGCACAAAGGGTGGAGGATGAGAGTGATGGTGAAGGAGGATTTAATACAGGGGATGACATGCATGATTGTATGGAATATTTGACCCAAAATTTCACGGCAAGGCCTGACATCAGTGACAAACCACTGGAAGATGTAGATTTTACTTTCTACACTGACGGTAGTTGTCACAGACAGACGGACTCTGGAGACTTGTGTACTGGATACGCAGTCGTAGATGACCAAGGTACCATAGAAGCAGAACCGCTAGGCCCACCTCACTCAGCACAAGTTGCTGAACTGGTTGCCCTAACCAGAGCATGTGAATTGGCTAAGGGCAAGTCAGCCAATATTTACACAGATTCTAGGTACGCCTTCGGAGTAGTCCATGATTTCGGAGCCCTATGGCGCCTCAGAAATTTCATGACGGCAGCTGGCACACCTGTAGCGCATGCAGCCCATATCAAAAGACTTCTAACAGCGATACAGGAACCCGACAGAGTGGCTGTTATCAAGTGTAAAGCTCACACATATAGCCAAGACCCGGTATCACTTGGTAACAGCCGAGCAGACGAAGCTGCTAAATCAGCAGCTGGTAACCCCATACAAACAGATAGTAGACGACTGATGGTATTTAATACTGTAAACACACAGAAATTGTGTGAAATGCAAAATTTGTGTTCCCCACAAGAAAGGGCAGTCTGGAGGTCAAAAGGATGTGGCCAGGAGTCCTCAGGACTCTGGACAGATGGATATGGTAAACCAGTGGCACCCAGAGCATACCTTCCAAGTCTAGCGGAAGCAGCACACGGGCTGACTCATCTAGGCAAAGAAGGGATGTGTAAGCTAGTAAGAGCTTATTGGTGCGCCCCAGGATTTTCTTCCCACGCGGGTAAAAGAGCGATGACATGTCTCACCTGCTTGGGGAAGAATATCGGAAAGGCAATACCGACAGAGCCATCCCATATCCCTCCGACAGATGGTCCTTTCCAGGTAATACAGATTGATTTCATACAATTGCCACCTTGTAGAAATTTAAAGTATGTTTTGGTCTGTATTGATGTGTTTTCAAATTGGGTTGAAGCATTTCCTGCGGCCACAAATACCGCTGTATTTACTGCAAAGAAAATTGTGCAGGAATTTGTGTGTAGGTACGGTATCCCTAGAACAATTGAAAGTGATAGGGGTACCCATTTCACAGGTGAAGTCTTTCAAACAATGTGTAAGTTGATGGGAATTAATAGTAAGCTGCATACTCCGTACCGCCCCCAGGCGAGCGCGAAGGTGGAAAGAGTAAACAGCACTATTAAAAATAAATTGAGCAAGGTAATGACTGAAACAGGACTGTTATGGCCGGAAGCTTTGCCAATTGTATTATACAGCATCAGAACCACCCCCAGGTCCCCTCTTAATCTGTCTCCCTTTGAAATTCTGTTTGGTCGACAACCCCATGTTATGATTAACCCCCAGGATGATTTGAAATGTAACAATGAAGTAACCGTAAAGTACTTGGTTAAGATGAGTAAGCAATTGAGGAATCAGAATGATAATCTAAAGTTGGTGATTCCTGATTTGCCAGACAGTAATTGTCATGACATTGAACCTGGGGATTATGTAATGATACGGAATTTTCTACGCTCAGGTTGCCTTATTGACAGATGGGAAGGACCATATCAAGTCTTATTGACCAGCACAACTGCTTTGAAGGTTGCTGAGAGAGAGACTTGGGTCCATTCGTCTCATTGTAAAAAGGTCACTGACCCAGAGAGGTCCCGTGATAAAGAACAGACGGTAGAGGTTGTATCACTAGAGTGTCTGTTCAGGGAGGATTGAGACGACACCTGAGCGCTGAGAATAACAAGACCGGAAGCTTGTCGAGCCAGATTTCTTTTTCCCATTTGTTATTTTCTCCAGCTCCCACCTCCCTCCTATTTCCTTTCCCCCTTCTTAGTTTTCTCCTTTTACTCCTCTAAGATGGACTTGCCCCAAGAGACTGTGATCCGGATTTTCCTGTTGACCATGATGTTGACCAGAGCAGTCTGTTTCGGTGAGAGTACCATGGAAGTCGAAAAAGGATCGGGAATGGGTTCTGATGACCAGGATGCAGGCGTAGATTTCCAAGAACAACATAATCTCCGAGTAAAGGCGAGTATCAGAAAACGATCTGGTAGCATTGACAATAGAAGGAATTGTGAAGGATTGTTAGCTGAAGAGAACTGCATCTGTAGGCATTGTGACAATATAGTTGAGGATGGGTGCATAAAGAAATGTCAGTCCAGTTTTAATGTTCACATGGACCGGCATCCATTGAGTGACTATCACTCCTTAGTGGGTAAAGTGTTAAATCAGACAGACTGTTGGGTATGCTCTCAAGTACCTCAAGGCCATAGTAAATCAGGATTAGTACCATTCCCTTTAACTGTAGGAGAGGTACTTGAGCTAAGTGGTGGGAGGCCGGTGGACAAGAGGTTTAATATCTCTAGTCCTCCTAATTTGAAGCTCCACCAATATCATGTGGATAGGTCCTTAGGGTGCTTTAACATTTCCAATCCCCGAAAGCCGGGAAATTGGGAAGTGTCATGGAGTAATCAAACCATGACATTCTCACATAGAGCCGACAGATTGCCCATAGACACAGAACTTATACGCCAGATAGCCGACCATAGGAAATTCTTTCGGTATAGGTACACCCTAGGAAGTAGGATCATGCGAGTTGGAGAAGTATCACCAGGATACTGTGCACATGTCGTACAAACAGATACGTGTACTAAACAGATGGAAAAATTAGGGTTAGGAGATTTCATATGGAAAATTTGTAATATGGTTATGTCACACCCCGTCCCATATGTTCTCCCCGATGACGCATATTTCATATGCGGGAGGAAGGCGTATAAGTGGCTTGCCCCAAACTCAGAAGGGTTATGTTATATTGGAAAAGTACTGCCTGAGGTAATGACTGTATCCCACACTAAAATGAAAGATATTCACCGCAGTGCCCAAGCTCCTTATACTCACACTCATTACGAGCACATCGTTAAACGGCACCTGATAGAGAGAACAGAGCATCCGGCCTCTGACCTGATCCATGAATCCACCGGGATTCAATTCCTAATCGCGTTAGATATCACTCGCACCGCCAGAGGAGTGATAAATTATAAATATATATCTGCGCTTGGAAATTTATTAGACAATATCACCGAAATGTATGACGACACATTCAGGTACACTGGGAAAGAGTTACAAGCCTACAAAACAGAACTGGTTCAGCATAGGATGATTCTCAATTACCTCACAGCTGTGACAGGCGGGTATTGTGTTACCCTGGCAACTCAATATGGAATCAAATGCTGCACGTACATTAAAAACAGCACGGAGGACCCAGCCGAGGTCATAGACCAAAAGATGGATGACATTTTACAATTAAAGTGGGAGTTTCGAAGGAAACACAATCTCACACTCGCTGCTGTGGGTAATGAGCTGACCAGTTGGGTGTCATGGTTGAACCCACGAAATTGGTTCTCGGGCTTAGGAGAATGGGCCCAAGGTATTATTATGGATGTAGGGAAATTTCTTTTGTGTATTCTGGGTGTCATCATATTGGTCGGTCTGATATTTAGATGCGTTCGGGTTTTGGCGAAGCGTAAAAGTAATACCAGGGTCATGAGTCTAAGGAACGAGGACACTGTACTAACAACAACTAATTTGATGTATGACCCAACGATAGAGACAATGTTGTGATGAAAATTTGATTCCACGGTCCGTTTCTTTCACCCGTTTCTCCTTTGTTTTTTTTCCAAGGTACAAAGACTCGCTTGGAAGAAGGATTTGAAGACCACATTTATACAAAGATTTTTTTATGGACTATGTTGCCGGCCCCCAATATCCCTAGTGACTTTAATGAAAACGCTAGCCCAGAACTTTAGTGATTTAAAATTTTATGGACATTGAAACGGCTTTGCTCGCATTATAGCAAAAGCCCAAAGTGACTACAGTCAACATGTATATCGAGACAAGACACAAGACAAGACCTCAATCAACAAATGTATATTAAACTCACATAGTTTATGACTGCATTTACCATAATTGCTTCTTATCTTCATTTCTACAACCTTCAGGTGATGACACACATAGTCGATAGGGAACATAGGCACAGATATAAGCACTCACATATCCCCCCATTCATGTATCATCAACTAAAACGTGCTCCCCCATTTTGTTGCAACCAAAAGCCGAAAAGAGCTCGGTAAAGTTTGACAGCCCATCCACAGGCCCGTAATACGGGATAAGAAGGAATTCAAATGTATACTTCGCAATACCTCGAAGCTTGATTTAAAACACGTACGGCACGATGATACATGACCCCTCAAACATGGACTCATACACACATGCTTCTACTATCTCACTAGGTCATACTTTTTTTCCCACCTTCCTCTCTTCTCCCTTACCCCATCATAGAAATGTATTTATACATGACATATATTTTTCTCTTTTTGAACTGTTTTAGGAAGTGGCAGTTATTGATGACTGCCAAAGGGTGGACTGTCAAAGTCAGAAAAATATCATGCTACACGTTGCCATATATTCACCTCATGCGCGTGCCTGCTGCACGTGCACATTCTCTCCCGTGCGTGCGGATATACGCAGCCGCGTGACGGCGCCTCAGCCATGCGCTAAAGCGCGTGGTATGTGCATTTATGGTAGAGTTTGTGTGCGTCTAGCGGGCGACTCAATCGTTTAATAATAAAACCAAATAGTATGTTTTATAGATAATGTTCCCCTTAATAATGACTGTAAGTTTGGTTAATGTAAATGGTCGCTGGACAGAGGAATTCCTCTTTGTATGGTACGAATGGTTAGACAGGGTTTGAACAGCGGTGTCTGGTACCTAACTAAAGAACATTTTAATAGCAACAATACGGTGTTGGTTAGGTAAAGATTAATTGCTCCTGCGTATAGTTATGGCCTTTAGTAGATTCTGGACATTTCATATATTTGCGATTCATTACCCATGCGGCGGGAATCTTCAGATTCCCTCCCACCTGAGCAGTTTGATATAGTCACAGCCCACCTGTTCAAACTAACCTATGACCTTTTGTTATGATGCGAGGAGACATTCCTGTGTCCAATGAACAATGAGATTATAGGTCCCTTTGTAGTATACTGTACTCAGTGTATATAAGATCAGCCAGCCTGGGCAGCTCTCTCTCACTCCACAAACGGTTTTCATATTAACTAACTCGGAGCTGGTACCAGGCTGCGCAGCGATCATTCCCAGTGTGTGTAAGTAATTCTCTGCAAACCAACTTATTCTCTGTGTGTATTGGCCATTCCCTTTCTCTCTGTTATAGTATATGTTTGTGACGCTATTGTATATTTCTGTCTAGATAATCTGTTAGAATTATATGTTAGTCTGTAGTGTATGACTTGTGAACTGTTTACCTTTTTCGATATAACTTAAAAGCTTGTTAGTAAAGGTGTTGGAACCTTAGCACGGTATCGTGTGTTCATTTACATTGCTGAGGGTAATAGGAGCGTCTCGATCGCTCAAACAGCTTTAGTGTAAATCAGCGTTATATCGCTACAGTGTTTCAGTACAAGGTTTACAGTATAAGAGTATCCTTTCTGTGTGTTACATTCAAGGTTTACTGATTGTCATCTTGTAAGCGTCTGCGCCGCTCGTGATCTCCTCGTGGTCTCGATCGTCCGCTACGCTGGTAGCGTAGCATTACGGTAGTCGCTCGCCTATAGCGTGCTCGACACCACGCATTAAGCTGTGAGCGAGCGTGCCGCATGTGCGTCTCGATCACGGCCGAGCGTATGCTACGCTAAGTGCGTACCCTTACGGTACCCCATACGCCAATTGCGTACTGTGTCTCTTACCCATTATTGTGAAAGTTATAAGGTAATCAAATCAGCATTATCAATACATACACACATATACATCTACATATACATATCTAATACGTATACATATTTTTTGTCAGGAACAGCAAGGTCCCTAGTGACGTTAATATTCTAATGTGTATGAACAGGTACTGAATGCCAATTTTAGAGTATCTGATCAGGAAACAGTATGGTTGACCTAAGAAAGAATATTCGAGTCGATCTCAGGGAGTAGTAACTGGGCAAAATAACATTTTTGCGACCCTGAGGGGTCTGAGAGAAATTTATTCTACGAATATGACTCCCTCCATAAATATTATCACGTCTGTGATCGTGCCACAGACTTATATAATCTTATCTTATCTGATATGCATCACATTATCATGTTCCATATCCACCCAGTCAGATATTGTTGGTGCCGACAGGGACACCCCCCTCGTCTGTGTCTCCCATATAGTTTTCTCCTGGGAAAAATATACCTCTACTGACATGTTGACATATTTACATGTAGCAAGTACCATTAGGAGTCGACAGCACCGACATAGTCATTACCTTTGTGGTAGAGCCCTCAGCCTCGAATATGCCGACACACATGTACCAAACACCCACCGACATTACACTGGCTATAAGGGATAGACCCCAGTACAATCTGTCATGGAAACACAGAAGGAGTTTACCAGCTCATTTCCCCCAGCGCCCATGATATAGTGTTTTTATTTCAATTTATATTACACCAAACCACTGTGCCCCCCCTCGTTTTCCACTCTGATCTATGCAGCAGTGTTTAGGAAGGACCAGCGTCTCTGTGAGGAGAAAATGGCGCTGGAAAGAGCTGTGAGGGCTAAGCCACACCCCTTCACTGGCGCGCTTCAGTCCCGCTCAAGTCCACATATTTATACTGACGTGAGTCTATATTTAGTGCCTAGGCACTTCAAATATACATATTTGCCAGTTGAAAACCTCAGTGTTCATGCTGCCCAGGGCGCCCCCCCTGCGCCCTGCCAGTGCCGCTGTGTGTGTGGGAGCATGGCGCTCAGCGCGACCGCTGCACCGTACCTCAACACTGAAGTCTTCTGCCGTCACTGAAGTCTTCTTTTCTTCTTTTACTCACCCGGCTTCTTTCTTCTGGCTCTGCAAGGGGGGTGACGGCGCGGCTCCGGGAACGAGCAGCTAGGCGAACAAAGTGATTGGACCCTCTGGAGCTAATGGTGTCCAGTAGCCTAAGAAGCAGAGCCTTTGAACTCAGAAGAAGTAGGTCTGCTTCTCTCCCCTCAGTCCCACGATGCAGGGAGCCTGTAGCCAGCAGGTCTCCTTGAAAATAATAAACCTAACATAAAGTCTTTTCAGAGAAACTCAGTAGAGCTCCCCTGTGTGTGACCAGTCTCTCTGGGCACAGAATCTAACTGGGGTCTGGAGGAGGGGCATAGAGGGAGGAGCCAGTTCACACCCAATCAAAGTCTTAAAGTGTGCCTATGTCTCCTGCGGATCCCGTCTATACCCCATGGTTCTTGAAGCATCCCAAGAATCCTCTAGGACGTATGAGAAATGATGTTACACTTGATTCTCTTTCCAGCTCCAGGGAAGAACCATTGTTGTGCATATACTGTACAGTATATATAAAATAATAAAACAATAATTCACATCTTTTAGTTGTTTCATGAGTGTAGCCACCAGTTTCTGATAGGCCTCCTCATATTGGTGCCATCCCTTTGTATGAGTGGGGTGACCAGCCAAAGAAGCTCCCGGAAGGATGCGTTATCCATATGTAAGAATTTCCCGAGGTCTCGCCTCTGCAGTCAATCCTTGGTCCAGCAACTCCTCTTTCTCCCCCTGATAGCTTGCAGTGTTGTTGCCACGGCACCAATAATACAAGCACAAACCTTCTTGTTTCTCGAACTCATGATGGGGAATGAAAGGGAGAGGGTTAGGATTAGGCTGCAGGTGAGTGAGGTTAGTGTTAGGCACTTGGGGCAGGGTTAGGGTTAGGCTGCAGGTGAGGGAGGCTAGGGTTAGGCTGCAGGTGAGGGAGGTTAGGGTTAAGCACTGGGGGGGTTAGGGTTAGGATGCAGGTGAGTGTGGTTAGGGTTAGGCACTAGGAGGAGGGTTAGGCTGCGGATGAAGGAGGTAAGGGTTAGGAATTAGGGGGGAGGGTTAGGTTGCGGATGAAGGAGGTAAGGGTTAGGAACTAGGGGGAAGGTTAAGCTGCGTATGAGGGGGGTATGGACGTTAGAATTAGGCACTAGGGGGAAGGTTAGGGTTAGGCTGTGGGGGAGGGGGGTTAGGGTTAGTCATTAGGTGGAAGGTCAAGGTTAGGGGTACTGATTAGAGTTTGGGATTGGGGGGAATACTAACCAGAATATCACTTGTCGGACGTCTCCGATGGAACTGCTCATATCCTGACCACGTGGAACCAGAAGATGACACTGGAGACATGCTTTAGCTCCACATACTCTCTGTTTGCTGCGCATCCGGGAACACGTCACTCAGTGATGGGCCAAGGTAAGTGACATTGTCTAAAGCATACCATGGGGGTAATTTAGAAACCTGATCGCTGGGCTGCTAACTTTGCTGTCCTGCGTTCAAATAGTCGCCGCCCAAGGGGGAGTGTAAATTCGTCCCATGCAAGTATGCGATCCCATGTGTACGCCGAGCTGTAAAAATCCAGTGCGATGAAAACAGGCTGATCGGGGCCGGAGCTGACGTCACACACCCGCCCTGAAAACACTTGGACACGCCTGCATTTTTCTGTACACTCCCAGTATACGGCCAGTTACCGCCCCCAAACGACCTCTTCCTGTCAATCACCTTGCAAACGCACGTGTTAATCAAATTTTCTCACTATCCTGTCGCTGACCGGCGATGCCCGTTGTTGTTGGCCGACTTGTGTGCGCATTGTGGTGCATACGCATATGCAGTCTATTGCCGATCGCCGGCTATGCTAAAACGCACAGCAGCAATCAGGTCTGAATCACCCCCCATGTCTGGAGGGTGTCCGTTTGGCAGGTCGACCCTACTTAGGTCGACAGTCACTAGGCTGACCACTATTGGTCGACATTGACATGGTCAACATGGACAAATGGTCAACACATGAAAAGGTCAACATGGCTTTTTTTTAAATTAGATTTTTAACTTTTTCATACTTTACCATCCACGTGGACTACGATTGGGAATAGTAACCTTGTCTGCAGGGACACGCTGCACTAATTTGGGTTCCTGGTCATGTTTCGGAAAAAATGACACCAAAAACAGTTCAAAAATCCATATCGACCTTTTCATGTGTCGACCATTTTCACATGTCGACTATTTGTCCATGTCGACCACATCGGGACCGAGGCTTTCCGTACCTTCGACAACTGGCTGGCCGGTTTTTGCGTCTTTGCGGCGTGTTACCTGGAAGACAGGCCTGACGAACATATGAACGTCATTAGATACCTGCATTTAATACACGATATGCAGCGCACATCGTCGGGCATCGAATGGCGGATGTATGACGAGAAATTCCGGGAAAAACAGGACTGCAGGTGATTGACTTTGGTTGCAAGGACGTGGAAGTCTGGCTCCAAGTCACCCGGGCTTCTCAACCGGCTAGGGAGCCCCGGAATCCGGGGGCGGACGGGCACTGCGCAGGGTCGTCCGCCCAAGGGACCGGCGCGGACGGCGGATCGGGCAAGACAGGTAGGTTGGCCGTCCGTGGGGGAGGGCAGGCCGCCGCAAAAGGGAAGTGCTTCGCATTTAACAATGCGTCCTGTTCCTTCGGCAAGCAGTGTCGGTTTCGACATTTGTGCTTGCAATGTGGCGGCTCCCACCCAGCCTCTACCTGTTTTAAAGGCAGTCGCCAGGGCGCCCGGGGTAAGCAAAGTTACCCAAGACCTGGCGCGAGAGGGAGCGCTCCGCAGAGCACCAACGCCAATTAATTTGGATACAATGGCCAAGTGGTTGGATTGGTATCCAAATAAGGCGGACGCGCAGTTTTTGTTTTACGGTTTTCAGTTTGGTTTTCGCTTGCCTGTTGCGAGCAAGGTTTCGGTCCGGGCCCAACGGAATCTCCAGTCTGCTCGTGCCTTGCCGTCGGTTCTGCAGGAGAAAGTGGATAAGGAGATAAGGCTGGGTAGGATGGAGGGACCGTTTATCTCACCCCCGGTGGATGACTTGGTCATCTTCCCAGTGGGGGTAGTTCCCAAGGAGACTCCAGGTGCTTTTAGGCTCATTCAGCATCTGTCTTAGTTACGGCCCGGGGGCCCTGATGGCTAAGATAGATGTGGAATCCGCGTTTCGGTTGCTGCCGTTGCATCCGGACTCATTCCGTTTTATGGGTTTTCGGATTGGAGCGGAGTATTTCATCGACAAATGTTTGCCGATGGGATGTTCCGTTTCCTGCTTGTTTTTCGAACGGTTTAGCACATTCCAACATTGGTGCGTGGAGTCTTCATCAGGGGGTCACGGAGTCGCCCATTACCTCGATGACTTCCTGTGTGTGGGTCCGGCGAATTCACCACGCTGCGGCGACTTGCTGTTCAGCATCCGAGCTCTGTTTTTTCACTTCGGCGTTCCTGTGGCCGAGGATAAAACGGAGGGGCCGGTCTCCTGTTTGTCATTTTTGGGGATAGAAATCGACACGGTGGCGGGATCGTGTTGACTGCCTCCGGACAAGGTTGCGAAGCTCCGCGAGGCTATCTGCCGGTTCGTAAGGTCGCGCAAAGTCACGCTGCGGCAGGCGCAGTCCTT
The DNA here is from genome assembly GCF_028390025.1 of Pseudophryne corroboree. NCBI lineage: Eukaryota > Metazoa > Chordata > Amphibia > Anura > Myobatrachidae > Pseudophryne > Pseudophryne corroboree. The sequence continues at coordinate 27,436,398 of NC_086451.1, forward strand.
GCTGGGCCTTTTGAACTTTGCTTGTCGGGTAATCCCGATGGGTTGGGTTTTCTGCCGGAAGCTGGAGAGGGCGACTGCGGGGTGTGCCAGACCGCATCATTTCGTACGCTTGTCCTCCGAGATTAAGAGGGATTTGGCCGTATGGGCCTCGTTCCTGGAGGACTTCAACGGGGTGTGTATATGGCAGGCCCCAACAGTCGACAGCGCTGGGCTGCAGCTGTTTACCGACGCGGCGGGTTCCTCTGGGTTCGGTTGCTATCTGGAGGGATCTTGGTGCGCGGCCTCGTGGCCGGCAGAATGGCATCGCGGGCGTTTAACTAAGGACCTTTTGCTGCTGGAGCTTTTCCCCATTATGGTGGCGCTGGAGGTTTGGGGCGATCGTCTGGCGCATCGCAGCATCTTGTTTAGATGTGACAATCTGGGCGTGGTGCATGCGATAAATAACCAGAGGGCGAAATCGCTGGTGGTCCTGAGAGTGCTGGGGCAGTTGCTGTTGACATGCTTGCATAGGAATGTGTGGTTCCACGCGCAGCATGTGCCTGGTCTGGAGAACGGAATTGCCGACGCATTGTCACGAGGTCAGTGGGAGAGGTTTTGTTTGTTGGCACCCGAGGCCGATGAGCAAGGGTTTCAATGTCCCGGTTATGTCTGGCAGGTGATCGGGCTGGGCTGGAGGGTCTAGCGATGCGGTCAGTCGCTATGAACACGCTCAAGGCTTACGGACAAGCTTGGAGCGAGTGGGAGGAGTTTGTCCGAGGACGAAGTCAACAAGGTAAGAGCGGGCATCGGATGATGCTTTCTTTTATTTGGCAGCTGTTTGTTACGGGTAGGTCCAGAGCGGTGGTATCCCGGTACTTAGCTGGTATTTCGTTCTTTAACAAAATCAAGGGTGTCCCTGACGTGACAAAGAGCGGGATTCTGCTTAAGGCGATGAAGGGGTGGGCGCGCGTGGCGCCGACGCCACCTGATAGGAGGCGGCCCATTGATGCGGCCTTGCTTCCGGCTGTCATCATGGCGGTTGGCAGTATCGCGTCGTCTATTTTTGAGTCGCTGCTGTTCCGTTTGGCGTTCTCAATGACTTATCACGGTGCCTTTCGGGTTTCGGAGCTGGTGGCGCCATCTAAGCGAGCAGATTCGCGCATGCTTCTCGAGGACGTTGTGGTGGGTGAGAGGTCCTTGCTGTGCAGATTGCGTCGCTCTAAGACGGACCAAGTAGGTAGAGGTCGATGGGTCACCTTGGTTTCGGCGCTGGAGGAGAGCATTTGCCCAGTGAGGTTGGCAGTACAATATGCGGCAGTACGGCCCGATGGTCGGGGGTCGTGGTTGCTGCATTATGACGGTGTGCCAGTGACGAAATATCAGTTTTGTTGGATGCTGGGTCGCTGTCTGGCGAGCTTGGGCCTTCCACCCACTGCTTTCGGGACGCATTCCTTCCGCATCGGGGCTGCGACGTCGGCTGCGTCGGCAGGGTTTTCCGTGGCTGAAATCCAGGCGGTGGGGCGATGGAAGTCGTCGAGTTACAGACGATATATTCGCCCCGTTGCATGATATGTTTGCTTGAATATGGTTTTGTTTATTTGTAGTTGTATAAGTCCTGTTGTAAAGTTCGGTACGTCCTTGTGTGGTGTATCTGTTTGTCTCCCCTGTTTATCCTACTCAGGGATTAGCCACTCACCGCTGCTGGCAGCGGGGGTCTGGAGTTCTTTTGCGATTTTTTGCCTGACTTGACGGACTGAATTCTAATCTACAATTCGGCTGATCAGTTCTAATCAAAGTCCCTCAGCAGGTTTTTTACGCTTTCACCTCCAGCTGAGTTCTTACATGTTTTTCCCATTTTATACCCCCCTCCCCCCCCTCCCCCGTTTATTTTCTTCTTTTAATTTTGATTTTCCCATTGTGTGTTTATGTTCTGCTTCAAATTGGCTGGAAGCTTGTGCAGATCGGCTAGGCCGTTACTTCTGCAAGACACGAAAATCCATTTTTTCTTTTGGCAGATCTTTTCAGGTTAATGCATTTAATAAACTCTGCTTTAGATTCTTATTAACCGAATTTTTACCCCTTTCCTTCCCTTCAGGTTGGGTAGACGATGATTTGGCAGTCTGGTTGGTTGATCACTCTTATGTGTACTGGGCAGCCAGGTTTTTGGCCTCGGAGGGGGCGCAGATGTATCCTAGGGCTCATGGCGTTCGTTGGCTTGGTTGGCGGGGAATGATGTGGAAAGATCTGAAGAGTAGATTAGTCAGTCAGGCCAGCGAGCATGGAGTCCCTAGGGTACTGGTTGTCCATTTAGGTGGCAACGACCTGGGGAAGAGGACATCTTTGGAGCTGCGGTGGGCCATGATGAAGGATCTGGCCTGTGTGGCCGCAGCATGGACCAATTGTGTCTTGGTGTTCTCAATGATGGTGCCAAGGTTGAGTTGGCGAGGTGTGGCGGACGGTCGCCTGATTGATGAGGCCAGGCAGAAGGTGAATGGGGCGGTGGCGAAGTGGGTGTTGTCCCACGGAGGCAAAGTGGTTCGCCACCCTAGGATTCGGTTTCGAGACAGTCACCTTTTTCGGCCTGATGGTGTGCATCTGTCCAATGAGGGGATGATGCTTTTCCTGGAGGATCTGTTTCTTGTGTTGCAGGCAGAGCCGGCCCTAACCAATATGATGCCCTAGGCAAGATTTTGGCTGGTGCCCCCTAGCACCGCCGCTGGTTCCGCCTCTGACCTTGCACCTCTTTCCCAGCACCATCACCCCTCACCCATAGCAGTCCTTATTTTGGTGTTTGTACCCCCTTTACTTTAAATAGGAACAGTTTGCACAGCCCAAAAAGGGGTGTGTTTTTGCTGGCAAGGGGCATGGCCACACAATAGTAACCACAATTCCAAGTACGCCACACAGTACTGCAACTTTATTCACATTTGATCATGCGATAGTGTCCATAATTCATATTACATCCCACAGTAGTATCACTTTACCTTATAAACGTTACTCCTCACAGTAGAGCCCCTTATTCACATTACACCACACTGAATTGCTCCTTATTCACATTACACCACACCCTATTGGTCTTTATTCACATTAGATGACATAGTAGTGCCATTTCTATACGCAACGCCACATAGTAGAGCACCTTATACACATAATGCCACACATTAGTAATGCATTTATACACAATTCCACACAGTAATGCCCCTTACACATATTAGACACATTATTAATGTCCTTATAAACATAATGCACCTTACACATTATGCCAACCCTTATTAATGCCCTTTTACACATAATGTCCCTTACACACATATGCCGCACATTATTAATGCCCTTATACACATAATGACCCATCATAGTGCCCCCTACACATTTGCTGCACATTATTAGTGCCCCTATACACATATTTGCACACATACAGTAGTACCCTGTTACACATATGCCGCACATTATTAATGCCCTTATACACATAATGACACACATAGTGCCCCTTACACATATGTTGCACATTATTAATGCATTTTTACATGACACACATAATGCTCCTTACACATATTCCGAACACTACTGCACAACCAAACCACTCACATGCACACAACACTCACACTGCCACTAACACTGTGACCTCTGCCTCTGCTTGAATACAGATGTGTCCTCATAAATCTTGCCTCAATGCTAACGTCGGGCACATTTTTTAATGAAAATGCATCTTACTTACATTGCTATGTGGCTAGGATGCACAAGCAGCTTCTGCTGATTAAAATGATATATAGCATGCCTATATACTGTGTGCGACTGTGGCTGTATCTGCATATGAAATGCTACACACAGAATATAGGCATGACGCATATCATTTTAATCAGCAGAAGCTGCTGATGCCCCTAGGCACATCAAATGCCCTAGGCAATTGCCTAGTTTGCCTATGCCTATGGCCGGCTCTGGTTGCAGGAGTTAGGTTGAGGTTATGGTGGCGGTGCGAAGACTCTGAGGAGGAGTCTTTCGCTGTTGGCGGAAAAGAACGGCAGGTTGTAGTTTGTCTTGTTAGCTGTAGTGATTTACAGTTTGGTGTGGTTTAGGTGCACTCACCTCCATTGACTTTTAAGGCCGCTCGACCACCCGTCCGGGGGCAGCGGCATCACCCATCAGGGTGGGTAGTCACCATGGGGGTATGAGTTGGGCACCTATTACCGATTTTATAGTTTGTATTTAAATTAGGATAGTTTTGAATTTTACCGTTTTAAGGTTAGCGTCAGTTTAATAGAGCCGTTCTTTTTTCTGCCACCATATGCCGGCTGAATCGGCATGTTAAATAAATTTTTCAATTTACAGGTTTACTAATGGCTAGGGTACAATAAATAGCTAACAATTTTCTGCCAAATTCAAGTCTCCGTGTCATTATTTCTTGGTATTAAAGGTAATAAATGCTTTACTTTTGAATAAGGGGTCCACAAATTATCATTAGGAGGTTTATGGCTAATGCCATCTTCAGGGACCAGATGCTTTTGGTATCCAGTAGCTAGACAGTGTGTAGTTAGACAGTCAATAGATAGACACCATATGTTAGACAGACATTAGGTCGACAGGGTCAAAAGGTCGACATGGTCAAAAGGTCGACATGAAAATGGTCAACATAAAAAAGATAGACAATTTTTTTTTTAAATTTAACATGTTTTTGGACTATTTCATACCTTCTCTATCCATGTCGGCACAAAGGTGGTTATAAACCTTGTGGTGAGCGCAGCGAGCCACCGAGCCCGAAGCGTGGCGAGCGTATGCCTTTCTACAATTGGGGGTCCCAGATGACAAAACTATCCACACAAACCACAAAAAAAAAAAAAATGGTGTCTACCTTTTTTATGTCGACCATTTTCATGTCGACCTTTTGACCCCATCGGCATTTTGTACTGTCTTCCTTTTGTCGTGTCGACCATTTGACCCTGTCGACCTTTTGACCTTATCGACCTAATGTCTGTCTAACATATGGGGGTATATTTACTAAAATTCGTATCTGTGTCGATTTGGAGTGTAATTAAACACGAATGACATAGAATGTGTGAATTTGCAACTTTTTGATTTTATTACGCCTCATTTACTAAGCTGTCGTATTTTGATTATTTTCATTTTTCGATGTCGATGTCATTCGTGGTTTTTAATGGTAGAATGCGGCCGATTTTGTGTTTTTGCGGCCGTTTTGTGGGGTTTTTTTAACGAATGCGTCATTTGAATGTTACGGCAGTGTTTTTGCGTTCCCGGCCGCGATTTTGGTCTAACTTTTGTTTTTGTCACTCGTCCGTGATTGGTTTGTTTAGTGATGGAGGAGTGTCTGTGCTCATTACTATAAAAACGCCCCAAACCGTCCGTACCTCGTGGGTTTAGCTAGTGGAGAGGTGAGAGGAAGTGGTGTTTGGTGTTGGAGAGTTGTTTGGAGTTTTTGGAGGATTTGAGGTGGTTTTTTGAGATTGTTGAGTGCTGTACTGTGTGTGTAAGTAGTCTTGTCATACTTGTTGTGTAGTTATTTAAAAGTCTGTTGTATTTTTTGTCTGTGTAATTTTTTTTTTCAGTCTATTGTCATTGTTTGTGAGTGTGTGTGTGTGTGTGTGTGTGTGTGTGTGTGTGTGTGTGTGTGTGTGTTTGGTGTGTGGTGTGTAGTGGTAGTGGAGGAGTGTGTTGTGTGTTTTTCTTTTTATATTTGTTATTTGTTGTTTGTCCTGAATATGTCCCAGTCAGAGGTGAGTGAGAGGGAGGAGGTGAGTGAGGTGGAGGAGGTGAGTGAGGTGGAGGAGGTGAGTGAGAGGGAGGAGGTGAGTGAGGTGGAGGAGGTTAGTGAGGAGGAGGGGGAGGTTGCTGCTGCGGCCTCGAGTGATAGTGACAGTGATGGTGCTGTGGCTCCGCAGCCACGCACCACTGCAAAGACTGGGCGCAATGTTAAATTCAGCTATGCAGAGAATGTGGCATTGGTGCGGGAGCTGATGAAACATCATCATCATCTGTTTGGGCCTGATGCTGCCAAGGTACCTTCACGCAGGAAGAGTGTTCTGTGGGGGAAGGTAGTAGCGGCAGTTAAGAGTGGGGGTGTGGTGAGGAGGATCGAGGACACGTGTCGTAAGCGCTTCTACGATATCAAGCGCCGTGTCAAGGCGAAGATGGCCAAGGAGGCAAAGTCTGCCAGGCAAACAGGGGGTGGCCATCCCTTCAGAGCGTCATATCGCGATTGGGAGGAGCCTGTGCGGTCCCTTATTCCGCCTGATGTGGTTGGTGCGACTCATGTTTGGGATTCGGATCGTCCAAGCCAGGATGGTGAGTTTGTGGTACAATATTTATATTATTTAAACATATTTGCTTTGTCCTTAGTTGTGTGAAATGTATTGTAGCTGATTCTGTTCGTAAGTGGCTTACATATTGTAATGTGTTGGTGTTGTTTTTTTTAACATAAATAGTTATGTTATTTCCCATTGTTTTGTGAAGTTAGCAGTTGTCCTGTCCCTTTTGCAGATTTTTTTATTTTTATTTTTCTATTTTTAATTTTTTTTTTATTTTTTTTTTGGTTTGACTGTGGTTTGGTTTGGTGTGACTCGTGTTTTCATGAATGTTTAATCCATTTTTTTTATTTTCTTTGGGTTAATGTATGTTGTAGTGGATAGGGCTTTGTGTGGAAGATGTGATTTTTGCCGCCTAAAAATTTGATACTTTTAATTTTTCAATAATATATTTTTTTATTGTGAGTTATTTGTGGCTACAATTTTTATGTTTCTAACAGACTAATATTCTTGTTTAAAAGTTCCAAGGTTGGTTTTGTAGTTGTATAATATTGTTAATTATCCATCTTAGGGCAGCCATGTCCAAACGTCGGCCCACCAGCTGTTGTGAAACTACATATCCCAGCATGCCCTGACACAGCTTTAGCATTCTCTGACAACAAAACTGGGTCAGGGCATGCTGGGATATGTAGTTTCACAACAGCTGGAGGCCCGCAGTTTGGACATGCCTGCCTTAGGGTATGGATTGTTTGTTGTAATTGGTTCATGATTAAAGTATACACACCCAATGAAGTCAGCCATAAAAGCATAAGCCAAGTTCAGGGGCAAATGCAGGATTTACTCAGGGGGGTTTCTATATATATATCTCCTATATAATAGCCCTATTCTGTGACCTTGTGATTCATTTGCTAACGCTGGGCGGAGTTACAACACTGGGCGGAGTTAGTCAAATGAGTCACAGAGATCTGGCCAAATCTACAGGAGACTAAGAGCAGAAGCAGATAGCATGGGCATTGGGCATGGCACAGGCAGGGGTGCAGACCTCCCAGCTTTCTGCAGGAGCTTTATCCAGGCAGAAAGAGGGAAACACACTCAGCGAAAAGGGGGCGTGGCTTCACGGGAGGGTCCCCCTTTTCGTCAGTGAGGGAGCATGCCCAGCGCTCTGTGAGCTGCTGGCATGCTTGATTATGAGTCCAGGGGGCCCAGGGCACTTGTGACAGGGGAGCCCTATCTCATTGCTGTGCCTGCTGTGGGTTGGGGGCGTGGCCTAATCGCGGCCCGCGCGGCCACGCCCCCTTATGCAAATTTCTATTTTTATTTTTAATTTTTTGATGGGATTTTGGCCCCTCAGCTAGGGCTAAATCCAGAGGAGGTGGTCGCTCCCCCCTACACACCCGCACAGGGAGAAGAAAGCAGGGAGACTGCTGCCTCCCTGCAACACCACAGACCTGCCAATATGCAGCAGCGTGTCCTGACTGTAGCACAATGCTGCCGCTGTTGCTGGCAGGACGGGGGGGGGGGTAGCTTCTGAGCTGGGACAGAGCTACTCCAGCCGGGGGGTCCCCTAAAACTGTGGGGCCAACGGTACGTATCCCCTGCCCCCCCCCCCACCTTAATCCGGCTCTGCTGCTGGAACCCCCCCATTAATCCGTACCCCCTGATGCCCCCTCTCCCTCTGTCTCCACTATTCACCGCTGCTCTGCTAAGCAGAACAGCGAGTACAGGAGCTTTCCAACTGCCCCCCCCCCCCACCGCCGGACACTGCGACCCGCGGGTGGGACAGCGGGACAGACCCCAAAAAATGGGACTGTCTCGCGAAAATCGGGACATTTGGGAGGTATGGGGTTGTGTGAGGGGTATGTCATACAGACAGACGGGCACCGACTCACTGTGTGCTTGACCCACCACATCGGCATACTCAGCAGGGTCTCTCTGATGCGGGGGAGCATCACTTTCTGGCACACTCCACGCTTCTTAGCTGCAGTTTAGTGGGGCACCTGCCGCTGTGCAGGTTCCATACTGCCTCTGTTATCTCCAGCCCCGGCAACCCCACCGCTAGCTGCAGCGCTGCCACCCGCAGTGGAGTGCGCCCAGCTCATTCACACACTTTAGCTGGCGGGTAGCGCTGCAGAAATCCGAGCTGCTTGCAGGCTCTGACCCACTCCTCCCTCCAGCCGCAGCGTCTCCTGGGAGCTAACCAGTCACTCCCAGTCTCCCCTTACCACAGTGCCCGGAAGCCGTGAGGTCCGCGCCACGTGCATGCTATGACCCCCTCCTCCCTCCATCCGCAGCATCTCCTGGGGGCTAACCAGTCATTTCCAGTCTCACCTTACCACAGTGCCCGGCAGCTGCGCGAGGTCTGCGGTGTGTGACTGAGGAGGGGGGGAGGGATGCGGACGGGCAGAGGAAGCAGGACTCCAGCCTGAGAGAGTCAGCCATGCCAAGTCTCCAGCAGCAGCAGATCCCAACAGGTTGGAGTGGAACAGCAGCAGCCAGCAGCAGTGACTCCGGTAAGACACATCTGTCTGTCACCACTGTTTTGTCCCTAATACCAATCTCTCCCGTGCCCTGTGTTCTGTCATGTCCCTGTCACCCCTGGCCTTGCCCTGCCACCCTTATCCTGGCCCTTTCACCCTTATCCTGGCCCTGTCACCCTTATCCTGTCCCTATCATTTCTGTCCTGGCCCCGTCACCCCTGTCCTGGCCCCGTCACCCCTGTCCTGGCCCCGTCACCCCTGTCCAGGCACCGTCACCCCTGTTCTGACCCTGTCACCCCTGTCCTGCCCCCGTCAACCCTGTACTGACCCTGTCACCCCTGTCCTGGCTCTGTTACTGCATACCCTCCAACTACCTTTTATGGCATGTACAGTACCCGCAGCGCCTCCAGACCTCTCCCCAATGCACCACACCTTCCCCTCCACCACATGCGGCACTCCACCCCTCCCCCACATGCTGTGCCTCCAGACCCCCTACACCACCCGTGGCTCCCACTCCTCCACCCCTTCACCACCCACAGCATCTCCAGGCCCCTTCCACCATTCACCCCCCTTATATGTCTCCCCCCACACCTGCCCCCCTCCACCCGCAGCATCTGCAGACACCCTCCTCCATCAGCGGTCCCCCTCTCACCCACCCCTCCCCCACCAATGGCACCCCCGCACCTGCCCCTCCACCACCTGCAGCACCTCCGGACCTACTTTCCCATCCGCCGCAACACCCGTACCTGCCCCTACCCTACCCATGGTGCCTGCGGCCCCCTACCCCACCCCCGGCACTCCCGTCCCTTCCCATCCCACAGCACCTCCGGAACCCTTCATCCATCCACAACATCCCCACACCTGCCCCTCTCCCACCCGTGGCACCTCTGCCCCTCCCCCCACCTTCAGTGCCTCCGGACCCCTCCCCCATCTGCATCCCCCACTCCTCTGCCCCTCCCCCACGCGCAGCACCTCCCGAACCTTCCCCATCCGGGCCCCACCCCCACTTCTGCCTCCCTCCACCCGCAGCATCTACAGACACCATCCGCAGTCCCCCCCGCACCCGCTACATTCTGTACATCGTGCCCTGCAGGTGCTGTTCACGCCGTCGCAAGGGGCTGCGCCTCCTTCACCATTGCACGCCCTTTCATTGTGCAATATTTAACCACTAACAAAGGAATGCAGGTAATACTCCATATAATACAAATATTAAACCCCAGAAAGGCATGCAAGGGTTAAGGGGGCGTAGCCCCTTGCGACGGTGTGAAGAGCGCCCGTAGGGCGCGATGAAGCACCTAGTATATATATATATATATATATAGTACAATCAGAACAAGTGAATGTTCAGAACAGGACACGGCACTCCAGGACTATGATTAAATACTTGTAGTTTAATGTAACAGAAGCCCGCATCAGTGCATTGTCTGGGTGAGCACAACCACAGACAGCTGTGATGCAAGATGGATTTTACATGGCACAGGCATACAAAACACGATGCAGCATTTCGGGACGCATCAGGTCCCTTCCTCAGGTGATGCTAGTGCCCAACAAACGACATAAAAAACGGTTTTGTATGCCTGTGCCATGTAAGATCCATCCTGCATCACAGCTAGTTCCCTAAATTCGTGCCCTATATTGCAAAAAGCACTATTTTAATCTATGAACGATACACACTATGTTTGCTGTTTCTTCTTTTACATGTTAATCCTAAAATGATGAACATCGGCTGGAAGTTTTTATTCACCAGATAAGTGCCCAAGGCCATACTAATTTTTTAACCCACCTGAGTATTTCCGTTATAATTGTCACTACACTCATTAGCGCTTGTTTTCTTCACTACCCAATATATATATATATATATAAACAAAAAAGGCGGCACTAGGAGACTTGCATCCAAACACAAACGTGTATTGTGAGGTTAACGTTTTGGGGACATGCTCCCCTTCTTCAGAACAAATTCCAAGTGACACAAGTGACAAATAAATGCCTTAACTTACCCCCATGGACCTCCCCACCGGCGTTCTCCTCTATCACGGCGCCCGCGGGTCTGCCGTTACACTTCCGGCTGCCATTCATTCCAGCAGAAGTGACGTTTCGGGTCCTGGCTGCGTGACCTAGCCAACGCTGAAAACAATAACAAACAGCGTTACAGACACTAGCCGCTCATACACGTAATTTTACATGAATGAGCGGCCAGTGTCTGTAATGATGTATGTTATTGTTTTCAGTGTTGCCTAGGTCACGCAGCCGGGAAAAGGACAACCAGAATACCCACTTGTCCACTCTCCTACCCGGCACCGCCGAGTTCCGGAGAGGACTTGTGGAAGCGGAACCCTCCGCAAATGCTCCGAAACAGAATACAAAAATAAAGCGGGCTGAGCGGCAGCACACGGCAGAGCCGCAACTCACAAACACCACACGGGATTCTCTGGCGACCGTGGCGGACAATAGAGGACCAGAGACTTCTTGGGATGAGATGACAACTCCAAGATTCAGGAACTCAGAAGACAGGAAAGACCGGACACAGCAGGACTGGAACAGACGTTCAGCAAACCTAAGCAGCATGCAGGAAGCTATTACCGGCGTCTGTGTGAAGCACTGAGAGAGTATTTAACAAGGAGTCCTCCAATCAGATGTTTCAGAGCCAGATTATAAAACATGCCGTGCAGCTGCCAGGCTGCACGAACAGATACAAGTGTGTGTGTAATTGCTTTGATTGACCCTGCAACGGGGAACGCGGTCCGCCCGTGGCATCCCCGTTGCTAGGGTCCGGGCGGCTCAGCACGCCTGGCATCCCTGCGTTGCTAGGGAGCCGGCGGCTACGCGCGCACGGCGTCCCATCGTTGCTACGGACCCGGCGGCTAGCACGCTCGGCGTCCCTAGTAGCTAGGCGCCAGGCCGCGAGGACATCGCGGACCCCGGCGCCTAACAGTACACCCCCCTTGAGGAGGGGTCAAGGAACCCCTAAAGCCAGGTTTCTGAGGAATTTCTCGAAAAAATGCCCTCTTGAGCCTAGGGGCATGAAGATCCTTATCCAGGACCCAAGACCTTTCCTCCGGACCATAGCCTTTCCAGTGAACTAAAAAATAAAGCTGACCCCGGGACCATTTAGTGTCAAGAACTTTCTCTACCAAGAATTCCTGTTGTCCCTGTACATCCACTGGAGATCTACCCCGAGAGATCCTCAGAGGAAATCTACTGGAAGAAACGTATTGTTTCAACAGGGAACAATGAAAAGTATTTCCAATTTTAAGAGATCTTGGTAAACGTAGCCGAAAGGCAACTGGGTTGACCTTCTTAATAATAAGAAACGGTCCAATAAATTTGGGTCCCAGTCTAGCCGAGGATTGTCGAAGCCTGATGTTGCGAGTCGACAACCACACCTTATCTCCCACCTTAAAAGTGCAAGGATGTCGGAGCCTGTCAGAAAATTTCTTCTCTCGGAAGGCCGCTTTTCTGAGAGCAAGGTGCACTTTTTTCCAAATTGCTCTGAGATGGGAGGTCAAGGTTAGCGAGGAGACTGGAGAATGATGGAAAAAAGAATTGGCTCTGGGGTGAAAACCAAAAACTGAAAAGAACGGAGACTCTTTGGTGGAGGAATGACAAGAGTTATTGTAAGCAAATTCAGCCAAAGGGAGAAACTCAGACCAATCATTCTGGAGTTTGGCTGAATACAGACGCAAATATTGTTTTAATGACTGATTGACTCGTTCGGTTTGCCCGTTAGACTGTGGATGGTAACCAGATGTTAAAGACAGTGTCATCTTCAATGAGGCACAAAAACATTTCCAGAATTGTGCGATGAATTGTGGACCCCGATCAGAAACAATATCAGTGGGCAACCCATGAAGCCTGAACACATGCCGGAGGAACAAAACTGCCAACCCTTGAGTAGAAGGCAATCGGGGAAGAGCAACAAAATGAGCCATTTTACTAAAACGGTCCACCACCACCCAAATGACTCGGAATCCGGCTGAAAGGGGAAGGTCAACCACAAAATCCATGGAAATATGAGACCATGGCCTGAGAGGAACAGCTAAAGGCATGAGTTGCCCGATAGACAATGAACGAGGAACCTTATGCTGTGCACAAACCTGACATGAATGAACGAATTCCTTAACGTCTTTAGAAAGACTAGGCCACCACACTGAGCGAGAGACTAACTCCAATGTCTTAGTGATTCCCGGATGCCCTGAGACTTTGCTGTCATGAAATTCAGTTAAAACAGTGACTCTCAAAAATTCAGGGACATAAAGACGACCAGCAGGAGTAAGTCTAGGAGCTTGGTGTTGAAGCTGGTTTAACTGGGTAAATAAATCCTGAGTGAGGCCTGCCCGGATGACCGAAGATGGAAGTATGGAAGTAACAACAGGATTGCTATTGTGAACCGGAAGAAAGCTACGTGACAGGGCATCAGCTTTTGTATTCTTGGAACCAGGCCTGAAAGTGATTATAAACCTGAAACAAGTAAAAAATAATGCGCAACGTGCCTGCCGAGCAATAAGCCATTTAGCTGATTCAATATATTGCAGGTTCTTATGGTCAGTCCAAACCGAAATAGTATGTTTAGCTCCCTCCAGCCAATGCCTCCACTCCTCGAAAGCCCATTTCACCGCCAGTAACTCCCGATTACCAACGTCATAGTTGGATTCAGCGGAGGAGAATTTCCTGGACATAAAGGCACAAGGATGTAACTCCAGAGACTCCGGATCCTCTTGAGAAAGGACAGCCCCCACTCCAACCTCTGAGGCATCGACCTCCACAACAAAAGGCAATTCTGGATTAGGATGTCTGAGGACTGGAGCCGAGACAAAGGCTTGTTTCAAGGCCTGGAAGGACAATTCGGCTTCATGCGACCAGTTGGTAGGATCCGCCCCTTTTTTGTCAGAGCTACTATGGGAGCAACCAGGTCAGAAAAAGAATGAATGAACCTCCTATAATAATTCGCAAACCCTAAAAAGCGCTGAATTGCTTTTAAATTAGTGGGTTGCGCCCAATTAAGGATGGCCTGGAGCTTCTTTGGTTCCATGGAAAATCCCTGAGGAGAAATTATGTACCCTAAAAAAGATACTTCCGTGACGTAAAAATCACACTTCTCCAGCTTGGCATATAAATGATTCTCACGTAACTTTTTAAGAACAAGACGCACCTGGGTAACATGTTGCTCCATCGATTCAGAAAAAATCAAGATGTCGTCTAAATAAACGACCACGAATTTCCCTAGGAAGTCACGGAGAACATCGTTAATAAGGTCTTGAAAAACTGACGGAGCGTTAGACAGGCCGAACGGCATCACCAGGTATTCGTAGTGACCCGACTGAGTGCTGAAAGCCGTCTTCCACTCATCCCCAGATTTAATTCGGATGAGGTTGTAAGCTCCTCTAAGGTCAATTTTAGAAAAAATCACAGCAGAACGTAACTGATCGAAAAGTACAGAAATCAACGGCAAAGGATAGGTGTTTTTAACGGAGATCTTATTCAGGGCTCTAAAATCAATGCATGGTCTAAGCGAGCCATCTTTTTTCTCCATAAAGAAAAAACCTGCACTTAAAGGAGATTTTGATGGTCTAATAAATCCCTTCTTTAGGCTTTCCTGAATATAATTATTCATGGCCGTAGTTTCTGGCCCGGACAAAGCATATAATCTCCCCTTTGGCAAAGTGGCACCTGGAACTAGCTCAATAGTACAATCACAAGGCCGATGGGAGGCAGAATGTCCGCATTGCCTTTAGAGAAGACATCGGCAAACTCTTGGTATTCCACAGGAATGAGCTCTGGAATGATTGCTGCAACTCTGACTGGATACGAAATACATTCCTTAGCACAAAATGTACCCCATTGGGAAATCTCCCCGGACCGCCAATCAATGGTGGGATTATGAAAGGCCAGCCAAGGGTGACCCAGAACTACAGGAACTGCCGGGCAATGTGTAAGGTAAAATTAAATATTTTCGGAATGTAAGGCTCCTACGGTAAGTACTACTGGAAGTGTAAGGTGAGTAATTATCCCATTAGAAAGCGGACTCCCATCTAAGCCGTGCATAGTGATACATCTATCTAATGGTAACTGCGGAATGCCTAAGGCCTTAGCCCAAGTTAAATCCATAAAGTTTCCTGCAGCTCCACTGTCGACAAAAGCCGACACCAAAGAACTGAGGCTGCCAAAGGAAACCTTAACAGGGACTAAGAGAGAGTTGTTCGAGGAGATAAGCTGCAGACCTAAGTGAACCCCCTCACAATTCACTTGGTCAAAGCGTTTCCCGACTTGTTCGGGCAATTACGAGCAAAATGTCCCTTACAACCACAGTATAAACAAAGACCAGAATTTTGTCTTCTGGTTTTTTCTTCAGGAGACAGCCGGGAGAGACCCATCTGCATGGGCTCCTCGACGTCCTCTGGAATGGAATAAACACAAGGACTAGACCTTACAGATGCTCCTCTTTCAGCCCTCCGCTCTCGGAGACGACGATCAATCTTTATAGCAAGCTCCATGAGTTTATCGAGAGTCTCAGGAGCGGGGTACCGGAGGAGGCTGTCTTTAATAGATTCAGATAAACCGAGGCGAAACTGACTGCGCAGGGAAGGGTCATTCCAGCCACAGTCGTTCGACCAACGGCGAAATTCGGTACAATAAACCTCCGCAGGATTTCTTCCTTGTCTGAGAGCGCGCAGCTGACTCTCAGTGGACGCCTCTCTATCTGGGTCATCATACAAGAGCCCTAAAGACTTAAAAAAGGCGTCTACAGATAACAACGCAGGATCCTCAGCTCTTAAACCAAATGCCCAGGTCTGAGGATCCCCCTGGAGTAAAGAAATAATAATCCCAAAACGCTGAGATTCATTACCAGAGGAAGTTGGTCTTAAACGATAATAAAGTTTACAGGATTTTTTAAAATTAAAAAATTATTTTCTATCACCGGAAAAACGGTCGGGCAAATGCATCTTTGGTTCAGGGACTACCTTCGGGGAGGCTCGCAAAAGATCTTCCTGCGATCTCACCCGAAGAGAAAGATCCTGAACCATCTGAGTAAGTTCTTTAATCTGATTTACTAAGAGCTGACCGGGATTCGGCCCTAAACCTGACAGATTCATGAGGCCGATGAACTCTCACAAAAACTGAATGAGAAAAAATTAAACCCCGATTAATTTTAAGTTTTGGTTTTTTGGGCCGGTAATAATGTTATGATTCCAGCACTCTGGTCTGAGGAGATTTTATAACAAGGACCTGAGCACTGGAACGTAATGCTGGGAAAGGAAGCGGGAATGGAAAATAGCCCCTGGCGCCCTAACTCCGTTGTCTCGCCCGTGCTGTCAGAAATCCCTTGTGAGACTATGGTTGCTTGAGCCCATGGCAGCCGCGTTTGAAGGGCTGATTACGTCTGCCCAACTCCGATGCCCCCTCAGGTCTTAATGGGAGACAAAGGGAAATCCGAGACAGGGTGACAACAAGGGGCCCTCTAACTCAGCAACAAGGCCAGGGGCTACAAGCTAACTTAAAACTAGAATATGTACGGAAAAACCGCCAAGGAAAAGGACAACCAAAATACCCACTTGTCCACTCTCCTACCCGGCACCGCCAAGTTCCGGAGAGGACTTGTGGAAGCGGAACCCTCCGCAAATGCTCCGAAACAGAATACAAAAATAAAGCGGGCTGAGCCACAGCATACGGCAGAGCCGCAACTCACGAACACCACACGGGATTCTCTGGCGACCGTGGCGGACAATAGAGGACCAGAGACTTCTTGGGATGAGATGACAACTCCAAGATTCAGGAACTCAGAAGACAGGAAAGACCGGACACAGCAGGACTGGAACAGACGTTCAGCAAACCTAAGCAGCATACAGGAAGCTATTACCGGCGTCTGTGTGAAGCACTGAGAGAGTATTTAACAAGGAGTCCTCCAATCAGATGTTTCAGAGCCAGATTATAAAACATGCCGTGCAGCTGACAGGCTGCACGAACAGATACAAGTGTGTGTGTAATTGCTTTGATTGACCCTGCAACGGGGAACGCGGCCCGCCCGTGGCATCCCCGTTGCTAGGGTCTGGGCGGCTCAGCACGCCTGGCGTCCCTGCGTTGCTAGGAAGCCGGCGGCTACACGTGCACGGCGTCCCAGCGTTGCTAGGGACCCGGCGGCTAGCACGCTCGGCGGCCCTAGTAGCTAGGCGCCGGGCCGCGAGGACATCGCGGACCCCGGCGCCTAACACTATTATGCGAAAATATTTATATAGATTAGAGTAGATAATTAGCAAAAATTGCTATAATATAATGTAAGCCGGAAAATCTTTTATATTATCAAAAAGGTGTCACCTTCTAGTCTCAGTAGTGTCCGTCATAGAGAGTATATGACCATCATTCATACTGCAAGAATCCCAAATGGAAAAATGATTGCAGAGAATTAAATCATAGGTCATATGGATCCGAGTACCTATCTGTGACTTAAAATTAGGCAGCAAAATTTATTTGCAGTACCAGGATGTTCCAAGGTGGTCTCCCATCCAAGTACTAGTCCGGCCCTCCACTGCTTGGCTTCCAAGATCGGAAGAGATTGGGCATCTCCAGTGGGGTATGTCCGCAATTTTTCAAGCTAGCCCTTTTGTTTGTCACCTTAAATTAGGAAATGGAATTGATCGTATTTTCCACAAGAAAAAAGGGGGGACGGACACACATGTGACACTTAGGCTCAAAATATACAGATTGGATATAACAATTATATGGCAAAAAAATGTCAAAGCCACTAATATCCAAACAAGGTTAATCCTTCCTTGTTTATGCAGTACTGTACACCGGTCAAATATGAGTCAATAATAAACTCACTCGTAGTAGTGCTGTCTAAATATGTAAAACTAGGCATGCATTTATCACCAAGAGAAATCCCAAGATTACTACAAAGGAATCCTTTATAGTTAATGGGTTTGTATCTATATTTTTGACAACCAATAATCCACCATTGGTATATACATCTGAGGTATACAGATGAAAGCAAATATTGCAGTAACAGGGTGTTGCAAAGTGGTCTCCCATCTAAGTACCAACCCTGCCCACCACTATGTAGCAATCGTGCTTGGATGCAATTAAGCACCTTTAGTGGGGTACATCCGCAATTGTATGCTTTTCACTGATTAGTGTAATCACTTTCAATTAGTGAGTTTCTAGACCAGGTGGCCCTTTAATGGTATGAACAGAAAGCTTGGATGCATGTAATGCCTTATATACAGATTTAAACAGGGAATTTATCAATACAATTCTTAGTTTCTACGAATGTACTCCACCACCTTCCGGAGTACCCAGGCACATAACTTGGTTCAGCAAAAACAAATGAAAAATTATATTCATGAAATTTTCATAAAATATAATACATAGTAAATGGATAAATAAACCATCTGTGTGTATTTATACAAGATATGCAGCTGGTTTCTTACCGCAGCATATGGTATATTGTTCTTGCTGAAGAGTGTAATTGTATATTAAATCAAAACATAACAGGTGTCAGCTTTAATAGCAGATAAATCCTCAACCATTCTGTGGTGATCAGGAAACATAGATCTAAACATGGCAAACTTTATAGCATATCATTTTAGATTAGTACTACCACTAAGCAGTAATATAGCTTGTGGGTATATGTAGGTTGGCAGGTAACTATTTACTGATCTCCCTATGTAGAGACTGCTAGAGATTTAAGCATAACGGGTACTGTTATATTTATACCAGACACTCCGGTATTTCATACGATACCAAGCTATGTAGGATTTTGTGTCCCCAGGTTTTCCGGTGCAGGTATTGTGATTGTGGATAACGGGAGGGGTGCCGCTGATCCCCGCTGCTCCTGCCCACGATCGAGCTCCAGCAAGTGAGGAGAATGCCGCTAAGTCCCGCCGTTTCTACCCGCAAACGGGTTCCAGAGAGTTGTGGAAGATCCAGTGGATATCCACCACTGTTTGCCCGCAATCGAGCTCCGGCGGGTGGGGAGAGCCGCTGACTTTCGCGGCTTCTGTAGTTGCCTGGTGACAGGCTGAGATGATCCGGCTTACAGGTCACGTGTGCGCACCACGTGACCATAAGGGTCCTGACGTACGTTTCGCTGATAGGCTTGATCACAGGACGTGAGTCGTCACTGTAGGTTTCAGTTTTTAAAGGAAAGTCTGATTGCTGATTGGAGGTTCAGATTTGATGGACATTTTCCTAAGTCTATTCAGTTGATTCATTCTTCCTATAGTTGACGAAAAGCCTTATTGATACCCCTTTTACACTCGCAGAAAAATCCCGGGATTTTGCACGTGAACGCGCATCATCCCGGGATTCTTCTCAGTGTAAATGGGTACAGGGACAATTTCCCGGGACGAGCATCCCGGGATTTCATCCCAGGTCAAAAGCAGGGTTGAACCCGGGACCGTCCCGGGAAGCTGGGTAGTGTGAAAGGGCCCGTCCCGGGATTCACTACCCGGGACTGTTAAAAGGCCTCCGATTGGAGCTTTCATGGGCTCAGAAAAGATGATGTCATCATTCAGAGCCCTGGGGAGCGTCCTTGATGCGTGTGAGGAAGGCAGCATGGCGACCTGGACAGACCAGGAGGTGAGAGAGTTGCTGAGCATTAGGGGAGAGGAGGAAATTATGAGGCAGATCACAGGCACAGTCAAAGATGCAGTCATTTATAAAAACATCTCCAAGATGCTGCAAGCCAGGGGAATCATCCGCACACAGCAGCAAGTGTTAAACAAAATGAAAACTCTTAAAAAGCATTTCCTTAAGGTGCATGACAACAACAGGAAAAAGAGCGGTGTTGGCCGTATCGACTGGCAGTACTATGACATGTGCGCCAATATCTTTGGAAACACAGCTATATGCAGTCCGGTGAGTCTGTCTTCCAGTTCACAGTACACTGCTACAGAAGGCACTCCAGAAGAGACACAGACAAGCAGTGACGTCTGTCCATCATCACCGTTGTTAATTGACGACACACCTGAGGACAGCGACACATCATCCCAGCCGTCCATAAACACATCCAGAAACGACGACAGCATAACTGCAACCATTGAAGACGTCGTGGATGCTCAGACCAGTGACAGTGGGACTGTACAAAGTGCCGTCACCCCAACTTTACAGAAAAACAGTAAGTACATGTTTAGAAATTAACACTCATAGCACAAATCCACAATTGTTAATCATCCGGTTATGTGCGTAGTATGAGTGGCCAGTGTGGCGGCAGCGTGGCGAGCGCTAATGAGCCCCTTGCAGGATCACTGCGCTCAACACGCTGCTGGCACGGTGGCACACTTTGCATTTTCTGCCCCCACGCAGGGGGGCTTTGCATTTTTAAAAAAAGTTCAATGTTGCAGAGTAGCTAGTGTATAGGTGGATTAATGCCACAAACACATGTTTGCTAACGCTGCTATTTTTATATACGCTCATTTTGTATTTCTTCTCTTCACAGTTTACACCGTACCGCCTAGAAGGAAGAAATTGAACAGAGCGGAGCAAGTGGCTAAAGCCATGTCAAATGTCCTTGTCGACCAACTCCGAGAGATGGACGCTACAATGTCCGCACAGGAGGATGCAAGGCTCGACAGGTTTCTAGAGGCAGAACGCCAAATGCATGATGCATTCCTTTCCCAAGTCATGACAATGCAGGAACGCATGAGTAGAGAGCAGTATGACCGCCACAGGGAATTGCACCAAATGAACATGGCGTTCTATGAGCGTATGACCAATACCTCAAGAGCACCAAACCAACACCACAACTCACAATACCCCCCTGAGCAGGGTTTTTCATCATTTAATCCTGGTCCATACTATGCCCCAAATACTGCACCATCTAGTGCGCCAAGCCCAGAGTTTACTGTATTGCGCAATTTGCCGTGAAACACAGTGAATTGCTTTTTTTGGTTGTTATTTGTTGTTAAATAACCACAGTGTGGTCATTGTTTATGCACAACTGTTTGTGCCTTCCTTCATTTTTTTCTATGTTCTGTTTTGTATAGTGTCTACATTAAAGCACTTTTTATTTATTTTTTACACAGTGATAATATACTGCAGGGACACTGTGGTTTATGGTGTTGTATCTACAAACCTACCAGTGTTTTTTTTTTTTTTATGCCAATAAAAACTTGTTTGCAAATCTAGGCATAACATTCCCATTTGTGCGTAAAGTAGACCATGTTTACAGTGTTTTCTACATTGTTTATGCATATATACACAGTTGCTGGCAATGTGTTTTTTTTGGAAAAACATAAATAATGAACCCAAAGATCAAAGGTGGAATACAAAATAAAAACATTTTCATTCACCAAACATGTTGTGCTGATTCTTAAACACTATTGTACCAGTGCTGCAAGGTTGGACGTAATAGTGTGGCGTATTTGTTCTGCAGCGGAGTTTGAGGCAGTCCCAAACAAAGCACCTTCCACATGTGGGTTTATAACCTCAGGGTCCTGCACAGTCCACTCAGGAAGGAATAGCTCATTTTGCAGTTCACAGATGTTGTGCAGTATACAGCACGCAGCTACTACATTAGGCATATTCATAAGGTCCACATCATTGCGCTTCATCAAACAACGCCATCTTCCTTTTAACCTGCCAAAGGCGTTCTCAACCACCATCCTTGCTGAACTCAGGGTGTGAGTATAGGTTTGTTGCTCTGGGGTTAACTGGACCTGTTGGGTGTAGCCTTTCATAATCCAGGGGCGTAAAGGGTATGCAGCATCCCCGATGATGTGGACAGGGATCTCCACCCCATTCACAATCTTTGCACACTCTTTGGGGTACAGCCAGCCTCCCTGCTTCTCCTCTACGATGTTGTACAGGTCAGAATTGGCAAGAACTCGGGAGTCATGAGATCGGCCTGGCCAGCCAATAAACACATCTAGGAAACTAAAGAACAGTAAAATTGAAAACAATTAGAATGTAAAACTCACACATGCAACTCATCCCACCACCCCAAAAATAAACACTTACCAATATTTGTGGTCCACAACAGCCTGGAATATGATGGAGTGCCAGCCCTTCCTATTAAAATAGTCAGCATGGTTGTCACGTGGGGCAATAATGGGGATGTGTGTCCCATCAATCGCTCCTCCACACTGCGGATAGCCTCGCTTCACAAATCCAATGATGGTATCCTGTAAGCGCTGTCCTTGTGGTAGAGATATGAAGCGCTTGTATAAGGTAGATACAATTGCTTTAGTCACCTGGTGGACTATGACACAGCAGGTGGAGATTGCAACACCGAACAAGCATGAGACTGAGCGGTACTCTCCTGGGGTAGCATACCACCACAATGCAATAGCTAATCTCCTGCGTGCCTCGATGGGTCTCCTAAGCCTGGTGGTCTGCATGTCAAGTGCTGGGGTAAGTAATTCCAGGATGTAGTTAAAGGTTGCACGAGACACACGGAAGTTAGCCATCCACTCCTCATCCTGGTAAGCTTCCACGGTCCTCATAAAGGCTTCTCCGTGCCGGCGATCTCTGGACCAAAATGAGCGGTTAGGGCCCATACTCACGCTCAGTATGATACTCATCCTGGATGATATGAAGGCTCTCCTCCTGCGCAAATATTGGCGGCGACTAGCAGCCCTATCCAGCATAAATTGCGCCCTCCTCCTCCTCATAAAATATATGTGCAGTATACTGCACAGTGTGATAAGCTGCATCATGCTGTCAGTGGCTGTATGAAACATCTGCAAAGCAGAAAGAATCATGAGCTCAGGCATACACACTGGTACTCCATCGGCCATGACTGCAGCAATGGTGTGAGCAGGCACCACCCCTCCCTTTGTTGACTAGTGTGACCTCATCAATGTGAGCCAGAAAAGGCCATTTCTAATGACACACATGTGCATTTGCAGGGATATCCCGGGATCAGTGTAAATGGGGCTGTCCCGGGTCGATCCCAGGTCTTAGTGCAGTGTGAAAGGGGTCAGTCCCGGGAAGGCATCCCGGGACGCATCCCGGGAAGCATCCCGGGAGTGACCCGGGAGTGCGAGTGTAAAAGTGGTATGATTAGCTTCTTTTTGAAGCAAATGAAATTACTTTGCAATTCCATTATTAGATGTATACTGCTAAAGCATTAATTATGCTTCATACAATCCCATGATTGAGTATATGGTAGAAATGTATGATTTACAGGAATTAAAGATACAAAAATAATAAAAATAAGAAAATAAGAAAAGGGGAGGAGCAAGAGAAAAGGCATTGATTTTATATATAGAGGATTTTTTATGTCCATTACAACTGAGTAGTGCAGAAAGCGCAAAGTATAATAAAAATAGCAAAGATGAGTGAGGATTGAGGAATTATTATCAATAAAAACAGGAATAAGAGAGTTCAATTAAATAATTGAGCAGTAATAAATAATGATATGTGAAGGGTAAGGGGTGAAGGGAAAGATGGTAATTAATGATAAAGATGAAGATAGTGAAAATATAAGGTGTGAGTGTGTAAACAACAGAGGGCAAAGTATAATGTGCAAAATTAAGAGAAAATTATTTAAGGTGACGAAGTGTAGGTTGTCTTATGTACAGCTATATAGACTTTCCAATTAAGGAGAGTGTTGTTATAAGGTGGCTACGACACAGATAAAATCAATGAATTATGTTCACAGCGAGTGAGCTTTCCAAGTGTAAAAAATATTTATAATAAGTGAATAGGTAAAAGAAAATTGCAAGATAAGTGAGAAGAATTATAAAATAAGTTGCCGTTAATAGGAAAATATCAAGACCTACTAAATACCGTATGGACCGATATTGATCCAAGACATTTGCCAGCAATTTAGTTCAGAAAGGCCCCATAATTTATATTTTCATTCATACCGGCGGGGTAAATGGATCCCATTTTGAAAATCCATTCACTCTCTTGTTGCAAAAGGACGTTTGTGCTAAAGCATAATTAATGCTTTAGCAGTATACATCTAATAATGGAATTGCAAAGCAATTTCATTTGCTTCAAAAAGAAGCTAATTAATAAGGCTTTCGTCAACTATAGGAAGAATGAATCAACTGGATAGACTTAGGAAAATGTCCATCAAATCTGAACCTCCAATCAGCAATCAGACTTTCCTTTAAAAACTCAAACCTACAGTGACGACTCACGTCCTGTGATCAAGCCTATCAGCGAAACGTACGTCAGGACCCTTATGGTCACGTGGTGCGCACACGTGACCTGTAAGCCGGATCATCTCAGCCTGTCACCAGGCAACTACAGAAGCCGTGGAAGTCAGCGGCTCTCCCCACCCGCCGGAGCTCGATTGCGGGCAAACAGTGGTGGATATCCACTGGATCTTCCACAACTCTCTGGAACCCGTTTGCGGGTACAAACGGCGGGACGTAGCGGCGTTCTCCTCACTTGCTGGAGCTCGATCGTGGGCAGGAGCAGCGGGGATCAGCGGCACCCCTCCCGTTATCCACAATCACAATACCTGCACCGGAAAACCTGGGGACACAAAATCCTACATAGCTTGGTATCGTATGAAATACCGGAGTGTCTGGTATAAATATAACAGTACCCGTTATGCTTAAATCTCTAGCAGTCTCTACATAGGGAGATCAGTAAATAGTTACCTGCCAACCTACATATACCCACAAGCTATATTACTGCTTAGTGGTAGTACTAATCTAAAATGATATGCTATAAAGTTTGCCAGGTTTAGATCTATGTTTCCTGATCACCACAGAATGGTTGAGGATTTATCTGCTATTAAAGCTGACACCTGTTATGTTTTGATTTAATATACAATTACACTCTTCAGCAAGAACAATATACCATATGCTGCGGTAAGAAACCAGCTGCATATCTTGTATAGATACACACAGATGGTTTATTTATCCATTTATTATGTATTATATTTTATGAAAATTTCATGAATATAATTTTTCATTTGTTTTTGCTGAACCAACTTATGTGCCTGGGTACTCCGGAAGGTGGTGGAGTACATTCGTAGAAACTAAGAATTGTATTGATAAATTCCCTGTTTAAATCTGTATATAAGGCATTACATGCATCCAAGCTTTCTGTTCATACCATTAAAGGGCCACCTGGTCTAGAAACTCACTAATTGAAAGTGATTACACTAATCAGTGAAAAGCATACAATTGCGGATGTACCCCACTAAAGGTGCTTAATTGCCTCCAAGCACGATTGCTACATAGTGGTGGGCAGGGTTGGTACTTAGATGGGAGACCACTTTGGAACACCCTGTTACTGCAACATTTGCTTTCATCTGTATACCTCAAATGTATATACCAATGGTGGATTATTGGTTGTCAAAAATATAGATACAAACCCATTAACTATAAAGGATTCCTTTGTAGTAATCTTGGGATTTCTCTTGGTGATAAATGCATGACTAGTTTTACATATTTAGACAGCACTACTACGAGTGAGTTTATTATTGACTCATATTTGACTGGTGTACAGTACTGCATAAACAAGGAAGGATTTACCTTGTTTGGATATTAGTGGCTTTGACATTTTTTTGCCATATAATTGTTATATCCAATCTGTATATTTTGAGCCTAAGTGTCACATGTGTGTCCGTCCCCCCTTTTTTCTTGTGGAAAATACGATCAATTCCATTTCCTAATTTAAGGTGACAAACAAAAGGGCTAAGTTAAAACATTGCGGACATACCCCGCTGGAGATGCCTAATCTCTTCCGATCTTGGAAGCCAAGCAGTGGAGGGCCGGACTAGTACTTGGATGGGAGACCACCTTGGAACATCCTGGTACTGCAAATAAATTTTGCTGCCTAATTTTAAGTCACAGATAGGTACTCGGATCCATATGACCTATGATTTAATTCTCTGCAATCATTTTTCCATTTGGGATTCTTGCAGTATGAATGATGGTCATATACTCTCTATGACGGACACTACTGAGACTAGAAGGTGACACCTTTTTGATAATATAAAGGATTTTCCGGCTTACATTATATTATAGCAATTTTTGCTAATTATCTACTCTAATCTATATAAATATTTTCGCATAATAGTCTTGAATCACATATATATTGAACTCCGATAACTCTGCATATTTTACTAAGAAACTAATAAAATCATGATTTTATCAGTATAAGACATTGATACACTTCAGTTCCTCTGAGGTTGAGTGCTCCCAAACAAGAGTCTACTTCTTTCCCATTTCCTCTTATTTGGTATTTTTTCTTTAATACTTTTTTGACTCATGGGAGCACCACTGAATGGTAACAAAACTTAGTGCACTTGAAAAGATACAGTATCTTTCTATATGCACAGTTACCTTAATCCGAAGTAATTCTAAAACATAAATTTCAGTTTTTCAGAGGACATTATTCAGATTTCTATTCATACAAAAACTATTGATAGACCAGTGCGGTTCCCACAAACCCCTTTTTTTGAATATAGATTAACAACTGGTTTTCCAGTTTTCTCGGGAATACCTGCACTGTCACAACACACATTAGGATGGATTTGTCACGATCCGGGTATCTGGACGCCATTTCTTACCCATCAGATGCCTCCTAAGGCTGGCTCAGCGCTCCAGGACCGGATCCCATCTGTTATCCTGATGTTTACATTCCTGTATCCTCTCCTGTCACTCTGAGACGCTGTCACAGTAAACGCCATATTACACCTGGCATGGCGTCTCCCGCAGCCTCCGCCGCCGTCCCTGAGCTTCTGCATGCAGAGTGTCTGAGTGGCGATTACGTCAGCCGCGGCCTCCGCTGTGTCCGCGTGGTTGGATGTGCACCTGTCAGCTTGGCGCCTCCTGTCTCCGGTGGCCGGCGCCGCCATTACTGTTTTCATTACCACATGGATTACAAACCAAACTTCCCTCCAAGTGTCTGCATGGGCGCAGCCATCTTGGATTCTGTCAGCTGATCATTTCCACCAATCTGTTCTCAGTATTGATAATCTGCATAATTGCCTAGCCAATCCCTTCCTTGCTGCAGGTATAAATACACTGTGCCTGAGCAAGGAAGGCGTCAGTGCTTTGGTTGTCAAACCTAGTTCCTGTTTGTCTCTCTCCTGTGATTGTCTTCCAGGTTCCAGCTCCTGTCTCAAGACTTCCACCATAGAGACCCGCACCAGCATTCCACCTGCGGTGTAGCCTGACTCTCCGATCCATTGTGGATTCATCTGTTTCCAGCTACAACATTACCTGCTTCCAGCCCAGCTTCCAGCAGAGTACAGCTTCTCTTAAAGGGCCGGTGTCCTTTCTACAGTTTACCACTCTCCACCGGTATTATTATTTCTCCGCTCTCAAACTCTACATTTCATTCATATTGCATCGCTCTCAAGCTTCATTTATTATTTAACTGGTTCCAGCCAGTATCCACTCCGTGCCAACATCTGTCTGGTTCCAACCAGAACCCACAGCAGCTATTTTATTTACAGCAGTCCAGCTTTCCCTGGAACACCAGCTGATACGATCCTGGGCTTTCTTCATTGCTACAGTCAGGCCTGGTAAGGACTTTCCAACTCGCAGATAATAAGAACTGTCTCATACTACCAGAGCTCTGTGGCCCCTGCCCCTGTAGTACCCAGGAACTGTATTATTTCTCTGCTGATTTTATGTTTCTTTTACTGCTACTGTGATGCATGGAGTTTGTCATAAATAAACATCATTGACTTTTATTCAAGTTGTCGTGGTCACGCCTTCGGGCGGTTCTTCTTCATGTTACTTACATGTCCAGGGGTCTGATACAACCTCCCAGGTTCCGGTACATCTCAGCCCCTACAACTGAGGCTGCCTCCCGTCAGCTCAGGCCCTCAGTTGTGACAGGATTTTTCCTACTCTTAGGAAACTCAATCCGACTCTCTCAGAATTAATTATATTAGGAGTTCTTTTTTAATAAATCCCACTATGACCTTCAATCTGAAACAGGAATTGAGTACAAGAAGAAAGAATAAGGACAATTTGGATGATATTTTTCCCAGTGAAATAACAGACAACGAACCTCACATCAGCTGGGAGAAAGATTTCCAGAGTTTGAATCTCTTATTAAGGAAACAAGTTAGAACTAATTGGGATCTTATTACTCTGGAAAATTACATTAAGAATAAAATATCTCCCAGGGGCCTTCGTCCAAGAGTCTTCCCAACTTTTGATCTAGCCAGTGAAAATCTAAAAAAGGAATGGGAGAACGTCCTCTTGAAATGCTCTAATGATCTCATGCACATTTTGATAAAACATAACAACCTTATATTAGAGGAGTGTGAACACGGCCTTGAAGATCTCGGCAAAAAACTGGAGACATGGGAAAAGGACTCTCAATTCCAGAGATGTTTTGAAAAAAACAAACTAGAACTACAGACCTATGAACAGACAATCATTGAACGTAAAAAGACCAAATACGCAAGAGATAAACGGGACTTTTCGTCCGGTAAAATATTTAGGTGGCAAAAGACATCCTGGAGAAAAGGCCCTCCCAGACACACGGATCAATACTCTTCATCAGAAGCTGATACGTCTGGAGCAGAAGATACCTCCGATTATATCTCAGAGAAGTACTCCAATGCTAGGAATGAAATAACAAGCAACACACAAAACTCTACCCCTTTTTTAGAGGACCCTCGAGGAAGAGGCAGACAATGAGGAGGAAGACGAGGCGGGGGCGCAAGAGGAAGAAGGGGTCCACAACAATGGGATTTCTCACCCCCAATGACTCGCAATACGTACAGAAGGCAACCCCAACAGGACCGATGGTGAATTCAACCTATCCCAATGAGGAATCTAAATTGAAGATTATTAATTTGTCTGAACATGAACTCACACAAGCACAAGAGTCTGTACTTAGTAGAGGTCTGACATTCTCTCCTACGGAACATTTCGATAGGTTTAAGTGGGAGAAAGATCTCAAATTATTTGGTCGAAAATTACTCCTCACCAAACTATATGCTAATAAAGAAAACACTTTTCCTGAAGCACAAAGAAACACAGATAGAATGGAAATAACTACATCTACTACCTCAAGAATATCATCAAGAGTATAAGAAATAACATCACCACATCTGGATTTTTCTCTGGCTGAACAAGAAGCCCTTAGTGCTTTACAAGAACTTGAACAGGAACAAAATATATTAGCAGATATGGAATCTAGATCCCCTACTAGACCGATATGCAAAAGGAAATCCACATATTTTCCTCAAGAAAATATATGTCCAGAAGTACAGGTCTTTATGAAACTTGTGGCTAATGAATTTGACCAAATTTATAAGAACAAAGACAAATACCCCAGACAATCTAATCTTACACGGCATGAAATACTGGCTCTGAGAGAAATACAATCATGGCAAGATGTCGTCATAAAGCCATCGGACAAAGGGGGCAATGTTGTAATCTGGTCCAAAACAGATTATATTAAAGAAGCACAACGAAAATTACACACAACGGAATGCTACAGGAGAGTACTTCTGAATCCATTACAAAATTACAGTACAATCTTTTACAATATAATAAATCAAGCATTTTCACAAGGGATAATCACAAAACAGGAATTTGATTATCTACACACCCAAAATCCAAAAATTCCTACATATTACTTATTGCCGAAGGTACACAAAAACATCCAGACTCCACCTGGAAGACCTATAGTGTCCGGCATAGGGGGACTGACAGAAAAGGTGAGTATCTTCCTAGACCTGCATTTAACACACTTTGTTCTAGACCTTCCCTCATACGTTCAGGACACGACAGATATCCTGAGGAAACTACATGATATAAAACTAGAAGATAACCAATATCTAGTGTCACTAGACGTTGAGGCACTATATACCTCTATAGACCACAAAGATGGAATAGCAGCAGTAGAATACTTTCTACATACAGAAGGAATGGACGAGTTCCATCTTTTCCTTACTCGACTACTTCATTTTGTATTACACTACAACTTTTTTACATTTAATGACAAGTTTTTTCTTCAAACAAGAGGCACCGCAATGGGGGCTGCTTGTGCGCCCACGTATGCCAACATATTTCTTGGGTGGTGGGAAAAAGAGGTTGTTTTCAATGATGGTAATGACTTATATACATCACATGTCATTATGTGGAATCGATACATAGATGACATCTTCCTGATATGGGAGGGCGACCTACAGCTACTACACCAATTTATAGAACAGCTCAATACATATGATCTGAATATTCGCCTTACCCATAGCATCAGTCAGCTAGAACTACCATTCCTAGACCTTATGATTTACAAAGACTCAGAGGGAATGGTGGCTACAAGTCTATATCGGAAAACCACAGCAACAAATACACTCCTACATCAAACCAGCTCCCACTTCCCCCCCACCATAGAGAATATACCCAAGGGGGAATTTCTCCGTCTCTGCAGAAACTGCTCAGACAATAAGAAATTTGAGACACAAAGTGTGGAACTAGCCCAGAGATTACGAACTAGGGGATATAGCAATACCTCAGTGAAGAAAGCTATGACATTTGCCAAAATTACCAACAGAGACGACATAATCTTCAAAAAAGTTCCAAATCCAACAAAAGCAGACACAACCATCCGATTTGTTGGTAATTTCTGTCAGGAATGGAGAAAGGTCAATGATGCTATACAAAAACACTGGCATATCTTACATATAGACCCCACCTTATCAGCCAAACTTGGCCCCAAAGTCTCAATGAGCTGGCGTAGGTCTAGAAATTTGAAAGACCAACTTGTACAGAGACACTTTCAAAGACTGCCTACTAAAAAACCAACAACAACTGGAACATACCCCTGCGGTAAGTGTAAAGCTTGTCAATTCATTGACCCAACCAAGGAAATAGAAGATAAGTTTGGGAAAAAACACAAAATTTCAGACTATATGAACTGTCAGACAGAAAGTGTCATCTATTGCATTAAATGCAGTTGTAACCAGAAATACATTGGCATGACTACTCGCCCATTAAAACAGCGGATCCTAGAACACATAGGATCAATACGCAATGCCGTTTCGGATAAAGCAAAAATGAAGCAACTAACATCAGTCGCTCGCCATTTCCACACTCACCATAACAACAGATGGGAGGAATTAAAAGTGTTTGGTCTGGAAAAGATTAAATTAGGCATACGAGGAGGAAATCTCACAAACGTCCTTTTGCAAAAAGAGAGTGAATGGATTTTCAAAATGGGATCCATTTACCCCGCCGGTATGAATGAAAATATAAATTATGGGTCCTTTCTGAACTAAATTGCTGGCAAATATCTTGGATCAATATCGGTCCAGACGGTATTTAGTAGGTCTTGATATTTTCCTATTAACGGCAACTTATTTTATAATTCTTCTCACTTATCTTGCAATTTTCTTTTACCTATTCACTTATTATAAATATTTTTTACACTTGGAAAGCTCACTCACTCTGAACATAATTCATTGATTTTATCTGTGTCGTAGCCACCTTATAACAACACTCTCCTTAATTGGAAAGTCTATATAGCTGTACATAAGACAACTTACACTTCGACACCTTAAATAATTTTCTCTTAATTTTGCACATTATACTTTGCCCTCTGTTGTTTACACACTCACACCTTATATTTTCACTATCTTCATCTTTATCATTAATTACCATCTTTCCCTTCACCACTTACCCTTCACATATCATTATTTATTACTGCTCAATTATTTAATTGAACTCTCTTATTCCTGTTTTTATTGATAATAATTCCTCAATCCTCACTCATCTTTGCTATTTTTATTATACTTTGCGCTTTCTGCACTACTCAGTTGTAATGGACATAAAAAATCCTCTATATATAAAATCAATGCCTTTTCTCTTGCTCCTCCCCCTTTTCTTATTTTATTATTTTTATTATTTTTGTATCTTTAATTCCTGTAAATCATACATTTCTACCATATACTCAATCATGGGATTGTATGAAGCATAATTAATGCTTTAGCAGTATACATCTAAAAATGGAATTGCAAAGCAATTTCATTTGCTTCAAAAAGAAGCTAATTAATAAGGCTTTCGTCATCTATAGGAAGAATGAATCAACTGGATAGACTTAGGAAAATGTCCATCAAATCTGAACCTCCAATCAGCAATCAGACTTTCCTTTAAAAACTGAAACCTACAGTGACGACTCACGTCCTGTGATCAAGCCTATCAGCAAAACGTACGTCAGGACCCTTATGGTCACGTGGTGCGCACACGTGACCTGTAAGCCGGATCATCTCAGCCTGTCACCAGGCAACTACAGAAGCCGTGGAAGTCAGCAGCTCTCCCCACCCGCCGGAGCTCGATTGCGGGCAAACAGTGGTGGATATCCACTGGATCTTCCACAACTCTCTGGAACCCGTTTGCGGGTACAAACCGCGGGACGTAGCGGCGTTCTCCTCACTTGCTGGAGCTCGATCGTGGGCAGGAGCAGCGGGGATCAGCGGCACTCCTCCCGTTATCCACAATCACAATACCTGCACCGGAAAACCTGGGGACACAAAATCCTACATAGCTTGGTATCGTATGAAATACCGGAGTGTCTGGTATAAATATAACAGTACCCGTTATGCTTAAATCTCTAGCAGTCTCTACATAGGGAGATCAGTAAATAGTTACCTGCCAACCTACATATCCCCACAAGCTATATTACTGCTTAGTGGTAGTACTAATCTAAAATGATATGCTATAAAGCAGGGGTGGGGAACCTTTTTTCTACCGAGGGCCATTTGGATATTTATAAAATCCTTCGGGGGCCGTACAAAAATTCTCAACTTAAAAAATTACCCTGCCACCCAGTAGGTCTGCCCCTTAGAGGTACTGTGTGTGCGCGCCGGAGGCGCGCACGCGCCAAAAAATGGGTGTGGCCAGTTAAAATGGGACGTGATGCACATATGCCCCCAATAGTGTGGTGCCAGATCCACAATTGCCCCCACAGTGCCAGGTATACAAATGCCCCCACAGTGGCAGGTATACAAATGCCCCTCACAGTGCCAGGTATACAAATGCCCATCACAGTGCCAGGTATACAAATACCCCTCACAGTGCCAGGTATACAGATGTCCCCACAGTGCCAGGTATACAGATGCCCCCACAGTGCCAGGTATACAAATGCCCCTCACAGTGCCAGGTATACAGATGTCCCCACAGTGCCAGGTATACAGATGCCCCCACAGTGCCAGGTATACAGATGTCCCCACAGTGCCAGGTATACAGATGCCCCCACAGTGCCAGGTATACAAATGCCCCTCACAGTGCCAGTTATACAGATGCCCCCACAGTGCCAGGTATACAAATGCCCCCCACAGTGCCAGGTATACAAATGCCCCTCACAGTGCCAGGTATACAAATGCCCCTCACAGTGCCAGGTATACAAATGCCCCTCACAGTGCCAGGTATACAAATTCCCCTCACAGTGCCAGGTATACAGATGCCCCCACAGTGCCAGGTATACAAATGCTCCTCACAGTGCCAGGTATACAAATGCCCCCCACAGTGCCAGGTATACAAATGCCCCTCACAGGCCAGGTATACAAATGCCCCTCACAGTGCCAGGTATACAAATGCCCCTCACAGTGCCAGGTATACAGATGCCCCCACAGTGCCAGGTATACAAATGCTCCTCACAGTGCCAGGTATACAAATGCCCCCCACAGTGCCAGGTATACAGATGTCCCCACAGTGCCAGGTATACAGATGCCCCCACAGTGCCAGGTATACAAATGCCCCCACAGTGCCAGGTATACAGATGCCCCCACAGTGCCAGGTATACAAATGCCCCCACAGTGCCAGGTATACAGATGCCCCCACAGTGCCAGGTATACAAATGCCCCCCACAGTGCCAGGTATACAGATGCCCCCACAGTGTCAGCTATACAGATGCCCTCCCCCCTCCCCTCTCCCCTCCGTGCTGCTTACCGTGGGACACGGAGGAGAGCGCGGCTGTCGGGTGGGAGCGGCGGCGTGTAGTACTTCAAACCAGCCGCCGGTTCGAGAGCCAATCAGAGCTCACGGACCGGCAGCCGCGGCTCCTGATTGGCTGCCGGTCCGCGAGCTCTGATTGGCTCACGGAGCGGCGGCTGGTTTGCAGTACTACACGCCTCCGCTCCCACTCGACAGCCGCACTCTCCTCCCTGTCTCCCTGTTCTGACAGCTGAGACACGCTGCCGCTGGACTGAGCGGCAGTGTGTCTCACTGACACAAGCTGGTGGGCCGAACCAAACGGCTTTGCGGGCCGTATACGGCCTGCGGGCCGGAGGTTCCCCACCCCTGCTATAAAGTTTGCCAGGTTTAGATCTATGTTTCCTGATCACCACAGAATGGTTGAGGATTTATCTGCTATTAAAGCTGACACCTGTTATGTTTTGATTTAATATACAATTACACTCTTCAGCAAGAACAATATACCATATGCTGCGGTAAGAAACCAGCTGCATATCTTGTATAGATACACACAGATGGTTTATTTATCCATTTACTATGTATTATATTTTATGAAAATGTCATGAATATAATTTTTCATTTGTTTTTGCTGAACCAACTTATGTGCCTGGGTACTCCGGAAGGTGGTGGAGTACATTGTTAGAAACTAAGAATTGTATTGATAAATTCCCTGTTTAAATCTGTATATAAGGCATTACATGCATCCAAGCTTTCTGTTCATACCATTAAAGGGCCACCTGGTCTAGAAACTCACTAATTGAAAGTGATTACACTAATCAGTGAAAAGCATACAATTGCGGATGTACCCCACTAAAGGTGCTTAATTGCCTCCAAGCACGATTGCTACAAGGTGGTGGGCAGGGTTGGTACTTAGATTGGAGACCACTTTGGAACACCCTGTTACTGCAACATTTGCTTTCATCTGTATACCTCAGATGTATATACCAATGGTGGATTATTGGTTGTCAAAAATATAGATACAAACCCATTAACTATAAAGGATTCCTTTGTAGTAATCTTGGGATTTCTCTTGGTGATAAATGCATGCCTAGTTTTACATATTTAGACAGCACTACTACGAGTGAGTTTATTATTGACTCATATTTGACTGGTGTACAGTACTGCATAAACAAGGAAGGATTTACCTTGTTTGGATATTAGTGGCTTTGACATTTATTTGCCATATAATTGTTATATCCAATCTGTATATTTTGAGCCTAAGTGTCACATGTGTGTCCGTCCCCCCTTTTTCTTGTGGAAAATACGATCAATTCCATTTCCTAATTTAAGGTGACAAACAAAAGGGCTAGCTTAAAAAATTGCGGACATACCCCACTGGAGATGCCCAATCTCTTCCGATCTTGGAAGCCAAGCAGTGGAGGGCCGGACTAGTACTTGGATGGGAGACCACCTTGTAACATCCTGGTACTGCAAATAAATTTTGCTGCCTAATTTTAAGTCACAGATAGGTACTCGGATCCATATGACCTATGATTTAATTCTCTGCAATCATTTTTCCATTTGGGATTCTTGCAGTATGAATGATGGTTATATACTCTCTATGACGGACACTACTGAGACTAGAAGGTGACACCTTTTTGATAATATAAAAGATTTTCCAGCTTACATTATATTATAGCAATTTTTGCTAATTATCTACTTTAATCTATATAAATATTTTCGCATAATAGTCTTGAATCACATATATATTGAACTCCGATAACTCTGCATATTTTACTAAGAAACTAATAAAATCATGATTTTATCAGTATAAGACATTGATACACTTCAGTTCCTCTGAGGTTGAGTGCTCCCAAACAAGAGTCTACTTCTTTCCCATTTCCTCTTATTTGGTATTTTTTCTTTAATACTTGTTCTTCCCAGCCAGATATCTCGAGTTCTGTCTGACTTAGAGTTTTTCTGAGGGTATACTCCAAAGGCTGGGACTCTCCCCTTTTGGTGGACACTGGCAGCTTGTCTCTACTATGCCCAGAACCAGAGATATCAGCCTTCCAGCAGCCGGTCCCTGCTCCAGCTCCACACACCTAATATGCAGTTTTATATTTTTGTTGGTGGATTGCTCTGGTTCCTGAACTCTGATCCCCAAGTCCCCAGTACCTCCTGAAAGGTGTCCCAATTACCTCCTGACAGGTGTCCCCAGTACCTCCTGACAGGTGTCCCCAGTACCTCCTGACAGGTGTCCCCAGTACCTCCTGACAGGTGTCCCCAGTACCTCCTGAAAGATGGCCCCAGTACCTCCTGACAGGTGTCCCCAGTACCTCCTGACAGGTGTCCCCAGTACCTCCTGACAGGTGTCCCCAGTACCTCCTGAAAGGTGGCCCCAGTACCTCCTGAAAGGTGCCCCCAGTACCTCCTGAAAGGTGGCCCCAGTACCTCCTGAAAGGTGGCCCCAGTACCTCCTGAAAGATGGCCCCAGTACCTCCTGAAAGGTGGCCCCAGTACCTCCTGAAAGGTGTCCCCAGTACCTCCTGAAAGGTGTCCCCAGTACCTCCTGAAAGGTGCCCCTAGTACCTCCTGAAAGGTGGCCCCAGTACCTCCTGAAAGGTGGCCCCAGTACCTCCTGAAAGGTGAGACTCTCTAGTTTGTTTTATCCCATTAAAGCTAAGAAATCTATTTCTAGGAACTGGAGATATCTGCAGTCAAGCACGCTGCCCTCCACCAGAAAATTATGAATATTAAGCCCATTCCACTATCCACCCCTCCTTTACGTATTAAACACCCCCTACCACCCTGAAAGTCATGTACCAGGGCACCTTCATTCAGCCCAATGCCCCCTTCTACAGTTTAGTGCTTTCCCTCCAGCCACATCTCCCATCATCTGTGCAGTAAAGGAGTAATTAGCAGAGATTATAGTGTTCACTCTAGGCTGTTTTAGCAGGGCGCCGCGACCTGCCCGTTTTTTAGCAGGCAAAACCCGCCCTGCCCCTTTTGCGGCGCCCTGCTAGTACAGCCGCCCGCTTCCTGCCCTCCCAGCGTGTATAGATGCCGTGCGCATGCGCGCGGCATCCATTCACGCATTGGGAGAGAGCTGGGGGAAGGCCAGCACCGACGGAGGTGCTGGGCACGCCCCCAACAGTAACGTCGCCGGCCACAGACGCTCTCTATAGTAGCGTCTGTGGGCCGCACCGCCCCCTAAAATGACGTAGGTGTGGCCACGCCCCCTAATTTGCGTGGCCGTGCGCCATGCCCCTTTTCACTCCTAGAGTGAACACTAGATTATTTCTCCAGGTCCCGTCCTACATGCTGAGCGGAAGACAGAACACCCCCTACCCCCCGCGGCACATCAAAGCTGCCGCTGACAGCACCCCCCACCCCTACTGCTGGAGGATTTGTAGGGGGCCCCAGTGCATTGCTGTGCCCAGGGGCCTACACTGCTGTTAAGACGGCTCTGGTCATACATACGGGAAATTATGTTTGTATGTAGCCAGAACATCTGTATGAGGTGGACAACGGCCAATGTGTTAAAGTTTAAACGCCCCCTAAAAAAACAATGGGGATCATTCCGAGTTGTTCGCTCGTTATTTTTTTGTCGCAACAGAGCGAATAGTCGCAACTGCGCATGCGCAATGTCCGCAGTGCGACTGCGCCAAGTAAATTTTGCTATGCAATTAGGAATTTTACTCACGGCATTACGAGGTTTTTTCTTCGTTCTGGTGATCGTAATGTTATTGACAGGAAGTGGGTGTTTCTGGGCGGAAACTGGCCGTTTTATGGGTGTGTGTGAAAAAACGCTACAGTTTCTGGGAAAAACGCGGGAGTGGCTGGAGAAACGGAGGAGTGTCTGGGCGAACGCTGGGTGTGTTTGTGACGTCAAACCAGGAACGACAAGCACTGAACTGATCGCAGATGCCGAGTAAGTTTGGAGCTACTCAGAAACTGCTAAGAAGTGTCTATTCGCAATTCTGCTAATCTTTCGTTCGCAATTTTACTATGCTAAGATTCACTCCTAGTAGGCGGCGGCTTAGCGTGTGCAAAGCTGCTAAAAGCAGCTTGCGAGTGAACAACTCGGAATGACCCCCCATACCTGCGCAGCCTCCGCGGAACATGGACAACCTGCTGACCATGGTCAGTTTCGTGGCCCTGGTTTATTGTAGCCTGCTGGAGCACTCTCAGGTATCCCACAGGCAAAAAAAAATACAAACTACACACGGCAGCAGCCATTTCAGAGTGAGAGATGTTAAAAATGTGCTTGTTTCCCTTTTAAAGGGCCCAAAATTCAGGTGTGATTAATGTAGAATTGTAAACACATGTAAACACGCTTCTCAAAAGCAGGTCTATTTTTTTCCAGCCATTTTTTACGATTCGGTTTTTTTCACGGCCGCTAATGCACTTTCACGGTAGAGATTTCAAATACGAATGCATAGTAAATTACCGAGTTGTATACCTAAACAGCCGCGTTTGACCGATGGTGTATTCATTCGTATTTTTTAACTTTGA
The DNA here is from genome assembly GCF_028390025.1 of Pseudophryne corroboree. Lineage (NCBI taxonomy): Eukaryota > Metazoa > Chordata > Amphibia > Anura > Myobatrachidae > Pseudophryne > Pseudophryne corroboree. Next base: position 27,474,414 of record NC_086451.1, read on the forward strand.
CTAAATACGAATGCCCTCAACACTGCCGAGATTTGAGTTTAGTAAATTCCCGAGATGACACTTTGAAGAAAAAACACAAAATCGGTCAAAATCGGGAGCTTAGTAAATATACCCCATGGTGTCTATCTATTGACTGTCTAACTAGACACTGTCTATCTTTTATACCACACCCCTGCTTTTTGTGGTTGAAAAATAGGCATGTGCTGCATTTCCCGTAGAAACAGTCAAATATGCATTGATAAATAGGCCCCTTATACTGTAAATATATGTTTTAGCCAAACCTCCTCCTCTCACTTCCCCCTGTCTAGTTCTCTATTCATTTCACAACATATCCAATCACAGGTCCACCCTCTTCTCTGTAGATGAGACATTGATCTGGCAGCTATCAGCCTCATCGGCTGTGTAAACAAGTAGGAAGAAGGGGTGGAGGGTCTCTTATATGTGGCCGATGTACAGAGTTACACACACAGGACGGGAGAGCTTGTGTAATGCAGACATTATAGGGGGAGATACAACACAGACCTTCGCACAGCGCCTATAGGAGAATCTGCGTGTGGTAACCTCCATACCTGTACACCCACCATGGTTCCTGTCCTCTTGCTCGTAAAGATTGCTTTTGGGGCGCTGCTTGGCCTTCAGCTTCCAGGTGAGTTATTTTTATATTCCTTCAAATGATTCTTAATTCTACACTAAAACATAACTGTTCATCTCTACAGTGTAGCATTAAACGGCATTCATATAATATTAATGATGAATATAGGGGGACATTTACTAAGCAGTGATAAGAGCGGAGAAGTGAGCCAGTGGAGAAGTTGCCCATGGCAACCAATCAGCACTGAAGTAACATCTATAGTTTGCATACTATAAAATGATACAGAGCTGCTGATTGGTTGATTGGTCAACATCTCCACTGGCTCACTTCTCCGCTCTTATCACTGCTTAATAAATGTCCCTAAGTTTTGCTCCAGACCAGTGTTCTCTATGGACAGTTGGCCGGTTTTCTCTAAAGAAGTCGAAACATAATCAAGTAAAGCCCCCCTTTATTACCGATCTGTGGCGTTATTCCCCCCGACCCCGCGTTGTATTTTCAGTAGTGATGAGCGGGTTCGGTTTCTCGGAAACCGAACCCCCCGAACTTCACCCATTTTACACGGGTCCGAGGCAGGTTCGAACCTTCCCGCCTTGCTCGGCTAACCCGAGCGCGCCCGAACGTCATCATCCCGCTGTCGGATTCTCGCGAGATTCGGATTCTATATAAGCAGCCGCGCGTCGCCGCCATTTTCACTCGTGCATTGGAGATGATAGGGAGAGGACGTGGCTGGCGTCCTCTCCGTTTATTGTTGAACTTGATTGCTTTATTGCTTAATTGTGGGGAGGACTTGGGAGCAGCTGTTAGGAGGAGTACAGTGCAGAGTTTTGCTGATAAGTGACCACCAGTTTTATCCGTTCTCTGCCTGAAAAAAACGCTCCATACCATATCTGTGCTCAGTGTGCTGCATAATATATCTGTGCTGAGTGCTCACACTGCTTAATTGTGGGGACTGGGGAGCAGCTGTATTATATAGCAGGAGTACAGTGCAGAGTTTTGCTGACAGTGACCACCAGTATACGTTGTCTGCCTAAAAAACACTCCATATCTGTGCTCAGTGTGCTGCTTTATTGTGGGGACTGGGGACCACCAGTATAATTAATATTATATAGGAGGAGTACAGTGCAGAGTTTTGCTGACCAGTGACCACCAGTATACTATATATAGCAGTACGATACGGAAGGCCACTGCTGTGCCTACCTCTGTGTCGTCATTAAGTATACTATCCATCTACATTCTATACCTGTGGTGCATTTTAGTTTTGCAGTTTGCTGACACAGTGACCACCAGTATACTATATATAGCAGTAAGATACGGAAGGCCACTGCTGTGCCTACCTCTGTGTCGTCATTAAGTATACTATCCATCTACATTCTATACCTGTGGTGCATTTTAGTTTTGCAGTTTGCTGACACAGTGACCACCAACATACTATATATAGCAGTACGATACGGAAGGCCACTGCTGTACCTACCTCTGTGTCGTCATTAAGTATACTATCCATCTACATTCTATACCTGTGGTGCATTTTAGTTTTGCAGTTTGCTGACACAGTGACCACCAACATACTATATATAGCAGTACGATACGGAAGGCCACTGCTGTGCCTACCTCTGTGTCGTCATTAAGTATACTATCCATCTACATTCTATACCTGTGGTGCATTTTAGTTTTGCCGTTTGCTGACACAGTGACCACCAACATACTATATATAGCAGTACGATACGGAAGGCCACTGCTGTACCTACCTCTGTGTCGTCATTAAGTATACTATCCATCTACATTCTATACTTGTGGTGCATTTTAGTTTTGCAGTTTGCTGACACAGTGACCACCAGTATACTATATATAGCAGTATGATATGGAAGGCCACTGCTGTGCCTACCTCTGTGTCGTCATTAAGTATACTATCCATCTACATTCTATACCTGTGGTGCATTTTAGTTTTGCAGTTTGCTGACACAGTGACCACCAACATACTATATATAGCAGTACGATACGGAAGGCCACTGCTGTGCCTACCTCTGTGTCGTCATTAAGTATACTATCCATCTACATTCTATACTTGTGGTGCATTTTAGTTTTGCAGTTTGCTGACACAGTGACCACCAGTATACTATATATAGCAGTACGATACGGAAGGCCACTGCTGTGCCTACCTCTGTGTCGTCATTAAGTATACTATCCATCTACATTCTATACCTGTGGTGCGCCTCTTTTTTTCTTTGCATCATGTGCTGTTTGGGGACAATTTTTTTGAAGTGCCATCCTGTCTTGACACTGCAGTGCCACTCCTAGATGGGCCAGGTGTTTGTGTCGGCCACTTGTGTCGCTTAGCTTAGTCACACAGCGACCTTGGTGCGCCTCTTTTTTTCTTTGCATCATGTGCTGTTTGGGGACAATTTTTTTGAAGTGCCATCCTGTCTTGACACTGCAGTGCCACTCCTAGATGGGCCAGGTGTTTGTGTCGGCCACTTGTGTCGCTTAGCTTAGTCACACAGCGACCTTGGTGCGCCTCTTTCTTTCTTTGCATCATGTGCTGTTTGGGGACAATTTTTTTGAAGTGCCATCCTGTCTTGACACTGCAGTGCCACTCCTAGATGGGCCAGGTGTTTGTGTCGGCCACTTGTGTCGCTTAGCTTAGTCACACAGCGACCTTGGTGCGCCTCTTTTTTTCTTTGCATCATGTGCTGTTTGGGGACAATTTTTTTGAAGTGCCATCCTGTCTTGACACTGCAGTGCCACTCCTAGATGGGCCAGGTGTTTGTGTCGGCCACTTGTGTCGCTTAACTTAGTCACACAGCGACCTTGGTGCGCCTCTTTTTTTCTTTGCATCATGTGCTATTTGGGGACAATTTTTTTGAAGTGCCATCCTGTCTTGACACTGCAGTGCCACTCCTAGATGGGCCAGGTGTTTGTGTCGGCCACTTGTGTCGCTTAGCTTAGTCACACAGCGACCTTGGTGCGCCTCTTTTTTTCTTTGCATCATGTGCTGTTTGGGGACAATTTTTTTGAAGTGCCATCCTGTCTTGACACTGCAGTGCCACTCCTAGATGGGCCAGGTGTTTGTGTCGGCCACTTGTGTCGCTTAGCTTAGTCACACAGCGACCTTGGTGCGCCTCTTTCTTTCTTTGCATCATGTGCTGTTTGGGGACAATTTTTTTGAAGTGCCATCCTGTCTTGACACTGCAGTGCCACTCCTAGATGGGCCAGGTGTTTGTGTCGGCCACTTGTGTCGCTTAGCTTAGTCACACAGCGACCTTGGTGCGCCTCTTTTTTTCTTTGCATCATGTGCTGTTTGGGGACAATTTTTTTGAAGTGCCATCCTGTCTTGACACTGCAGTGCCACTCCTAGATGGGCCAGGTGTTTGTGTCGGCCACTTGTGTCGCTTAACTTAGTCACACAGCGACCTTGGTGCGCCTCTTTTTTTCTTTGCATCATGTGCTATTTGGGGACAATTTTTTTGAAGTGCCATCCTGTCTTGACACTGCAGTGCCACTCCTAGATGGGCCAGGTGTTTGTGTCGGCCACTTGTGTCGCTTAGCTTAGTCACACAGCGACCTTGGTGTGCCTCTTTTTTTCTTTGCATCATGTGCTGTTTGGGGACAATTTTTTTGAAGTGCCATCCTGTCTTGACACTGCAGTGCCACTCCTAGATGGACCAGGTGTTTGTGTCGGCCACTTGTGTCGCTTAGCTTAGTCACACAGCGACCTTGGTGCGCCTCTTTTTTTCTTTGCATCATGTGCTGTTTGGGGACAATTTTTTTGAAGTGCCATCCTGTCTTGACACTGCAGTGCCACTCCTAGATGGGCCAGGTGTTTGTGTCGGCCACTTGTGTCGCTTACCTTAGCCATCCAGCCACCTCGGTGCAAATTGTAGGACTAAAAACACCCGAATCCAAAACACACCCGAATCCGACAAAAAATTTTCGGTGAGGTTTTGCCAAAACGTGTCCGAATCCAAAACACGGCCGTGGAACCGAATCCAAAACCAAAACACAAAACCCGAAAAATGTCCGGTGCACATCACCTATTTTCAGTGTGCTGTAAACAATCGGGGGTCCCAATACTGAGATGAACGCACGCCGGCTGTGGTCACCCCATGCATTGCGTGCATGGAGGTAAACATGTATAGTCGCCCGTATGCAAAGTTGTTCGCACCTCTGCGGCCAGGGTGTAGTATGGTTTGCCGGCGGCCAGGCTCCCGGCGACCAGCATACCGGCGCCGGGGAGCCCGACCGCCGGCATACCGACAGTGTGGTGAGCGCAAATCAGCCCCTTGCAGGCACGGTGGCGCGCTACGCACGCCACGCTGTTTTATTCTCCCTCCAGGGGGGTCGTGGACCCCCACGAGGGAGAATACCTGTCGGTATGCCGGGTGTCGGGATTCCGGCGCCGGTATACTGGACATTCAGCATACTGAAGACCACCCCTGCGGCCAGACCGGCCCTGTCTGTATGTTTGGTGTCATAGCTGCCATCACTACCAGAGCACACCAGCCCTGCTTTGTGCAAATGACACGCGTGCGTTCATCTCTACGCAGCTCGCAATTATTATAATCTAAAAAATATATATTATTAATATTTTGGAGCCCACTTTGGGGCGTAACGCAATCACTTTACTTTGGCACATGCACAGCTGTGGGAACAGAATGAGGTAATTGAGAGCGATCTGAGGGGAAAATATGCAGTAGATTGGTGTGTTTGTGATGCCTCACCAGTGTACCCAGTGCTGGATTTAGGCCATACCTGCCTACTCTCCCGGAATGGGCGGGAGGCTCACGAAAATCGGGTGACCCTCCTGCCCCCCCCCCCCCCCCTCCCCCCCGGAAGAGCAGGCAAGTCTCCCGATTTTTTAGGGGCAGCCCACTTAGTGAGTAAAGTGGGCGGTCCGGGCAGTCGATGATGCGATTCTTGCAGAATCGCGTCATCATAGTAACGCCCCCTGCTGTATAATGCCGGTAATTACATAGCAGGAGGCATGGCTTAAATGAAGTGCCGCGATAACCCCTCCCCTGTTCCGCCTCCACCCGCCCCTGTTTTGCCTCCGCCCGCCCCCTATCCGTGTCATAACCCCGCCCCGCCCCCCTGCTGAGCCGACCTGGCTGCTCTCTCCCGGAGAGAGCAACCAGGATGTCAGCATGTATGATTTAGGCTTTGGTAGGCCCGGGGCACATAACACTGAAACATTTGGGAGGCAGGTATCAGGTTATTGTGTGCAAACCTTAAGAGCGTACATGAAAAGGGGCGTGGCCCCACCCCCATTTTATGTTACGCAGGGTGTGTACATCCCTTCTGCTGCTAGGCTTGACCTTGCCTCATGCAAATAGGTAGGGAGGGGGGGAAGAAGAGCGCTCCCTCCCTAACTATCCTCCCCGTGGGACACTGCAGCACACACATATAGTGGCGTCACAAGGCGTGTGCGGCTCCTCCGCAGTGACAGGAGCCAGGTGCTGCAGTGTGAAATTCTGCTACAGCACCCGGCTCTTGTCATAGCAGAGGAGCCGACAGCGCACGGAGACCGTCTCTGGGGGCGTGCCCAGCATCTCCGGAGATGCCCCCAGAGTGACGATTTCAGGATCCCCGTGAAGCCACGCCCCCTGTCTGTAAGGCACACCCCCTTTTTGCCGCGGCAGGAGATCAGGGGTGCGCACCGGGTGTCACCACACCCGGTGACGCCTCTGCACACATATACACATACGTACAGCCACACACACTTATATGTACTGTTACACACCGATACACGTACGTCTCTGGGGGCGTGCCCAGCATCTCCGGAGATGCCCCCAGAGTGACGATTTCAGGATCCCCGTGAAGCCACGCCCCCTGTCTGTAAGGCACACCCCCTTTTTGCCGCGGCAGGAGATCAGGGGTGCGCACCGGGTGTCACCACACCCGGTGACGCCTCTGCACACATATACACATACGTACAGCCACACACACTTATATGTACTGTTACACACCGATACACGTACGTCTCTGGGGGCGTGCCCAGCATCTCCGGAGATGCCCCCAGAGTGACGATTTCAGGATCCCCGTGAAGCCACGCCCCCTGTCTGTAAGGCACACCCCCTTTTTGCCGCGGCAGGAGATCAGGGGTGCGCACCGGGTGTCACCACACCCGGTGACGCCTCTGCACACATATACACATACGTACAGCCACACACACTTATATGTACTGTTACACACCGATACACGTACGTAGTACTACGTACATAGGGGTAAATTTGCCCAGGTTGGAGCTTTTTCTCATAACTGGTGAAGTTGCCCATAGCAACCAATAAGATTCTATCTATTATTATATCTAGAAGCAGCTAGATAAATGTTAAGTAGAATATGATTGGTTGCTGTGGGGCAACATCACCAGTTCTAAAAAAAAACTCCCACCTTAGTAAATTTACCCCATAGTCTGTAAGGCACACCCCCTTTTTGCCGCGGCAGGAGATCAGGGGTGCGCACCGGGTGTCACCACACCCGGTGACGCCTCTGCACACATATACACATACGTACAGCCACACACACTTATATGTACTGTTACACACCGATACACGTACGTACGTACGTACGTACGTACGTACGTACGTACGTACATAGGAGTAAATTTGCCCAGGTTGGAGTTTTTTCTCATAACTGGTGAAGTTGCCCATAGCAACCAATTAGATTCTATCTATTATTATATCTAGAAGCAGCTAGATAAATGTTAAGTAGAATATGATTGGTTGCTGTGGGGCAACATCACCAGTTCTAAAAAAAACCTCCCACCTTAGTAAATTTACCCCATAGTGCCACATACATAGTCATACACGTACATATGTACAGTCACATACAGTACTGTGCAAAAGTTTTAGGCAGGTGGGGGGGAAATGCTGCAAAGTAAGATGGCTTTCAAAATTAGAATTGTTAATATGTTATTAGCAAAATGCAAAGTGAATGAACAGAAGAGAGAACTAAATCATATCATTATTTGGTGTGACCAACCTTTGCCTTCAAAACAGCAACAATTCTTCTAGGTACACTTGCACACAGTTTTTGAAGGAACCCAGCAGGGAGGTTGTTCCAAACATCTTGGAGAACTAACAACACATCTTCGGTGGATGTAGGATTGCTCATATCCTGAAAAAAATCACTGAACTGCAGCCGCCCTTTACATTACACTACTGCTTACAGGGCAGCAGATTTTCACAGAAATATGGCAGCGCTCAGTAAGAAACGTACAGATATGTTGTCTCAAAACAGTTGTTCTGACATCAAAAGCTTGATAACATAAAACAAAAAGTTTTAAATCAGATCTTCTCTAATCTCCATAGGGTCAGACGCGGTGCAGTGCTACAGCCAGGTCAACAGTGTGAGTGGAGAGTGTGAGAGGTACCTTGGTGACGGAGTGTCCGATGAAGATTGTTGCTTGAATATCAACTATGGTTACAAGAAGGATGGAAACTCTGCCTGCCAAGCCTGCCGGTGAGAGACGTGTGCCCAGATCACTGACATTCACTAGATGCATGTATGACCCTGAAAATTGTGCTCTGTATAGTCCTGATTCAGGTCCAGACGTATGTGCAGCACATGTCTCTCTATCACCCCCTCTCCCCGAGGTCTCTCTATCACCGCCTCTCCCCGGGTCTCTCTATCACCCCCTCTCCCCGAGGTCTTTCTATCACCCCCTCTCCCCGGGTCTCTCTATCACCCCCTCTCCCCGAGGTCTCTCTATCACCCCCTCTCCCCGGGTCTCTCTACCACCCCCTCTCCCTGAGGTCTCTATATCACCCCCCTCTCCCCGGGTCTCTCTATCACCCCCTCTCCCCGGGTCTCTCTATCACCCCCTCTCCCCGAGGTCTCTCTATCACCCCCTCTCCCCGAGGTCTCTCTATCACCGCCTCTCCCCGGGTCTCTCTATCACCCCCTCTACCCGAGGTCTCTCTATCAACCCCTCTCCCTGAGGTCTCTCTATCACTCCCTCTCCCCGGGTCTCTCTATCACCCCCTCTCCCCGGGTTTCTCTATCACTCTCTCTCCCGGGATCTCTCTATCACCCCCTCTCCCCGAGGTCTCTCTATCACGCCTCTCCCCGAGGTCTCTCTATCACCCCCTCTCCCCGAGGTCTCTCTATCACCCCCTCTCCCCGAGGTCTTTCTATCACCCCCTCTCCCCGAGGTCTCTCTATCACTCCCTCTCCCCGGGTCTCTCTATCACCCCCTCTCCCCGAGGTCTCTCTATCACCGCCTCTCCCCGAGGTCTCTCTATCACTCCCTCTCCCCGAGGTCTCTCTATCACTCCCTCTCTCCGGGTCTCTCTATCACCCCCTCTCCCCGGGTCTCTCTATCACCCCCTCTCCCCGAGGTCTCTCTATCACGCCTCTCCCCGGGTCTCTCTATCACCTCCTCTCCCCGAGGTGTCTCTATCACCCCCTCTCCCCGGGTCTCTCTATCACCACCTCTCCCCGAGGTCTCTCTACCACCCCCTCTCCCCGAGGTCTCTCTATCACCGCCTCTCCCTGAGGTCTCTCTATCACTCCCTCTCCCCGGGTCTCTCTACCACCCCCTCTCCCCGAGGTCTCTCTATCACCGCCTCTCCCTGAGGTTCTCTATCACCCCCTCTCCCCGGGTCTCTCTATCACCACCTCTCCCCGAGGTCTCTCTATCACCCCCTCTACCTGAGGTCTCTCTATCACTCCCTCTCCCCGGGTCTCTCTATCACCCCCTCTCCCCGGGTTTCTCTATCACTCTCTCTCCCGGGATCTCTCTATCACTCCCTCTCCCGGGTCTCTCTATCACCCCCTCTACCCGGGTCTCTCTATCACCCCCTCTCCCCGGATCTCTATATCGCTCCCTCTCCCGGGTCTCTCTATCACCCCCTCTCCCCGGGTCTCTCTATCACTCCCTCTCCCCGGGACTCTCTATCACCCCCTCTCCCCGGGTTTCTCCATCACTCCCTCTCCCCGGGCCTCTCTATCACCCTTTCTCACTGGGTCTCTCTCTCACTCCCTCTCCCTGGGTCTCTCTATCACCTCCTCTCCCCGAGATCTCTCTATCACCCCCCTCTCCCCAGATCTTTCTATCACTCCCTCTCCCGAGGTCTCTCTATCACCCCCTCTCCCCGGGTCTCTCTATCACTCCTGTCCCCGGGGCTCTCTATCACCCCCTTTCCCCTGGTCTCTCTATCACGCCCTCTCCCCGGGTCTCTCTATCACGCCCTCTCCCCGGGTCTCTCTATCACCCCCTCTCCCCGGGTCTCTCTATCACCCCCACTCCCCTGGTCTCTCTATCAACTCCTCTCCCCGGGCCGCTCTATCACCCACTCTCCCTGGGTCTCTCTCTCACTCCCTCTCCCTGGGTCTCTCTCTCACCCCCTCTCCCTGGGTCTCTCTATCACGCCCTCTCCCCGGGGTCTATCTATCACCCCCTCTCCCTGGGTCTCTCTATCAACTCCTATCTCCGGGTCTCTTTATCACCCCTCTCCCCGGATCTCTCTATCACTCCCTCTCCCGAGGTCTCTCTATCACCCCCTCTCCCCGAGGTCTCTCTATTACCCCCTCTCCCTGGGTCTCTCTATCACCCCCTCTCCCTGGGTCTCTCTCTCACTCCCTCTCCCTGGGTCTCTCACTCACCCCCTCTCCCTGAGTCTCTCTATCACCCCCTCTCCCCAAGGTCTCTCTATCACTCCCTCTCCCGAGGTCTCTCTATCACCCCCTCTCCCCGAGGTCTCTCTATTACCCCCTCTCCCTGGGTCTCTCTATCACCCCCTCTCCCTGGGTCTCTCTCTCACTCCCTCTCCCTGGGTCTCTCACTCACCCCCTCTCCCTGAGTCTCTCTATCACCCCCTCTCCCCGGTGTCTCTCTATCACCCCCTCTCCCTGGGTTTTTCTATCACCCTCTCACCCGAGGTCTCTCTATCACTCCCTCTCCCCGGGTCTATCTATCACCTGCTCTCCCCAGGTCTCTCTATGACCCCCCTCTCCCTGGGTCTCTCTCTCAACCCCTCTCCCTGGGTCTCTCACCCTCTCTCACTGGGTCTCTCTCTCACTCCCTCTCACTGGGTCTCTCTCTCACCCCCTCTCCCTGGTTCTCTCTATCCTCCTTCTCCCCGGGTCTCTCTACCACACCCTCTCCCCGGGTCTCTCTCTCATTCCCTCTCCCCGGGTTTCTCTATCACCCCCTCTACATGGGTCTCTCTCTCACTCCCTTTCCCTAGGTATCTCTTTCTCCCCCTCTCCCTGGGTCTCTCTATCTCCCCCTCTCCCCGGTTCTCTCTATCCTCCTTCTCCCCCGGTCTCTCTACCACCCCCTCTCCACGTGCCTCACTAACACCCCCCTCTCCCTTGGTCTCTCTCTCATTCCCTCTCTCCGTATCTCTCTATCACCCCCTCTCCCCGGGTCTCTCTATCAACTCCTATCCCCGGGTCTCTCTATCACCCCTCTCCCCGGATCTCTCTATCACTCCCTCTCCCCGAGGTCTCTTTATCACCCTCCTCTCCCTGGGTCTCTCTATCACCCCCCTCACCCTGGGTCTCTCTATCAACTCCTATCCCCGGTTCTCTATCACTCCATCTCCCCAGGTCTCTTTCTCACTCCCTCTCCCTGGATCTCTCTCGCACTCTCTTTCACCCCCTCTCCCTGAGGTCTCTCTATAACTCCCTCTCCCCGAGGTCTCTCTATCACCCCCTCTCCCCGGGTCTCTCTATCAATCCCTCTCCCCGGGTCTCTCTATCACCCCCTCTACCTGGGTCTCTCTCTCACTCCCTCTCCCCGGGCCTCTCTAACACCCCCTCTCCCTGGGTCTCTCATTCCCTCTCCCCGGGTGTCTCTATCACCCCCTCTCCCCGAGGTCTCTCTATCACCCCCTCTCACCGGATCTCTCTATCAACTCCTATACCTAGGTCTCTCTCTCTCACCCCCTCTTCCTGGGTTTCTCTATCTCCCCCCTCTCCCTGGTTCTCTCTATCCTCCTTCTCCTCGGGTCTCTCTACCACCCCCTCTCCCCGGGTCTCTCTACCACACCCTCTCCTCGGGTCTCTCTATCACCCCCTCTCCCCGAGTCTCTCTATCACACCCTTTCCCCGGGTATCTCTATCACCCCCTCTTCCCGGGTCTCTCCATCACCCCCTCTCCCCGGGTCTCTCTATCATCCTCTCACCCCAAGGTCTTTCTATCAACCCCTCTCCCCGGGTCTCACACTGTCACCCCCTCTCTCCAGGTCTCTCTGTCACCCCCTCTCCCCGGGTCTCTCTATCACCCCCTCTCCCCAGGTCTCTCTATCACCCCCCTTTCTCTTGGTCTCTCTCTCACCCCCTCTCCCTTGGTCTCTCTCTCACCCCCACTCCCTGGGTCTCTCTCTCACTCCCTCTCCCGGGTCTCTCTATCACCCCCTCTCCCCGGGTCTCTCTATCAACTCCTATACCCGGGTCTCTCTCTTTCACCCTCTCTCCCCGAGGTCTCTCTATCAGCCCCTCTCCCCGGGTCTCTCTATCACTCCCTTCCCCGGGTCTCTCTATCACTCCCTCTCCCTGCGTCTCTCTCTCTCACTCCATCTCCCCGGGCCTCTCTATCACCCCTTCTCCCTGGGTCTCTCTCTCATTCCCTCTCCCCGGGTCTCTCTATCACCCCCTCTCCCCGGGTCTCTCTATCACCCCCTCTCCCCGAGGTCTCTCTATCACCCCCTGTCCCCGGGGATCTCTATCACCCCCTCTCCCCTGGTCTCTCTATCACGCCCTCTCCCCGGGGTCTCTCTATCATCCCCTCTCCCCGTGTCTCTATATCACCCCCTCTCCCCGGGTCTCTCTATCACCCCCTCTCCCCAGGTCTCTCTATCACCCCCTGTCCCCGGGTCTCTCTATCACTCCATCTCCACTGGTCTCTCTATCACGCCCTCTCCCCGGGGTCTCTCTATCATCCCCTCTTCCCGGATCTATCTATCAGCCGCTCTCCCCAGGTCTCTCTAGCACCCCCCTTTCTCTGGGTCTCTCTCTCACCCCCACTCCCTGGGTCTCTCTCTCACTCCCTCTCCCTGGTCTCTCTCTCACCCCCTCTCCCTGGGTCTCTCTATCACCCCCTCTCTCCCCGGGTCTCTCTATCAACTCCTATACCCGGGTCTCTCTCTTCACCCTCTCTCCCCGAGGTCTCTCTATCAGCCCCTCTACCCAGGTCTCTCTATCACTCCCTCTCCCCGGGTCTCTCTATCACTCCCTCTCCCCAGGTTTCTCTCTCACACCATCTCCCTGGGTCTCTCTTTCACCCTCTCCCCCCGGGCCTCTCTAACGCCCCCTCTCCCTGGGTCTCTCTCTTACTCCCTCTCCCCGGGCCTCTCTAACACCCCCTCTCCCTGGGTCTCTCTCTCATTCCCTCTCCCTGGGTCTCTCTTTCACCCCCTCTCCCCGAGGTCTCTCTATCAACTCCTATCGCCAGGTCTCTCTATCACCCCTCTCCCCGGTTCTCTCTATCACCCCTCTCCCCGGATCTCTCTATCACCCCCTCTACCTGGGTCTCTGTCTCACTCCCTCTCCCTGGGTCTCCCTCTCACCCCCTCTCCCTGGGTCTCCCTCTCACCCCCTCTCCCTGGGTCTCTCTATCTCCCCCTCTCCCCGGTTCTCTCTATCCTCATTCTCCCAGGGTCTCTCTACCACCCCCTCTCCCCGGGTTTCTCTACCACAACCTCTCCCCGGGTCTCTCTCTATCAACCCCTCTCCCTGGTTATCTCTATCACCCCCTCTCCCCGGGTCTCGCCATCACCCCCTCTCCCTGGGTCTCTCTATCATCCTCTCACCCTGAAGTATTTCTATCAACCCCTCTCCCCGGGTCTCACTCTGTCATCCCCTCTCTCCGGGTCTCTCTATCACCCCTTCTCCCAGAGTCTCTCTGTCACCCCCTTTCCCCGGGTCTCTCTGTCACCCCCTCTTTCCCGGGCCTTTCTAACACCCCCTCTCCCTGCGTCTCTCTCTCTCACTCCCTCTCCCCGGGCCTCTCTATCACCCCTTCTCCCTGGGTCTCTCTCTCATTCCCTCTCCCCGGGTCTCTCTATCACCCCCTCTCCCCGGGTCTCTCTATCACCCCCTCTCCCCGAGGTCTCTCTATCAACTCTTATTCTCGGGTCTCTCTATCACCCCTCTCCCCGTATCTCTCTATCACTCCCTCTCCCCGAGGTCTCTTTATCACCCTCCTCTCCCTAGGTCTTTCTATCACCCCCTCTACCTGGGTCTCTCTCTCACTCCCTCTCCCTGGGTCTCCCTCTCACCCCCTCTCCCTGGGTCTCTCTCACCCCCTCTCCCCTGTTCTCTCTATCCTCCTTCTCCTCGGGTCTCTCTACCACCCCCTCTCCCCGGGTCTCTCTACCACACCCTCTCCTCGGGTCTCTCTATCACCCCCTCTCCCCGAGTCTCTCTATCACACCCTCTCCCCGGGTATCTCTATCACCCCCTCTTCCCGGGTCTCTCCATCACCCCCTCTCCCCGGGTCTCTCTATCATCCTCTCACCCCAAGGTCTTTCTATCAACCCCTCTCCCCGGGTCTCACACTGTCACCCCATCTCTCCAGGTCTCTCTGTCACCCCCTCTCCCCTGTTCTCTCTATCCTCCTTCTCCCCGGGTCTCTCTACCACCCCATTCTCCCCGGGTCTCTCTACCGTACCCTCTCCCCGGGTTTCTGTCTATCACCCCTCTCCCCGAGTCTCTCTCTCAACCTTTGTTCCCGAATCTATCTATCAGCCGCTCTCCCCAGGTCTCTCTAGCACCCCCCTTTCTCTTGGTCTCTCTCTCACCCCCTTTCTCTTGGTCTCTCTCTCACCCCCTCTCCCTTGGTCTCTCTCTCACCCCCACTCCCTGGGTCTCTCTCACTCCCTCTCCCTGGTCTCTCTATCACCCCCTCTCCCCGGGTCTCTCTATCAACTCCTATACCCGGGTCTCTCTCTTTCACCCTCTCTCCCCGAGGTCTCTCTATCAGCCCCTCTCCCCGGGTCTCTCTATCACTCCCTTCCCCGGGTCTCTCTATCACTCCCTCTCCCCAGGTCTCTCTCTCACTCCATCTCCCAGGGGTCTCTCTGTCACCCCCTCTCCCTGGGTCTCTCTATCACCCCCTCTCCCCAGGTCTCTCCATCCTCCTTCTCCCCGGGTTTCTCTCTATCACCCTTTCTCCCCAGGTCTCTCTATTACCCCCTCTCACCGATTCTCTCTCTCACCCACTCTCCCCAGGTCTCTCTCTGTCACCCCCTCTCCCCGGGTCTCTTTCTGTCACCCCCTCTCCCCGGGACTCTCTATCACCCCCTCTCCCCAGGTCTCTTTCTGTCACCCCCTCTCCCCGGGTCTCTTTCTGTCACCCCCTCTCCCCCGGGTGTCTCTGTCAACCCCTCTTCCCGGGTCTCTCCATCACCCCCTCTCCCCGGGTCTCTCTATCATCCTCTCACCCCAAGGTCTTTCTATCAACCTCTCTCCTCGGGTCTCACACTGTCACCCCCTCTCTCCAGGTCTCTCTGTCACCCCCTCTCCCTGGGTCTCTCTATCACCCCCTCTCCCCAGGTCTCTCTATCACCCCCTGTCCCCGGGGATCTCTATCACCCCCTCTCCCCTGGTCTCTCTATCACGCCCTCTCCCCGGGGTCTCTCTATCATCCCCTCTCCCCGTGTCTCTATATCACCCCCTCTCCCCGGGTCTCTCTATCACCCCCTGTCCCCGGGTCTCTCTATCACTCCATCTCCACTGGTCTCTCTATCACGCCCTCTCCCCGGGGTCTCTCTATCATCCCCTCTTCCCGGATCTATCTATCAGCCGCTCTCCCCAGGTCTCTCTAGCACCCCCCTTTCTCTGGGTCTCTCTCTCACCCCCACTCCCTGGGTCTCTCTCTCACTCCCTCCCCCTGGTCTCTCTCTCACCCCCTCTCTCCCCGGGTCTCTCTATCAACTCCTATACCCGGGTCTCTCTCTTTCACCCTCTCTCCCCGAGGTCTCTCTATCAGCCCCTCTCCCCAGGTCTCTCTATCACTCCCTCTCCCCGGGTCTCTCTATCACTCCCTCTCCCCAGGTTTCTCTCTCACACCATCTCCCTGGGTCTCTCTTTCACCCTCTCCCCCCGGGCCTCTCTAACACCCCCTCTCCCTGGGTCTCTCTCTTACTCCCTCTCCCCGGGCCTCTCTAACACCCCCTCTCCCTGGGTCTCTCTCTCATTCCCTCTCCCTGGGTCTCCCTTTCACCCCCTCTCCCCGAGGTCTCTCTATCAACTCCTATCGCCAGGTCTCTCTATCACCCCCTCTACCTGGGTCTCTGTCTCACTCCCTCTCCCTGGGTCTCCCTCTCACCCCCTCTCCCTGGGTCTCTCTATCTCCCCCTCTCCCCGGTTCTCTCTATCCTCATTCTCCCAGGGTCTCTCTACCACCCCCTCTCCCCGGGTTTCTCTACCACAACCTCTCCCCGGGTCTCTCTCTATCAACCCCTCTCCCTGGTTATCTCTATCACCCCCTCTCCCCGGGTCTCGCCATCACCCCCTCTCCCTGGGTCTCTCTATCATCCTCTCACCCTGAAGTATTTCTATCAACCCCTCTCCCCGGGTCTCACTCTGTCATCCCCTCTCTCCGGGTCTCTCTATCACCCCTTCTCCCAGAGTCTCTCTCTGTCACCCCCTTTCCCCCGGTCTCTCTGTCACCCCCTCTCCCCGGGCCTTTCTAACACCCCCTCTCCCTGCGTCTCTCTCTCTCACTCCCTCTCCCCGGGCCTCTCTATCACCCCTTCTCTCTGGGTCTCTCTCTCATTCCCTCTCCCCGGGTCTCTCTATCACCCCCTCTCCCCGAGGTCTCTCTATCACCCCTCTCCCCGTATCTCTCTATCACTCCCTCTCCCCGAGGTCTCTTTATCACCCTCCTCTCCCTAGGTCTTTCTATCACCCCCTCTACCTGGGTCTCTCTCTCACTCCCTCTCCCTGGGTCTCCCTCTCACCCCCTCTCCCTGGGTCTCTCTCTCACCCCCTCTCCCCTGTTCTCTCTATCCTCCTTCTCCTCGGGTCTCTCTACCACCCCCTCTCCCCGGGTCTCTCTACCACACCCTCTCCTCGGGTCTCTCTATCACCCCCTCTTCCCGAGTCTCTCTATCACACCCTCTCCCCGGGTATCTCTATCACCCCCTCTTCCCGGGTCTCTCCATCACCCCCTCTCCCCGGGTCTCTTTATCATCCTCTCACCCCAAGGTCTTTCTATCAACCCCTCTCCCCGGGTCTCACACTGTCACCCCATCTCTCCAGGTCTCTCTGTCACCCCCTCTCCCTGGGTCTCCCTATCACCCCCTCTCCCCAGGTCTCTCTATCACCCCCTGTCCCCGGGGATCTCTATCACCCCCTCTCCCCTGGTCTCTCTATCACGCCCTCTCCCCGGGGTCTCTCTATCATCCCCTCTTCCCGGATCTATCTATCAGCCGCTCTCCCCAGGTCTCTCTAGCACCCCCCTTTCTCTGGGTCTCTCTCTCACCCCCACTCCCTGGGTCTCTCTCTCACTCCCTCTCCCTGGTCTCTCTCTCACCCCCGCTCCCTGGGTCTCTCTATCACCCCCTCTCTCCCCGGGTCTCTCTATCAACTCCTATACCCGGGTCTCTCTCTTTCACCCTCTCTCCCCGAGGTCTCTCTATCAGCCCCTCTCCCCAGGTCTCTCTATCACTCCCTCTCCCCGGGTCTCTCTATCACTCCCTCTCCCCAGGTTTCTCTCTCACACCATCTCCCTGGGTCTCTCTTTCACCCTCTCCCCCCGGGCCTCTCTAACACCCCCTCTCCCTGGGTCTCTCTCTTACTCCCTCTCCCCGGGCCTCTCTAACACCCCCTCTCCCTGGGTCTCTCTCTCATTCCCTCTCCCTGGGTCTCCCTTTCACCCCCTCTCCCCGGTTCTCTCTATCACCCCCTCTCCCCGGATCTCTCTATCACCCCCCTCTACCTGGGTCTCTGTCTCACTCCCTCTCCCTGGGTCTCCCTCTCACCCCCTCTCCCTGGGTCTCTCTATCTCCCCCTCTCCCCCGGTTCTCTCTATCCTCATTCTCCCAGGGTCTCTCTACCACCCCCTCTCCCCGGGTTTCTCTACCACAACCTCTCCCCGGGTCTCTCTCTATCAACCCCTCTCCCTGGTTATCTCTATCACCCCCTCTCCCCGGGTCTCGCCATCACCCCATCTCCCTGGGTCTCTCTATCATCCTCTCACCCTGAAGTATTTCTATCAACCCCTCTCCCCGGGTCTCACTCTGTCATCCCCTCTCTCCGGGTCTCTCTATCACCCCTTCTCCCAGAGTCTCTCTCTGTCACCTCCTTTCCCCGGGTCTCTCTGTCACCCCCTCTCCCCGGGCCTTTCTAACACCCCCTCTCCCTGCGTCTCTCTCTCTCACTCCCTCTCCCCGGGCCTCTCTATCACCCCTTCTCCCTGGGTCTCTCTCTCATTCCCTCTCCCCGGGTCTCTCTATCACCCCCTCTCCCCGAGGTCTCTCTATCACCCCCCTCTCCCCGGGTCTCTCTATCAACTCCTATTCTCGGGTCTCTCTATCACCCCTCTCCCCGTATCTCTCTATCACTCCCTCTCCCCGAGGTCTCTTTATCACCCTCCTCTCCCTAGGTCTTTCTATCACCCCCTCTACCTGGGTCTCTCTCTCACTCCCTCTCCCTGGGTCTCTCTCTCACCCCCTCTCCCTGGGTCTCTCTCTCACCCCCTCTCCCCTGTTCTCTCTATCCTCCTTCTCCCCGGGTCTCTCTACCACCCCATTCTCCCCGGGTCTCTCTACCGTACCCTCTCCCCGGGTTTCTGTCTATCACCCCTCTCCCCGAGTCTCTCTCTCAACCTTTGTTCCCGAATCTATCTATCAGCCGCTCTCCCCAGGTCTCTCTAGCACCCCCCTTTCTCTTGGTCTCTCTCTCACCCCCTCTCCCTTGGTCTCTCTCTCACCCCCACTCCCTGGGTCTCTCTCTTACTCCCTCTCCCTGGTCTCTCTATCACCCCCTCTCCCCGGGTCTCTCTATCAACTCCTATACCCGGGTCTCTCTCTTTCACCCTCTCTCCCCGAGGTCTCTCTATCAGCCCCTCTCCCCGGGTCTCTCTATCACTCCCTTCCCCGGGTCTCTCTATCACTCCCTCTCCCCAGGTCTCTCTCTCACTCCATCTCCCAGGGGTCTCTCTGTCACCCCCTCTCCCTGGGTCTCTCTATCACCCCCTCTCCCCAGGTCTCTCCATCCTCCTTCTCCCCGGGTTTCTCTCTATCACCCTTTCTCCCCAGGTCTCTCTATTACCCCCTCTCACCGATTCTCTCTCTCACCCACTCTCCCCAGGTCTCTCTCTGTCACCCCCTCTCCCCGGGTCTCTTTCTGTCACCCCCTCTCCCCGGGACTCTCTATCACCCCCTCTCCCCAGGTCTCACTCTGTCACCCCCTCTCCCCGGGTCTCTTTCTGTCACCCCCCTCTCCCCCGGGTGTCTCTGTCAACCCCTCTCCCCAGGTCTTTCTGTCACCCCCCTCTCCCCGGGTCTCTCTATCACCCTCTCTCCCCGGGTCTCTCTATCACCCCCTCTCCCCGGGGTCTCTCTATCACTTCCTCTCTCCGGGTTTCTCTATCACCCTTTATCCCCGAGTCTCTCTCTGTCACCCCCCTCTCTCCGGGTCTCTCTATCACCCCTTCTCTCTGAGTCTCTCTCTGTCACCCCCTCTCCCCGGGTCTCTCTATCACTCCCTGTCCTTGGGGTTCTCTATCACCCACTCTCCCCTGGTCTCTTTATCATGCCCTCCCCCTGGGGTCTCTCTATCATCCCCTCTCCCCATGTCTCTATATCACCCCCTCTCCCCGGGTCTCTCTATCACCCCCTCTTACCGGGTTTATCTATTTCCCGCTCTGCCCAGGTCTCTCTATCACCCCCCTCTCCCTCGGTCTCTCTATCACCCCCCTCTCCCTGGGTCTCTCTATCACCCCCTCTCCCTGGGTCTCTCTCTCACCCCCTCTCCCCGGGTCTCTCTATCAACTCTATCCCCGGGTCTCTCTCTGTCACCCTCTCTTCCCCGAGTCTCTCTATCTCCCCTTCTCCCCAGGTCTCTCTATCTCCCCTTCTCCCCGGAACTCTCTATCACCCTTTCTCCCAGGACTTTCTCTTCACCCCCTCTCCCCGGGTCTCTCTATCACTCCCTCTCCCCAGGTTTCTCTATCACCCCCCTCTCCCTGGGTATCTATATCACCCCCCTTCTCCCCGGGTCTCTCTGTCACCCCCTCTCCCCAGGGTCTCTCTATCACCCCCCTCTCCCTGGTCTCACTATCACCCCCTCTCCCCAGGTTTCTCTATCACCCCCTCTCCCTGGGTCTTTCTATCACCCCCTCTCCCCGGTCTCTCTGTCACCCCCCTCTCCCCGGATCTCTCTATCACCCCCTCTCCCAGGGTCTCTCTGTCACCTCTTCTCCCCAAGTCTTTCTATCACCCCTCCCCGGGTCTCACTATCACCCCCCTCTCTCCGGGGTCTCTCTGTCAGCCCCTCTACCCATGGTCTCTCTGTCACCACCTTTACCCGGGGTCTCTCTGTCACCACCTCTCCCCATGTCTCTCTATCACCCCCTCTCCCTGAGTCTCTATATCACCCCCTCTCCCCGGGTCTCTCTATCACCCTCTCTCTTCGGGTTCTCTCTGTCACCACCTCTCCACGGGGTCTCTCTATTCTCCCTCTCCCCGGGGTCCTCTCTATCACCCCCTCTCCCTGAGTATCTATATCACCCCCTCTCCCCGGGTCTCTCTATCATCCTCTCTCTTCGGGTTCTCTCTGTCACCACCTCTCCACGGGGTCTCTCTATTCTCCCTCTCCCGGATCTCTATCACTCCCTCTCCCGAGGTCTCTCTATCACCCCCTCTCCCCGGGTCTCTCTATCACCCCCTCTCCCCAGGTCTCTCTGTCACCCCTCTCCCCGGGTCTCTCTATCACCCCCCTCTCCTCGGGTCTCTCTATCACCCCCTCTCCCCAGTCTCTCTGTCACTCCCTCTCCCCGGTACTCTCGGTCACCCCCTCTCCCCTGGGGTCCCTCTCCCCGAATCTCTTTTTCACCCTCTCCCCGGGGTTTCTCTATCACCCCCTCTCTCCGGGTTTCTCTATCACTCCCTCTCCCCGGGTCTCTCTATCACACCCTCACCCCTGGTCTCTCTATCAGCCCCTCTCCCCGGGTCTCTCCATCACCCCCCTCTCCCCGGGTCTCTCCATCCTCCTTCTCCCCGGTTCTCTCTCTATCACCCTTTCTCCTCAGGTATCTCTATCACCCCCTCTCACCGGTTCTCTCTCACCCACTCTCCCCAGGTCTCTCTCTGTCACCCTCTCTCTCCCTGAGGTCTCTCTATCACCCCCTCTCCCCGGGACTCTCTATCACCCCCTCTCCCCAGGTCTCTCTATCACCCCCCTCTCCCCGAGGTCTCTCTATCAGTCCCTCTCCCCGGGTCTCTCTGTCACCCCCTCACCGGGTCTCTCTATCACCTCCTCTCCCCGGGTCTCTCTATCACCCCCTCTCCCCGGGTCACTCTATCACCTCCTCTCCCCGGGTCTCTCTATCACCCCCTTTCCCTGGTCTCTCTATCACACCCTTCCCCTGGGGTCTCTCTATCATCCCCTCTCCCGGGTCTCTATATCACCCCCTCTTCCCGGGTCTCTCTATCAACCTTTCTTCCGGATCAGACGCTCTCCTCAGTCTATCTAGAACCCCCCTTTCTCTGGGTCTCTCTCTCACCCCCTCTCCCTTGGTCTCTCTCTCACTCCCACTCCCTGGTTCTCTCTCTCACTCCCTCTCCCTGGTCTCTCTCTCACCCCTCTCCCTGGGTCTCTTTATCAACCCCTCACCCCGGGTCTCTCCATCCTTTTTCTCCCCGGGGCTCTCTCTATCACCCTTTCTCCCCAGGTCTCTCTATCACCCCCTCTCACCGGTTCTCTCTCTCACCCACTCTCCCCAGGTCTCTCTCTATCACCCTCTCTCCCTGAGGTCTCTCTATCACCCCCTCTCCCTGGGACTCTCTATCACCCCCTCTCCCCTGGTCTCTCTATCAACTCCTATACCCCGGGTCTCTCTCTTTCACCCTCTCTCCCCGAGGTCTCTATATCAGCCCCTCTCCCCCGGGTCTCTCTATCACTCCCCTCTACCCCGGGTCTCTCTATCACTTCCTCTCCCCAGGTCTCTCTCTCACTCCATCTCCCCGGGTCTCTCTCTCACCCCCTCTCCCTGGGTCTCTCTATCACCCCCTCTCCCCGGGTCTCTCCATCCTCCTTCTCCCCGGGTCTCTCTCTATCACCCTTTCTCCCCAGGTCTCTCTGTCACCCCCTCTCACCGGTTCTCTCTCTCACCCCCCTCTCCCCAGGTCTCTTTCTATCACCCTCTTTCCCTGAGGTCTCTCTATCACCCCCTCTCCCCTGGACTCTCTATCACCCCCTCTCCCCAGGTCTCTCTCTGTCACCCCCTCTCCCCGGGTCTCTTTTGTCACCCCCCTCTCCCCGGGTCTCTCTGTCACCCCCTCTCTCCAGGTCTCTCTGTCACCCCCTCTCCCCGGGTCTCTCTATCACCCCCCTCTCCCCGGGTCTCTCTATCACCCCCTCTCCCCAGGTCTCTCTCTGTTACCCCCTCTCCCCCGGGTCTCTCTGTTACCCCCCTCTCCCCAGGTCTCTCTGTCACCCCCTCTCCCCGGGTCTCTCTGTCACCCCCTCTCCCCGGGTCTCTCTACTCACCCCCTCTCTCCGGGTCTCTCTATCACTCCCTCTCCCCCAGACTCTGTATCACCCTCTCCCCGGTCTTTCTATCACCCCCTCTCCCCAGGTTTTTCTATCACTCCCTCTCTCCGGGTATCTCTATCACCCTTTATCCCAGAGTCTCTCTCTGTCACCCCCTCTCTCTGGGTCTCTCTATCACCCCTTCTCCCCGATACTCTCTCTGTCACCCCTTCTCCTCAGGTCTCTCTGTCACCCCCCTCTCCCCGGGTCTCTCTGTCACCCCTTCTCCCCGGGCCTCCTCTCTATCACCCTTTCTCCCCAGGTCTCTCTATCACCCCCTCTCACTAGTTCTCTCTCTCACCCACTCTCCCCAGGTCTCTCTCTGTCACCCTCTCTCCCTGAGGTCTCTCTATCACCCCCTCTCCCCGGGACCTCTCTATCACCCCCCTCTCCCCGGGTCTCTTTCTGTCAACCCCCTCTCCCCGGGTCTCTCTGTCACCCCCTCTCCCCGGGTCTCTCTATCACCCCCTTTCCCCCGGGTCTCTCTATCACCCCCTTTCCCCGGGTCTCTCAATCACCCCCTCTCCCCGGGGTCTCTCTATCACCCCCTCTCCCCGGGGTCTCTCTATCACCCCCTCTTCCGGGGTCTCTCTATCACCCCCTCTCTCCGGGTCTCTCTATCACTCCCTCTCCCCGGGACTCTCTATCACCCTCTCCCCGGTCTTTCTATCACCCCCTCTCCCAAGGTTTCTCTATCACTCCCTCTCTCTGGGTTTCTCTATCACCCTTTATCCCTGAGTCTCTCTCTCTGTCACCCCCTCTCTCCGGGTCTCTCTATCACCCCTTCTCCCCGAGTCTCTGTCTGTCACCCCCACTCCCCAAGTCTCTCTGTCACCCCCCTCTCCCCAGGTCTCTCTATCACCCCCTTTCCCCGGGTCTCTCTATCACCGCCCTCCCACCGGGGTCTCTCTATCATCTTTTCTCCCCGAGACTCTCTCTGTCACCCCTTCTCCTCGGGTCTCTCTGTCACCCCCTCTCCCCGGGTCTCTCTGTCACCCCTTCTCCCCGGGCCTCTCTCTCACCCCCTCTCCCTGGGTCTCTCTCTCACCCCCTCTCCCTGGATCTCTCTCTCACTCCCTCCCCCTGGGTCTCTCTCTCACCCCCTCTCCCTGGGTCTCTCTATCACCCCCTCTCCCCGAGTCTCTCTATCAACTCCTATCCCCGGGTCTCTCTCTATGACCCTCTCTCCCCGAGTCTCTATATCACCCCCTCTTCCCGGGTCTCTCTCTATCACCCTCTCTCCCTGAGGTCTCTCTATCACCCCCTCTCCCCTGGTCTCACTATCACCCCTTCTCCCCAGGTCTCTCTATCACCCCCTCTCCCCTGGTCTCACTATCACCCCTTCTCCCCAGGTCTCTCTATCATCCCCTCTCCCCGGGTCTCTCTATCACCCCCTCTCCCTGGGTCTCTCTATCACCCCCTCTCCCAGGGACTCTCTGTCACCTCTTCTCCCCGGGTCTTTCTATCACCCCCTTTCCCCAGGTCTCTCTAACACCCCCTCTCTCCGGGGTCTCTCTGTCACCACCTCTACCCGGGGTCTCTCTGTCACCACCTCTCTACAGGTCTCTCTATCACCCTCTCTCCCTGATTCTCTCTATCATACCCTCTCCCCGGGTCTCTCTATCACTCTCTCTCTTCGGGTTCTCTGTCACTACCTCTCCACGGGGTCTCTCTATTCTTCCTCTCCCCGGGTCTCTCTATCACCCCCTCTCCCCGGGTCTCTCTATCACCCCCTCTCCCCGGTCTCTCTGTCACTCCCTCTCCCCGGTACTCTCTATCACCCTCTCTCCCCGAATCTCTCTTTCACCCTTTCCCCGGGTCTCTCTATCACCCCCTCTCCCCGGGTTTCTGTATAACTCCCTCTCCCCGGGTCTCTCTATCACCCTCTTACCCCTGGTCTCTCTATCACCCCCTCTCCCCGGGTCTCACTACCACCCTTTCTCCCCGGGTCTCTCTATCACCCCTCTCCCCAGGTCTTGCTATTACCCCCTCTCCCCGGGTCTTTCTACCACCCCCTCTCCCCGTGTCTCTCTATCACCCCCTCTCCCCAGGTCTCTCTATTACCCCCTCTCTCCGGGTCTATGTCTATCACCCCCCTCTCCCCGGGGTCTCTCTATCACCCCCTCTCCCCGGTTCTCTCTATCACCCCCTCCCCCCAGGTCTCTCTCTATCACCCCCTCCCCCCAGGTCTCTCTATCACTCCCTCTCCCCGGGTCTCTCTATCACCCCCTCTCCCCAGGTCTCTCTATCACCCCCCTCTCCCCGGTTCTCTCTATCACCCTCTCTCCCCAGGTGTCTCTATCACCCCCTCTCCCCGGGTCTCTCTATCACCCCCTCTCCCTGGGTCTATCTCTATCACCCCCTCTACCCAGGTCTCTCTATCACCCCCTCTCCCCGGGTCTCTTTATCACCCCCCTCTCCCGGGTCTCTCTATCTGTGGTTATAAGCTGAATCTCCAAGAATAATATTCCTCGCCTTCCACAGTGAGGCGGAATGGTCACAGTGGAGTGAATGGAGTCCGTGCACCGTCTCATGCCTGGAAGGAATTCAGAGCCGGAATCGGGTGTGTATAGGGAAGGGGGACTGTCCTGGACATAAGGAGGAAGTTCAGATCTGCTCCCTACAAGACTGCTGTCCTGGTAGGTACCGTAGAAACACTTACAGCAGGCTTACTCAGCCATTGCCGGTAGGCCACGCTGTAATTTGTAGTTCCACAACAGCCGCTAAGCCAAAGGCTGTGTACATCTAGGGGCTGGATGTAATCACGCCCGTGTTCAGATGCCGGCCGAACTCTGACTTTTTTTTTTCAAAAGGGCAATCACTTACAACGGCATTTTGCCTTGTAAGTGATTACCCCTTTAAAAAAGCATCCTGCACGGCCGCTGAACTTGGGCGTCAACCGGCGTCATCTGGCCCTAGATGTGAAGAGACTGTGGTCAAGAAAGCTAGGTGCCTTTGAATACCCGTCTCCTAGTCACTGACCAGGAACCCCCAGCCCAACTTAGATTTAATCAGATGGACAATGACTGCAGCCCTCGTGACCGATGGTCGTAACGGTGATCCGATGCTGTGTCTTCAGACACAGCAACGAGATCTGCGATGGCGGTTGTAGGCGTCTTCTTTCTTCAGTCACCTGCTGTGACATTAGCATATTCGCTGTACGGTATTGCGCAGCCGCTTCAAACCCTATAGGCCTAATTCATGTTTATACGCACAGGTTATAGCAAGTGCGATTTTCTCGGCTTTGCAACTGCTGATGTTAGCAAGTAAGGATGCCGCCCAGGAATGATAAGAGATGCCCACCGGAGCCATCACAAACTTAGTCGAAATTGCATACACATTCTCAGCCTATACGCAAAAAAAACGCGGCACAACGAGTCTAAGGGTTGGCCTATGGTTGACTGGACACAGCAGTAGCGATGCAGGTGCCATGTTTTTGTACATACGAGCCCCCAGCTAACGGCAGATTAATACCCGAAAACAGCAGCTTAATGCCCCAAAATGGTTTGATAGATGGTGGATCTAAAGACTCACCTTGTGGTATTTCAGCGTCCATGGGCGATGACACTATCCTTGCACCGTCGGGCACATGGATGTACACAAAGTACACAATCAGGCCCTAAGTCCATTATGTATAATCACTTATTTTGCCAAATGTTGGGAGGAAAATGAATCAGTGGTTATTAATTATCAGTGGTGACCTTCGCTCTTCTCCATCTCCTCTATCAGTGATGGGTGGCTGGTCTCCGTGGAGTCCATGGTCCCAATGTTCTGTCACATGTGGATTGGGTCAAATGAAGAGGACGAGAGAATGCAATAACCCAGCTCCTGAATGTGGTGGATTGTGTGTTGGAAACCGTGAGGAGACTACCGTCTGCGATACCAACCAAGTGTGTCCCAGTAAGTGCCAAGGACTCCCGATGGGGTACTATAGGGGAGATCCAAGAATAACCCTAACAACAATACAATGCAATATAATTATATTATTCATTACATTATTGTGGGCGAGATGTATGAAGCCTTGGAGAGAGGTTAAGTAGAGAAGTTGCACAAAGCAACCAATCAGATTCTTCCTGTCATTTATAGCACAGTATTTGAAATGACAGTAAGAAGCCGGTTGGTTTGAGCAACTACTCTACACTTCATCTCCCCCATTGTGTTACTAATCTTGTTGTTCCACTCCCAGCTCACGGCGCATGGAGCAACTGGGGTAACTGGGGTGACTGCTCATCCACTTGCATGGCAGAGGATTCCAAAGTTTTACCAACTCAGAGCCGTCATCGACTGTGCAACAGCCCAAGTCCTTCAGTAAGTCCTCCAGGACGGTCCTGTGAGGGAAACAAGCAAGAAACCAGAGATTGTGCTGGCACTCCCTTTTGTCCAGGTGAGGCCAAGTCGCCCAGAATTGCCAACTTCCTTTTTGAAAGCTGGAACAGATTAGGAAATATCCCTCATTCGTACAAACTGTACCTCTAAGGCCCACCTATTTCAGCCCCTCTTCAGTGACCCAATTTACGGCGGTCATGTACAAATTAGGATAGTGGGCACATATGACATTACCATAACGTCTACATTCTTAGACATAACCAAAATTCGAATTGGGGTTTCACCAAATTTCATGTTTTGGGATTTGTCCAAAATATTACTAAACCCTCCAGCGTCCTAGGTCTGCTCATATTCTCACACAAGCATACCCTACAGAAATAAAACACACGGACAACAGGATGTATATCAATGAACCGCAGTGTTGGGGGGAGGTAGTTGGTGTGACGTCCCTAATTGAATTTTAGACTGTGCTGCAGCCCAACCTCTTCAACTGCCACCGGCAAGGAACAGAGCATTCTGTACCTTATGAAATGGGTCATGTTGGAGTGCCGCTCCTTTCTGGGCCAATCGAAAAGGCTAGTGGCCATCTGCCCACCCCCATCATCCCGCAACATGAGGTGCCTTCTTACACCTTATCCTATGGGAGAAGGAGTCCCAATTGACCGGTATTGCCCCCCAATTACCCACACACAGCATAATTGTCAGTAACGTAATCCCTAACAGACCACTCACACCTCAGGGCGCAACTCAAAACTAAACCGAGTAAGTCGTCCCTTCCGCAAAACCTACAATTGGGATGGGAGGACGGGAAATGATTTCCAGAAGAGTCCCTCATTATTGGCTTCTGAAGTTGGGAGGTATAAATTATGTAGTGGGCCCAGGATGGCTGCCTGACCTGGTAAGCTTGCGGGTGGAATAATTCTTGGATCTGACGATTCTGTGGGCATCGATTGTTTATCATCTTAGAACTGTACTTTGTATTTCCCCAAAGTACACAACACTCCCAGTTATTACTTATGTCACCCACTGCAGCCTAAGTACTGTGCCCAAGATGGCTGCCTTCACCTGATACGTTCAGGTGTGGGACATTGGCGTATCTACAATGGGTACATGGTGTGCAGTGCACACGGGCCCCTGGTCCAGTGTGGACCACACCACACACCCTGCCTCTGGAGTCTCACATCAGCCGGCGCTGCAGACAGAAATCACCTGGAAATGGTGCGGCGGCCATATTCCCGGAGATTTGTATATGCGCAGTAGAGAAGTCCCTGGGAACATAGCACAAGCACCTTGTTCCCAGAGACATGCACATCAGCACTAGAGGAAGCCAAAGAGGAGGGTGCCCGCGCTGAGCCAGCACATGGTAGATTTCCTCTCTTCAACCGCCCCTGGCGTGAGATGAACAATCCGTTTAACGGATGATTGTGCATCTTGCAGTTTGTATTTGAGTTTCATATTTTGTATTCATTCAGTGTAACTCCTGTATAGCGCCAATCATAGAAACATTGGGCCGGCTGTAATGGAGTCCTCCGACATTTTTTTAAAGGGGCAATTGTTTACGAGGCAAAACCATGCCTTGTAAGTGACTGCCCCTTAATAAACGGCAGAGTTTGCAGGCAACTCCATTACATCCGGCCCATAGAAATTGATGGCGATAACAACCACTTGGCCCATCTAGTCTGCCCAAAGGATGACATTTAATGAAACATGTGTAAAAGCAACATGTGGCCCTCCAGTTGTTATGGGACTAGAAGTCCCAGCATGCCCCACCAGCCAGGGACTAGTAGGGCAAATTGGAAATTGTAGGAGCTACAGACCCTTAACACTTTGGATAATATTTCCTCAGTTGATGGAGGATGGGGGCCGTGGGTGAAAGCCTCGGAGTGTTCGGTCACCTGCGGAATTGGAAACAATAAAGAAGAGAGGTCTTGCAATAACCCGGCCCCCCGTCATGGAGGGAACCGCTGTCCTGAATCTACCACGAGATACGTTATCTGCAACACAAAGCAGCCATGTCCCAGTAAGTGTCTATGATGACAAGGTAAACGTATACGTATAAATTACACAAGACTTGCCTCTTCTTTCTGAGCCATCAGGAAATGTAAGAGTTAAATCTCTCCAACCTGAAATCATTATTGGAGAATTGGCTGGTCGGTGCAACCCGCATATGGAATGGGGATCGCATCTTCTAACATTGATAATATTACCTTACTAGGTGCTTCATCGCGCCCTACGGGCGCTCTTCACAATGTCGCAAGGGGCTACGCCCCCTTAACCCTTGCATGCCTTTCTGGGGTTCAATATTTGTATTATATGGAGTATTACCTGCATTCCTTTGTTAGTGGTTAAATATTGCACAATGAAAGGGCGTGCGATGGTGAAGGAGGCGCAGCCCCTTGCGACAGCGAGAACAGCACTTGCAGGGCACGATGTACAGAATGTAGCGGGTGCGGGGGGGACTGCGGATGGGGGAGGGTGTCTGTAGATGCTGCTGGTGGAGGGGGGGCGGAAACGGGGGGGGGCCCGGATGGGGAAGGGTCGGGAGGTGCTGCGGGTGCGGGAGGGGCTGAGGAGTGGGGGCTGCAGATGGGGGAGGGGTCCGGAGGCACTGCAGGTGGGGGAGGGGCAGGGGTGCCACGGGTGGGAGAGGGGCAGGTGTGGGGATGTTGCAGATGGGTGAAGGTTTCCAGAGGTGCTGAGGGATGGGAAGGGGCGTGGGGGCCGGGGGTGGGGTAGGGGTCCGCAGGCGCCGTGGGTAGGGGAGGGGCAGGTACGGGTGGTGCTGCGGATGGGGAAGGAGGTCCGGAGGTGCTGCAGGTGGTGGAGGGGCAGGTGCCATGGGTGGGGGAGGGGTGGGTGAGGGGGGGACCGCGGATGGAGGAGGGTGTCTGCAGATGCTGCGGGTGGAGGGGTGCAGGTGTGGGGGGAGACATATATGGGGGGTGGATGGTGGAGGGGGTATGGAGGTGCTGTGGGTGGTGAAGGGGCGGAGGAGTGGGAGCCGCGTGTGGTGTAGGGGGTCTGGAGGCACAGCGTGTAGGGGAGGGGTGGAGTGCCGCATGTGGTGGAGGGGAAGGTGCGGAGGTGTGGTGCATTGGGGAGGGGTCTGGAGGCGCTGCAGGTACTGTACCTGCCAAAAAGGTAGTTGGAGGGTATGCAGTAACAGGGCCAGGGCAGGGGTGACAGGGTCAGAACAGGGGTGACGGGGCCAGGACAGGGGTGACAGGGTCAGAACAGGGGTGACAGGGTCAGAACAGGGGTGACGGGGTCAGGACAGGGGTGACGGGGCCAGGAAAGGGGCGACGGGGCCAGGACAGAAATGAGAGGGACAGGAAAGGGGTGACAGGGCCAGGGTAGGGGCGGCAGGACCAGGACAGGGGTGACAGGGCCAGTATAGGGTTGACAGGGCAAGCACAGGGGTGACAGGGCCAGGATAGGGGTAACAGGGCCAGCATAAGGGTGACAGGGCCAGGATAAGGGTGAAAGGGCCAGGATAAGGGTGAAAGGGCCAGGATAAGGGTGACAGGGACATGACAGAACACAGGGCACGGGAGAGATTGGTATTAGGGACAGAACAGTGGTGACAGACAGATGTGTCTTACCGGAGTCACTGCTGCTGGCTGCTGCTGTTCCACTCCAACCTGTTGGGATCTGCTGCTGCTGGAGACTTGGCATGGCTGACTCTCTTAGGCTGGAGTCCTGCTTCCTCTGCCCACCCGTATCCCTCCCCCCTCCTCAGTCACACAACGCGGACCTCGCGCGGCTGCCAGGCACTGTGGTAAGGGGAGACTGGGAGTGACTGGTTAGCCCC
Source organism: Pseudophryne corroboree (assembly GCF_028390025.1). NCBI lineage: Eukaryota > Metazoa > Chordata > Amphibia > Anura > Myobatrachidae > Pseudophryne > Pseudophryne corroboree. The sequence goes on from NC_086451.1 coordinate 27,504,845, forward strand.
CCGAGACGCTGCGGCTGGAGGGAGGAGGGGGTCATAGCATGCACGCGGTGTGGACCTCGCGGCTGCCGGGCACTGTGGTAAGGGGAGACTGGGAGTGACTGGTTAGCCCCCAGGAGACACTGCGGCTGGAGGGAGGAGGGGGTCATAGCATGCACGCGGCGCGGACCTCGCGGCTGCTGGGCACTGTGGTAAGGGGAGACTGGCAGTGACTGGTTAGCTCCCAGGAGACACTGCGGCTGGAGGGAGGAGGGGGTCGGAGCCTGCAAGCAGCTCGGACTTCTGCAGCGCTACCCGCCGGCTAAAGTGTGTGAAGGAGCTGGGCGCACCTCACTGCAGGTGGCAGCACTGCAGCTAATGGTGGGGTTGCCGGGGCTGGAGATAACAGAGGCAGTACGAAACCTGCACAGCGGCAGGTGCCCCACAAAACTGCAGCTAAGAAGCATGGAGTGTGCCAGAAAGTGACGCTCCTCCGCGCCAGAGAGACCCTGCTGAGTATGCTGATGTGGGGGGTCAAGCACACAGTTAGCCGGTGCCCGTCTGTCTGTATGACATACCCCTCACACACCCCCATACCTCCCAAATGCCCCAATTTTCTGCTTAGCAGAGCAGCAGTGAATAGTGGAGACAGAGGGAGAGGGGGCATCAGGGGGTACGGATTAAATCGGGGTTCCAGCAGCAGAGCCGGACTAAGGGGGGGGGGGGGCAGGGGGTACGTACCGTTGGCCCCACAGTTTTAGGGGCCCCCCTGCTGGCGTAGCTCTGTCTCAGCTCTGAAGCTCTCCCGTCCTGCCAGCAACAGCGGCAGCATTGTGCTACAGTGAGCACATGCTGCTGTGTATTGTCAGGTCTGTGGTGTTGCAGGGAGGGAGCAGTCTCCGTGCTTTCTTCTGCCTGTGCGGGTGTGTAGGGGGAGCGACCACCCCCTCTGGATTTAGCCCTAGCTGAGGGGCCAAAATTCCACAAAAAAATAATAATCTGGAATTTGCATAAGGGGGCATGGCCTCACTGGGCGCGATTAGGCCACGCCCCCAACCCCACAGCAGGCACAGCAATGAGATAGGGCCCCCCTGTCTCAAGTGCTCTGGGACCCCCGGACTTATAATCAGCCCCTGGGGGCATGCCAGCAGCTCACAGAGCGCTGGGCATGCCCCCTCACTGATGAAAACGGGGGCCCTCCCGTGAAGCCACGCCCCCTTTTGTTGGTCACGCCCCTTTTTCGCTGCTTGTGTGTCCCTCCTTCTGCCTGAAGAAAGCTGGGAGGTATGCACCCCTGTCTGCCTGAAGAAAGTTGGGAGGTATGCACCCCTGTCTGCCTGAAGAAAGCTGGGAGGTATGCACCCCTGTCTGTGCCATACCCATACCATCTGCTTCTGCTCCCAGTCTCCTATAGATTTGGCCAGATCTGTGACTCATTTGACTAACTCCGCCCAGCGTTAGCAAATGAGTCACAAAGTCACAGATCTGGGCTATTATATAGGAGATAACAGTATTGCACAGTGTATAAGTATGCAACATACCCGGGGACTATATAATAAGATGCAAACGCTGCTCCTCAGCTCTGTGGGGGGAATTCAAATGTTTTGCATACCAGCGACCACTAGATGGCGACTGACGGAGCCATTCAAGTGTTGCTCCGTTCGGCCGCGCACAGCCGCCTTACTGACATTATTGTTATGTTCTTCTGTCATTTTGATGGGCTGGTAACTAGTGCATGCATAATATGGCAGAACACATCAGAAGGGAGCAAAAAGGGCTAAACATATGTATACAGTATATATATATATATATATATATATATATATATACTGCTATTACTCTTTTTAAATGAACTCTCAGCCGTGTAGTTCCAACACTCTATCCACATATAAAGGGTATATAAAAAGATAGGTATGCACTTAAAACAAAACGTTCCATACGATCCAGATAGTTCATCAGCCTTGAATGAATCTCAAATAAAATCCTTTATTCTTAAAAGACATTCCTTTTTAAAACTTGTAGGGTGCTGTTCGATTTTATGGGGTTTAACGGTATACAATCCTGGATTTCAGATGCACATAGAATAGAGCTCACCAGATCCTCGGGACGCCATTGATAAAAAAAAAAGGGTCAGACGTGTTTCTACTCTAATAGGGTCTTTGTCAAGGTGCCTTGACAAAGACCCTATTAGGGTAGAAACGCGTCGGCAGCAGATGGATTTGGTCGCTGTTTGTTCGTGCAGAACAGGGAGATACAGTTCGGGAGTAGGAGGAGCGGAGAAGCCTGTCGGCGCTGCAGCGCTGAGAAACTCACAGTCAGAGGACAGCTAGCGGTGGAGATTTGGCGTCAGCGGGTAAAGCAAATCCCGTCTTTGAAAGCACCATTTTTTTTAACAACAGCTTCCCGAGGATCTGGTGAGCTCTGTTCTATGTGCATCTGAAATCCAGGATTGTATACCGTTAAACCCCATAAACCCAAACTGCACTCAATGGGGGAATTCAAATGTTTGAAAAGTCGGTTGGGTGTCTGTCTATTAGACAGGAAAAAACAGACTCCCAACTGACTTTTCAAACATTTGAATTCCCCCCTATGAGTTTTAAAAAGGAATGTTTTTTTAAGAAGAAAGGATTTTATTTGAGATTCATTCACGGCTGATGAACTATCTGGATCATATGGAACATTTTGGCATAAGTTTATACCTATCTTTTTATACCCTTTATATGTGGGTAGAGCGTTGGAAATACACGGCTGAGAGATCCATTTGAATAATAGCAGCACTGTGGCTCCTTTTCTGTGGCTTTACTATTTGAGTTTGTATTTATTTCAGACTGAGGGCGGGATGTATTAAAATACATCGCCGCCCCTCGCCACCTACTGCAGCGATGTTGATCGCGTATGTACTAACATATGCTATCAACATCGCAATGCGGTGACGGAGGCCCCCCCCGATACCTGTGAGGTGGTGTGCGGGGGGTCTCCGTCACCTCCCAGTGGTCTCCACACTGCCCGCACTCCGGGAAGCAGCAGCAGGCTGCCCCCGGTGCCTCCTCCTCACCCCTACACCCGGAAGGACCTCCGGCTGCGTTGCTATGGGGAGGAGGAGATTACCTTCCTCAACCAGGGCTGCCTGGAGGAAGGGGGTCGGCGTCTTTGGCCGGGGCGGCGTAGGCGGTGGGTTGCAGCGACCTGCGATAAGAAGCCCATAGGCTTCTATAGGGCATCGCCATCCAGAGATGGCGATACCCTGGGCGGCAAAAAACCGGCGGTTGGGTCTTAGTACATTTAAAAATGCGGTAAAACCCCTGAAAACAGGGGTTTTACCACATTTTTCCCTTAGTACATCTCGCCCTGAGCTGGTCTGTTTTGCACAGAGGGTAACAGCTGCAGCTTGTGAGCGCTCAATAAGGAGGACTGCATTTCTAGTATTTCACAGTATATATATATAGAGAGAGAGAGAGAGAGAGAGAGAGAGAGAGATACACACTGGAGGGAAAGAAGCATTATAACTACAGTATTACCACACCTGTTTCAGCAACTTACAAGATTATAAGTGTACTGATTCCTTACTACCCTGCTCAGCTTCTGCGATCTGTAGATGAAGGACTATTTGCAGTACCTATATTCTCCCTGAATTCGTTTGGGGGGGGGTCAAGTTTTAGCTTGGTGGCTCTGACTCTATGGAACTCGCTGCCCCTACAGTGCGAGAGGGTCCCATTCTAAATTCCTTAGAGGACAGACGGAAGACTTTCCTGTTTGCTCACGCGTTTCGCTAATGTCGTTTTAGTTCCTAAAAAAATTCAGGTGCTTAGTTCTCTATTCTGTTAATCTTATTTTGGATATTGCGTGCTTAAATGCAAACGTAAAGCGCTCGAGTCCTGTTGGGGATGGTATAGGAATCCCGACGCTTGGGATACCGGCAGTAAGAAGACCGACAGTTGCATCATGATGGTCAAGATCCCGACAACTTTTAGGTATGTATGCTAATCCCCCACAAGGCCTCCCCCTCCCCCGCAGCCTAAACCTACTCCTCACCCTTCAGTGCCTAACCCTCCCCCCACAGCCTAACCCTAACCATACCCCCTTAGTGCCTAAGGGGGACATTTACTAAGCAGTGATAAGAGCGGAGAAGTGAGCCAGTAGAGAAGTTGCCCCATCAACCAATCAGCAGCTCTGTTTAATTTTCTAGCATGCAAATTATAGATGTTACTTCAGTGCTGATTGGTTGCCATTATGGTGGCCAATCCCGGGATCGGCGGGATCCCGGGATTTAGGCCCAAAAATGTCCGGGATTCAATCCCGGGATTGGAAGCTCCAATCCCGGGGATTGAGGGATCAGCGTTGAGCGTCCACAGGACGCTCAGACACTGCCCGGCTTCCACTTTCCGGGTCCCCAGCGCAGCGTGAGAGGTTACACTGCGCTGTCAGGAGCAGCCAGCAGCAATCAGGGGATGATCCACTCCCGCCCGCCCTCTGTATATGGTAAGTTATATGTGCGGGGCGGGCGGGGCGGGGTGGGGTGAGGGGGCAGCCACCTCTCTAAAAGCCAATCCCGGGTATCCCGGGATTGCCCATTTTTCTATCCCGATACCCGGGATTGAAAAAATGGCCCGGGATTGGCTTCCCTAGAGTTGCCATTGGCAACTTCTCCACTGGCTCACTTCTCCGCTTTTATCACTGTTTAGTAAATGTCCCCCTAACCCCCATGACCACCCTCCTCGCGACCTAATCATAACCCCCCGCCCCCTCATCCCCCCAACCCAGGCTAACAAGATCCCTCCTATTGGAAGGAGAGTGTTATATAAATAGTATACTAGGCGATTCATCGCGCCCTATGGGCGCTCTTCACACCGTCGTTTGTGGCTACGCCCCGTTAACCCCTGCACTCCTTTGAACATACGCAGGCCGGTAGAGAACAGATGCAGAAATGGAGGGCAATATAGAGGGCATACAGAAAAGAGAGAGGCGTAGGGGGGAAGGGGGGGGGGGAATGTACAGAAACGCTGTGCGATGGGTAAAGGATAGGGAGAGGCAGGGTGGTAGGGAGAGGATAAAGAGAGGCAAGGTGTTACAAAACAAAATACCGGTGGGTGCTGTGGGTGCCACGAGTGGGGAAGGGGTGTTGCGGTTGGGGAAGGGAGTGCTGCGGGTGGTGGAGGTGAGGGTGTGGGTGCTATGGGTGGGGGAAGGGGCAGGAGTGCCGGGGGTGGGGGAGGGACGTGTGCCGCGGGAGGGGGGCGGATGTGAAGGATGCTGTGGGTGTTTAGGTGAGGGAGGGGCGTGTGGCACGGGTGGGGGGCGTATGTGGTGGATGCCGCGAGGAGGGTGGTGGGTTGCAGGGGGGAGAGGTGGGTATGGGGGTGGTGCGGGGTTTTTGGGGTTGGGCCGGTGGCTTTTGCTGGTTGTGGGTGTTACAGGAGGCGGCGGGAGTGCCGTGGGTGGGGGAGGGGTGTGTGCCACGGGTGGGGGGCGAATGAGGTGGGTGCTGTGGGTGGGGGAGGGGCGGGGGTGCGGATGTGGTGGATGCTGTGGGTGGGGTGGAGGATGCAGGGGGGGGTAGGTAGAGGTAGGTGTGGGGTGGGGGAGGTGGGGGGGTGCTGCGGGTGGGGGAGGGGTGGGTGGGGTGGAGGGTGTAGCGGGGGGAGAGGTTGGTATAGGGGTGGGGGAGGGGCATGGGGTGTTGCGGGGTGTGGGTGTTGCGGGTGGGGGAGGTGGCGGGAATGCCGCGGGTGGGGGAGGGGGTGGGAGTGCCGTGGGTGGGGGAGGGGTGTGTACGGGGGATGGGGGAGGGGGCGGGAATGGGGCGGGTGGGGGAGGGGTGCTGCGGGTGGGGGAGGGGTGCGTGTCGCGGGTGGGGGAGGGGTGCGTACCGGGGGAGGGGTGCGTGCCGCGGGTGGGGGAGGGGTGCGTGCCGCGGGTGGGGGAGGGGTGCCGCGGGTGGAGTGCGTGTCGCGGGTGGGGGAGGGGTGCGTGCCGCGGGTGCGGGAGGGGGCAGGAGTGCCGAGGGTTGGGTGGATGCCGTGGGTGGGAGGGTGCGGGATGCCGCGGGCCGTGTGCCGTGGTTGGGTGGGGTGGATTACTGTCTCCCAAATCCCCAGCAGTGTCCCGGATCAGAGCACCCACCTTTCGGGCCTCACGCACAGCACGCACAGCATGCAGCTCAGTACAGATTGCCGGAACTCTTCGGATGTCAACCAGTCCCAGAGCCGCTGAAGCAGGATGGAGAGGCGGGACCCGGCCCAGCGAGCTCCCTTCTTGAGCTGCCGAGCGCCGGACGTGGCCGCTCTACTGGCCAGAGGCCGGAGCAGCACGGAGCGGAGCAGGAGGAGCGGGGCGGGCATAGTGCGGGGGCGGCTGGGGGGGAGACGGGCAGCGGTCCCAGAGCCCGGAGCAGCACGGTGCGGAGCAGGAGGAGCGGGGCGGGCATAGTGCGGGGGTGGCTGGGGGGAGACGGGCAGCGGTCCCAGAGGGAGGGGACTGTCCAGCCGCCCAGATCTGTGCATGTGACTCCGCCCAGCGTTACGAGCACAGAGTCACAGACTAAAGCAAATATATAGGAGATGCCCCACAACAGTAATAGTAGCGTCCTTATACGTAATGCCCCCCAGTAGTAGTAGCAGTTATATGTAATGCCCCCCAACAGTAATAGTAGCGTCCTTATACGTAATGCCACCACTGTAGTAGTAGCATCCTTACATGTAATGCCCTCCCAGTAGTAGTAGCGTTCTTATACGTAATGCCCCCCATAGTAGTAGCGTCCTTATATGTAATGCCCCCCAGTATTAGTAGCCTCCTTATACATAATGCCCCCCTATAGTAGTAGCGTCCTTATACGTAATGCCCCTCCATAGTAGTAGCGTCCTTATACGTAATGGCCCCCCTATAGTAGTAGCGTCCTTATACGTAATGCCCCCCCTATAGTAGTAGCGTCTTTATACGTAATGCCCCCCTATAGTAGTAGCGTCCTTATACGTAATGCCCCCCTATAGTAGTAGCGTCCTTATACGTAATGCCCCCCTATATTAGTAGCGTCCTTATACGTAATGCCCCCCCTATATTAGTAGCGTCCTTATACGTAATGCCCCCCCTATAGTAGTAGCGTCCTTATACGTAATGCCACCACTGTAGTAGTAGTGTCCTTATACGTAATGCCCCCCTATAGTAGTAGCGTCCTTATACGTAATGCCCCCCTATATTAGTAGCGTCCTTATACGTAATGCCCCCCCTATATTAGTAGCGTCCTTATACGTAATGCCCCCCCTATAGTAGTAGCGTCCTTATACGTAATGCCACCACTGTAGTAGTACCGTCCTTATACATAATGCCCCCCCAGTAGTAGTAGCATCCTTACATGTAATGCCCTCCCAGTAGTAGTAGCGTTCTTATACATAATGCGCCCCCAGTAGTAGCGTCCTTATATGTAATGCCCCCCAGTATTAGTAGCCTCCTTATACGTAATGCCCCCCTATAGTAGTAGCGTCCTTATACGTAATGCCCCCCCTATAGTAGTAGCGTCCTTATACGTAATGCCCCCCTATAGTAGTAGCGTCCTTATACGTAATGCCCCCCTATAGTAGTAGTGTCCTTATACGTAATGCCCCCCTATATTAGTAGCGTCCTTATACGTAATGCCCCCCTATATTAGTAGCGTCCTTATACGTAATGCCCCCCCTATAGTAGTAGCGTCCTTATACGTAATGCCCCCCTATAGTAGTAGCGTCCTTATACGTAATGCCCCCCCTATATTAGTAGCGTCCTTATACGTAATGCCCCCCCTATATTAGTAGCGTCCTTGCATGTAATGGCCCCCCCAGCAGTGGCGTCCATAAAGTGCGCACACACAGACATACCTCACACACACACAATTCACACATATATACAAACACACACACACCACCATATACACACCCACCCACCCACACCCCCCCCCCCACTATACACACACACACACACACACCCCACTATATACACACACACACACACACACACACACACACACAAACACCCCCCCCCACTATACACACACACACACACACACACATTTCTCTCTCACCCTCCACTTACCAAGTCTGGCTGGCCGTCACTGAAGTGCTGATTCCACCACTGTTCAGCTGTCTGGTCCCGTGTAGCTCCGCCCCTCTATTCCGTGTAGCTCCCCCTCGTGATGACGTAGCTCCGCCCCCTTTTCGGGACCCACACTGCACAGCACACAGCCCGCTGTCACAGGTGATTGGGGGGGGGGGGAGGACAGGCACAGCAGCCTCACCTCCTATACTGTAAGGTAGGGTCTTGCACCTGACTGCTGCTGGCACTGAGTATGGGGTAGCTCCCTGCAGCAGATGCAGTTGACTCCGCCCAGCTCTGTGACTCCGCCCAGCGTTATGGGCACAGAGTCACAGATTAAGGCAAATATATAGGAGATTGATTATTATTATTATTATTATTAACTAGGTGCTTCATCGCGCCCTACGGGCGCTCTTCACACCGTCGCAAGATGCTACGCCCCCTTAACCGTTGCATGCCTTTCTGGGGTTCAATATTTGTGTTATATGGAGTATCACCTGCATTCCTTTGTTAGTGGTTAAATATTGCACAATGAAAGGGTGTGCGATGGTGAAGGAGGCGCAGCCCCTTGCGATGGCGTGAACAGCACCTGCAGGCCACAATGTACAGAATGTAGCGGGTGCGGGGGGTACTGCGGATGGTGTCTGTAGATGCTGCGGATGGAGGGGGGGCGGAAGTGGGGGTGGGGCCCGGATGGGGAAGGGTTGGGAGGTGCTGCGGGTGGGGGAGGGGCAGAGGAGTGGGGGATGCAGATGGGGGAGGGGTCCGGAGGCACTGCAGGTGGGGGAGGGGCAGGGGTGCCATGGGTGGGGGAGGGGCAGGTGTGGGGATGTTGCAGATGGGTGAAGGGTTCCGGAGGTGCTGTGGGATGGGAAGGGGCGGGAGTGCCACTGGTGGGGTAGGGATCCGTAGGCGCCATGGGTAGGGGAGGGGCAGGTACGGGTGTTGCGGCAGATGGGGAAGGAGGTCCGGAGGTGCTGCAGGTGGTGGTGGGGCAGGTGCGGGGGTGCCATTGGTGGGGGAGGGGTGGGTGAGGGGGGGACCGCGGATGGAGGAGGGTGTCTGCAGATGCTGCGGGTGGAGGGGGGCAGGTGTGGGGGAGACATATAAGGGGGGTGAATGGTGGAGGGGGCCTGGAGATTGCTGGGGGTGGTGAAGGGGCAGAGGAGTGGGAGCCGCGGGTGGTGTAGGGGGTCTGGAGGCACAGCATGTGGGGGAGGGGTGGTGTGCCGCATGCGGTGGAGGGGAAGGTGCGGAGGTGTGGTGCATTGGGGAGAGGTCTGGAGGTGCTGCGGGTACTGTACCTGCCAAAAAGGTAGTTGGAGGGTATGCAGTAACAGGGCCAGGACAGGGGTGACAGGGTCAGAACAGGGTTGACTGGGCCAGGACAGGGGTGACAGGGTCAGAACAGGGGTGACAGGGTCAGAACAGGGGTGACGGGGCCAGGACAGGGGTGACGGGGCCAGGACATGGGCGACGGGGCCAGGACAGAAATGACAGGGACAGGATAGGGGTGACAGGGTCAGTGTAGGGGCGGCAGGACCAGGACAGGGGTGAAAGGGCCAGTATAGGGTTGACAGGGCAAGCACAGGGGTGATAGGGCCAGGATAGGGGTAGCAGGGCCAGCATAAGGGTGACAGGGCCAGGATAAGGGTGAAAGGGCCAGGATAAGGGTGAAAGGGCCAGGATAAGGGTGGCAGGTCAAGGCCAGGGGTGACAGGGACATGACAGAACACAGGGCACGGGAGAGATTGGTATTAGGGACAGAACAGTGGTGACAGACAGATGTGTCTTACCGGAGTCACTGCTGCTGGCTGCTGCTGTTCCACTCCAACCTGTTGGCATCTGCTGCTGGTGGAGACTTGGCATGGCTGACTCTCTTAGGCTGTATTCCTGCTTCCTCTGCCCGTCCACATCACTCCCCCCTCTCCTCAGTCACACACCGCAGACCTCGCGCAGCTGCCGGGCACTGTGGTAAGGTGAGACTGGGAGTGACTGGTTAGCCCCCAGGAGATGCTGCGGCTGGAGGGAGGAGGGGGTCATAGCATGCACGTGGCGCGGACCTCACGGCTGCTGGGCACTATGGTAAGGGGAGACTGGGAGTGACTGGTTAGCTCCCAGGAGACGCTGATGCTGGAGGGAGGAGGGGGTCAGAGCCTGCAAGCAGCGCAGACTTCTGCAGCGCTACCCGCCGGCTAAAGTGTGTGAAGGAGCTGGGCGCAACTCACTGCGGGTGGCAGCGCTGCAGCTAGCGGTGGGGTTGCCGGGGCTGGAGATAACAGAGGCAGTACGGAAAGTGCACAGCGGCTGGTGACCCACAAAACTACAGCTAAGAAGCGTGGAGTGTGCCAGAATGTGACGCTCCTCCCCGCCAGAGAGACCCTGCTGAGTATGCTGATGTGGGGGTCAAGTATGGCATACCCCCTCACACACCCCCATACCTCCCAAATGTCCCAATTTTCGCGGGACAGTCCCATTTTTTGGGGTCTGTCCCGCTGTCCCACCCGCGGGTCGCAGTGTCCTGCAGTGGGGGGGGGGGGGGGGGGGGAGCAGTTGGAAAGCTCCTGTACTCGCTGTTCTGCTTAGCAGAGCAGCGGTGAATAGTGGAGACAGGGAGAGGGGGCATCAGGGGGTACGGATTAAGGGGGGGTTCCAGCAGCAGAGCCGGATTAAGGGGGGGGGCAGGCGGTACGTACCGTTGGCCCCACAGTTTTAGGGGCCCTCCCGGCTCGAGTAGCTCTGTCCCAGCTCAGAAGCTCCCCCGTCCTGCCAGCAACAGCGGCAGCATTGTGCTACAGTCAGCACACGCTGCTGCGTATTGGCAGGTCTGTGGTGTTACAGGGAGGCAGCAGTCTCCCTGCTTTCTTCTGCCTGTGTGGGTGTGTAGGGGGGAGCGACCACCTCCTCTGGATTTAGCCCTAGCTGAGGGGCCAAAATTCCATAAAAAAAAAATAAAAAAATAAAAATCCCGGAATTTGCATAATGGGGCGTGGCCTTGCGTCCCGCGATTAGGCCACGCCCCCAACCCACAGCAGGCACAGCAATGAGATAGGGCTCCCCTGTCTCAAGTACCCTGTGCCCCCCGGACTCATAATCAGCCCCTGGGGGCATGCCAGCAGCTCACAGAGCGCTGGGCATGCCCCCTCACTGACGAAAACGGGGCCCTCCCGTGAAGCCACGCCCCCTTTTCGCTGTGTGTGTGTGTGTGTGTGTGTGTGTGTGTGTGTGTGTGTGTGCGCGTGCTCATGAAGAAAGCTGGGAGGTATGCACCCCTGCCTGTGCCATGTCCATACTATCTGCTTCTGCAGCTGCTCCTAGTGTCCTATAGATTTGGCCAGATCTGTGACTCATTTGACTAACTCCGCCCACTGTTGTGACTCCGCCCAGCGTTAGCAAATGAATCACAAGATCACAGATCTGGGCTATTATATAGGAGATAATAATAATAATAATAATATTGATGATTTAGAAATAATTCCAGTCATAAGGAATAGCCTGGATAATTCTACAGTGAATTCATCACAAAATGGCCGCCGTCACAGGTAGTGTTCTATGTGCTCTTGCTTTATGTGGTACAGCTATTGCTGTTTGCTGTCCTGTTGCCATAACTGAAGTTTGCATCTTGCAGTTGACGGACGCTGGGGACCTTGGACGGACTGGAAGCCGTGTGCTGATATTGATACAACAGTAAATATCAACTGCAAAACCATAGTAGGATTACAGAGCAGGACTCGCCGTTGTATTGAGCCGCAGCATAACGGAGCTGATTGCAAAGGCAGTTACCGGGATAGCCGCCGATGCTATGACGTGGAAGGCTGTTTCTGTAAGTGTGGTTCCATGGGCCTAATTCAGATCTGATCGCAGCAGCAAATTTGTTTGCTAATGGGCAAAACCATGTGCACTGCAGGTGGGGCAGATGTAACATGTGCAGAGAGCGTTAGATTTGGGTGGGTTATATTGTTTCTGTGCAGGGTAAATACTGGCTGCTTTATTTTTACACTGCAATTTAGATTTCAGTTTGAAAACACCCCACCCAAATCAAACTCTCTGCACATTTTACATCTGCCTATGATATTTCTTACTCTCTTCAGTCTATAGATAGATAGACAAGGCTGACAATGAATCGGTTACATAACACTAAGGGGCGTATTTCTAAAAAAACATGTTTATGGGAAATCCCCTGAAAACAGGGACCACCGGCCAATGATAAGCATCAAGTGAGTGTATATACAGGGAACCGCACAAATCTCCTGTGATCCCATTTTCGACCGCCCTCAAAAAGTATTCTATAGGAGCTGATAAAATGCCAAATTTATCAAACGCTTGGCTCCCAAAGATAACGCCATCTGCAGATGGCATTAGTAATTTTAGCCTATAAGCTGCATACTGCGAAGATTCCTGGAGAAGGATTCTTAGGGTCCCCCACGTCAATCTCCCAGCAGAGCACACATGCACATTAGCGCCCTGGGCCCTGAACCTAGACTTAAAGTGATCGCAGTGATGGGCTCCTGTCAGAGCCCTCTGTCCCTGCAATGCATTTGTGTTACATTCTGGCCCTCCTTAATTTCCTAAACCAATTCCAGATAACGAATACATATATATTCCTAATGATCTTTCTCTGCAGCACAATGAAATACTGAGACTGTCTATCTATCAAAGCCCCTAAAATGAGGCAAGATTTAGGACAGTCGCCTATTTATCAAATCCCCTCCTGTAGGTGAAGGCTATCACCGGCTATCACAAGCGTCATCCATAGCCAGGGGCACTCTGTGATGTCAGGCAAAGCAAGGGTCAGCGAGGGAGAGTCCATTCCATCAATAAAAACTGTATACACAACATATTTATACTGGGAGCTTGTATGTCAAGGCTACTGAGGCTTATTCAGGTGCGGTCGCAAATTGGCTATTGTACGCACATAGGGCCTGATTCAGCATTGGACGCTGAAGTGCGGAAATCGCTATGCGCAAGGATTCAGATTGCGATCACACACAAACACTATCTAAGTCCCTGCAGGGGCGGCAACCCAGCGTTTTGAGGGTGGCGTTGCGGAGGCGTGGCCTGGACAATGCAGGCATGTCCGGATTATTTGCGTGCAGGGCCGCGGCAGCTACATGACGTCGCATGGAGCCACTGCGACCAAAAACATGGCAGTTCAGCGACTGGCAGGGGCTACCCTTAAGGTGTGAGCGCATCTCTGTTTAACGATGCGCTTGCATTTCAATGGGCTACAGAATGGAGTTGTAGTTTTGCAAATTCTCGCAACACTACAACTAAAGCTGAATTAGGCCCATTGGTCGATGTTTTCTTACTGTGCAGCGATTGAATTGCTATAGCGGTCGCAACAAGGAATTAGTCTCAGGTAAGCTTCTGCCCTCATTAGCATATAATCGCAATTGCGTAGGGAAAAAGATGGCAACAACAACAGCAAGAACAACCGCACCTGAATGAGCCCCACTGCGCGCTCTGTAAATGACTGTTAGCAAATGAATGCAGTAATGAATGATACCGTGAGTAGGGAGTTGATTGCTGGTAGTTTGCCTCATTGCATTAGAACCTATGGTAACATCTGTCTGGTTTCAGTGTCCAAAGGAGAAATTGAAGCTAACTGGTCGGAATGGAGTAATTGGGGTCTCTGCTCCTCCCCATGCGGAGCGTCTAAGACAAAGAGATACAGGGAGTGCTTGGTGAATTATCCCGGATACAAGTGAGTCACCGAACTAGACTGCCCATCATTTTATAATGAAAACTGGGCCACCTGCTAAGCGATGTAAATTTTGCTGAGACCATACAACCCATGACCGTGTGCGCACACAGGGGGGGCTTCCCTTATTCAGTTATGTGGTTGCAATTAAATTTGGATTGCATCGCTGGTCGCCATTGTTAATAGATAGCTGGTATAATCATGTAAAAAATGGCTATTCCTACCACGTTGTGGACTGCCGCAATTGTAAATGCATAAGCCCCATTGGCGTACTTTACCTACCTAGGTCCAGGGGGTTCCGAACTGCACACCCTGCAACCATACAATTATACTGTGTAGTCTATACCTTTTATACGTTCTTGGGGGAAGGGGGGTTTATACTTTCTTTATTGAAATTGTCTTGTTTTCAAAGTAAATTGTTTCCCTATAAAGTGTTATGAACTTGATGGCATCATACAAATAAGTAGAATAATAACACTCAGTGAATGTATCTTCCTGTTCTCTCCTCCCAGGACCAAGATCTCAGGAATAACGAAGGAGTTGGATGTTTATTTCTCAGGAACTCCCAAATTCAGATGTAGTAAACTGAACGGGCAGTTTCTGAAGGTGGAGGAGGAAAGAGATTGCAAAAATGTTCCAGCGTGCACGTAAGATGCGTGACATATAGCGTGACCGCACTATAGCGCAGGAGACCGAATGGGAGGTGGTGGAGGTGAGCAACGTTGGCTGATCAGAGCTTCCTTTTCTCAAAAAAAATAATTCCAGAAATCAACCGTACATAGCCCCCGTGCTGCTCAAGATTATTTTCTACTATCCCCAAGCATAATAAATTCAAGGACTGTATACATTTATGGGAGATTTATGGGAATTTGTCAGGAGCAATCCATAACGTAACTTTAGCTTCACTTGTATGGCGATGAATAAAGATTTGCTAACATCTACCGTCATTAGTGCCTCCACTTTACTATTCTCTCTCGACAGATGGTGTGTGTGGGTATGGTGTATTATCTTCACAATCATGTCAACATGAGAATGTTGACACAGGTGGCTCCAGTGCTGTCTTCCGAACCTGGAGGACAGGTGATGATGACTTCTCGCAGATCCAGAGGTGTATCGCTAACCTTTAATCCTCCCCTTAGTGCCTAGCCCTTATCTCTCCTCCCACTGCCTAACTACCTCTCCCCAAAGTGTCGGCGATATCTCTCTCCATTTTATCTTTCTCTAAACTTTGAAACATCTCACCCTATGTATGTTGTTATCCAAATTTTCATCAGAATTCCCTGCCTTCCTATCTGGTAGCCCTTTCAATATACCACACTGTACTTTTAAAACATGACAGAGGCTTGTGCTGACATAGAATATCTACTGACACAGCTCCTATTTCATCACCATCTGGCCCCTCATGACCTGTGCAATCAGACCTGTCTCCACTGTAACTGGTCTGTAAACCAAAGAGTAGACACCTCTTGCAGTGCAAATCTAACTCAAGGGTTGCTATGGGCAATTTCTCCACTTTATTTCTCTCCAAGGCTGAATTTCTGCTTGTACGAATGGCATTGCCAGTGGTTCATTCTCGTGCCCAGGTGCCGCTTATTTGCATATTGTCTCCAGGAAGCACAGGAGATTACAAATGTCCCCAAATGTTTTCATTTACTTTGTATTCAGTTGTTAAATGCATTAAGAACAATTTCTGAGGAAAGACCAGGCGGTGAGACACCTGCTCGGCGGCTTAGCGTCTTTTTAAATGAAAGTTAAGTGTTGGCATTCTGAATCCTAAATTAAACATATAGTATTACAACATGCAACGACTTTATCTTCTGGCCAAAATGGGAGTTTAAACCAGACTTGCTTGAGGTCTGCGGTACGAACATTAGAAAATGATGGAGACGGCGGTCACTTATACCAGAGAATTCAGATAAGCGTGGAACAAGGACTTAAGCCCCCTACACATTAATGAGCAATATGGACGATATTGGTCATTTTTTGGGGGTCATTCTTAGTCGATCACTCGCTAGCAGTTTTAAGCAGCCGTGCAAACGCATAGTCGCCGCCGACTGGGGAGTGTATTTTTGCTTTGCAGGAGTGTGAACGCCTGTGCAGCAGTGCGGCTGCAAACACATTTTGTGCAAAACAAGACCAGCCCTGTAGTTGCTTATCCTGTGCGATGATTGCTTCGACCAATGACACGGTAATGACGACAGATATCCGCCCAGCAAACGCCCGGCCACGCCTGCATTTTTCCAAACACTCCCAGAAAACGGTCAGTTGACACCCAGAAACGCCCTCTTCCTGTCAATCTCCTTGCGATTGGCTGTGCGACTGAAAGCGTTGCTAGAACCTGTGCAAAACCACGATGCTCTTTGTACCCGTACGTTGCACGTACGAATTGCGGTGCATACGCTTGCGCAGATTAGCCTTTTTTTCACTGATCGCTATGCAGCGAACAACGGCAGCTAGATCAACTCAGAATGCCCCCCTTTGAATAATATGTCGTTCATAGTGTTCAGTGTGGAGCCACCAACGATGAACGATGCGCATCCCCGCGCTCATTCATCGTTGGTCTCCCGTCGTTTGAACATGCAGGTCGATATGGACAACCTGCATGTTCTGGAATGGAGCCGGGTGACGTGGGGAATGAAAAATCTTTCACTCCCCTCATCACCGGCACCTGCGGCGGGTCGCCCGTCAGCCATATCAGCCGTCGGACACCTCAGAGGCAGGTCACCGATTGTGTAGGCGGCTTAATTCTGAAGACTGAGCAGAGGGAAGACAACAGAGAAGAGGAAATATAACAGCACCTTGACACAAAGAGATGGAACAATTCTTCTCTAGCACAACAATTTTTCTTTTATTAACTATACTCTTCTATATCTTCCCAATATGTCTCCCCTTTTTCTGCTCCTTCTGACTGCTACGGGGGGCGGGATCAAAGTTGCAGGTGGGCTTATGGTTTTTGTTTTTTGTATTTAATTATAGATGTAGTCTATGAACTTGCCACAAGAGCGGCGACACGTCACTGGTAGGAAAAGCAGATTCTTTAATGCAAGACATTGGGGACAGCTGCAACACTAAATACAATGATCTGTCTCTCAGCTCTAGGGCATCAGTAAAAGAGCTACAGTATGTTAATATATGGGGTGTAAAGGGTGTGCAGACTGTGAGCAGGGGTGCCAACATCATATTTGTACACAAACCATTGGGTTCGCATACAAAGATGAATCAGGCCCTTTATGCACCCTCTTGTCGTCTTTCTACGAGATGACTCATCATGCGCTGGGGCCGTTACGTAGCGGAACATGCATTTGCGCAGCGTATGCTGCGTGTGCTTGCAATGCGCAGGCTCCATAACTAAGCGGACACAAGAGCGGGTCATGCAGCAATGTGTACATTTCAGCTGCATTCATGCTGGCGGAGTATCGGGCTATGTGGAGTTGGCCGGAGGTACAAATACTCCTTTTTCCAAGGGCTGGTACAAATACTGATTGTGTCTATGTGCCCCAGCGCACAGATAGGAGATGGTCCGCCTGCATAGAGGCTTACAATTTTGCAGGAGGGGAAAATATGCATTTAGTTTTGCGCACGCAGTGCTGAAGCAGTTATGGCCGACTTGCGTTTAGCTTTGTATCAAGTCTTATGATGTCCCTATATTGAGAAAACAGATACTAAGAACCACATCCTCAATCGCCAGCGCCAGACACATTGCACATACCCCACTGGAAGAATTATATTTTTCCTATTAATTCTGACCACAGACAGTTTTAGGCACACGCTAGCTGCGTAGCTGAGGAGGGTGCCGCATAGAGCAGGGCGCCATGGATCAGATGCGCCAGCGACATGCTGCCTTGTCTGCCCTCCTTGGGTAGTGCCTGCCCCGAGACGCACACAGGACTGCCTCCTCTACTCTGCCTGCCATTCAGCCACAGGAAAGAATCCCAGGACTGCCTCCTCCACTCTGCCTGACGCCCAGCCACAGTAGAGAATCCCAGGACTGCCTCCTCCAGCCTGCCTGCTGTCCAGCCACAGGAAAGGATCCCAGGACTGCCTCCTCCAGTCTGCCTGCTGACCAGCCACAGGAAAGGACCCCAGGACTACCTCCTTCACTCTGCCTGCTGTCCAGCCACAGGAAATGATCCCATGACTGCCTCCTCTACTCTGCCTGCCGTCCAGCCACAGGAAAGGCTCCCAGGACTGCCTCCTCTACTCTGCCTGCCGTCCAGCCACAGGAAAGGCTCCCAGGACTGCCTCTTCCACTCTGCCTGCTGCCCATCTACAAGAAAGGATCTCAGGACTGCCTCCTTCACTCTGCCTGCTGTCCAGCCACAGGAAAGGATCCCAGGACTGCCTCCTCTACTCTGCCTGCCGTCCAGCCACAGGAAAGGATACCAGGACTGCCTCCTCCACTCTGGCTGTCACCCAGCCACAGGAGAGGATCCCAAGACTGCCTCCTCTACTCTGTCTTCCATCCAGCCACAGGAGAGGATCCCAGAACTGCCTACTCCACTCTGCCTGCCGCCCAGCCACATGAAAGGATCTCAGGACTGCCTCCTCCACTCTGCCTGCTGCCCATCTACAAGAAAGGATCTCAGGACTGCCTCCTTCACTCTGCCTGCCGTCTAGCCACATGAAAGGTTCCCAGGACTGCCTCCTCCACTCTGTCTGCTGTCCTGCCACACAAGAGGATCCTAAGACTACCTCCTCCACTCTGACTGCCTCCCGGCCACAGGACAGGATCCCAGGACTGCTTCCTCCACTCTGCCTACTACCTGGCCACAGGAGAAGATGCCAGCTGCCTGGCCACAGGAATGGATCTCAGGACTGCCTCCCCCACTCTGCCTGCCATCCAGTCACAGTAGAGGATCCCAGGACTGCCTCCTCCACTCTGCTTGCCACCCGACCACAGGGGAGGATCCCAGGACTGCCTCCTCCACTCTTCCTGCTACCCAACCATAGGAGAGGACCCCTCAGGGCTGCCTCGCAGACTCAAAGGATAACAAGACCACAGTGCATCCAGAGTCCACTGAGTGAAATGTGGAGGAGAGGAGACAATGTGCTGCTGCTTGCCACCAGTAATGGTGTTGGTCTGCACCTGGTTGCTGTGAATTACACATGTCCCTCTGTGTGGCCGGGGGCACCCTTTCTGCAGTACCTGTGCAATGAAGTGATAAAGCTGAATCTATTTATCGTATAAATAACCCTATAAGAGGTCTAAAAACACTGTACGCTGACTACGTAAGAAGTACCGTAAGGGTACGCTACTTGCGTAACGATCGCTCAGCCGTAGGCGAGACGCTCAAGCGTCGCGTTCGCTCACGGCCCAGAGATCACAGACTGGCACACTATTGGCTACAGACAAACGTAATGATTCGCTATGGCGTAGCGGACGCTCGAGACCACGAGGAGATCACCAGCGGCGCAGACGCTCACAACGCTATACCTTGATATCTATACCTTTAACAATGAGATTCACAGTATACCTTTATGTAGAGACAGTGTGTAAGTGCAACCTGGTGTAACCTGATTAACTACAAAGCTGCTTGAGCGTCACCGACGCTCTGTGAACACTTAACACTATGAGAAAGTACACAGATACTTGTTTAGGGTCCAAAGCCTATTAAATGTATTATAACTAATATACTTGTAAAAAAAGGAATCACAGTACAAATGATACACTACAATATAACAGAGACTTCCTAACCAAATAACTACACTATAAATACAATACAATACAATTCAAGATACTTTAAGGAAAATACGAGAGAAAGAGTAGAGAGAGAGAGAGAGAGATGAGAGAAATGGCTCACAGTAAGACAATATGATCACGGAGAAAAACTTACGCACAAGGGGAAACGATCGCATGCGCCTGGACATCCAGCACCCGATTTTCAGCAATGAGAACCGTTGAAGAGTGAGAGCTGGATGTGGTCGGCCTGCCTATTTATGCCCCACACACAATGCAATCTAATGGTCCCTACAATCTGATCGTCCATTGGACACAGGAATTCGGCTTCGCACTATAACAAGAGGTCATAGGTTGATTCATACAGGTGGGCTGTGACGATTTCAAACAGCTCAGGTGGGTGGGAAACTGGGTTTCCCGCCGCATACCTGAGTAAGAGTAAATAATAGTAATGGACATAAACTTCTTATGTCCATAACTATTCGCACGAGCGATTAATACGCTCCAAACCAACACCGGAATATTGCTATTTAAATACTCTTCCGATGGGTACCAAACACTGCTGTATGACTCCTGTTAGACCCTTCCTACAATACAAAGAGGGATTCCTCCGTTCAGGGACATTCTATATTAACCAAACTTTCAGAATCTATCAAAGGGACCATGATCTATAAACTACGTTAATTGTGGAAATATGTAACGATTGGGTCGCACGCTACGACTACATACTCTTTACCGTAAATACGCATACCGATGCGAGCGGGTGCACGCATCAGCGGGTATGCGCTATCACGGGAAAGCGCACGCATGCGCAGCGCGGACCAGCGTGAGGTGCAAATATGGCAGTGTGCATAGAGATATTTTTCTGACTTTGACAGTCCACCCTTTGGCAGTCAATAATAACTGCCACCTTCTAAAACATTTCAAAAGGAGAAAAATATATGTCAGGGGTTAATTCATTTCCATGGTTGGGTAGGGGAGGAGAGAGGAGTAGGTGTGAAGAGGGTATGACCTAGTGAGATAGCAGAAGCATGTGTGTATGAGTCCATGTTTGGGGGGTCATGTATCATCGTGCCGTACGTGTTGTAAATCAAGCTTCGAGGTATTGCGAAGTATACATTTGAATTCCTTCTTATCCCGTGGTACGGGTCTGTGGATGGGCTGTCAAACTTTACCGAGCTCTTTTCGGTTTTTGAACAAAATGGGGAGCACATTTTAGTTGATGATACATGAATGGGGGAATATGTGATTGCTGATATCTGTGCCTGTATTCCCTATATTATGTGTGTTATTACCTGAGGGTTGTAGAGATGAAGATGAAGAACACTTATGGAAAATGCAATGATATTCTATGTCAGGTAAATGTACATCTGTCGTCGAAGTTTTGTTCGGTATCAGTTGAAAGTCGTCTTCTTTGCGCTGTTTTCCTCCTTAGGCATGAGCAACAAGCTTTGTCAGTGCCATCAGATTTACAAAAAATGTTGGGCTAGCGTGAGTTTAAAAATACTAGGGAAACTGGGGATCCATGGCAAAGTTCATCAAGTGTCCATTTCTCAAGTGGTCAAAACTCTTTCTTTGGTCCATCCGCTGTCTGTATAGCGTCTCGTCAACTTCCTCGTCCAAGGGGGTCTTGTTATCTTGGAGAAAAGCAGAAAAACAGGTGAAAGAAACGGACCGTATAATCGCATTTTCATCACATCCTGGTTTCTATCATTGGGTCATAAATCAAATCCAGGTTAATTACAGTTTCCTCACTCCTCAAACTCATCACTCTTGTACTTTGTTTGCACCTCATTAAAGCCTGCCCGCATCTAAATATCAATCCAATAGATATAACAACACCCAAAATACATAGGAGAAACTTTCCAACATCCATTATGACTCCTTGAGCCCAGTCTCCCAAACCGGAGAACCAATTTCGCGGGTTCAACCATGACACCCAACCAGTCAGCTCATTACCTACAGCAGCAAGAGTGAGATTGTGTTTTCGGCGAAATTCCCACTTTAGTTGGAGGATATCATCCATCTTTTGGTCTATGACCTCTACCGGATCCTCGGTGCTATTCGTGATGTACGTGCAACACTTCACGCCGTACTGTGTTGCCAATGTAACACAATATCCACCTGTCACTGCTGTGAGGTAATTAAGAACCATTCTATGCTGTACCAGTTCTGTTTTATAAGCTTGGAGTTCTCTTCCAGTGTATCTAAACGTGTCATCATACATTTCAGTGATATTATCTAACAAATTTGCAAGCGCAGAGATGTATCTATAATTCATCACTCCTCGAGCGGTGCGAGTGAAATCTAACGCCACCAGAACCTGAATCCCGGTGGATTCATGGATCAGATCAGAGGCCGGATGCTCTAACCTTTCTGACAGGTGTCTTTTAACTCGGTGCTCGTAATGAGTGTGAGTATAAGGAGCTTGGGCACCACGGTGTATGTCTTTCATTTTATCATGAGTTACAGTCATTACTTCAGGCAATACTCTTCCAATATAACACAATCCTTCAGAGTTTGGGGCAAGCCACTTGTACGCCTTTCTCCCGCATATGAAATATGCATCATCGGGGAGAACATATGGGACGGAGTAGGACATTACCATATTACACACCTTCCAGGTGAAATCTCCTAGCCCTAATTCTTCCATCTGCTTAATGCACGTATCAGGTTGTACGATATGTGCGCAGTATCCTGGTGATACTTCTCCAACTCTAGTAATCCTATTTCCTAAGGTATATCTATACCTGAAAGATTTTCCTCTACTGGCTATGTGGCGTACAAGCTCTGTATCTGTAGGCATTCTATCTGCTCTATGCGAGAAGGTCATGGTCAGGTTGCTCCATGACACTTCCCAATTTCCCGGCTGTCGGGGATTGGAGATGTTAAAACATAAGAGGGACCTATCCACATGGTATTGGTGGAGCTTCAAGCTAGGAGGGCTGGAGATGTTAAATCTCCTGTCCACCGGTCTCCCACCATTTAACTCAAGTACCTCCCCTATCGTTAAAGGAAATGGTACTAGCCCTGATTTGCTATGACCCTGAGGTACTTGAGATCATACCCAACAATCTGTTTTGTTTAACACATTACCCACTAAGGAGTGATAGTCACTCAATGGATGCCGGTCCATATGGATATTAAAACTGGATTGGCATTTCTTTATGCACCCATCCTCAACCAAATTGTTACAAAGCCTGCAGATACAGTTTTCTTCAGCTAACAATCCATCACAATTTCTTCTATCGGATCGTTTTCTGATACTCGCCTTTGCTTGTTGGTTAGGTTGATCTTGGAAAACTACGCCTCCATCATCATAATCGGAACCCATTCCAGAACCTCTCTCGACCTCCATGGTACTCTCGCCGGAACAGACTGCTCTAGTCAACATCATGGTTAACAGGAAAATCCGGATCACAGTCTCTTGGGACAAGTCCATCTTTGAGGAGGAAATGGAGAAGAATGAGAAAGGGGGAAAAAGAAATTTCAAGGGAGAGGGGATGGGAAGTGGAGAAAACAATAAAAGGGATTGGGGAGTCGACAACTGCTTTCGGTCTTCAAGGCTCAGGTGCCGCCTCAGTCCTCCTGGAACAGACACTCCAGTGATACAACCTCTACCGTCTGTTCCTTATCACGGGACTTCTCTGGATCAGCAACCTTCTTGCAGTGGGATGAATGGACCCAAGTCTCTCTCTCAGCAACCTTCAATGCTGTGGTGCTAGTCAATAAGACCTGGTATGGTCCTTCCCATCTATCAATAAGACAACCTGAGCGTAGAAAATTTCGTATCATTACATAATCCCCAGGTTCAATGTCATGACAATTACTATCAGGTAGATCAGGAATCACCAACTTCAGATTTTCATTTTGATTCCTCAACTGTTTACTCATGTTAATTAAGTACTTTACAGTTACTTCATTGTTACATTTCAAATCATCCTGAGGGTTAATCATGACATGCGGTTGTCGACCAAACAAGATTTCAAAAGGGGACAGATTAAGAGGGGACCTGGGAGTGGTTCTGATGCTATACAAAACAATGGGTAGAGCTTCTGGCCATGTCAATCCTGTCTCTGCCATTACTTTACTCAATTTATTTTTAATAGTGCTGTTCACTCTTTCGACCTTCGCACTCGCCTGTGGACGGTACGGAGTGTGCAGCTTGCTATCAATTCCCATCAACTTACACATTCCTTGAAAGACATCACCTGTAAAATGGGTACCCCTATCACTTTCGATTATTCTAGGGATACCATATCTACATACAAATTCCTGCACAATTTTCTTAGCTGTAAACATAGCGGTATTTGTAGCCGCTGGAAATGCTTCGACCCAATTCGAGAAAACATCTATACAAACAAGTACATATTTCAAATTCCGACATGGGGGTAATTGAATGAAGTCAATTTGTATTACCTGAAAAGGGCCGCCGGCAGGTGGGATATGGGATGGTTCTGTAGGTATTGCCTTTCCAATATTCTTTCTCAGACAGGTAAGGCATGACATTGCTCTTTTACTCGCATGAGAGGAGAATCCTGGGGCGCACCAGTATGCTCTTACCAATTTGCACATCCCCTCCTTGCCTAGATGAGTCAGCCCGTGAGCTGCTTCAGCCAGACATGGAAGACATGTCCTGGGGGCCACTGGTTTACCATGTCCATCCGTCCAGAGCCCTGAGGACTCCTGGCCATATCCCTTTGCCTTCCAGACTGCTCTTTCCTGTGCGGAACACAAATTCTGCATTTCACACAACTTCTGTGTGTTGATGGTATTGAATACCATCAGTTGTGTGGTGTCTGTCGGTATGGGGGTAGCAGCTGCTAACTTAGCAGCTTCGTCTGCTCGGCTGTTACCAAGTGATACTGGGTCTTGACTATATGTATGTGCTTTACATTTGATAA
This sequence comes from Pseudophryne corroboree, assembly GCF_028390025.1. NCBI lineage: Eukaryota > Metazoa > Chordata > Amphibia > Anura > Myobatrachidae > Pseudophryne > Pseudophryne corroboree. Next base: position 27,529,164 of record NC_086451.1, read on the forward strand.
CAGCCACTCTGTCGGGTTCCTGTATTGCTGTTAGAAGCCTTTTTATGTGAGCTGCATGCGCTATCGGTGTACCAGCTGCCGTCATGAAATTTCTGAGGCGCCATAGGGCTCCGAAATCATGGACTACCCCGAATGCGTATCTAGAATCGGTGTAGATATTGGCTGACTTACCCTTAGCCAATTCACATGCTCTGGTTAGGGCGACCAGTTCAGCAACCTGGGCTGAGTGAGGTGGGCCTAGCGGTTCCGCTTCTATGGTGTCTTGGTCATCTACGACTGCGTATCCAGTACACAAGTCTCCCGAGTCTGACTGTCTGTGACAACTACCGTCCATGTAGAACGTGAGTTCTGCATCTTCCAGTGGGTTGTCACTGATGTCAGGCCTTGCGGTAAAATTTTGGGTCAAATATTCCATACAATCATGTGTGTCTTCCTTTGTATTAAATCCTTCTTCCCCATCACTCTCACCTTCCACCCTTTGTGCCTGACCAGGCACACCTGGGAGATATGTTGCAGGATTTAATGCACTGCATCTCCTTATGGTGATGTTTACTGGGGCCATTAGCGCCAATTCCCATCTTGTAAACCTCGCTGATGAGACGTGTCTGGTTTGGGCAGAGTTCAATAAGGCTGACACTGCATGTGGTGTATGGATTGTGAGGTTGTGGCCTAGCACGACATCTTCGCTTTTTGTTACTAGCAATGCTATTGCAGCAACGCTTCGCAAGCATGTGGGGAGGGATCGCGCTACCGTATCTAGCTGAGCGCTGTAGTATGCAACTGGCCTGCTGGCGTCACCGTATTTTTGGGTTAGTACACCTGCTGCGCAACCAGCACTTTCTGTTCCGTATAGTTCAAAGGGTTTCCCATAGTCTGGCATACCTAGTGCTGGCGCCTGCGTTAGGCACTGTTTGAGTCTCTCAAATGCTGTTTCGGATTCGTCGGTATGCGAAATCCGATCAGGTTTGTTTGAGGAGACCATTTCTTGCAAAGGTAACGCCAATATGGAAAACCCTGGGATCCAATTACGGCAATACCCACACATTCCTAAAAACGTTCTGATTTGTTGCTGGGTTTGTGGCAGTGTCATGTCTCTAATTGCTTGGATTCTATCAGCGGTCAGGTGTCTCAGTCCTTGTGTTAGACAGTGTCCTAAATATTTTACCTTAGTTTGGCATAATTGCAACTTGTCTTTGGAAACCTTGTGACCTGTGTCTGAAAGATGAAACAGGAGCTGTTTCGTATCCTTCAGGGATGCTTCCAATGAATCAGAACACAGTAGTAAATCATCCACATACTGTATCAATACTGATCCACTCTCTGGTTGGAAAGACTGTAAACAATCATGCAAAGCCTGAGAAAATATACTTGGACTATCTATGAAACCTTGGGGTAGTCGAGTCCACGTGTATTGGACTCCTCTGTATGTGAATGCAAACAAATATTGGCTGTCAGGGTGCAGAGGTACCGAAAAGAAAGCGGAGCAGAGGTCAATAACAGTGAAAAATTTGGCAGTGGGAGGAATTTGCATTAGGATGACAGCTGGATTTGGCACTACGGGGAACTGACTCTCAACTATTTTGTTAATCCCCCTTAGATCCTGCACTAGCCTGTAACCCCTCCCCCCACTCTTTTTAACAGGGAAGATGGGACTATTGGCAGTGCTGGACGTTCTTACCAGAATGCCCTGTTGTAGCAAGCGCTCTATTACTGGGAAAACTCCTAACTCCACCTCTGGCTTCAGAGGATACTGTGGGATTTTTGGAGCTATCCTACCATCTTTTACTTGTACAACTACTGGAGCTACGTTTGCCATTAATCCAGTGTCTTGTCCGTCTTTTGTCCAAAGTGACTCTGGTATCTGGGAAGTCATCTCTTCTACTTGGGATGGATTCCTATTTGTCATAATGGAATGTGACATTAATTTTGATGGGGAGTCTAACATGTCTCGCACTTCCTGAGCGTGATTCTCAGGTATGTCCAAGAATACACCTTCAGAAGTACAATAAATGACGCACCCCATTTTACATAGTAGGTCTCTTCCCAGGAGATTGGTTGGTGCCGATGCAGCCAGCAAAAAGGAATGCTTGGTATGCAAAGGCCCTATTGTAATCTCGGCTGGTTTGCTAACAGGGTAGTGCTGGACTACTCCTGTTACTCCCATGGCTGGAATTGTCCTACCAGTGGTTCTCATGCCCACTGTCGAATTTATCACTGACTTGGCCGCCCCTGTGTCTACAAGAAAGTTTAAAGTTTTACCAGCTACATTGATTGCAATCTCTGGTTCACCTCCAAGACTGGCAATCAATTTTACTGGCTGCAGATTACAGGTATGGCCACACCCCTATTGGGTATGCTGACCTCCCTGAATCCCGCTGGCAGCAACTACTTGTGAGGGAGTTAGCTGGGAACTACCAGAGGCATGCCAATCTCTGTTCGGGGGGTATCTTTTTGTTTCCCCCGTATGTGGCTCAAAACTCCGCCTCTGTGGACCCTGCTCCCAATGTCTTGTGTTGTGTCGTTGTCTAGGGGGTTGAAAAGATCTTTGTACACTCTTTATTCTACAGTCTCGTGCATAGTGTCCCTGTCTGTTACAGGAATAACAAGTTATTTCAGTTGACTTACTTACAGGATTCGATGGTACATACGCAGGCTGCTTTGTGGTCAGCGCCTGTATACTTACTGACATTAACTTATCACTTTGCGATTCTCTGTGCCTGGTGATGTTTCTGTCGTGATCAATAGCAGCCTCTCTCAAAGTGGACACTGACAGACCTCGCCAACATGGTTGCGTGGTCTGTACCCTAGCCTTTAGTGTTTCCTTTAAACCATCCATCAGTACAGATACTGCTACTTCTTGATGGTTTGGGTTGGTCCTAATGTCTTCTATACCAGTGTATTTTGCCATTTCTAATAGTGCCCGGTGAAAATATTCTGCTGCCGTTTCGGACTCTTTTTGTCTAATGGAGAATATTTTGTTCCATTTAACAACGGCTGGGAAATACTCCTTTAGCTGTAAATTTATCCTTTTTACGTTATCTTTGTTGTACACATCTGAAAGCGGCACATCTTTATCTAGTCCACAATCAGCCAAGAATTGAACTGAGTCGACATTTGAAGGTAAACAAGCTCTTAGCAGTATCTGCCAATCTTTGTTGTTGGGCTCTACAGTGTTCCCTAGATCCCTGATGTATTTTTGGCTAGCAACTAAGTCTTTCCTGGGGTCAGGAAATTCGGACACTATGGTTCTTAATTCCATTCGGGAAAATGGAGTTTACATGGCAATGTTCCTTATGGGAGTGGCTCCTGATACATCTGTTTTCCCATTGGGAACTGCTATTACTCTAACAGGGTTAACTCTAACAACCTCATTCTGTGTAGATTCTACAACTTGTGGTGAAATTGTTTCGGTATAATGCATGGTGCCGTACTTACCCGTTGACACGACCTCACCTATCCCTCCGCTAGGGGCCTTCACTAATCTCGTGAGTGGTGCAGTTCCTACTGTGGTTTCTGATATGGTGGCCGCTAGAGAGAGCGCTGAAATTGTTGCCGAATCGTCTTCTTGATCACACTCCTGAGGAAAGTTCAGAACAGGGTACAACTTGCACGGGTCAATAATTGCATGGGTTACTTGGTTAACATCATTAACATTTACAGGGTTGCTAAGAGTTTGTGTTTTACACCCCAGTGCGTTTTTCTCCGCAATCAACTTCTCTCCTGCAATGTATGGTGGAGGCGGGGCTGTGGCTATCAGTTTCCTGACTGCCCCAGATCCCGCCGCCAGAGCCAAACCTCTCTGTATCTCACCTTCCTGTTGCCATAACTGTAAATAATCATGATGTTGGATTCGTCTCTTTGTTGATTTTATGAGACATATCCTCCTCCTTAAATTTTGTAACACTTCTGGACTGAAGCTACCTATTCTTGGGAATTTCTCCCTGTCTCGTACAGTCATTCTCTCCCATTCATCACATAAAACCTCTGTGTGACTTCCATATTTCTCACACATGATGTACCTTGCCGACCCGACTGGTCGGTTCTCTGAATCAACCCGAACCGAGGTTGATCGCCCCCTACCTGAACAACTGGCCCCCATAATCTGCAGGCGTTGCTTACTACTCCTTTGATCTTTATATCACGGTCTTCAGCGAACCCTTACAGCAAACCAGATTATTCAAAATAGGCCGGCGGTGGCGGTTTACCGAGTACCCCACTCACTCGCCCACCTCGACCAATACGACCTGATCACACCGATATGGTGCTGGCGTACTCGATACAGGGCCCTACCAGAAACCTTCTGTTTACTGGAACATGTGAGGGTTACCCGCAGGACACTTACTCTTTCCAGTAAAGGTGGGGTTGTTAGATAGTTCCTGAGTGACCAGCGAACTTCCCTTCAAAAATAAAAAATTACACAAATCACGTCAGAATGTACAACTAGCGTTTATGACTTTTGTACGCAAAATGATACTAGTCAGGTTTACTAATGCACACAATGACGTGCGGTACAATCGTTCAGTACACAAGCACTACCTGTTATGTACTGAGAGATCAATGGAATCGAAAATTTCGGCTGCGAATTCCTTCAGCCAGAGCTTGTATGGCCTATATGGGTTCTGCACCAACCCCCGGGGTTGTGCCTCTTACCTTTATAGCGGACTTCTTTGTCTCCTTATGACCTCCTGGTCTGTTATGACCTCCTGGTCTGACCTCCTGGTCTTGTTCTATACTGGTCCGCTATACTCTAATGCTCAAATATTATGTTTAACCAGGGATGCCTCCCTAGCCACCGTATATGTCACTTACACGTATGTCCCTTACGAGTACCCGATTTCTTTTTGGTTCAACCTCTTATGTGGTAAAAACACACTCACTCAACACATGTACACTTTTGCTTCTATTTCTATTTCTGCGCAGAAATTTTCTTTAGCCCAGCTGTGCTACCAATTAGGAGCAGGATCTGTTAAACTAAATTTCAGATTTTCCAAAAATAGACTTGCGTTATTTATCGCCTTTTGCGCTATTTACCGCTTAGCGCTAACTATCGTTTTTGCGTTAATTATCGCTTTGCGCTAAAATTCAACTTTTCGTGATTTGAGCTACGTGGGCGTAACCGGACGCTCCGTTGCGTAATGTACGCTGCGTGCGTCGGCCTTTGGATTGCGTACGCTAGTCTTTGTTAGAGACACGTGTACGCAATGCAAAGATCCACCGTAACACAATATACTTTTATCAATGTAGACGATCCCTGATCATCTACCGCGTACCCCACTGGCTTTGCCTTATCTCCCAGGCAAACCTGTGTTGGTCTATACTTTAACTATTACCTCTATTCTTAAACTATGAAATAACAGCAAGTCTCTTTTAGCACTTTTCTATCAACTATAAAATTGGCAAACAGGATAGTGATATACGAAAATGAAAAAGAAATGCAGATATATGTATGCGTGCGTGTGTACGCAAGACAGAAGACAAATAAACAGTTTTAAAAGACACAAGCGTTTTGTTCTTACCTCCGGTTCCCGGATTCCTTCAGCACTCTTTATCTAAGTGAAGCAGACGCTTATCCCGTCAGCACTGCGAGACAACCTCCCACCCTTTGCTGGGGGATAATGTCTGCTGATCTACCTAGTGCAGATATGTGAAGGACAGGACGAGCCGCCAATTGATAAAGCTGAATCTATTTATCGTATAAATAACCCTATAAGAGGTCTAAAAACACTGTACGCTGACTACGTAAGAAGTACCGTAAGGGTACGCTACTTGCGTAACGATCGCTCAGCCGTAGGCGAGACGCTCAAGCGTCGCGTTCGCTCACGGCCCAGAGATCACAGACTGGCACACTATTGGCTACAGACAAACGTAATGATTCGCTATGGCGTAGCGGACGCTCGAGACCATGAGGAGATCACCAGCGGCGCAGACGCTCACAACGCTATACCTTGATATCTATACCTTTAACAATGAGATTCACAGTATACCTTTATGTAGAGACAGTGTGTAAGTGCAACCTGGTGTAACCTGATTAACTACAAAGCTGCTTGAGCGTCACCGACGCTCTGTGAACACTTAACACTATGAGAAAGTACACAGATACTTGTTTAGGGTCCAAAGCCTATTAAATGTATTATAACTAATATACTTGTAAAAAAAGGAATCACAGTACAAATGATACACTACAATATAACAGAGACTTCCTAACCAAATAACTACACTATAAATACAATACAATACAATTCAAGATACTTTAAGGAAAATACGAGAGAAAGAGTAGAGAGAGAGAGAGAGAGATGAGAGAAATGGCTCACAGTAAGACAATATGATCACGGAGAAAAACTTACGCACAAGGGGAAACGATCGCATGCGCCTGGACATCCAGCACCCGATTTTCAGCAATGAGAACCGTTGAAGAGTGAGAGCTGGATGTGGCCGGCCTGCCTATTTATGCCCCACACACAATGCAATCTAATGGTCCCTACAATCTGATCGTCCATTGGACACAGGAATTCGGCTTCGCACTATAACAAGAGGTCATAGGTTGATTCATACAGGTGGGCTGTGACGATTTCAAACAGCTCAGGTGGGTGGGAAACTGGGTTTCCCGCCGCATACCTGAGTAAGAGTAAATAATAGTAATGGACATAAACTTCTTATGTCCATAACTATTCGCACGAGCGATTAATACGCTCCAAACCAACACCGGAATATTGCTATTTAAATACTCTTCCGATGGGTACCAAACACTGCTGTATGACTCCTGTTAGACCCTTCCTACAATACAAAGAGGGATTCCTCCGTTCAGGGACATTCTATATTAACCAAACTTTCCGAATCTATCAAAGGGACCATGATCTATAAACTACGTTAATTGTGGAAATATGTAACGATTGGGTCGCACGCTACGACTACATACTCTTTACCGTAAATATGCATACCGATGCGAGCGGGTGCACGCATCAGCGGGTATGCGCTATCACGGGAAAGCGCACGCATGCGCAGCGCGGACCAGCGTGAGGTGCAAATATGGCAGTGTGCATAGAGATATTTTTCTGACTTTGACAGAAGCAAAGCAGGCCCAAAATTACTATATTGTATATGTATTTTTTTTTTGTAGGAGGCACGCCCACGCCGCCCGATTAGGTCACGACCCTACTGTCTTGCCGTGCTGCTCCTCCACTAAAATTGAGAAAAAAGAAACGTGAACAGGCTGCAAAGAAAGCAAGATTTTTGCCAGGAGAGATGGACTCCAAAACTGCGAAGAGACTGTTTGCACAAACAACCTCCCCTTATATATCGCACTAGAAGACACACACCCGTAAAAGCCTCCGACTGGTTCAAATAATGATTAGTGGTTAAACATGGGTGCAGGGTGTGCTGTGCAAATTTATTGTGATGTAGTACTTTGCACTTATTATTGCATTATTCTTCATGAATAAATACAGTAGAAGGCTAGAACGCCCATGCAATAGGCATACTGTACATGGTATAACTATAACCTGCAGAGAAAGAGGAATTTACAATAAAAAATGTTGTCATTGCTGGGAATTAGTCATTGCAACATGGAGCCGTGCCTGGGAAATAGGGACAGTTTCAACTTTGCACAAAAAAAGCACGGTAGTAAATTAACATTATTTATAACATCCTGTATGGATAGAATTGGTCCAGGCACGTGCAGTCAGGGGAGGCAGGGGAGGCAGTGCCTCCCCTGTCATTTATGATTAAAATAATACAAAGAAGATACTTATGACACATATTCTGTGTCATAAGTATCTGCTTTAGCCTTCATATTATTTAAATCGTTTTTATCATGTAAAAAAAAAAAAGTTTTAAATGTGTTCAGAGGAACCACTCTCGGTGCCTCCTGCTGTTAATATGGAAGGACCGGAAACAGGGGGCGGGGCCAAACATCGGGCAGTAAAAGCCCATTGAAAAAAGTCCTGTAAGCGGCACCTCTAGAAGTGCTCTGTCACAGGGGCGTGCTTTCAGCACAAATAAAACTACTCCCCTGTCACTAAGGCTGATGTGATTGGGTAGTGGGCAGGGACGAACTGGCTACCCCACTTCCCAGGGCTCACTGACACTGACTACTCCCCGAGCTGATACCTGCAGCAGCCAATGATGTCCGTCCCCTGCTCTCTTTACCTGGACGGCTGCTGGTGGTGTTTTCATGGCTGGCTGCATGATGAGGATTTTTTATTGTTTATGGGGGCGTGGCTACGGGTCCGTGATTAGGCCACGCCCCCGACCATGTCTAGGCCCCCATACCTGTCTGTTCTCTGCCTGCCTACTCCTGCGGAGTCCTTTGGGCCTGGGCTCTCTACCTCATGCCACACAAAGTCAGCAGCAGCCGAATCTAAACCCCCCCCTCTTCCTTGATGCTGCTGCTGGAAATCTCCTGTGGCCACTGACAACCGACCTCCCCGTGATCCCCCCTCCTGATACATTGCAGCCACAGGCAGCTTCCAGTCCATCCGTGTGTCTCCACCCCCACCCAGGCACGAACTTTCCATGGGGCTTACCCGGCTTAGGCAGCTTCTAGCCGGCCAGGTGATGGGTCGTGTTCCTGCTTCATCCCCGACTCCTGACAGCCACAGCCCTCAGGTAAGCTATACAGCCTGCAGTATGTATTCTATCTCCCACCTACCACTCCTGTAGCCAGTCCCCACCCCCATAGTCAGCCTGCAGCCATCTTCTGTAGCCAGTGTAGCCCCCTGTAGCCAGCCTCCATACCCCCTCCACGTAGTGTGCTCCCCTGTAGCCAGCCCCCATACCCCCTCCCCGTAGTGTGCTCCCCTGTAGCCAGCCCCCATACCCCCTCCCCGTTGTGTGCTCCCCTGTAGCCAGCCTCCATACCCCCCCCCCCCCGTAGTGTGCTCCCCTGTAGCCAGCCTCCATACCCCCCACCCTGTAGTGTGCTCCCCTGTAGCCAGCCTCCATACCCCCTCCCCGTAGTGTGCTCCCCTGTAGCCTGCCTCCATACCCCCCTCCCCGTAGTGTGCTCCCCTGTAGCCAGCCTCGATACCCCCTCCCCGTAGTGTTCTCCCCTGTAGCCAGCCTCCATACCCCCCTCCCCGTAGTGTGCTCCCCTGTAGCCAGCCTCGATACCCCCTCCCCGTAGTGTTCTCCCCTGTAGCCAGCCTCCATACCCCCCTCCCCGTAGTGTTCTCCCCTGTAGCCAGCCTCCATACCCCCCTCCCCGTAGTGTGCTCCCCTGTAGCCAGCCTCCATACCCCCCTCCCCGTAGTGTGCTCCCCTGTAGCCAGCCTGCATACCCCCTCCCCGTAGTGTGCTCCCCTGTAGCCAACCTCCATACCCCCCTCCCCGTAGTGTGCTCCCCTGTAGCCAGCCTCCATACCCCCCTCCCCGTAGTGTGCTCCCCTGTAGCCAGCCTGCATACCCCCTCCCCGTAGTGTGCTCCCCTGTAGCCAGCCTCCATACCCCCCTCCCCGTAGTGTGCTCCCCTGTAGCCAGCCTACATACCCCCTCCCCGTAGTGTGCTCCCCTGTAGCCAGCCTCCATACCCCCCTCCCCGTAGTGTGCTCCCCTGTAGCCAGCCTACATACCCCCTCCCCGTAGTGTGCTCCCCTGTAGCCTGCCTCCAGCCCCCTCCCCATAGTGTGCTCCCCTGTAGTTAGCCTCCATACCCCCCCTCCACCAGGGAGGTCTTTAAATGTATTATTAAACCTGTGTTTTTTAAAAGATAATGGGGTCATTCTGACCCGTTCGCACGCTGCGGTTTATCGCAGCGGTGCAAATGGGTCTGAACTGCGTATGCGCGGCGCACACATTGTGCAGGCGCGTTGTTGCCTGGCGACGGCCTTTGTCGGGCAGCAACGCCGCATACGATGAAAGTGGTCGCAGCGGCGAGCGCAAGAAGATTGGCAGGAGGAATGAGTTCCGTTGCGTCAACTCATCATTTTCCGGGCGTGGAGATCCGAACGCAGGCATGTCCAGGCGTTTGGAGGGCGGATTTCTGTCGTCAAATCCAGGACCTTCATCGCTGGATCCGTCGCACAGGGTAAGTAACTGCAGGGCTACTCTTGTTTACTTTTTTAGCATAGCAGGGCTGCACAAGCGATCGCAGCCATGCTATGCTAAATTACACTCCCCCATAGGCAGCGACTAGTTGATCGCACGAGCAGGAAAATGTTGCTACGTGCGATCAACTCGGAATGACCCCCAATGTGTGCTATTGCATATTTGTCTTGGTGTACCCTTTTATGAGCTATTTGAGCTCTTCCAAATATATGAAAGGGAGACACCATTTATTGCAGGTCCTACTGAAAAAGAAGTAAAATACGATCTATTTGAGCCTGTTTGTATTCTTGTGAAAAAACTGAAAAACGGTACTTCATAAAATATTTTGTTCACCTATTGGTGTGTAATAATGGAATTGCTAATTATTGGAGCGCTTGAAAACTATGTATCTTTTTTTTAACATGATTTGTTAATGTTGGTTCGGTGGGATATGCACTAAGAGACACTGGTGGTCATTCCGAGTTGTTTGCTCGCAAGCTGCTTTTAGCAGCTTTGCACACGCTAAGCCGCCGCCTACTGGGAGTTAATCTTAGCATAGTAAAATTGCGAACGAAAGATTCGCAATATTGCGAAAAGTCTTCTCTGTGCAGTTTCTGAGTAGCTCGAGACTTACTCTTCCAGTGCGATCAGTTCAGTGCTTGTCGTTCCTGGTTTGACGTCACAAACACACCCAGCGTCCGCCCAGACACTCCTCCGTTTCTCCAGCCACTCCCGCGTTTTTCCCAGAAATGGTAGCGTTTTTTCACACACTCCCATAAAACGGCCAGTTTCCGCCCAGAAACACCCACTTCCTGTCAATCACACTCCGATCTCCAGAACGAAGAAAAAACCTCGTAATGCCGTGAGTAAAATACCAAACTTCTTAGCAAATTTACTTGGCACAGTCGCAGTGCGAACATTGCGCATGCGCAATTAGCGGAAAATCGCTGCGATGCGAAGAAAATTACCGAGCGAACAACTCGGAATGAGGGCCACTGATTTTTAGCTGCACCTTTAATTTGTGTGCAAATTCTCTTAAAAACCTTCTATTATATATTTTCTATTCCCCCATTTGTAACTGCATGTAGTTCCTTTTCCTTGCATTAACTAGTTCAGATTTTTACTTACAGTACATACTGACTTATTGCTATTGTCACGTTTGAATAGAGAAAGGAGGATCACAAATGATATGTGATCTAAGGTGTGGTGATTACCTGCAGGAATAATCACCAATAATGTTTTCAAGTGACTGTATATATATATTTTTGTATTCTTTTCAGCTGAGATGTGACAACATGGCTGACATGCATTTGACCCCCATAGGTCCAGGCCAAGAGAGATCTGCAGTCCATAAAGTTTGAGATGACATTCCTACATCAAAAGCAGAGATTTGCAAGCTCTGGACATTGAGGGCTGATAAGGCCATTTGTTGTTGTATCAACAGAGGGGCTGTTAACAGACCAGGAATCCTGTTTCCTGGCTAATGTCATAAACCTTGCTTTCTTTGAAAGAGATTGCTACAGTATACTCATTACCTCCCCCCTTGGCTGTTGCCAAGCACCAAGTATGTAAAACCTAGTGTAGGTGTTTTGTCCAGCAGGAAAGTGGTTAAAAATCCCAAGGGAGGGGGCCTGATGAAGCTGGAGACTATATCTGTCCCACTCATGAAAATAGGAGTTGTGATCTCTTGGGGATACAGCTAGTATGCTGGAGGTGACCTGAGTTTCTGTGAAGTCCCCCACAACAGAAATACTTAAAACTTGTTTGCGTAAGTGTAAAGATTTCTGTAAGTTTTATTTCCTTTTCATTTATTGAGATTGCTGTATTCTGTGTGTGTTTTTAAAATATTCTTAATAATCTTTGTAACCTTTTTGTAACCAAAGCTCTGAAGTATTCTTGAAATTAAAATCCTAATTTTAGTTCTGATCCTGTTGTACTTATGAACTCCAACGCCTGTGTGGCTCACGTCTATCTATTTTTCTAAGTATTGCAGTGTGTGTGTGACAGGTAAAGCTAAAGACGCCTGCAACGTCCGTAATACATTGAAAAGTCTTTGCTGGTGGCAGCTGAAAGTATTTAAATAATCCCGTGTGACAAAAGCGACCCCGTACGGCGCATGCGGCAATTCTCAAATTGGCGTATTTGTGGAATTGGCCGGCAGCGTCGTCACAGCTATATTTAGTGGTCTCCCCCTATTCCTCCTCCTTCTCTCGCTCATCTCTCCAGTCACCACCTATTCCACCTCTCTGCCGTCTCCCTCTATTCCTCTCTCTCTCACTCCCATCTCCCTCTATTCCCTCTTCCTTCTCCCCCTATTCCTTCTCTCTCTTCCTTCTTCCCCTATTCCTCTCTCGCTGTCTGCCGTCTCCCCCATTCCTCCTCTCTCCCTCTGCTTTGTCTCCCCCCCATTCCTCCTCTCTCTCTGCCGTGTCCCCCTATTCCTTTTCTCTCTGCCGTCTCCCTCTATTCATTCTCTCTCTTCCTTCTCCCCCTATTCCTCGCTCTCTGTCTGCCATCTCCCTCATTCCAACTCTCTCCCTTTACGTTGTCTTCCCCTATTCCTCTCTCCCTGTCTGCCGTCTCCCCCCTATTTCTCCTTTCTCTCATCTTCCCATAGTCCTCCTCTCATTTCCCATAAATTTATAAAAGTTGACAATATATTAGCCTCCAGCTCATCACAAGTTTGATTAACAGGGAGGCTGCGAGCATTGGCAGGGGCGGCGGCAGTAGCGGGCATTGACTCTGCAGTGGTAGGAGTCATCGGCGATACTCAAAGGACATTATGGCTGCAGTGCCTCACCAGCCACTGACCTCACCGCACGCCACTGAATTGGTCCTGTCTTTGCAAAAATTGTTCAATGCTCTTTGCAGACAGGTATTTTTCCTGGACCCCTAAAGGAAGCAATGGTTAGACCTCTTCTTAAAAAACCTAATTTAGATCCCGACTGCGTGACCAACTACAGACTGGTATCAAACCTTCCTTTTCTAGGATAGGTTATTGAGAAAGTGGTTGCAAATCAACTGGAAACCCGCCTGACAACCCGTGATATCTATGATCCATTCCAATCAGGATTCAGGAGAAGACATAGCACTGAAACAGCCCTGGTGTGTGTGTTAAATGATCTTCTGATGGCAAAAGACAGAGGCAACTGTTCAATATTAATCCTTCAGGATCTCTCTGCAGCATTTGATACCGTGGACCATGGGCTTCTGATTGAGCGACTGATACATTTTTGTGGTCTGGATGGCACAGTCCTAAGCTGGTTCAAATCATTTCTCACAGGCAGGTCACAGAGAGCATCATCTGGATTATACTCATCACCACCAGTGCCATTGCCATGTGGTGTCCCACAAGGTTCTATACTATCCCCCATGCTTTTTGCAGTATACATGCTACCACTGGGTGAAATAATCAGGCACCATGGCCTGGTCTACCACTGCTATGCAGATGATACACAACTGTACCTGTCCTTTGCTCCGGCCACTGAGAACCCAATAACCCTAGATGGCTGTCTAGCTGAGCTCCAACTTTTAAACTCTTGCGCTATAATAAAAATATATATGATATGGCTGACAATAATAACAAACTCCTATTAAATTAAAATTATTTAATAATACATGAATGATCACAAATTATAAAACAAGACCGGTCTTAATGATTTGAAAATCTAAGATAACAAGTATAAATACTTTCCATTATAAGGAGGTGGACTTGAGCATATTCTGTGCACAGAAGTGTATGAACTAACTCTATAGGCAAATGACTAAATATATATATAAAAGTCAAAATAGATCAAGTATAGCTGCTAGTAGAACCCGTAAATTAGATGATTACCAATGAACAGTATATTAGGAGATGAAGTGTATTTAGTGATTAAACCAGATAGCAGTTCATTTGTAACGATAAACAGATGTGACGGTCAGTGTTGGGAGTTTAAACTGGAGTACGATTGTTTATTTTGAATATGAACTTAGTGATTCATGAGTTGGATGGAGTAGCATCTGTGTATTGGAGTTAGATGGTGGAGGATTGGTAGGGAAACTGATTGTGAAGGGCTGGGTCGGGGGTTCTATTTATAAAGTGGGAAGATTGTTCCGGTTATACATTTGTGCCATAGGTTTTATGCAGTGTTTTATAACAACCTTTGCTCTATAGAGATGTATATTAGTACTTATCAATTCGACAATTATACTATTTTTGTGTAGAAACTCTTTTATATATATATATATTAAGTCATGATGAAGAGGTTGCACAATTGATGAGGAAGTATACTCAATATAGGTAAGACATAGCTCATTAACATTGAGAAAGGAGGATAGAGTAATGGTAACGCAATAGTATATGAAGGATTAGGTTGCTGGTTCGATTCACCATGAAGATGCAATTGTTACATTTTTAAATAGCTGATAGATGAATTGTATTATTTTTTTCCTGAATTATTATGGAAAAATTCTTAATATATGTTAGTTTGCATTTTGAATAAAGCGGGCATTGAGACTTGTATTTTTGAAAGTATATAGATTTATTTATAGTGTGTATTTAATTGCATTTATAAGTTTAAATGACTTTCTGTATAAGGTGTACACCCATTACACTTTGGGTAATAGGATTCTTTGAAGCCTTAATTAAGGAAGTTGGACTAGGAGGTGGCTGAGCAGGTGTAGTAACAGGTGTTGCATATTCATTACTTGATACACCAATGATATCTGACAGTATTCCTATAAAAAGGGTCCTGGAACTACATGAAATTATTCTTTGATAAAGCCCCTGTGGGAGGAGCGAAACGCGTCAGGGGTTTTACATTTGGTCCCCTGCTGGAGTCGGACCCGTACTTTTCATCAGCTGCACTATTCATCTGCTGGTTGAATTATCATCGAGAGGAGAGAAGCTGCTCATCGGTGCCCGCAAACGGCACGTAGAGGTGTAGACTCGTGGAGCATTCAAGTCGAGCAGGACAGGTTACAGCAGGTGCCAGTGCAGGTGCCGGTTTCCCCGTAGCCAGAGGCCATCCTGGTAGATGTCGGGACTTTTTCCTGCTGACAACATTTGCTCATACCTCACGTAAGATTCCGGTTGGAGCGGCTCTCACTCAATTTACTGTGCATTGTTGGATTGATATTTTCAAAGGAACTGTGATACAAAGTGACTGTTCATTGGTAATCATCTAATTTACGGGTTCTACTAGCAGCTATACTTGATCTATTTTGACTTTTATATATATATTTAGTCATTTGCCTATAGAGTTAGTTCATACACTTCTGTGCACAGAATATGCTCAAGTCCACCTCCTTATAATGGAAAGTATTTATACTTGTTATCTTAGATTTTCAAATCATTAAGACCGGTCTTGTTTTATAATTTGTGATCATTCATGTATTATTAAATAATTTTAATTTAATAGGAGTTTGTTATTATTGTCAGCCATATCATATATATTTTTATTATAGCGCAAGAGTTTAAAAGTTGGAGTTTTGTGGTTAATTGCATCTGGGTGGTCCAGTGCAATGAGATTGACCTGCTAACCCCAGGTCATCAAACCTCCTGCAGCTGATTTGTATTGACACTATCCAAAAGGACTTTTTTAAAGTATATGTTATTAGCGCCTGATAAAAAGGTTTTTTCTGTCTAGCTGCGCTCCAGGAGTGGATGAGCGCCAGTTGGCTGCGACTGGCACCGGATAAAACAGAGGTCCTTATGATAGGACCGCAACATCAAAGGACAAGACTGCAGCATAGCCAACCAACTGGACTTACACTCGGGGATTCAGAATTACAAACCACTGATCGTGTGCGGAATCTCGGTGTTGTCCTGAATGGTGGCTTGACACTTAAACACCAGATATCAGCCACAATCAAATCCTCATTCTTTCATACGAGGAACATAGCCAGAATCAAGAACTTAATTCCCTCAGATGATCTGACAAAAGTCATCCATGCATTTGTATAATTTCGATTAGACTACTGTAATGCCCTCTACCTTGGTCTCCTAGCAAAAGAATTGCACAACTTACAGCTGATGCAAAATGCAGCTGCAGACTGTTACCCAACCAACCCCATTCTAGCCACATAACATCCATCCTCTACTCCCTTCACTGGCTGCCTGTAAGATAGCGAATCATCTTCAAGATTGGCTTACTGAGTTTCAAAGCCCTACATGACCAGGGCCCAAGGTACCTGAAGCAGCTTCTGACCCCATACTGCCCCACTCGATTACTGCGATCTGTAGATAAAAGACTTTTAGCAGTATCTATAATCTCCTGTAATTCATCAGGGGGTCGAGCTTTTAGTCATGCGGCTCCGACTCTATGGAACTCACTTCCCCGCACAGTGCGAGAGGCCCCAACTATAGAATCCTTCAAAAGTAGACTCAAGACTTTCTTGTTTACTCAGCATTTCCATAATATCACATTTGTATCTACATGATCTCTGTATTTTATGAAAATCTTTTCTGTAATCAATTGTTTCTGTACTATATTATGCTATGTATCTGATAAGCGCCTTGAGTCCTACTGGAGAAAGAGGAGCGCTGTATAAATAAAATTATTATTATTATCCTGCTTCATGATTCACTGACGCCAGCGCCTTCCTGCAATCTTCTCTTAAAAATACAGAAATCCTCTGTCAGTTTCCTCTTTCACACATACGTCAAATACGCCAGGACTCATGGCTCAACCTGGGTCGCGGTTATATGTGAACAGATCTGACCTTGCTCGCTACCACGGTTATTCCTGGGACCGACCTGGGTCGCCTGTAGTGTGAACGGCATTGGTGGTCATTCTGAGTTGTTCGCTCGCAAGCTGCTTTTAGCAGCATTGCACGCGCTAAGCCGCCGCCTACTGGGAGTGAATCTTAGCTTCTTAAAATTGCGAACGAAATATTCGCAATATTGCGAAAAGACTTCTCTGTGCAGTTTCTGAGTAGCTCGAGACTTACTCTGCCAGTGCGATCAGTTCAGTGCTTGTCGTTCCTGGTTTGACGTCACAAACACACTGTCACAACTGAGGGTTTAGGCTGACGGGAGGAAGCCTCAGTTGTAGGGGCTGAGATGTAATTAAACTTGGGAGGTTTAATCAGACCCCTGGACATGTAAGTGCAGAATGATTACCCGAAGGTGTGACCATGACAACCAAGATAAAATTCAAAATAAAAGTTTATTAACAGACTCCGTGTAATGACAAGCAGCATTCAAAGTTAGCAATGACAGTGGCAAATAACACAGTTCCTGGAATACGTAACCATGAAAGGTATCACAGAGCACTGGTAGGTTCAGAACAGATGTTATAGTCCTTTGATGGAATCACCTTACCAGGCCTGGTTGTAGTAGTAGAAATAGCCAAGGAACATGCTAGTAGTTGTAACAGGTGAAACTGGTAACTGGAGTAAGCTGCTGTATCAGCTGGATGGAACCAGCCAGGTGGTAAGACACGGAGTGGATGCTGAATGGAATCAGTCAGGTGATGAAACACAGAGTGGATGCTGAATGGAATCAGCCAGATACTAAAGTCACGGAATGGATGCTGGATGGAACCAGCCAGGTGATGAACACAGAGTGAATGATGTGAGATGCTAGTGAGCGTAGAAACAGAATAGCTGATAGATGATTACCGGTGGTAGTGGATACTGCTGGTAAGATAGGATCCGCTGGATCAGCACCGGTGTTTTGTAGAAGCTGGAATCTGTTTGAAAGCTGGCTGCTGGAAGCAGATAGTAGATAGCTGGAAACTGGATAGCTACGGAAGACTGTAGAGTCAGGCTGCACCGCAGGATGGAAAGCAGGTGCGGGTCTCTTTGTGGATGCTGGAGACAGGAACTGGAACCTGGAAAAACAAGCCACAGGAGAGAGAGTGTCAAAGTCAGAAAAATATCTCTATGCACACTACCATATTTGCACCTCACACAGGTCCGTGCTGCGCATGCGTACGCTCTCCCGTGCGTGCGCATACTCACAGTCGCGGGCACCCGCAGGCGCACGGTATGCATATTTACGGTAGAGTTTATGTGATCGTAGCGTGCGACTCAATCGTTACATATTTTCAGTAATAATGTATTTTGTAGATCATGGTCCCTTTGATAGATTCTGAAAGTTTAGTTAACATAGCATGTTCCTGGACAGAGAGATCCCTCTTTGTATTGTACGAAGGGTCTAACAGGGGTCATACAGTGGTGTTTGGTACCCATCGGAAGAGTATTTAAATAGCAATATTCCGGTGTTGGTTTGGAGCAGATTAATCGCTCGTGCGAATAGTTATGGACATAAGAAGTTTATGTCCATTTACTATTATTTGTTCTTATTTAGTCATGCGGCGGGAAACTCAGTATCCCACCCACCTGAACAGTTGGAAACAGTCACAACCCACCTGTATGAATCAACCTATGACCTTTTGTTATAATGCGAAGCCGAATTCCTGTGTCCAATGAACAATGAGATTGTAGGGACCATTGAATTGTATTGTGTGTGGGGCATAAATAGGCAGGCCGACCATATCCAGCTCACTCTCTTCAACGGTTCTCATTGCTGATAATCGGGAGCTGGATATCGAGGCGCATGCGATCGTTTCCCCTTGTGCGTAAGTGTTTCTCCACAACTATATTGATCTTCTTGTTATTGTGGGCCAATTTCTCTCATTCTCTCTCTCTCTCTCCTTCCCTTTCTCTCTCATTTTCCTTTAAATTGAATTGTATTGTATTTCCTGTGTAGTTATATGGTTAGGTAGTCTATGTTATATTGTAGTGTATGACTTGTATTGTGTTTAACTCTTTTGCAAGTATAGCATTCATAATATATATTTTAGGCGTTGGACCCTGAGTACGGTATCTGTGTGTTTCTTATAGTATTAAGTATTCTCAGAGCGTCGGTGACGCTCAAACAGCTTTTAAGGTAATAAGGTTACACTGTGTTGCATTTACTCTCTAACATTACACTAAGGTTTTACTGCACAATACACTGTTTATGGTTTAGATACAAAGGTTTAACATAGTGAGCGTCAGCGCCGCTGGTGATCTCCTCGTGGTCCCGAGCGTTCGCTACGCTATAGCGAATCATTACGTTTGTTAACAGCCAATAACGTGCCTGCCTGTGATCTCTTGGCCGTGAGTGAACGTGACGCTTGAGCGTCTCGATCACGGCAAAGCGATTGTTACGCAACTAGCGTACCCTTACGGTACTTCATACATAAATAGCGTACAGTGTTCTTGGACCTCATAAAGGGTATTATATACGATAAATATTTAGCTTTATCAATTGGCGGTTCGCCCGTCCTTCACATATCTACACTAGGTAATTTCAGCAGACATTATCCAGCAGCAAAGGGCGGGAGATCATATTCCTCGTAGTGCTGTTTGGATAAGCGTCTGCTTCTCTTAGTAAAGGGTGCTGAAGGAATCCGGGAACCGGAGGTAAGAACAAAACAATAGTGTCTTTTTAAAATTGTTTATTTTTCTGTCTTGCGTACACACGCACGCACACATATATATCTGCATTTCCTTTTCATTGGTGTATTTTCGTATGTCACTCTCCTGTTTGCCAGTTCTATAGTTGATAAACGTATAAATTGTGTTACGGTGGATCTTTGCTTTGCGTACACGTGTCTCTAACAAAAGACTGAGACTTGAGTACGCAATCCAAGGGCCGACGCACGCAGCGTATATTACGCAACGGAGCGTACGGGTACGCCCACGTAACTCAAATCACAAGTTTTTTTCTCTCCTCTCAACGCGATAAGTAGCGCCACGCGGTAAATAACGCCAGGCGATAAATCGCGCAAAAATTTTTTTTTTTTTATTTCAAATTTAAATTAATAGACCCTTCTCCTAATTTGTAACACATCTGGTCTAAAGAGAAATTTCTGCGCAGAAATAGAAATAGAAACAAAAGTGTACAGGTGGTGAGTGAGTGTGTTGTATACAATTTTACAGGTTGAACCACAAGAAAAGTCGAGTTCTCGTGAGGTACATGCGTGTAAGTGACGTACATGGTGGCTAGGGAGGCATCCCTGGTTAAATATACAATTTGAGCATTAGAGTGTAGCAGACCAGGAGGTCATACTGTAACAGACCAGGAGGTCATAGCAGACCAACAGGTTCAGGTACAGCAGACAAGGAAGTCCGCTATACAGTCCACAAGCACAACACCAAGAAAGGGTTGGGGCAACACCCATATAGGCCATATAAGCTCTGGCTGAAGGAATTCGCAGCCGAAATTTTCGATTCCACTGGTCGCTCAGTACATAAGATTAGTTGCTTGTGTACTAAACGATTGTACCGCATGTAATTGTGTGCATTAGTAAACCTGACCGGTACTATTTGTGTATGAAGGTCATAAACGCTATTTGTACATTCTAACGTGATTTGTGTAACTTTTTTTATTTTAAGGGAAGTTCGCTGCTCACTCAGGAACTATCCAGCAACCAATAGTTACTGGAAAGAGTAAGTGTTCTTCGGATCACCCTCACAGGTTCCAGTAAATAGAGGTTCAGGTCGCAGGGGCCCTAGGTCGAGTACGCCAGCACCATATCGGTGTGATCAGGTCGTATTGGTCGGCGTGGGCGAGTGAGTGGGGTACTCGGTAAACCGCCACCGTCAGCCTATTTTGGACATTTGGTTTGCGTAAGGGTTGGTTAAATAAAGCAACACCTTCGAACTATGGGGGCCACTTGTTCAGGTAGGGGGCGATCAACCTCGGTTCGGGTTGATTCAGTGAACCGACCAATTGGGTCGGCAAGGTATGTAATGTGTGAGAAATACGGAAGTCACACAGAAGCTTTATGTGATGAATGGGAGAGAATGACAGTACATGACGGGGAGAAATTCCCAAGAGTAGGTAGCTTCAGCACAGAAGTGTTAACGAATTTAAGGAGAAGGATATGTCTCATTAAATCAACAAAGAGACGAATCAAACATTACGATTATTTGCAGTTGTGGCAACAGGAAGGTGACATACAGAGAGGATTGGCTCAGGCGGCGGGATCTGGCTCAATCAGAAAACTGATAGCCACGGCCCCACCGCCACCATACATATCGGGAGAGAAATTGGTTGCGGAGAATAACGCACTAAGGTGTAACACACAAACACTTAGCAACTGTATAAATGTTAAAGATAATGTTAACCAATTAACCAACGCAAGTATTAACCCGTGCAAGTTGTACCCTGTTTTGAACTTTCCTCAGGAGTGTGATCAAGAAGACGAATCGGCAACAATTTCAGCGCTCTCTCTAGCAGCCACCATAGCAGAGACCACAGTAGGCACAGCTCCACCCACGAGATTAGTAACAAAGGCCCCTAGCGGAGGGATAGGTGAGGTCGTATCTACAGGTAAGTACGGCACCATACACTATGCTGAAGCCATTTCACCACAGGCAGTAGAACCCACACAGAGTGATGTTGTTAGAGTTACTCCTGTTAGGGTAAGAGCTGTTCCAAATGGGAAAACTGACACATCAGGGGTCACCCCTGTGAGGAACATTGCCATGTATAGCCCATTTTCCAGAATGGAATTAAGGACCATAGTGTCTGAATTCCCTGACCCTAGAAAAGATTTAGTTGCCAGTCAAAAATACATCAGAGACTTAGGTAACACTGTAGAGCCCAACAATAAAGACTGGCAGATATTGCTGAGAGCATGTTTACCCTCCAATGTTGACGCAACTCAATTTTTAGCTGATTGCGGATTAGATCAGGATGTACCTCTTACAGATGTGTACAACAAAGACAATGTAAAAAGAATAAACTTACAGTTAAAAGAGTATTTCCCAGCGGTAGTCAGATGGAACAAGATATTCTCCATTAAACAGAAGGAGTCAGAGACAGCTGCAGAGTATTTTCACAGAGCATTATCAGAAATGGCAAAATACACAGGCATAGAGGACATTAAAACAAACATAAACCATCGAGAAGTAGCAGTATCGGTACTGATGGATGGTTTAAAAGAATCATTAAAGACTAGGGTACAGACCACACAACCATGTTGGCGAGGTCTGTCTGTGGCTACTTTGAGAGAGGCTGCTATTGATCACGATAGGAACATCACCAGACACAGGGAACAACAAAGTGATAAGTTAATGGCCGTAAGTATACAGGCCCTGACCACAAGGCAGCCTTTGTTTGTATCACCAAACCCTGCGGGTAAGTCAAGTGTGGTTACTTGTTATTCTTGTCATAAACAGGGACACATGGCACGAGATTGTAGAGTAAAGAATGTACGAAACTCATACCAACCCCCTAGACAACGACACGACACACGACATTGGGAGCAAGGTCCGCAGAAACGGAGTTATGAGCCACATGCAGGGGAAACAAAAAGATACCCCCCAAACAGAGATTGGCAAACCTCTGGTAGTTCCCAGCTAACTCCCTCACAAGTAGTTGCTGCCAGCGGGATTCAGGGAGGTCACCATACCCAATAGGGGTGTGGCCATACCTGTAATCTGCAGCCAGTAAAATTGATTGCAAGTCTTGGAAGTGAACCAGAAATTGCAATCAATGTAGCTGGTAAATCATTAAACTTTCTTGTAGACACAGGGGCGGCCAAATCAGTGATAAATTCGACAGTGGGCATGAGGACCACTGGTAGGACAATTCCAGCCGTGGGAGTAACAGGAGTAGTCCAGCATTACCCTGTTAGCAAACCAGCAGAGATTACAATAGGGCCTTTACATACCAAGCATTCCTTTTTGCTGGCTGCATCGGCACCGACCAATCTCCTGGGAAGAGACTTACTGTGTAAAATGGGGTGCGTCATTTATTGTACTCCTGAAGGTGTATTCTTGGACATACCTGAGAATCACGCTCAGGAAGTACGAGACATGTTAGACTCCCCGTCAAAATTAATGTCACATACCACTATGACAAATAGGACTCCCTCCCAAGTAGAAGAAATGACATCTCAGATACCAGAGTCACTTTGGACTAAAGATGGACAGGACACTGGATTAATGGCAAACGTAGCTCCGGTAGTTGTACAAATAAAAGATGGTAGGATAGCTCCAAAAATCCCACAGTACCCTCTGAAGCCAGAGGTGGAGTTAGGAGTTTACCCAGTAATAGAGCGCTTGCTACAACAGGGCATTCTGGTAAGAACGTCCAGCACTGCTAATAGTCCCATCTTCATTGTGAAAAAGAGTGGGGGGAGGGGTTACCGGCTAGTGCAGGATCTAAGGGGGATTAACAAAATAGTTGAGAGTCAGTTCCCCGTAGTGCCAAATCCAGCTGTCATCCTAATGCAAATCCCTCCCACTGCGAAATTTTTCACTGTTATTGACCTCTGCTCCGCTTTCTTTTCGGTACCTCTGCACCCTGACAGTCAATATTTGTTCGCATTTACATACAGAGGAGTCCAATACACATGGACTCGATTACCACAAGGATTCATAGATAGCCCAAGTATATTTTCTCAGGCTTTGCATGATTGTTTACAGTCTTTCCAACCAGTGAGTGGATCAGTATTAATACAGTACGTGGATGATCTACTACTGTGTTCTGATTCATTGGAGGCATCCCTGAAGGATACGAAACAGCTCCTGTTTCATCTTTCAGACACAGGACACAAGGTTTCCAAAGACAAGTTGCAATTATGCCAAACTAAGGTAAAATATTTGGGACACTGTTTAACACAAGGACTGAGACACCTGACCGCTGATAGAATTCAAGCAATTAGAGACATGACTCTGCCACAAACCCAGCAACAGATCAGAACATTTTTAGGAATGTGTGGGTATTGCCGTAATTGGATCCCAGGGTTTTCCATTTTAGCGTTACCTTTGCAGGAAATGGTCTCCTCAAACAAACCTGATCGGATTTCGCATACAGACGAGTCTGAGGCAGCATTTGAGAGACTTAAACAGTGCCTAACGCAGGCACCAGCATTAGGTATGCCGGACTATGGGAAACCCTTTGAACTATACGGAACAGAAAGTGCTGGTTGCGCGGCAGGCGTACTAACCCAAAAGCACGGTGATGCCAGCAGGCCAGTAGCATATTACAGCGCTCAGCTAGACACGGTAGCGCGATCCCTCCCCACATGCTTGCGAAGCGTTGCTGCGATAGCATTGCTAGTAACGAAAAGCGAAGACGTCGTGCTAGGTCACAACCTCACAATTCATACACCGCATGCAGTGTCAGCCTTGTTAAATTCTACCCAAACCAGGCACGTCTCATCAGCGCGGTTTACAAGATGGGAATTGGCACTAATGGCCCCCGTAAACATCACCATAAGGAGATGCAGTGCATTAAATCCTGCAACATATCTCCCAAGTGTGTCTGGACAGACCCAAAGGGTGGAGGATGAGAGTACTGGGGAAGGAGGATTTAATACAAAGGAAGATACTCATGATTGTATGGAATATTTGACCCCAAATTTTACCGCAAGGCCTGACATCAGTGACAACCCACTGAAAGATGCAGAACTTACGTTCTACACGGACGGTAGTTGTCATAGACAGACAGACTCGGGAGACTTGTGTACTGGATACGCAGTCGTAGATGACCAAGGCACCATAGAAGCGGAACCACTAGGCCCACCTCACTCAGCCCAGGTTGCTGAACTGGTCGCCCTAACCAGAGCATGTGAATTGGCTAAGGGCAAATCAGCCAATATCTACACCGATTCTAGATACGCATTCGGGGTAGTCCATGATTTCGGAGCCCTATGGCGCCTCAGAAATTTCATGACGGCAGCTGGTACACCGGTAGCGCATGCAGCTCACATAAAAAGGCTTCTAACAGCGATACAGGAACCCGACAGAGTGGCTGTTATCAAATGTAAAGCACATACATATAGCCAAGACCCAGTATCGCTTGGTAACAGCCGAGCAGACGAAGCAGCTAAGTTAGCAGCTGCTACCCCCAGACAGACAGACACCACACAACTGATGGTATTTAATACCATCAACACACAGAAGTTGTGTGAGATGCAAAATTTGTGTTCCACACAGGAAAAGGCAGTCTGGAAGGCAAAGGGATATGGCCAGGAGTCCTCAGGACTCTGGACAGATGGACATGGTAAACCAGTGGCCCCCAGAGCATATCTTCCATGTTTGGCTGAAGCAGCTCACGGGCTGACTCATCTAGGCAAGGAAGGGATGTGCAAGTTGGTAAGAGCATATTGGTGCGCCCCAGGATTCTCCTCTCATGCGAGTAAAAGAGCCATGTCATGCCTTACCTGTTTGAGAAAGAATATTGGAAAGGCAATACCTACAGAACCATCCCATATCCCACCTGCCGGCGGCCCTTTCCAGGTAATACAGATTGACTTCATTCAATTACCCCCTTGTCGAAATTTGAAATATGTACTTGTTTGTATAGATGTTTTCTCAAATTGGGTCGAAGCATTTCCGGCGGCCACAAATACCGCTATGTTTACTGCTAAGAAAATTGTGCAGGAATTTGTATGTAGATATGGTATCCCTAGAATTATCGAAAGTGATAGGGGTACCCATTTTACAGGTGATGTCTTTCAAGGAATGTGTAAATTGATGGGAATTGATAGCAAGCTGCATACTCCATACCGTCCACAGGCGAGTGCGAAAGTGGAAAGAGTGAACAGCACTATTAAAAATAAACTGAGTAAAGTGATGGCAGAGACAGGATTGACATGGCCAGAAGCTTTACCCATTGTACTGTACAGCATCAGAACCACTCCCAGGTCCCCTCTTAATCTGTCTCCCTTTGAAATCTTGTTTGGTCGACAACCGCATGTTATGATTAACCCTCAGGATGATTTGAAGTGTAACAATGAAGTGACTGTAAAATACTTGATTAACATGAGTAAACAGTTAAGGAATCAAAATGATAATCTGAAGTTAGTGATTCCTGATTTACCAGATAGTAATTGTCATGACATTGAACCTGGGGATTATGTAATGATACGGAATTTTCTACGCTCAGGTTGCCTTATTGACAGATGGGAAGGACCATACCAGGTCTTATTGACTAGCACTACAGCATTGAAGGTTGCTGAGAGAGAGACGTGGGTTCATTCGTCCCACTGTAAGAAGGTTGCTGATCCAGAGAGGTCCCGTGATAAGGAACAGACGGTAGAGGTTGTATCACTGGAGTGTCTGTTCCAGGAAGATTGAGACGGCACCTGAGCATTGAAAATCACAAGACCAAAAGCAGTTGTCGATCCCCTGTTCCCTTTTATTGTTTTTCTCCAATTTCCCATCCCATCTCCCTCAATTATTTTTTTTCCCCCTCTCATTCTTCTTCGTCTCCTCCTATAAGATGGACTTGCCCCAAGAGACTGTGATCCGGATTTTCCTGTTGACCATGATGTTGACCAGAGCAGTCTGTTCCGGCGAGAGTACCATGGAGGTCGAGAGAGGTTCTGGAATGGGTTCTAATGATAAAGATGGAGGCGTAGTTTTCCGAGAACAACATAATCAACAAGCAAAGGCGAGTATCAGAAAACGATCCGATAGCATTGACCATAGAAGGAATTGTGAAGGATTGTTAGCTGAAGAAAACTGTATCTGTAGGCTCTGTAACAATGTCATTGAGGATGGGTGCATTAAGAAATGCCAATCCAGTTTTAATATCCATATGGACCGGCATCCATTGAGTGACTATCACTCCTTAGTGGGTAATGTGTTAAACAAAACAGATTGTTGGGTATGCTCTCAAGTACCTCAGGGTCATAGCAAATCAGGGCTAGTACCATTTCCTTTAACGATAGAGGAGGTACTTGAGTTAAATGGTGGGAGACCGGTGGACCGGAGGTTTAATATCTCCAGCCCTCCTAGTTTGAAGCTCCACCAATACCATGTGGATAGGTCCCTATTATGTTTCAACATCTCCAATCCCCGAAAACCGGGAAATTGGGAAGTGTCATGGAGTAATCACACCATGACCTTTTCGCATAGAGCAGATAGAATGCCTACAGATACAGAGCTTGTACGCCACATAGCCAGTAGAGGAAAATCTTTCCGGTATAGGTATACCTTAGGAAATAGGATTACTAAAGTTGGAGAGGTATCACCAGGATACTGTGCACATATCGTACAACCTGATACGTGTACTAAGCAGATGGAAGAATTAGGGTTAGGAGAGTTCACATGGAAGGTGTGTAATATGGTTATGTCCTACTCCGTCCCATATGTTCTCCCCGATGATGCATATTTCATATGCGGGAGAAAGGCGTACAAGTGGCTTGCCCCAAACTCTGAAGGATTGTGTTATATTGGAAAAGTACTGCCTGAAGTAATGACTGTATCACATGACAAAATGAAAGACATACACCGTGGTGCCCAAGCTCCTTATACTCACACCCATTACGAGCACGTTGTTAAAAGGCACCTGATAGAGAAGACAGAGCATCCGGCCTCTGATCTGATAAGTGAATCCACCGGGATTCAATTCTTAATCGCGTTAGATTTCACCCGCACCGCTAGAGGAGTGCTGAATTATAAATACATTTCTGCGCTCGCCAATTTGTTAGATAATATCACTGAAATGTATGATGACACGTTTAGGTATACTGGAAGAGAACTTCAGGCTTACAAAACAGAACTGGTACAGCATAGAATGGTTCTCAATTACCTCACAGCAGTGACAGGCGGATATTGTGTCACACTGGCAACACAATACGGCGTGAAATGTTGCACATATATTACAAATAGCACCGAGGATCCGGTCGAGGTCATAGACCAAAAGATGGACGATATTCTCCAATTGAAGTGGGAATTTCGCAGGAGACACAATCTCACTCTTGCCGCTGTAGGTAATGAGCTGACTGGTTGGGTGTCATGGTTGAACCCGCGAAATTGGTTTTCTGGTTTAGGAGACTGGGCTCAAGGAGTCATAGTGGATGTTGGGAAGTTTCTCCTATGTATCTTAGGTGTTGTCATATCGATTGGATTGATATTTAGATGCGGTCAGGCTTTAATGAAGTGCAATCATCGTACTAGGGTAATGAGTTTAAGGAGTGAGGAAACTGTAATTAACCTGTACTTGATTTATGACCCAAATGTAGAAACAATGGGGGAAATTTACTAAGCTCCCGATTTTGACCGAGATGCCGTTTTTTCATCAAAGTGTCATCTCGGTAATTTACTAAGCACTAATCACGGCAGTGATGAGGGCATTCGTAATTTTTTGCAAGTTCAGGTAAATAATTACGAATGAATACACCATCGGTCAAAACGCGGCTGTTTAAGTATGAATCTCGGTCATTTACTAAGAAGTGCAAAGCAAAAAAAGAACAAACACTGCCGTGAAAAATTACAACTCGTAAAAAAGTGCTAAAAAAAAACAGACCTGCTTTTTTTATTCGTGATTGGATAGGCATGCACGGATCCATGAGATCCGTGCATGTATATCAGTGGGAAGGGGTGGGAAAGTGCTTATTTTTTCAAAAAAAATTGCGTGGGGTCCCCCCTCCTAAGCATAACCAGCCTCGGGCTCTTTGAGCCGATCCTGGTTGCAGAAATATGGGGGAAAAAATGACAGGGGTTCCCCCATATTTAAGCAACCAGCATCGGGCTCTGCGCCTAGTCCTGGTCCCAAAAATACGGGGGACAAAAAGAGTAGGGGTCCCCCGTATTTTTAAAACCAGCACCGGGCTCCACTAGCTGGACAGATAATGCCACAGCCGGGGGTCACTTTTATATAGTGCCCTGCGGCCGTGGCATCAAAAATCCAACTAGTCACCCCTGGCCGGGGTACCCTGGGGGAGTAGGGACCCCTTCAATCAAGGGGTCCCCCCCCCAGCCACCCAAGGGCCAGGGGTGAAGCCCGAGGCTGTCCCCCCCCATCCAATGGGCTGCGGATGGGGAGGCTGATAGCCTTTGTTGTAAAAGAAAAGATATTGTTTTTAGTAGCAGTACTACAAGGCCCAGCAAGCCTCCCCCGCATGCTGGTACTTGGAGAACCACAAGTACCAGCATGCAACGGAAAAACGGGCCCGCTGGTACCTGTAGTACTACTACTAAAAAAATACCCAAAAAAACACAAGACACACACACCGTGAAAGTATAATTTTATTACATACATACACACATACATACATACATACATACTTACCTTAAGTTCCCACGCAGGTCGGTCCTCTTCTCCAGTAGAATCCAAGGGGTACCTGTTGAAGAAATTATACTCACGAGATCCAGGGGTCCAGGCTCCTCGGGAAATCCAGGGGTAATCCACGTACTTGACAAAAAAAACAAAACGGTGTCCCGACCACGAACTGAAAGGGGACCCATGTTTGCACATGGGTCACCTTTCCACGAATGCCAGAAAGCCACTCTGACTTCTGTCTAAGTGGGTTTCTTCAGCCAATCAGGGAGCGCCACGTTGTAGCACTCTCCTGATCAGCTGTGTGCTCCTGTCCTCACTGACAGGCAGCACACGGTAGTGTTACAATGTAGCGCCTATGCGCTACATTGTAACCAATGATGGGAACTTTCTGCCCTGCGGTTGACCTAAAGTGACGTCACCGTTGAGCAGAAAGTTCCCATCATTGGTTACAATGTAGCGCATAGGCGCTGCATTGTAACACTGCCGTGTGCCGCCTGTCAGTGAGGACAGGAGCACACAGCTGATCAGGAGAGTGCTACAACGTGGCACTCCCTGATTGGCTGAAGAAACCCACTTAGACATCAGTCAGAGTGGGTTTCTGGCATTCGTGGAAAGGAGTCCCATGTGAAAACATGGGGCCCCTTTCAGTTCGTGGCTCGGCTTTCCGTTTTCTTATTTTATGCAAGTACGTGGATTACCCCTGGATTTCCCGAGGAGCCTGGACCCCTGGATCTCGTGAGTATAATTTCTTCAACAGGTACCCCTTGGATTCTACTGGAGAAGAGGACCGACCTGCGTGGGAACTTAAGGTAAGTATGTATGTATGTGTGTATGTATGTAATAAAATTATACTTTCACGGTGTGTGTGTCTTGTGTTTTTTTGGGTATTTTTTTAGTGGTAGTACTACAGGTACCAGCGGGACCGTTTTTCCGCCGCATGCTGGTACTTGTGGTTCTCCAAGTACCAGCATGCGGGGGAGGATTGCTGGGACTTGTAGTACTGCTACTAAAAACAATATCTTTTCAATTACAACAAAGGCTATCAGCCCCCCCATCCGCAGCCCATTGGATGGGGGGGGACAGCCTCGGGCTTCACCCCTGGCCCTTGGGTGGCTGGGGGGGACGACCCCTTGATTGAAGGGGTCCCCACTCCCCCAGGGTACCCCGGCCAGGGGTGACTAGTTGGATTTTTGATGCCACGGCCGCAGGGCACTATATAAAAGTGACCCCCGGCTGTGGCATTATCTGTCCAGCTAGTGGAGCCCGGTGCTGGTTTTAAAAATACGGGGGACCCCTACTCTTTTTGTCCCCCGTATTTTTGGGACCAGGACCAGGCGCAGAGCCCGATGCTGGTTGCTTAAATATGGGGGAACCCCTGTCATTTTTTCCCCCATATTTCTGCAACCAGGATCGGCTCAAAGAGCCCGAGGCTGGTTATGCTTAGGAGGGGGGACCCCACGCATTTTTTTTTGGGATTTTACATTGTTTAATTAAAAAAAAAAAAATAAGAACCCCAGCACGGATCACACAGATCCGGCCGAGATTGATTGTAAAAAAAAAACGGCAGTGTTTTGCTAATCACTGCCGTAAAAATAGGTAAAAAAAAACGAATGACATCGACATCGGAAGAAAAGAAAAACCCGAATACGACAGCTTAGTAAATCCATCGTAATCAATTCAAAAAGTTGCAGTTTTACACTGTCGATGTCATTCGTGATTGAACTTTGACCTTTTTTAGGAAATTACGAATCTTAGTAAATTTACCCCAATGATGTGATGAAAATGCGATTTCTACGGTCCGTTTCTTTCACCTGTTTTTCCGTTTCCTCCAAGGTAACAAGACCCACTTGGACGAGGAATTTGATGAGCCGATATACAGACAACAGAGGGATTAAAGAAGAAGTTTGACAACCTGATACACAGATTTTTGATGAACTATGCCATGGATCCCCAGTTTCCCTAGAAATTTTAAAATTACGCTAGCCCAACACTTTTGTAAATCTATGGACATTGACAGCTTTTGCTCGCACCTTATGGGCAAAAGCACAAAGAAGACTGCATTCAACAGACACCAAACAAGACCTCAATCGACGACTGTACATTTACCTGACATAGAATACCACCGCATTTACCATAATTATGTCTTTTCTTCATTTCTACAACCCTCAGGTAATGACACACATAGTCGATAGGGAATACAGGCACAGATATCAGCAATCACATATCTCCCCCATTCATGTATCATCAACTAAAATGTGCTCCCCCATTTTGTTATAACCAAAGCCGAAAAGAGCTCGGTAAAGTTTGACAGCCCATCCACAGACCCGTACCACGGGATAAGAAGGAATTCACATGTATACTTCGCAATACCTCGAAGCTTGATTTAAAACACGTACGGCACGATGATACATGACCCCCAAGCACGGATTCATACACACATGCTTCTGCTATCTCACTAGGTCATACCCTTTTCCTACCATCTCCTCTCCTCCCTTACCCAACCATGTAAATGTATTAACCCCTAACATATATTTTTCTCTTTTTGAAATGTTTTCAGGAAGTGGCAGTTATTGTTGACTGCCAAAGGGTGGACTGTCAAAGTCAGAAAAATATCTCTATGCACACTACCATATTTGCACCTCACACAGGTCCGTGCTGCGCATGCGTACGCTCTCCCGTGCGTGCGCATACTCACAGTCGCGGGCACCCGCAGGCGCACGGTATGCGTATTTACGGTAGAGTTTATGTGATCGTAGCGTGCGACTCAATCGTTACATATTTTCAGTAATAATGTATTTTGTAGATCATGGTCCCTTTGATAGATTCTGAAAGTTTAGTTAACATAGCATGTTCCTGAACAGAGAGATCCCTCTTTGTATTGTACGAAGGGTCTAACAGGGGTCATACAGTGGTGTTTGGTACCCATCGGAAGAGTATTTAAATAGCAATATTCCGGTGTTGGTTTGGAGCAGATTAATCGCTCGTGCGAATAGTTATGGACATAAGAAGTTTATGTCCATTTACTATTATTTGTTCTTATTTAGTCATGCGGCGGGAAACTCAGTATCCCACCCACCTGAACAGTTGGAAACAGTCACAACCCACCTGTATGAATCAACCTATGACCTTTTGTTATAATGCGAAGCCGAATTCCTGTGTCCAATGAACAATGAGATTGTAGGGACCATTGAATTGTATTGTGTGTGGGGCATAAATAGGCAGGCCGACCATATCCAGCTCACTCTCTTCAATGGTTCTCATTGCTGATAATCGGGAGCTGGATATCGAGGCGCATGCGATCGTTTCCCCTTGTGCGTAAGTGTTTCTCCGCAACTATATTGATCTTCTTGTTATTGTGGGCCAATCTCTCTCATTCTCTCTCTCTCTCTCCTTCCCTTTCTCTCTCATTTTCCTTTAAATTGAATTGTATTGTATTTCCTGTGTAGTTATATGGTTAGGTAGTCTATGTTATATTGTAGTGTATGACTTGTATTGTGTTTAACTCTTTTGCAAGTATAGCATTCATAATATATATTTTAGGCGTTGGACCCTGAGTACGGTATCTGTGTGTTTCTTATAGTATTAAGTATTCTCAGAGCGTCGGTGACGCTCAAACAGCTTTTAAGGTAATAAGGTTACACTGTGTTGCATTTACTCTCTAACATTACACTAAGGTTTTACTGCACAATACACTGTTTATGGTTTAGATACAAAGGTTTAACATAGTGAGTGTCAGCGCCGCTGGTGATCTCCTCGTGGTCCCGAGCGTTCGCTACGCTATAGCGAATCATTACGTTTGTTAACAGCCAATAACGTGCCTGCCTGTGATCTCTTGGCCGTGAGTGAACGTGACGCTTGAACGTCTCGATCACGGCAAAGCGATTGTTACGCAACTAGCGTACCCTTACGGTACTTCATACATAAATAGCGTACAGTGTTCTTGGACCTCATAAAGGGTATTATATACGATAAATATTTAGCTTTATCAAGAGACTGGAACAAGGTATGACATTCAAAGCACTGACATGTATCTGGCCCAGACACAGGATACTTGTACCTGCTGCTATGCAGGCATTGGCTGGGCAATTATGCAGATTCCAGAGACGGTGGATTGGAGGAATTGGAGCATGTGATCAAATCCAACATGGCTGCGCCCATGCTGGAACCTGGAGGGAAAACTGGTTTGAAATTAAATGTGCAAACATAGTGATAATGGCAGCGCCGGCCGCGGAGGACAGGAGACGCCAGATGACTGTTATATGTTGAGACACTTGGAGGGCAGCAGAGGCCGCGGCAGGCATGATACACGATTCTGAGAACCTGCAGCAATAACACAGTAACGGCGGCGGAGGCCGCGGAGGACGGGAGACGCCATGTTGGATTCAAACATGGCGCCGCTGTGGTAGTGTCTCAGAATGACAGGAGAGATATGCAGAGTGTTGACACAGATGAGATCCGGACTTGGAACGCTGGGCCAGTCTCAGAAGACACCTAAACGGCAGGTAATGGCGTCCAGATACCCGGATCGTGACAGCACCCCCCCCCCCTTTTAGGAGTGGCCCCAGGACACTTCTTAGGCTTTAAAGGAAACTTTGAGTGGAAATTTCGGACCAAGGCAGGAGCATGGACATCTGAGGCATTGGTCCAAGAGCGTTCTTCAGGACCATAGCCCTTCCAGTCAATGAGATACTGTAACTGACCGTAACGGAAACGTGAGTCCAAAATCTTGGCCACCTCGTACTCGACTCCCCGTTGAGTCTGAACTTTGGGAGCTAGAGGAAGTGCGGAATGAAACCGATTCAGGATCAGCAGTTTCAACAAGGAAACATGAAATGTCCTGGGTATTTTCAAGAAGGGTGGTAACTGTAATCTGTAGGCAACAGGATTGATGACTTGTTCAATCTTGAAGGGACAGATGTAGCGAGGTGCAAATTTCATGCTGGGAACTCTCAACCTCAAATTCTTCGTGGATAACCACACCCGATCACCCACCTTGAGAGCAGGAACCGCTCTACGCTTCCTATCGGCAAACTTCTTATACCTGGATTAGGCTTTAAGCAGGGCTGCGCGGACGTTCTTCCAGTTATTTGAAAACTGACGCAAGGTGACATCCACTGCTGGAACAGAAGTTGCGGGAAGCGGTTGAAATTCTGGGACTTTAGGGTGGAATCCATAATTAATGAAGAATGGTGTCGAAGAAGATGAGGAATGGTATTGATTGTTGTGGCTGAACTCGGCCCAAGGAAGGAGTTGAACCCAGTCATCTTGAGAGGAAGACACATATATACGGAGGAAGGCCTCCAAGTCCTGATTCACCCTCTCGGTTTGACCATTGGTCTGAGGATGGTAAGCTGTGGAAAACTTTAACTTGACTTGGAGGGCTTGACACAAACTTCGCCAAAATTTGGCTACAAATTGTACTCCACGATCCGAGATGATCTCTTCAGGAAGACCGTGAAGTCGGAAGATCTCTTGTATAAACACTTGAGCCAACTTGGAATCTGACGGAAGACCGGTGAGAGGGATGAAATGTGCCATCTTGGTGAACCGGTCAACTACCACCCAGATGGTATTAAACTTGTTGCACATGGGTAGATCAGTAACAAAGTCCATCGACAAATGGGTCCATGGTCGACGGGGAACAGATAATGGAACCAGTTGCCCCGCAGGCGACTGGCGGGAGACTTTGTGCTGGGCACACTTTGGGCAGGAGGCAATAAATTCCATAACGTCCTTCTTCAGAGTTGGCCACCAGTAGGACCTAGAGATAAACTCCAGGGTTGTCTGAATGCCTGTATGTCCAGCAAAACGGGAAGCGTGGGCCCAATGCATGAGCTTCTTCCTTAGAACTGGCTTAACAAAACTTTTCCCTGGCGGGGGCATAGAGTCCATCCCTACCGTGGAGAATGCCAACGGATTAATAATAGGATGCTTGTCTGCAGACTCGGACTCATTTTCTTGCTCCCATGAGCGGGAAAGGGCATCGGCCTTACGATTCTGAGAACCCGGACAGAACTGGAGTTTAAAGTCAAACCTAGAGAAGAAAAGTGCCCATCTGGCCTGACGAGGGTTCAGACATTGTGCGCCTTTGAGATATAAAAGATTTTTGTGGTCGGTAAGTATGGTGATTGAATGAGAAGCTCCCTCCAACAGGTATCTCCATTCCTCCAGAGCGAGCTTGATGGCTAGCAACTCCTGATCGCCAATGGCATAGTTGCGCTCAGCTGGGGAGAACTTCTGGGAGAAGAAACTGCAAGGATGTAGATGACCGTCTTTGGCCCTCTGGGATAACACCGCTCCTACTCCAACGGAGGAGGCATCCACCTCTAAGATGAAAGGAGAGTCGGTGTCGGGCTGTTTCAGAACTGGTGCAGAGATGAACCGTTGCTTCAGAAGGTGAAAGGCCTGCGTAGCTTCTTCGGACCACTTGGACGGATTAGCACCTTTCTTGGTTAATGCAGTGATAGGCGCCACAATGGTGGAAAAGTCTCGTATAAACTTTCTATAATAATTGGCGAACCCTAAGAACCTCTGGACCCCTTTGAGGGTTAAGGGTATAGGCCAATTCTGGATTGCTTGGAGTTTCTCAGGATCCATCTCTAGTCCGGAACCGGACACAATGTAACCTAGAAACGGAATGGTTTTAACTTCAAACACACACTTCTCCAATTTACAATAGAGGTGATTGACACGGAGACGGGAAAGAACCTCCTTTACCCAGAAACGATGATCTTCTAGATTATTAGCAAAGATGAGGATGTCATCTAGATAAACCACGACATGGCAGTATAAGATGTCCCTGAAGATCTCATTCACGAAGTGCTGGAAGACTGCTGGAGCGTTGCTCAATCCAAAGGGCATGACGAGGTACTCATAATGTCCGTCACGGGTGTTAAAGGCGGTCTTCCACTCATCACCCTCACGGATTCGGATGAGATTGTAGGCACCCCTCAAGTCCAGCTTTGTGAAAATGGTTGCACCACTAACTCTATCAAAGAGCTCTGTAATCAGGGGTAAAGAGTATCCGTTCTTGATGGTAATGTCGTTCAGACCTCTGTAGTCGATGCACGGACGCAGACCACCGTCTTTCTTCTTAACGAAGAAGAAGCCTGAGCCGGATGGAAAAGAAGATGGTCGGATGAAACCCTTCGCCAGGTTCTCTTTGATGTACTCTTCCATGGAGTGTGTCTCAGGCAGAGACAACGGATAAGTTCGGCCTCGCGGTGGAACCTTCCCTGGAATGAGGTCGATTGGGCAGTCCCATTCTCTATGAGGAGGAAGGATATCAGCAGAGGCTTTACTGAACACGTCCGTGAAGTCTTGATATGGAGGAGGTGGAACATCAAATGACCTGGGGAAGGAAGAACAAACAGGAATAACTTTGGCTAATCAAGTCTCAGCACAGGAGGGACCCCATGCCAGTATTCGCGTAGTCGTCCAGTCAATCGATGGGTTGTGGAGACGGAGCCATGGAAGGCCTAAAACCACTGGATGTGTGGCTCTTGGAATCACTAGAAAAGAAATATACTCAGAATGAAGAACTCCCACTCTCAGACGAACTGGAAGAGTCCTTAAGGAAATGACTGCGTCAAAAATCTTGCTGCCATCCACGGCAGTCAAAGAGATGGACGAGGACAGCCTCTCGGTGGGTAGGGACCACCGTTTAACATAAGCTTCGGTTATGAAATTCCCAGCTGCTCCGGAATCAAGGAGGGCAATGACGTTCCTGTAACGTTGAGCAATTTGGAGCGACACTGGGAGGTTACAATCATGAGGAGATGGAGAGGAGATCATTACTCCTAGCCGGCCCTCTCCTTGGCGAGCTAGGATCTGGAGTTTCCCGAACGTTTGGGACAGGCATTGATAGTGTGCGACGGAGCTGCACAGTAGAGACATAGAGACTCAGAGAGGCGTCTTCGGCGCTCAGCGGGAGATAGACGAGAACGACCAATTTGCATAGGCTCATCCTTAGATGGAGATGGTTGACGAGGAGGAGGAGCAGAAGATTTAGGAACGGATGATCTTCCTCGCTCGGTTGCTCTCTCTCTGAACCGTAGATCAACCTTCGTGCATAGTGAAATTAGCTCATCCAACTTAGAAGGCAAGTCTCTGGTAGCTAACTCATCTTTAATGCGTTCTGACAAGCCATGCCAGAATGCAGCATACAGGGCCTCGTCGTTCCAGGCCAGTTCAGATGCCAGGATTTTGAACTGTATAAGATACTGTCCCACAGTACGTGTTCCCTGGCGTAGACGGAGAATCTCAGATGAAGCAGAGGACACCCGGCCTGGCTCGTCGAAGATGCGCCTGAATGACGCTACAAAGTCAGTATAGGAGGACAGCAGGGGATCAGACTTCTCCCATAACGGTGATGCCCAATCAAGGGCTGAGCCACTGAGGAGAGAAATAATATAAGCAACTTTGGTACGGTCACTGGGGAAGTTGCCAGGTTGAAGCTCAAAATGGATTTCGCATTGGTTGAGAAATCCCCTGCAGAACTTTGGATATCCGTCAAATTTTGCTGGCGTTGGAAGATGAAGACGTGGTATGGAAATGGGTAAGGTGGGTGGGGTTACAGTTGGAGTCACTGTGGTGGACGCACCAGACGTGCCAGGACCACGGAGGGTCGTCTGAATCCCATCCAGCCGAGTAGAGAGATCCTGGAGACAGCGGATGATGTGACCTTGTGCAGCCTCCTGATGTTCGAGTCTGGCTGCCAGTTCTTGCATAGGTATAGCCGCTTGATCCTGGTCTCCAGCTGGATTCATATGGTCAGTGCTTACTGTCACAACTGAGGGTTTAGGCTGACGGGAGGAAGCCTCAGTTGTAGGGGCTGAGATGTAATTAAACTTAGGAGGTTTAATCAGTGCCGTAACTAGGCATTTTAGCGCTGTGTGCAAGAAACAGCATTGGCGCCCCCCCATGTAAGATAGGGACAGTGCGCTTATATAGGGGTGTGGCTTCATGGGGAAGGGGCGTGGTCACAAAATAATAGCGATTCATACTACGGTGCACAGTAGTCTCCATTATTCAAATTACGCTGCACAGTAGCACCACTACACCAGGTAGAGACCCTTTTATACATTACAGCAGACAGCGTCCCCCTTTTTACACATTACAGCAGACAGTCCCCCTTTTTACACATTGCGGCAGCTAGTCCCCCTTTTTACACATTGCGGCAGCCAGGCCCCCTTTTTACACATTGCGGCAGCCAGGCCCCCTTTTTACACATTGCGGCAGCCAGGACCCCTTTTTACACATTGCGACAGACAGGCGCCCTTTTTACACATTGCGGCAGCCAGGACCCTTTTTTTACACATTGCGGCAGCCAGGACCCCTTTTTACACATTATGGCAGACGGTGTCCCCCAGAGAGAGAGAGAGAGAGAGAGAAAGAGAGAGAGGGATATACTTACCTTCTCCCCGCTGACAGGCTCCTCGTGCTGACATCTCCCTCTGTGCAGTGTACAGGCATCGGACAAGGAGGAGGAGGGAGGGGGACTGGAGCCGCAGCAGCGCTATGTCATTGGTAGTAAGCGCCGCTGCAGCATGCCCCTCTCCTTCCGTATTGGTTGCCTGGCGCTGCTGTGTATGCTGGGATGGAGGAACCGCATCCCAGCATCCACAGCAGCGCTGGGCAGCCTATACAGAAGGAGAGGGGGATGCTGCAGCGGCACTTACTACCAATGACATACCAAATTTTATATATCTATATCTATATATCTATATATATATATATATATATACTAGGTGCTTCATCGCGCCCTACGGGCGCTCTTCACACCGTCGCAAGGGGCTACGCCCCCTTAACCCTTGCATGCCTTTCTGGGGTTTAATATTTGTATTATATGGAGTATTACCTGCATTCCTTTGTTAGTGGTTAAATATTGCACAATGAAAGGGCGTGCGATGGTGAAGGAGGCGCAGCCCCTTGCGACGGCGTGAACAGCACCTGCAGGGCACGATGTACAGAATGTAGCGGGTGCGGGGGGTACTGCGGATGGTGTCTGTAGATGCTGCGGGTGGAGGGGAGGCAGAAGTGGGGGTGGGGCCCGGATGGGGAAGGTTCGGGAGGTGCTGCACGTGGGGGAGGGGCAGAGGAGTGGGAGATGCAGATGGGGGAGGGGTCCAGAGGCACTGCAGGTGGGGGAGGGGCAGGGGTGCCACGGGTGGGAGAGGGGCAGGTGTGGGGATGTTGTGGATGGGTGAAGGGTTCCGGAGGTGCTGTGGGATGGGTGTGCCGGGGGTTGGGTAGGGGACCGCAGGCACCATGGGTAGGGTAGGGGCAGGTACGGGTGTTGCGGCGGATGGGAAAGGAGGTCCGGAGGTGCTGCAGGTGGTGGAGGGGCAGGTGCGGGGGTGCCATTGGTGGGGGAGGGGTGGGTGAGGGGGGGACCGCTGATGGAGGAGGGTGTCTGCAGATGCTGCGGGTGGAGGGGGGCAGGTGTGGGGGGAGACGTATAAGGGGGGTGAATGGTGGAAAGGGCCTGGAGGTGCTGTGGGTGGTGGAGGAGTGGGAGCCAAGGGTGGTGTAGGGGGTCTGGAGGCACAGCATGTGGGGGAGGGGTGGAGTGCTGCATGTGGTGGAGGGGAAGGTGCGGAGGTGTAGTGCATTGGGGAGAGTTCTGGAGGCGCTGCGGGTACTGTACATGCCATAAAAGGTAGTTGGAGGGTATGCAGTAACAGGACCAGGACAGGGGTGACAGGGTCAGTACAGGGTTGATGGGGCCAGGACAGGGGTGACGGTGCCAGGACAGGGGTGACGGGGCCTGGACAGGGGTGACGGGGCCAGGACAGGGGTAACAGGGCCAGGACAGAAATGATAGGGACAGGATAGGGGTGACAGGGCCAGGGTAGGGGCGGCAGGACCAGGACAGGGGTGACGGGGCCAGTATAGGGTTGACAGGGCAAGCACAGGGGTGACAGGGCCAGGATAGGGGTA
Source organism: Pseudophryne corroboree (assembly GCF_028390025.1). NCBI lineage: Eukaryota > Metazoa > Chordata > Amphibia > Anura > Myobatrachidae > Pseudophryne > Pseudophryne corroboree. Next base: position 27,569,128 of record NC_086451.1, read on the forward strand.
ACAGGGCCAGCATAAGGGTGACAGGGCCAGGATAAGGGTGAAAGGGCCAGGATAAGGGTGAAAGGGCCAGAATAAGGGTGGCAGGGCAAGGCCAGGGGTGACAGGGACATGACAGAACACAGGGCACGGGAGAGATTGGTATTAGGGACAAAACAGTGGTGACAGACAGATGTGTCTTACCGGAGTCACTGCTGCTGGCTGCTGCTGTTCCATTCCAACCTGTTGGGATCTGCTGCTGCTGGAGACTTGGCATGGCTGACTCTCTCAGGCTGGAGTCCTGCTTTCTCTGCCAGTCCGCATCCCTCCCCCCCTCCTCAGTCACACACCGCAGACCTCGCGCAGCTGCCGGGCACTGTGGTAAGGTGAGACTGGAAATGACTGGTTAGCCCCCAGGAGATGCTGCGGCTGGAGGGAGGAGGGGGTCATAGCATGCACGTGGCGCGGACCTCACGGCTTCCGGGCACTGTGGTAAGGGGAGACTGGGAGTGACTGGTTAGCTCCCAGGAGACGCTGCGGCTGGAGGGAGGAGTGGGTCGGAGCCTGCAAGCAGCTCGGATTTCTGCAGCGCTACCCGCCAGCTAAAGTGTGTGAATGAGCTGGGCGCACTCCACTGCGGGTGGCAGCGCTGCAGCTAACGGTGGGGTTGCCGGGGCTGGAGATAACAGAGGCAGTATGGAACCTGCACAGCGGCAGGTGCCCCACTAAACTGCAGCTAAGAAGCGTGGAGTGTGTCAGAAAGTGACGCTCCTCCGCGCCAGAGAGACCCTGCTGAGTATGCCGATGTGGGGGGTCAAGTAGGGCATACCCCCTCACACACCCCCATACCTCCCAAATGTCCCGATTTTCGCGGGACAGTCCCATTTTTTGGGGTCTGTCCTGCTGTCCCACCCGCGGGTCGCAGTGTCCGGCGGTGGGGGGGGGGGGGCAGTTGGAAAGCTCCTGTACTCGCTGTTCTGCTTAGCAGAGCAGCGGTGAATAGTGGAGACAGAGGGAGAGGGGGCATCAGGGGGTACGGATTACGGGGGGGGTTCCAGCAGCAGAGCCGGATTAAGGGGGGGTGGGGGTGGCCAGGGGATACGTACCGTTGGCCCCACAGTTTTAGGGGGCCCCCCGGCTGGAGTAGCTCTGTCCCAGCTCAGAAGCTCCCCCCGTCCTGCCAGCAACAGCGGCAGCATTGTGCTACAGTCAGCACACGCTGCTGCATATTGGCAGGTCTGTGGTGTTGCAGGGAGGCAGCAGTCTCCCTGCTTTCTTCTCCCTGTGCGGGTGTGTAGGGGGAGCGACCACCTCCTCTGGATTTAGCCCTAGCTGAGGGGCCAAAATCCCATAAAAAAATAAAAATAAAAATCTGAATTTGCATAAGGGGGCGTGGTCGCGAGGGCCGCGATTAGGCCACGCCCCCAACCCACAGCAGGCACAGCAATGAGATAGGGCTCCCCTGTCTCAAGTGCCCTGTGCCCCCCGGACTCATAATCAGCCCTGGGGGCATGCCAGCAGCTCACAGAGCGCTGGGCAAGCCCCCTCATTGACGAAAACGGGGGGCCCTCCCGTGAAGCCACGCCCCCTTTTTGCCGAGTGTGTTTCCCTCCTTCTGCCTGGAGAAAGCTCCTGCAGAAAGCTGGGAGGTATGACCCCTGCCTGTGACATGCCCAATGCCCATGCTATCTGCTTCTGCTCCTAGTCTCCTGTAGATTTGGCCAGATCTCTGTGACTCATTTGAATAACTCCGCCCAGTGTTGTGACTCCGCCCAGCGTTAGCAAATGAATCACAAGGTCACAGAATAGGGCTATTATATAGGAGATATATATATATCTCTCTCAGAGCCGGCCCTAACCAATATGATGCCCTAGGCAAGATTTTGGCTGGTGCCCCCTAGCACCGCCGCTAGTTCTGCAGGAGATGCCTGGAATGAGTCAGCTGGCAGCTCTGCTAACGTCGGGCGCCTTTTGTTTATGAAAATGCATCATAATATTTGCATTACTATGTGGCTAGGCTGTGCAAGCAGCTTCTGCTGATTAAAATGATATGCAGCATGCCTATATTGTGTGTGGGACTGCGGCAGTATCTGCATACGAAATGCTACATTACAGGAGTACACTGCAACGAAGCATTTCGTATGCAGATACAGCCGCAGTCACACACAGAATATAGGCATGCCGCATATCATTTTAATCAGCAGAAGCTACTGGTGCCCCTAAGCATACCAAATGCCCTAGGCATTTGCCTAGTTTGCCTATGCCTAAGGCCAGCTCTGATCTCTCTCTCTCTCTCTCTCTCTCTCTCTCTTTCTCTCTCTCTATCTATCTATCTCCTATATAATAGCCCTATTCTGTGACCTTGTGATTCATTTGCTAACGCTGGGCGGAGTCACAACACTGGGCGGAGTTATTCAAATGAGTCACAGAGATCTGGCCAAATCTACAGGAGACAAGGAGCAGAAGCAGATAGCATGGGCATTGGGCATGTCACAGGCAGGGGTCATACCTCCCAGCTTTCTGCAGGAGCTTTCTCCAGGCAGAAGGAGGGAAACACACTCGGCAAAAAGGGGGCGTGGCTTCACGGGAGGGCCCCCGTTTTCGTCAATGAGGGGGCTTGCCCAGCGCTCTGTGAGCTGCTGGCATGCCCCCAGGGCTGATTATGAGTCCGGGGGGCACAGGGCACTTGAGACAGGGGAGCCCTATCTCATTGCTGTGCCTGCTGTGGGTTGGGGGCGTGGCCTAATCGCGGCCCTCGCGGCCACGCCCCCTTATGCAAATTCCGATTTTTATTTTTATTTTTTTATGGGATTTTGGCCCCTCAGCTAGGGCTAAATCCAGAGGAGGTGGTCGCTCCCCCTACACACCCGCACAGGGAGAAGAAAGCAGGGAGACTGCTGCCTCCCTGCAACACCACAGACCTGCCAATATGCAGCAGCGTGTGCTGACTGTAGCACAATGCTGCCGCTGTTGCTGGCAGGACGGGGGGAGCTTCTGAGCTGGGACAGAGCTACTCCAGCCGGGGGGCCCCCTAAAACTGTGGGGCCAACGGTACGTATCCCCTGCCCCCCCCCCCTTAATCCGGCTCTGCTGCTGGAACCCCCCCCGTAATCCGTACCCCCTGATGCCCCCTCTCCCTCTGTCTCCACTATTCACCGCTGCTCTGCTAAGCAGAACAGCGAGTACAGGAGCTTTCCAACTGCCCCCTCCCACCGCCGGACACTGCGACCCGCGGGTGGGACAGCAGGACAGACCCCAAAAAATGGGACTGTCCTGCGAAAATTGGGACATTTGGGAGGTATGGGGGTGTGTGAGGGGGTATGCCGTACTTGACCCCCCACATCGGCATACTCAGCAGGGTCTCTCTGGCGCGGAGGAGCGTCACTTTCTGACACACTCCACGCTTCTTAGCTGCAGTTTAGTGGGGCACCTGCCGCTGTGCAGGTTCCATACTGCCTCTGTTATCTCCAGCCCCGGCAACCCCACCGCTAGCTGCAGCGCTGCCACCCGCAGTGGAGTGCGCCCAGCTCATTCACACACTTTAGCTGGCGGGTAGCGCTGCAGAAATCCGAGCTGCTTGCAGGCTCCGAACCACTCCTCCCTCCAGCCGCAGCGTCTCCTGGGAGCTAACCAGTCACTCCCAGTCTCCCCTTACCACAGTGCCCGGAAGCCGTGAGGTCCGCGCCACGTGCATGCTATGACCCCCTCCTCCCTCCAGCCGCAGCATCTCCTGGGGGCTAACCAGTCATTTCCAGTCTCACCTTACCACAGTGCCCGGCAGCTGCGCGAGGTCTGCGGTGTGTGACTGAGGAGGGGGGGAGGGATGCGGACTGGCAGAGAAAGCAGGACTCCAGCCTGAGAGAGTCAGCCATGCCAAGTCTCCAGCAGCAGCAGATCCCAACAGGTTGGAATGGAACAGCAGCAGCCAGCAGCAGTGACTCCGGTAAGACACATCTGTCTGT